>NW_011495081.1:7246380-7306333 GCF_000754665.1 Bison bison bison | reverse complement strand
GCATTTCTCATGATGTACTCTGCATATAAGTTAAATAAGCAGGGTGACAATATACAGCCTTGACGTACTCCTTTTCCTATTTGGAACCAGTCTGTTGTTCCATGTCCAGTTCTAACTGTTGCTTCCTGACCTGCATATACGTTTCTCATGAGGCAGGTCAGGTGGTCTGGTATTCCTATCTCTTGAAGAATTTTCCACAGTTCATTGTGATCCACACAGTCAAAGGCTTGGGCATAGTCAATAAAGCAGAAATAGATGTTTTTCTGGAACTCTCTTGCTTCTTCCATGATCCAGCGGATGTTGGCAATTTGATCTCTGGTTCCTCTGCCTTTTCTAAAACCAGCTTGCACATCAGGAAGTTCACAGTTCACATATTGCTGAAGCCTGGCTTGGAGAATTTTGAGCATTATTTACTAGCGTATGAGATGAGTGCAATTGTGCGGTAGTTTGAGCAATTGAAGGATAATTGCCTTACAGAATTTTGTTGTTTTCTGTCAAACCTCAACATGAATTGGCCATAGGTGTACATATATCCCCTCCCCTTTGAACCTCCCTCCCATCTCTCTCCCCATACCACCCCCCTAGTTTGATACAGAGCCGCTGTTTGAGTTTCCTGAGCCATACAGCAAATTCCTGTTGTCTCAGTCCAATTTTATTGAGACTTTCGATGGCTAAGTCGAAGATCTCTCTCAGTCAATGTCACACTGCACTTGAAAAAACATGGGTTATTTTCAAATATCTTTTGATATTGATTTGTAACATAATTTCACAGTAATAAGAAAATAGAAACTGTATGATTTCAATACCTTTAGACCATGAAATTTTTGCACCCTGTTTTATATCCCTAGATATGTGTCAGTGTCTCCTAGTTTATAGCCTATGGGAACTTGTATAGAATTTGTATCCTCTGTTCTGTGAAAACTGAATAAATCTTAATTATGTTGAATTGGTTCACAGTGCTTTTCAGGTCTACTATATTCTTCTACTTCTCTGTATATTGATTCTATTAATTTTTGAGAGTTTGATATTGAAACTCCAACTAAAAATCTTAATTTATCTACTTAAAAAATAATGATCATATATAGTAGAACTATATGCAACCTTGTTCTGTATTTTCCAAGTCTCCTGTAAACATGTTATCATACTTTCATCGTTTAAAAAAGTTAAAATTAAAAAAACCTGCCTGTTTCAATGTCTTAATTAGGATATATATTAACAAGTGAAAAATCTGTAATTACAATCAATCAATATATACTTACTTGTGCAGACTTAGTAGTTGTTTTAGAAGTTCTTAGAGTTTTTTTATTATAAGCTTTGCCATTCATTTTGATTTTAGACATAGCAGATCCCCCACTTTTTGCTTTAGAGTCTCGAGTAATTATTGTTAGTTCAGGGAAACTTTCCAAGGCATTCTTGAGAATAAAGCAAGAATAACTGATGTTAGAACAACATGAGCTTGACTACCTCCAGCTATTGAAAATTTATTTTTTTAATATAAAAGTATAATCATACATATACATATATACACAAAAAATATATGTGGGGGTTACTGATGGGGTGTGGTAAATATATACAATATATACCTACATACATACACAAACATACATGGGTGTTAAACGTGGCCACAAATTCTCGGTAGCTCCTCCCATCAAGACACAGCACCTATTTCCCCACCCCTTGGACATGAGCCAACATTATAACCTGAGTTAAGCACAGCATGTGATACTGTGGGGACTCCTGAATGAGGCGAAGTGTTCCTTTTAGTATTGTCTCTTAGGCGTCAAGTCAAGGGAAAGGACAGCTGTAAGTTTCAACTGTTTATAAACAGTTTCAACCTTCAAGGTCACTCTTTCCCAAATTTTGTATCGGTTCCCAAGCACTAGTACTTCCTAGTACTGTGACCCCTCAACAGTACATTTCTTAAACAAGTAACTTAATTTTTAAAGCAAAGGTGTAGACGTGAACTGTTTTATTTAACAGAAACAACAGAACTTTCGGCATTCTCTATCAGAATGAGCTATTAGTTTCTAGCTTCATCTCTTTTTTAGATTATTTGTGCTTTTACTATACACTTTTGTGCTTTCCATATAAAACACGTTCAGGTTTGAAAAATTCTGGACCCAGAATTACTCCTTGTAACAAATGGAACTTAAAGACAAAAATGGATTCTAAATTTAGAAACAATGGGATGGACATGAAAGCAGAAAATTTAATGATTTCTCTAATAACAAGATGCTCAAGATGATTGGAAATAAATGTAGTTCAGAGAAAAAAAAACACTATTAACTTCAAAAGGCTTTAAAATTCCTAAAATTATCAAAATCATCATGGGAAATAGTAGTAAATATTTCTAAAAATAAAATGTTTTATGTGATAGAATTCCAGTTGAGCTATTCCAAATCCTGAAAGATGATGCTGTGAAAGTGCTGCACTCAATATGCCAGCAAATTTGGAAAACTCAGCAGTGGCCACTGGACTGGAAAAGGTCAGTTTTCATTCCAATCCCAAAGAAAGGCAATGCCAAAGAATGCTCAAACTACCGCACAATTGCACTCATCTCACACGCTAGTAAAGTAATGCTCAAAATTCTCCAAGCCAGGCTTCAGCAATATGTGAACCATGAACTTCCTGATGTTCAAGCTGGTTTTAGAAAAGGCAGAGGAACCAGAGATCAAATTGCCAACATCCGCTGGATCATGGAAAAAGCAAGAGAGTTCCAGAAAAACATCTATTTCTGCTTTATTGACTATGCCAAAGCCTTTGACTGTGTGGATCACAATAAACTGTGGAAAATTCTGAAAGAGATGGGAATACCAGACCACCTGATCTGCCTCTTGAAAAATCTGTATGCAGGTCAGGAAGCAACAGTTAGAACTGGACATGGAACAACAGACTGGTTCCAAATAGGAAAAGGAGTACGTCAAGGCTGGATATTGTCACCCTGCTTATTTAACTTCTATGCAGAGTACATCATGAGAAAAGCTGGGCTGGAAGAAGCAGAAGCTGGAATCAAGATTGCTGGGAGAAATATCAATAACCTTAGATATGCAGATGACACCACCCTTATGGCAGAAAATGAAGAGGAACTCAAAAGCCTCTCCATGAAAGTGAAAGTGGAGAGTGAAAAAGTTGGCTTAAAGCTCAATATTCATAAAATGAAGATCATGGCACCCGGTCCCATCACTTCATGGGAAATAGATGGGGAAACAGTGGAAACAGTGTCAGACTTTATTTTTTGGGGCTCCGAAATCACTGCAGATGGTGATTGCAGCCAAGAAATTAAAAGACGCTTACTCCTTGGAAAGAAAGTTATGACCAACCTAGATAGCATATTCAAAAGCAGAGACATTATTTTGCCAACAAAGGTCCCTCTAGTCAAGGCTATGGTTTTTCCTGTGGTCATGTATGGATATGAGAGTTGGACTGTGAAGAAGGCTGAGTGCAGAAGAATTGATGCTTTTGAACTGTGGTGTTGGAGAAGACTCTTGAGAGTCCCTTGGACTACAAGGAGATCCAACCAGTCCATTCTAAAGGAGATCAGCCCTGGGAAGGAATGATGCCTAAAGCTGAAACTCCAGTACTTTGGCCACCTCACGCGAAGAGTTGACTCACTGGAAAAGACTCTGATGCTGGGAGGAATTGGGGGCAGGAGGAGAAGGGGAAGACAGAGGATGAGACGGCTAGATGGCATCACTGACTCGATGGACATGAGTCTGAGTGAACTCAGGGAGTTGGTGATGGATAGGGAGGTCTGGCATGCTGCGATTCATGGGGTTGCAAAGAGTCGGACACGACTGAGCGACTGAAGTGCACTGAATTGAAGTGTGTGTCAGTGAAGATTATAGGATGACTAGTAGAATTTGGTGTCATTTAACCTCTAATCCGGAGAAGGCAATGGCACCCTACTCCAGTACTCTTGCCTGGAAAATCCCATGGATGGAGGAGCCTGGTTGGCTGCAGTCCATGGGGTTGCAAAGAGTTGGACACTACTAAGCGACTTCACTTTCACTTTTCACTTTCGTGCATTGGAAAAGGAAACTGCAACCCACTCCAGTGCTCTTGCCTGGAGAATCCCAGGGATGGGGGAGCCTGGGGGGCTGCCGTCTCTGGGGTCGCACAGAGTTGGACACGACTGAAGCGACTTAGCAGCAGCAGCAACCTCTAATAGGTCTTCCCAGGTGGCACTAGTGGAAAAGAACCTGCCTGCCAGCCAATGCAGGAGACTTGAAAGATGTGGGTTCAATCCCTGGGTCAGGAAGATCCCCTGGAAAAGGAAATGGCAACCCGCTCTAGTATTCTTGCCTGGGAAATCGCATTGACAGAGGAGCCTGGTGGGCTACAGTCCTTGGGGTTGCAAAGAGTCAGACATAACTGAGCACACACACACTAACTGGCTACAACCTCTAAATCAATCTCAGAGCATTAATTTTCACCTACCTAAAATGAAACTGATCTTCACTTTTACATGAAGTTCAGATAAAACAGGGATGTGAGAAAGCTATACAAATCACCCAAAGGACTTGAAAACTTATGTCTGCACATAACCCTTCACACGAGATTGTACAGCAGTAATTGCCAGGACTAGGAAGCATCCAAGTTGCCCTTCAGTAGGTGAATGTATAAACTGTGGGGTATTCAGACAATGGAGTATTATTCAGGCTAAAAAGAAATGAGCTACTAAGCCATGAAAAAGACATGGCAGAAACTTAAATGAGTATTAGGAAGTGAAAGAAGCCAACCTGAAAAAGTTACATACCGTATTATTTCAACTATATGACATTCTGGAAAAGGTAAAACTATGGAGTAGAAGTAAAAAGATCAGTCATTGCCAGAGGTTAGGGGAGGGAAAGGGATGAAAAGACAAAGCAGAGGATTTGGGGGCACTGAAACTACTCTGTACGGTACTATGACAGTGGGTATGTTGGTCCAAACTGATGGGTGCACAGGAATGAACTGTAAGGCAAACCACGGACTTTGGGTCACCGTGATGTGTCAGTGTCCGTTCGTCAGTTGGGACACTGTACCATTCTGTGGGAGACGATGGTAACGGGGGGTTATTCATGTGTGGGGGCAGGGGATACATGGAAATTGTACTTCCTGTTCAGTTTTGCTGTGAACCTAAAACTGCTCCAAAAATAAAGACTGTTTATAAAAAAGCTATACAAATGTATTAAAAAACACTTCTCTTGAGTTTAGATGTAATCAAATGATTCTAGATGCTACATGTTACACTTTGAATAAGAAAAGTTGAAAAAGTTTTGATTACTCAGTAGATTCCATGATACATTTTCTGAGTTTAGATTAGCTTTTTGTTGTTCTCTATTTCTGATAATAGATGGACTTGATGGACATGAGTTTGAGCAAGCTCCAGGAGTTGGTGATGGGCAGGGAAGCCTGGCATGCTGCAGTCCATGGGGTTGCAAAGAGTCGGACATGACTGAGTGACTTAACTGAATTTTTGGCAATACCAAAAACCAATTTACAGTGCCAAGATATGTTAACAGATGTATAATATCTCCTACCATTATATGAAGATCAATTTTTCATCAGACACTGGGTAAACCACGCAAATAAAGGGAATTTTGATAACTGCTATGGCCAATTCTAAGTGTAAATGAAATGGGAAATTTTAAAAAAGGCTTAAAAGAAAAACAAGATTGGAATACAGTAGTTTAAGGGAAGCATTTTTGAAAACATTTGAAAATTATAATATTATATATAAGGAATACTACATGAATATAAGGGCTTCCCAGGCAGCTCAGTGGTAAAAAATCTACCTGCCAGTGCAGGAGATGCAGGTTTGATCCTTGGGTTGGGAAGATTCCCCTGGAGAAGGAAATGACAAACCCACTCTAGTATTCTTGCCTGGGAAATCCCATGAACAGAGGAGACTGGTGGGTTACAGTCTATGGGGTTGCAAAAGAGTCAGACACCACTTAGCGACAAAACAACAAAAGATGAACATGAAAACCTGAAAAATGAATTTAAGCAAAGAAAAACAAATGATAAACGTTAAGAATGTACTTAATAAAGTAAAAAGACACGTTCAGACAAGACTCACAATGAATAAAAATCAAATTTTTGTTGGGTGGACAACTTTATAAAACTGAGAATGGCTTCCAAAATATTCTTTCCTGTTATGTCAAGGACTATAATTGCCACTGAGTTTGCTAATAAACCATGTGAAGGAAATACCTTGAATGACTGATCCAAATGAAGATTCAAAAGAAGTCTCTTCCGGTTATCATTCAGCATGCTATCTATTTTTTTCATATGAGGCAAAAGTAGCTCATCTAAAACAAGATAAGAATTTGTTGTAACGGGATGAACTATCAACATAAAACCTGTTAGAAATACAGCTTTTCCACAAAACATTAATAGACTGACATTAAATTCATGGTGTAAAGTACTGATTTAAAAATATTGCACACAAGGTTTTTTTTAAAAGTTAGCTTTAAAAAAAAGTTTACAATAGCTAACTGAGAAAGCAGCAGCATACTATGATGAGAGAACAGAAGTCCTGGGTTTTAATCCCAGCATTAGAATTGATGAACAAATGGTCAAACTGCCTAATCTCTCCAGACTTCATTTACCAAGTGAACAATAATAATATTTCAAATCATAAAATTATCATTAAAAATTTTAAAATAAAATACTGAGTATGATATTCTTAATTCACTATACAATGGGGCAAAGGATAAGTAGGGGGCAAGAAAAGAGAGTCAAAATTCACTTTCAAATACACAAGGAAAGAGTCCAAATAGTTATTTTAGAAGAAAAAATACATTCAGAGTATTAATTAATTACTTTTGGTGCTGTAGTAAATAGTTTAGGTTACTAAAAATTTATCAGCATAGCAACATTTTATAATACTAATTATCTTTAATGACCTTTCTGAAAATGTACATATAAACCTTCTGAATCTGGTTACTAATTCCATAGCTAAATAAAATGACTCTTTACATCTGGAAAATAAACACAAGCACAGAGACCAGTAAAAGAATACTTTCCTCAAGTTGAAGAAAAAGCCCTCAGTAAGGAATGCTGTTCAAAGTCACCACAACATACCTGATAGCTTTCATTTTATCTTTCTAGCAGTGATTAAGTCTATTCAAAATTTACATTTTACAAAAACAAGTTTTAAACATTTGTGGATTGTTTTGAAATATAACCATTAAAATCTATACCCTTCATTTTAAATGGAGAAAAAAATTTTTTTAAATAGGGAAAAAAATCATTTAAAATATAACTACCCAGAAATGACCACTATTAAGAAGTGTGTATTTTATGATGCAAGGAGTTCTGATTGACAGAGAAAACATTTGCAGGCTCTTTGTTACTGTTTCTGATTATATGATCAAAAAAACAAGACTAGAAATTAGAAGACTTTGGATTTCATCCTTTTTCTGCTACTTGCAAGTTGTGAGCTCTTAATAAGCAAGTCACTTAACCTTTTTGAGCCTCACTGTCTTTACTCCAAAAATGGCTAAGTTGTTCTGGGATTATGGGGAATTATGTATGTCAAAGTATATATGGAAATAATAAAACAATTTATATCATTAGGCACTGCTGTTGAAGTATATTGTTACTATTTATTCATTGTTACTATCTTTTTGATCTTACACTTGTTCAACTCATTCTGATAGAAGGATAATGGAAACTGGCTCATTAATCCTTTCATTCTCTTAACTGTCCCTGGTGAAAGCTGTAGTAGCTGAAGAGTAAATATTAGTGAGCAACATTAGACATATGAATTATCAGCTTATTTCATGTCAATGTCATTCCTACTATACCAGAAGAAAAAGTTACTAAAGAAAGAGTAAAAAAGGAATAATATTAATAAATATAATTCAAGGCATTTATGGTTTTACTACCAACTGATTAGAAAATATTTACTCTGTGATGTATCTTTTACTGGACATGAATATACAATTTAATCTTTATACCACTGTTATATGCTTCATCTTTCCAATTATTAGAAAACAGAAATATAAAAACTGATTGAAATCTGGACCTTCCACATAATATAGATACTTAGTGAAATGTTATGAGGATGAAAAAGAGTCCAGGATTTAAAGAAACTAGTCGGTGGTTAGTCACTTAGTCGTGTCCAATGCTTCTTGACCCCATGGACTATAGCCCACCAGGCTCCTCTGTCCATGGAACTCTCCAGGCAGGAATACTCGAGTATTCTCATGAGTAGAAATCAATAAAAATATATTTAATATAAAATTGTTCAACTATTCAAGCAATTCATGAAAAGCTATGACCCTATGAAATATAAAGCTGTATTTATAGAACCAGTATATCAACAGTTTACTGACAACATATAGGATATATCACAAAAACCACATATTAAACATATAAGTAACAGAGAAGAATGGGAAAGATCTGGAAAGTACTGCCAAGAAAGTATTACTTAGCAGACTGTACCATTGCTCTTCTCTAAGGCTTGCATTGTGTCAGGATCCAAAGCAATGCTGACAAGCAATTCCATGTAACTCTTAAAGGTTTCCTTCATTGCTCTTGTGTTCAAAAAGCGAGTGACAAAAGGAGCTGGAGGATTAAACTCTGGGAGGGAGAAAAGAGGAAATATTAAATATTCCTTTCTGACAACTTAAAAACACGTTACCCAACAGCAAGTTACCTACAAGAAGATAAATGGTTGTAGATAAAACTTCAAAGTCAAGGTTCTCCCACTCTGCTTTTAAAAACACTTTGAATGAGAGATTCTCAAAGCTGGTTGTGCCTATCACAATCACTGGAGAGCTTTGAAAACAAAACAAAAAAACCCAGACTGCTGGACTTACTAAAATGAATCTGGAGTGGTAATGAAGCTTAAATGCTACACTTTTTAAAAAGTTCCCAGGTGCCTCTGAAGTCCAACACCAGCCCAACATTTGGAAACATCTGTCCTGTAGGGACCTGTTTCCCCTCCCCTGGCCCTACCAGACATCCACTGCGAGGTCATGCTACTTCAAAATTGGATGGTTTTTCTAGTATTTAATTAGTAAAGAAACCATAAAATACCTAATGTATGAGTTAACATATACATATCTCTTCTTTTTATTTCTACACTTAAATTACTATAAAATTCTGGTCTAGAGTCAAGACATATTTAAAAAATGTTTAATGTAAACACAATCTGTATAAAAAAATTTCACTCAAATTCAATGGTAAGTACTGCAAGATTAGAGAAGAGTCTTAAGTTTTACTTTTGTATTCAAATGTAGAACCATCATCACAACCTTTAACAGGGGTTCTTAAGAGTTTGGTCCAAACCCTTTCGGGTTTCCCCAACAACCCTTTCAGGGGTGTTGGGGTGTCTGATGTCAAACTGTTTTCCTAATAACATTAAGATGTTATATACCTTTGTCACTCTGTTGACATCTGTAAAAGTAATGCTGGGTAAAACTGCTGTGGGCCTTTGCTAGCATGAACCAAGACACTGACCCCAAACTGTACTAGTGGCCATGTACTCTGCCATGACTGTCATCTAACGGTCATGAATTTGAAGGAAAAAAACCCCAACACTGATTTCACTTAAGAATAATCCTTGAAGAAGCAGTAAAAATTTAATTGTATTAAGTCTTTACTCTTGAATAAATGTCTTAGAACTCTGTGTGATGAAATGAGAGGTATACATAAAGCACCTCTGCTATGATGTATGCCAGTCATCTCCAGGAAGAGCACCCATTCAATTGTTTGATCAACCAGCCACCTTCTCCACGGGAATACCATTTTTACTTAAAAAATACAGATACCCTACCCCTGTTCAGTATTTGGCAGACATTTTCTTAAAGAAGTGAACCTGTCACTACAGGAAAACAGCTGACAGTATTTGCTGCCAATGATAAAAACTGAGGTTCTAAGTGAAAATTAGAATTTCGGAAAACTTATTTCCACCATTGTGAGCCTGACAACCATTTCAAGACTTCATTGATGAAATAAGTGGTAATATTAAAAATGTTATTTTTAATACTGCAAAAATTTATTATGTAAATGTAAAAACTAAAACCATATGGCTCTTATGAAGAAAACGCAGGGATAAATTTTCATGACCTAGGATTTGGCAATGGATTACAAATATGACACTAAAAACAACAGCAATGAAAAAAAACAGATAAATTTGGCTTCATCAGAATTTTGAATTTTGTGCATCAAAGAACATTATCAAAAACTGAAATACAGGGCTCACCTCCACAGCACATATACTTAAAAAAAAAAGTAAAGTATCAACCTACAGAATGGGAGAAAATATTTTCAAATCTTGAAAAGATGTTCAACATCACTGGTCATTAGGAAAATACAAATCAAAACCACAATGAGATATCACTTTACACCTACTAAAATACCTATAATCATGACACAAAATATAACAAGGGTTGGTGAGGATGTGAAGAAAATGGAAACCTATGTGTTGTTAGTGGGAATGTAAAATAGTATAATCACTGTGGAAATCAGTTAGGCAGTTCCTCAAAAAGCTAAATATATAAAATATATGACTCAGCAATTTCACTCTTAGGTATACAAATAATTGGAAAACCAGGCCACAAACTTAACAGATATTTGTATGCCAATGTTCACTGCAGCATTATTTACAACAGCCAAAATGTGGAAGTAACCCAAGTGTCTATCAATAGAATAAAAAGATAAGGGCATACAATGGATAAACTTATAATGGAATTGCATTCAGTCATAAAAACTAAAAAGTTCTAACATATGTTATATAACATGGATGAACTTTAAAAACATTATGCTAAGTGAAATAAGCCACTCTTATATGAGACGTGAAGAGGAGGCAAATTCATGGAGACAGAAAATAGATTAGAGATCATCAGCAGCTGGGGGAAAGGGAGAATGGGGAATTATTACCTAATGGTTACAATGTTTCTATTTAGAGTGATTAAGCAGTCTTGTAAATAGCTGTGAGGTTGCGCAACAGTTGTGAATATAATTAATGCTGCTGAATTGTACACTTAAAAATGGTTAAAAGTGGCAAGTTTTATATTATATATATTTTGCCACATTTTAAAATGTGGGGAAAAAATGAAAAAAAAAATATCAATGAGCTAACAAATATTTATTTTCACATGGCCAAAAAAATGTTATAAAGTTATTCATGGATGAAAGATACTTCAAAGAGTAAAACAGATTTTAACGTAACAAGCATGAAAAGTTGAAGAAACTACCACTTGTCAAGTTTACAAAATAAAATCCTTTGAGTATCAGAGAAAAATATCCATGATTATCTGAAAAAGTAATCAAAATACTCCTCTTTCCTAACTACATACCTAACGTGAGTCCAGGTCTTCTTCACATACTTTAACCAAAATAACATCTAATAAAAAACCTAATCTAATTAAACACAATTGTTTAAAAAACTTACATTAATATGTAACATGTATTAGTCACTTAATCGTGTCCGATGCTTTTCGACCCCATGGACTGTAGCCCGCCAGGCTCCTCTGTCCATGGAATTCTCCAGGTAGGAATACTGGAGTGTTAATGAAATACTGCCATTTCCTTCTCCAAAGGATGTTCCTGAGCCAGGAATCAAACCCAGGTCTCCTGCATTGCAGGCAGATTCTTTACCATCTGAGCTATAGGGAAGTCCCTTTTATGTAATAATGGGTTTATTTAAAATATTTTAAAACTGTTTTAACTCATACTTGGTGATATACATAGATACAAATCACACACACACACATACACACACAAAGTCTTTTGGAATCATCAATACATTTGAAGATTATAAAGAAGTCTTGAAACAAATAGTTTGAAAAACCACCAGCCTAAAAACTATGTTTATTATCGTATTTCCTTCTTTTTAAGAAGCACTAATAATGCTTGCCTACTAGTGACACCGAGTGGTAATTCAGATTATCAGTGAAAGAAAATTTTCAACTTGATTGTCATCTGAGGAAGCTGTATAAATAACAGTGCAAAGCAGAACTTAAACTTCTCTAAACAGTAAGCAGGAATGCTAACTGTGAAATTATATATAATGCCTTCCATGCATACTCAAAGCACTAAATTTCTTTACAAATTCTGATACTTTACAAACATTTCTAAATAACTTCATAGTAGCTTTTTAAAATAATACATTTAAAGCAAACTTCTGCTACAAAAGAATTTTTATTATAATTCTATTTCTATCCAAGTAATCTCTAAGATCAGCTCCCAGGCAATGATACCTGTAATGCCAGAAACCATCCTAGACATCAACCTCAACAGTACCCCCCAAACGCAATTCATCATTCAAGTTCTGCCAAGAATACATCTTGAATTTCTCAAAGGCTCTAGGAGTTGGTGATGGATAGGAAAGCCTGACATGCTGCAGTCCATGAGGCTGCAGAGAGTCAGACACGAATGAGTGACTGAACAGACAGATGATGTCTCATAATTAAAATTCAGATTTTACCATTTGTTTTTTTACTTAAATCCCTCCAAGGATTCCCCTCTGTTTACAGAATCCCAAGCTTTTTAGCTTTAGCATGGCATACACAGCCTTCCGTCATCCTTTCATGTTTTTCTGACTACTTTATTAGAATAAGGGGTCAGCGTATTTTTCTGTAAAGGGCCAGATGGTAAAGGGCACTTTAATGGTCATATGCTCTCTGTAAGAACTACTCAAATCGGTCACCGTAAGGGGAAACTAACTTATGAAAACATGTAAATAATTCCCAGTTTTCCAATAAAACTTTATTAAGCATAGGCTGCAGATCACATTTAGCCCACCAGTAGGAGCTTCCTGCCTCTGCCCTGGACTACTGAACTGCTGAAAATTTCTTGTAAATGCTACACAGTAAGTTTGATGGCTGATGGATTTTTCCTGGTACATTTCTGTTTTACAACTGTCTCAGGTTTAATTTATAATGAAGTTAATTTCAATATATAAAGAGCTTACATAAATGCTCATTGGTGTCTTCAACAGTTTCTAACGGTGTGCAAGGGTTCTAAGGTCAAAAAGTATGTTAGATAACTGCTATGTATTTCAATCTTTTCACTTTATAAAAGAGAAACTAAGGCACAGTTACTTAGCTTAGTCATGGGCAAATATATGCCTAAGCAGAACTTAATGAGGTAGCTAAATTACCTAATTAAGGAAAAATACATACATTTTGAATTGTCAGCATCATTGCTCCTCTCCATTAATGCAGCAAATCTCAAATTATCAAGGTATTCATTTCATGAAGAACTCACCCTCATCATCACTACTACTAGAGTGGATCTCAGGAGATGAGTCAGATTGGGATGATGAAAATTCTTCTTTCCATTTCTTCCTTTTCTTTGGTGGTGGCTCAGCCTTTACTTTTAGCTGTTTAACTTTGGGTTTCATGGAAGGGGCTTTTGTTGTTGCAGTTTTTGGTGTTGGAGGATCAGAAGTTTTACTGCTGTTACTTGGCTTAGCCTGAACAGTTCTGCAATGTTACAAACAGACTTCATTAACACACTGAAATCTTGTCTAATTCAAATAAATTAATGAGGGACTTCCCTGGTGGTCCAATGGTTAGACCTTTGCATCTCCACTGCAGGGGGTGCAGGTTCAAACCCCAGTTGGAGAACTAAAATCCCACAGGACACACAACTTGGCTAAATAAAGTCAATGATTAAATAAAAATTTAGAATAAAATGTTTTATATAAATAATTTAATTAAAAATAAACAGAAAATCGAGAAACATTGGTGAAAAAAAATTTAATCACCTCACCAATACCTCCAAAATAAAGTCTAAGCCCTACACAAGGCCAATGGTGACTGCTCCAAAATTCTCTTGAAATACACCCTTTAACACTGACATTCAACATATTCAGTTAGTAAGAGACTATATTAATTCAACCCCTATTATTTCTCTCTCTCCCTCCATTCCTTTCCCTTTATGAATTCATTTTTCCTGACTATGAGGCTGTATTGCAGACGACCAATGGACTTCTAGTCACATCTAGCTTGGAACATCAGAACTCTCACAGGCTCTGGTGGTGCCAGGTTTTGATATGGATTCTCAGGTGCACCTGTGCCAAAGTCCCCGAAGTAAGATTTGCTGTGCCCTGGTTTTGGAGATTTGAAGGAGAGGATAAATTCCATCATAGAGATAAAGTGGCTGTGTCCAATAAGCTGGAATCTTCATTAACTAGATCTTCTGAGCACTAGATTGAGAATATCATTAAAGAGAATATGGCTGGGTCATCACTTCCAAATTCATGGTTTTCCAAATTCATGCTCCAGACAAGCCAGAGTCACATTAACATATGATGACAATTCTAATGTAGTTGTAATGTACAGGCCTTAAACAGTTTTTTCTCATTTTAAATTTGACATTTTGTTATTTTCATTTTACTTTTAGGTTAAAAAAAGGGAACTAAGCAAGGTTATCTTTTTTTCGATTTTTTTTTTTTTTTGCTGTACCATGTGCAGGATCTTAGTTACCTGACCAGAGAGAGATCAAATCTGCAATCCTTGCAGTGGAAGCATGGAATCTTAACCTCTAGATCATCAGAGACGTCCCTAGAAATGCTATATTAATCTAGGTCATAAAGAGATGGATTCAAATCTTTAGACTGTAAATCTGATTATTTTCCACTATACTAGGGTGACACCAAAAGGACTCAGGGAAGAAAAAGGTATCCACCCCACCATGGTAGCCACAGGCTTTATAATTCCTGTCTCATTACTTCAAAAGGAATCACTTATGACATTAAGCAATGATTTTCAGACTTGTATATAATGGAAAAAAATAGTCTCTTTAATTGATGTAATTCTTTGTATATCACCAATAACAAGTTTTCCAATAATTATTACAAACATATTACATAAAATAATAAATACCTGATAGTTTGTGAAGGCTTATTTCTTGGCTTTTTGGAACACACTCTGACATACTCCTTTTTGTTAGTGTTTTCAATGAACTTCACATATATCCTTTTGTATTTACTCTTTGCATCTCCAAAATACCCAAGGTACTAAGGAAAGAAGCACTTTGAATTACTTAATTGTACATTCTGTACATAAAATATTCCCTTGTTGTCATGACAGACTGTCATAAAGTCATCCTTCAAAATGCAGCTCAGGCCAGGCTAATTGCACCCTCGATACAAACGATCCCAGCCTCATTCTGAACTGTAAGCCTATACATAGATGCAGTCTTCTTTGGCTAATCGCCAAAGGCTTACTTTCTCAATGCTATTAAACAACTATTCATGTAAAAAGGAATAATTCTGTAAGTTTTCTTGGTAAATCAGGATATTTGACTGGCAGAATAATCAATTTAAGTGTTTCTAGGTCCATAAGAATTCTTCCCACACTAATGTTAATTTCTTTCCATTATTTAAAAAAAAAAGAGTTAAGCCATTTAAGTAGTTGGTATTTATATATTAATTTTATTTTAAAATCAGAGCATCATATACTCTATAGTTAAAATTTTATGCTACTTATTAATATATCATAGATGCTCAATATAAATACATTAAACAATACATTTAAATTTATATCATTCTGTATTTTACCCAAGATCACTGTCAAAAAATAGGAAGCTTAACGTAAACAAGCATTTTACTTACACTATTTGTAGCAGCAAATTCTCTTTGCCCATCTCGAATTTCAGGAACAAACTTCTGTAATAAAGCTTTTTGTACTTTCCAAATAGCTGGGGGTTCTTTTCCTGTTTTTAAAGCCTCCTGTAAGAAGAATTAACGACATTTATAAAAACTAGCATTATATTCTAGATTTATAGACTCTGAGAGCTGAAAGGAATCTTAAAGAACTCCCTAGCTCAACCTTTTATCTTTTACCTAGCTGAACTTTCGCAGTAATTCTTATACGTCAGCTATTCAGTCTCTGCTTAAATTCTTCCAGAAACAGGGAGTACAAATATACAAAGTAGCCCACTACCATTTTCTATAGCTATTCGGAAAGTTCCCGCTAATGATACATTGTTTCTGCAATTTTATTACATACAGTACATACATATTCAAAACCACCAGAAATAAATATGCTAATACTAACAACAGACAATTGCGAATGGAAGGAATATGGATAATTTAAATGTTATGTTCTTCATTGTATTTTTTAATGCCATTTCTCTCCACTGCAATTAAAAAATAAAATTAAAGCAGGCAAACATGGCTTATTCATGTTGATGTTTGGCAGAAACCAACACTATTCTGTAAAGCAATTATCCTTCTATTAAAAAATTTAATAAATTTAAAATTTAAAAAAAAACAAGCAAACAAAACCTCCAAAATAAGTGTTCTTAATACTGCTAAAATTTCTTACACGAAATTGTAATATTCTACCATTTGGAATTACAAAAAAATAGTCTAATGCTACTTTCACATTATATTCCTATTATTTTCTTTAAATTTTTAAATTACATAAATAACCATTTTCTCCAAACTTCATAATTCTTCACAACTTAAACTAGATGCAAGGACCCCCTAAACTATGACCTTTAGACCTGGGAACATTCACATTACCTTAAAAGTCTCTATGTCTTCTATCTTTACCACAAACTCATCACGCTCTCTGTACTGGCCTTCTCCTCCACTTTCTGGGTCTTCCTCATCTGTAAAACCTTCTATGGCAACAGTGTCCTGTCCTTTGGCAAACTGGTCTGAAGGAAGACTGTCAAGTTCGATGGACTTTGGGGGCTCTGAAGAGTTTATGTTTTCTGGGGTCTTTACTGCAGATGGAGTGGAGTACAGAGTTTCTTGCTTAACTGCACCCACAGCGGTGGAGGAAGGAGCGGCAGTACCAGGAGCAATGGCAGTTGTGCTAGCAGTCGCCACCTGTGTGGCTTCTGAAACTAGATCAAGCAAATGCAAATTAGCAATACAAAATATTAAACATTTATTTGCTTTGAGTAAAATCTGCACATTTTACAAAGAGACTATTATTTTTGCCATCAAACTGTTTGAAACAATGAAATTAAAGAATGCTTGTTAGACGCAGAGAACGGACTTGTGGACACAGCGGGGGAACGAGAGGCCGGGATGGACTGAGAAAGCAGCACTGACATACATACACACCATGTGTGACACAGGCGACCAGTGGGCCGCTGCTGTGTGGCACAGGAGCCAGCCTGGCACCCGGCCACAGCGGGGGAAGGAGAGGGCGGATGGGCTGAGAAAGCAGCACTGACATACATGCACCACCATGTGTGACACAGGCGAGCAGTGGGCCACTGCCGTGTGGCACAGGGAGCCCAGCCTGCACTGGGCCACAGCCTAGAGGCAGGACGTGGGAGGATGGAGGAAGGCTCAAGAGGAAGAGGATATATGAATATACATATACATACATATATGTGTGTGTGTGTGTGTGTGTGTGTGTGACTGATTCAACAGTATGCAGCATGCTGCATGCAGAAACCAATACAACCCTGTATAGCAATTATCCACCAATTAAAAAATCAAAATAAAAAAAGAGCATTTATTAACTTCTTAACATCTGGATGACAATTAGACAGAGAACCTCCATCAACCTAAACTTACACCTAGTTCCTTTTAAGTAGCACAAAAATATTTCTAAAAGAACAGAGACAAAAAAGTGATGTAAGACAAGGGTCAGCCAAAGCTGTGAAGGCCTAGAAGAAGAAAAGCCAATGGAATGTGGGAAACAAAACAACACCCCTCAAATACTTTGAAAGAGCACTGAAAGCTAAATGAGAAGGATCATAAAGTAATACGAAAAACTGTATGCTAACAAATAACTGAGGTGAACGGGACAAATTCCTAGAAAGACACAAACTATCAAAAGAACTCAAGAAGAAAGAGAACATCTGAATAGACCAACAACAAAACAATAAAAGAAATTAAAAACATCCCACGAAGCTAAGCACAGGTCAAAATGGGTACAAAGGTGGGTTCTATCAACAGTTAAGAATTAATACCAATCCATCATAAACTCCAAGAGATAAGAGGAAATACTTCCCAACTCATTCAAGGCCAGTATTATTCCAATACTTAAACTAGACAAAAACATCATGAAAAAACTATAGACCACTATCCCTTATGAATACGAACACAAAAATCTCTAGCAAAATATGAACAAATATATTTCAACATACAAAAGAAGTATTTGGGCTTCCCAGGTGGCTCAATGGTAAAGAATCCACCTGCCAAGCAGAAAATGTAGGAGACATGGGTTCAACCCCCGCTTCAGCAAGATCCCTGGAGAAGGAAATGGCAACCCGCTCCAGTATACATCATGACCAAGTGAGTTTTATCACAGGAATGCATGCTTGGTTTAACAGCTAATCAGAGACTTCCCTGGTGGCCCAGTGTTAAGATACCAGGCTTCTACTGCAAGGGATACAGGTTTGATCCCTGGTCAGGAAACTAAGATCCCCCATACTGTGCAGCATGACCAAAATTAAAAAAAAAAAATCAGCACAAAAATCCCTATGAAAATCCTAGCTGATTTTTTTTTTTTTGCAGAAACTAACAAACTACTCCTAAAATTCATATGGAAAAGCAAGAGAGTCAGAACAGTCAAAATAATCCTGCAAACGAAGAATAAATTTGGAGGATTCACATTTCAGAAATTCCAAATCATACCACAGTAATTGAATTTCAAAACTTAACTGCTCCTTTAGTAATTAAGGCAGTGTGATAGTAGCAAAGGATAGATATGCAGATCAAAAGACTAGAATTAAACTCCAGAAGTGAACTCTATATTTACAGTGAACAAGGGTGCCAAAACCATTCCATGGGGGAAGCATGAAAAGGCCTTTTGACAAATGGTACTGGGACAACTGGATAGGAATAAAGAATAAAGCTGGATGTCTACCTCATACCATATACAAAAATTCACTGAAAGTAGATTATAGTCATAAATGTGAAAGCTAAAATTATAAACCTCTTAGCTTCATGACCTTACAAGTAACAAAAGAAAGAAAAAGTTGGACTTGACCAAAATTGAAAACTTGTACTACAGCTGATGCCATCACAAAACTGGATAGATAACCTACAGAATGGGAAACACTGTTTACAAATCATACATCTGCCAGATATTAGTATCCAGAATATATAAAGAACTCTTAAATCTCAAAAAGAAAGACAAATAACCCAATTTAAAAAGTGAGTGAGACCTGTTTATCCAAAGATATATAAATTGTCAATAAGCACACGAAAGGCCACCCAACAATGTAAGTCAGTTGCATTAGATCAATGCAACTTCAGCAGATAGCTGCAGTCTCGCAGTCTAACCTACTAGGATGGCTCTAAAAATACAGAAAACACATACTAGCAGACATGGAGAGAAACTAGAACCCTTGTACCTTGATGGAGAGAATGTAAAATGGTACAGCCACCTCGGAAAACAGTTTGGCCCCTTCTCAAAATGTTAAGGGTGGCACACAGGACTCTACAGTTGTGGCAAGCAGGCTTAGGTTCTCCAAGGCACGTAGGATTTGGTTCCCCAACCAGGGATAGAACCCCTGTCCCCTGCGTTTAAAGGAAACTGTGGTTTCTTTACCACTGGACCACCCGGTAAGTCCCCTGTTCTAATATATTTTTATGTTACTGTAACTATGTATCATGCTTTCTTCTTCAACAATGTAATCCAATATATCCAAAGTATGATTTCAACACATAGTCATGTTGAGGGAAGCCCATCAAAAATGTACATAAATGGAAAAAAAAAATTTTTATGCCTTGTGACCAGAAGGTTCTCTATATTATAAACACTTCTAACATTATAATGCTTGTACAGTAGATCCAAAGTAATGTTTTTCCAGTGTAATATATAAAACAAATGTAAACGTAAAAAGAATGCATCTTTTTAGTGGATGTGGGATTTAAAAATTATTAATTTATGAATTCATGGGTGAATATTACATATTGACATGGGTTTCATAACCAATTTTATTTTTATCCTCCATTTTATTGATATAAAAACTGGGAAACACTGTTGTTATAAATAATAGATAAATTAAGGAATAAAGGAGATTTTACTATACCAATGTCACTGAATTTTAAAAATATACTGTTTCTAAGTTACATGGCAAAACAAATCACATAGCTATCTAACAAAAACAGAGATACTGCCACCAGCAGACTCTCAGAAAAGGAAACTGTAATGGACACGCTTTAGTCATAAGCAAAGTCATCCCAAAGAGAAGACACGAGGTGCAGGAAAGAACGGAGGGCAATATGGTACACGTGTGTGTGCTTAGTTGCTCAGTCATGTCCCACTGTGTGACCCCATGGACTGCAGCCTGCCAGACTCCTCTGTCCATGGGGACTCTCCAGGCAAGAATACTGCAGTAGGTTGCCAAGCTCTCCTCCAGGAGATCTTCCCGACCTGGGGATTGAACCCAGGTCTCCTGCATTGCAGGCAGATTCTTTACCAGCTGAGCTACCAGGGTAAATGTATAAATAAAACTAAATAATCATTGACTATTTTAAAAACTATTTCTTACTGAGTATTAATTAGAAAACAGGATAGAATTAAAATACACAGGGGAATTCCCTGGCACTCCAGTGGTTAGGACTCCTCTCTTCTACTGCTATGGGCCTGAATTCAATACCTGGTCGAGATAACAAGCTGTGTCATGGCCAAAATGGAAAAAACAACAACAACAACATTAAAATACATGGTTATCTACCAATAAAAAGAGTGGGGCAAAGTGAGAGCATAAAATGGAGTTTTAGTGCTCAGAGTCTTTATGCTGTTCAGGAGAAAAATAAGATACTAACAGATTTCGAGGAGGTGAAAATGCATACTGTAATCCCTATTATAATCAGGAAAAGAACAGAAATATTTCATCACAGTCATCAGGGGGTAAGAATGAAGACTGACCATGTGTTGTTGATTATTGAAACTGAATGATGCATAAACATGTTTAATTATATCAGTCTTTATAACTTTGTGTTTGAAATTTCCATAATAAAAAAGTTAGGAAAATATTTTATAGAAAGAATAGCTTCCAAATGAGTGAAAGGAAAAACTTATCAATACTACATAATGTCCTTTATGAGAAGTTTTAAAATGAGCCAAAGAAAATACAGACACGTGTGGTAAAATTAGAAAAGCATGGAAGTGATTACCATCCAAGTCAGACAGTGTTTAGTTCTATAGATTATGACCTGGATCTACTTTAATACTCTATTTTTGAACTTTCTTACTTTCCAATGAGTAGCATTTAACACAGTAAACTTTCTTCTTTGCCTCACTCACTTTTGGCACATTCCACTGGTTTCAAAATATAATGCTCCACTGTTCTAAGAGGTTTGTCATTTCAGTTTTAATTTCCTTTTAAACCCATGAGTTATTCAGAAGTTATCAGAAGTTATTTAGAACTTTTAGGAAGAAAAACCTACTTTTTAATCTTTCTGTCCTTTTTTTCTTTCCACTTTTCTTTTGTGAAATTACTGCATTGTGGTTACGGAATATGTCTTAATATCTACATTTTCAAATTTATGAAACTTTTGTGTGTGTTTTCCTTATATGTATTGTATTTTCATACATGAGTTATGAGGGGTTCCCTGGCAGCGCAAGTGGTAAAGAATCTGCCTGCGATGAAGGAGACCCGAGTTCAGTCCCTGGGTCCAGCAGAACCCCGGAGAAGGAAATGGCAACCCACTCCAGGATTCTTGCCTGGAGAATCCCAAGGACAGAAGAGCCTGGGGGGGCTTTGGTCCATGGGGCTGCAGAGTCGGACATGACTGAGTGACTTGAGCATGCACACTCACACACACGTAAGTTATATCTCTGAAGAAAAAATGTTCTGAAAGAACAGAGATATAGAAAATACACTAAAAATGCTAACAATAAGATTACTATAGCAATATTAAAAACAGAAATGGGAAATGTGAAAAAGATTTTATTATGATAAAAGGAAATATAACTGTAGTAAAATTTCATGCACCCAATTATATGGGTTTAAAACATCAAGGGAACAGTATTAGAAAAGCAATAAAACACAGTTGGATATTTTAACACACCTTTTTCAGGAATCAACAGATCAAGCAATCTAAAAACAAATAAGTATAGGGAGGATTTAAAAAAAAATTTTATTAAAAAGTTCAAACATACATAAAATTAGAGAATACAAACCCTCATATACCATAACCCAACTGTAACAATCATAAACATTTTGATATACTTCTTTTATTTTTCTGTCACCCCTATTATACCTGCTGGGATAGTTTAAGGCAAATTCCAGATCTATCATTTATTATACCTGCAACATATATATACATTTTTCTTAAATAACCTAATGTCATTTATTAAACAAAAAATAAAGATATAAAGGCTTTGAACAATATTACCAATAAAATCTATTAGCACTTGATACTCAGGGGACATTTATAAAAATTGACATTTAGCAAGCTACTAACAAAATTTCTATAAATTTCAAAATGTAGGCATTACCTAAGCCATATTCCTTTGACCACAATAGAACAGGGCCATGAATTAATAATAAAGGACTATCAGCAGGGCTATAAATTATTAATAGTAATAAAGGAATAAAAACAACAAAAACTCCAAAAACCTACTAGGAAACAGGTAAAAATCCACTATTCTTAATAATTATTGGGTTAAAAAGGAAATCAAAACTAAAATGACAAACCGTTTAGAAAGGAGAGTGAGAAACATAACATAGAAGCCAGAGGAATAAAGCCACAGTATGGTGGTGGGCTGCGGGAACTTACAACTTCAATTCCATTCACTAGAAAGCAACAAAAAAATACACTGGCCAATGAGAGATTATTCAACCCAGGGAATAGGAGGAAAAAGAACTGATAAAAGCAGAAATTAAGAAAAAGTGAGTAAAAAGTGATAGGAGCAAAAAAAAAAAAAAAGTACCCTGGTTCTTTAAAAAGAACCATTAAATAGGCAATTGTTCCACAGATTGATAAGGAAAAAGACTCAAATAATAATCAAAACAAGAAAGAGAACATAAACTGCAGAACAGAGGAGACTGAAAACTTTTGAGGAAACACTATGTACAATTTTATAACAACAAATTTTAAAATCTAAATTAGAGAAATCATTTTACTAGAAAATAAATAAATAAACTGACCCAGATAGATCAAACTATCAGGAAAAAACTGTTAAGTCCCAGATGTATTCTTAGAAAGTTCCACCAAATCCCAGTTATATATAGCAAACTTTTTCAAATTTAAACAAATATAAAAGCTTTCCTAATTTAATTTATAAGGTTAGCAAATTCCTGAAAACAAAAGTGAACAAAAACACTATACACTAATCCCATTTATGAATCTAGGTGTAAAGATCCCAAACAAAATACTAGCAACTTAAATCCTACAATGGACTAAAGTGATTCATCATGACCAAGCAGAGTTCATGGCAGAAATTTTAAAAAGGAGGTTCAGCATTAGGAAATCAAGTAACAGATTAATGTGGGAAAAAAGAAGGCAGATTTTTCAGAAGAAACTCAAAAAAGCATCTGACAAAATTTAATGCTTACTGTTAATGGGAAAAAAAAATAACTTTAAGAACTTCAAAAGAGAAGGACATTTTCTTAAAGAGTACAGTACATTAGAAACTGACAAATAATTTCCAACACTATGTATTTTACTAAATATCAAGGAGAAGGCTGGGATGCTTGCCATCATTAAACAACAGAGGCCTGAGCCAATAAGATAAATTACCCCCACAGAAAGAGAAAGATAAACTACCGTTATTTTTAGAAGATACAATTATCTATTTAAAAATGCAAGAGAATCAGGTGGAAAAACTGTCAAAATAAAAATTCAACAAAAAGGCCAAGACTTCCCAGGATAAGAAAAGAATCCCTGGTCCAGGAAGATTCCACATGCCATGGGGCAACTAAGCCCCTGCACCACAATTACTGAGTCCCTGCTCTAGAGCCCACGAGCCACAACTACTGAAGCCCATGTGCCTAGAGCCCATGCTTTGCAGGGAGAAGCCACCACGCTGAGAAGACCACGTACCACAACTAAGAGCAGCCCCAGCTCACTGCAACTAGAGAGAGCCATGTGCAGCAACAAAAATGCAGTAAAACCAAAAATATAATAAATAGATAAAATAAATTTAAACAAAAATACCAAACGCACTGAAGACATGAAAATCAACCAATGCCATACATTATCAGTAACTAATGAGAACAGTATCATGAAAATTGTATTTAAAATACTAAAAAAATACTATTAAGACTATAATATAGATTATCTATGTGGAAAAATGGTAAGATATTAAAAGACGTAAGATCTGAGTAAGTAGAACAACATTACATTCCATAAGTGGATGAGAAGACAGTATAGTAAAGATAACAATTCTCCCTTAAAATTAATTATGAATTCAATGTAATCACAATCAAAATCAAAACACTCAAGGGGCTTCTATTGGCCCATTATAGAACAGTTTGAGGATCAGAAATAACGACTGTAATTTGTAAGACAATAAATTTTTAAAAATTCATGAAAGGTTTCTGGTGCCAACTAAGATCAAATAAGTCCATTAGATCTACTTATTACAACTAAAACTGCTGGAGAAAACATAAAACGGAACTACCAGAAAACTATGAAAAGTTGGTAACTACAGGCAGATTGGGAAGGGAAGGCCAAATTGAAATAACAATCTTTATATAGAGAAAGATGTTTCCTCATTTTCTTTCCTCTCATCACCTGGCAGGTCTAGAGGATGGTCCCTATGCAGAACTATATAGGACACAGATAACAAAACTCCCAAGAAAATCTATCTTTTTGGACAGAGGAGTGGGAAAAGGAGACCCATGCAAGGTGAGAGTATGTGGAGGCTATGCCATTTCTTTTTTCTTCTCTTTCTCTTTCCCAGCCCTGCCCCAAAGGCAACCAAAGTCACAGAGCTGCAACACAGAAGCAGTAAACCCAACATCATAAACCTGGACAAAACTCCTGTCTTCTTGGAGAACCAGAGGAACCTGGATGGGCCACGAGCTCCTATGGCATGAAGAGTAGAAAATGTTGTATGTCAATTATATCTCAATAAAGCTGAGGGACAATGTGTAGGAAAATTACCTGTTCTTTTTTTTCCTCCTCTCTCATTGCACTGCCCCAGAGGCAGTCCCAGTTACACAGAATCATAGTAAAGCATGGGCAGTTTTTACAAAGTCCAAGGAAAATTCCAGCTTTCTAGTCCAAATGACTAGGAAAGGAAACCCTGGGAGTTGGGCATGTAGGGAAATTCCCAGAGAAGAGAGAATTGAAGAGTGGTATCCTCTAATTCTGGACATGAACCCACACAAATCCTAGTTTCATGCTTAAACTGCAAATATGCAGAAGAGACCCAAACTAGTACAGCCAAGTCTTTGAGACCTAAACTATAACAAAGTCTACCATGCATCCAAGTTTCAGACTAACTGCTGAGTCAGATCCAAAGAAGCAGAGCAAAGGCTTTCAAAATTGAACTAACATCAGACCACTCAAAGGTGAGACAGAACTTAAGGTCTGACTGCTTGCTGAAACAAAGCAAACCAATATTCTCCAGAAGATTTTAACAAAATCCAGAATCTTACAGTATTGTATTCAAAATGTGCAGGATACAATTCAAGATTGCTCAATATATAAAGAACCAGAAAAATGTGACCAATTTTCAAAGGGGAAAGATAATGACCAGATGCCACTCTAAGGTGACTCAGATGTTTAAATTATCAAAGACTCGAAGACAGCTATCATAACCGTGCTCCCTGAGGTAAGATAAACATATTTTTGAAATGAATGGAGATATGTAAGTTCTCGGCAGAGAAACTGGAACTAGAAAAAAAAACCAAATACAAATTTTAGAGTTGAAAAGAATATCTGAAAATATATGCAATAAAAAATACTCCCTGGGTAGACTCAGTAGTGAATTGAGAAGGTGAAAAAGTCAAAGAACTTGAAGATAGACCAATAGAAATAATAAAATCTGAAGAACAGAGAGGAAGAAAAGATTGAAAAAAATAAACAGAAACTCAGGAACCTGAGGAATAATATAAAAATATTTTACTTTCATGTCACTGGAGTCCAATAAGGAAAGAGAGTTTGGTGCACAAAAAAGAATGCCTGCAAACTTCTCAAATTTGGGAAAAGATACACATTTTACAGATTCAAAAAGCTCAGTAAACTCCAAACAGGATGAACCTTATCCAGAGAAATAATTACACGACTGAAAGTCAAAGAAAAAGTTTTAAAAATGGAATACTTCTTTGGGCTGAAAGGAAATGATATCAGAGGGAAACATGGAGTATGAGGAATAAAGGAAGTACAAGAGCAATTATAAATATCTGGGTAAATACAATAGACTATTTTGTTCCTATTAAATTATTTAGAGTATGTATGATGGTTGTAAGCAAAAATCATTTCTCTATCAGGGCTTTCACCAGGACAAATATATATAAGAGCAAAGGTAAAGAGAGCTCTATGGTTTTTAGGTTTTGGCATTTTCTGTAGCAAAAATATTAACTAAGTGGATTGTAATCAGTACGTCAACCACTGAAAACATAACATGAAAAGATACAGCCAAAAAAAAAACAAAAAACCCAGAGATAAATTTTAAAATAGTAAAGAGTTCAAATAATTTTTTAAAGATAGGAAAGAGACAGGAACAAAAACAAAGAGGGAAAACAGGAAACAAAGAATGAAAGACTGAACTATATTAATAATTATATTAAATGTAAATGGTCTAAACAAACTAATTGAAAGACAGATTACGAGATTAGCGTTTTAAAAAATGACAAAATTGAACTATGTACTGTCTACAAAATACTCACATTAAACATAATGCCACAGATAGGTCAAAGAATGGAAAAAGATATATGCAGCCCATCAAAAGAAACCTAGAGTGGCTATAATAACAAAGCAGACTTCAGAATAAGGATTATTACCAAGGATAAAGAAGGATATTATATACTGATAAAAGGGTCAATTCACTAAGGCTTAACGATCCTAAATTTGTACACATCTAAAAACAGAGCTCAAAATACACAAAGCAGTAACTGATAGAAACGAAAAACAAAACAGACAAGTCCACAAATATATTTGGAAACACGGGAAATGCTCTCTCAGTAATTGACAGACCAAGTAAACAGATAATCAGTAATGAGATAAAAAAATCTGAACAACACTAACAACCAACTTGCTTTAACTGAAATTTATACAACAATCCACAAAACGGCAAAATGCAATTTTCTTTTAAAGTACGCTGGGACATTAATCAAAATCAGCCATATTTTGGGCAATAAAGCTAACCTTAACAGATTTAAAAGAACTGAAATTATACAAAGCAGAAATCAATAAAGGACAAGTGTCTGGAAAATCCCCAAATATCTGAAAAATTTGAAATATGATTCTAAATAACTCATGGACCAAAAAGAAAGCACCAAAAGAAATTTGAAAAACTTGAAAGAAAAAAAGCAAATAATAAAAATAAAATTTGTGGGATATAGCTAAGCAGGGCTTAGAGAGAAGTTCGTAACATTAAGTGCTTAGAGCAGAAAAGAATGGAGAAGGAAATGGCAACCTACTCTAGTACTCTTGCCTGGAAAACCCCATGGACAGAGGAGCCTGGTAGGCTGTCGTCTATGGGGTCGCAGAGAGTCAGACACGACTCAAGTGACTTAGCGGTAGCAGCAGCAGCAGAAAAAAATAGAGGGGACATCCCTCGCGGTCCAGTGGTTAAGACTTCACCTTCCAATACAACAGGTGTGGGTTTGACACCTAGTTGGGGAGCTGAGATCCTACATGCCTCAGGGCCAAAAACCCAAAACATAAAACAGAAGCAATTTTGTAACAAATTCTAAAGACTTTAAAAATGATCCTCATCAAAAAAATCTTTTTTAAAAAAGAAGAGATCAGTGATGAAAGTAGCCAAATCTGAGCATCAGAAGACCACCCAGTGTATCTGATGCATGATCTCTGTAGTTCTGTGAAGCAAAAGAATAATTTAAAATAAGGGGTATGAAGGGGTGGGTGCGTGTGTGTGTGTAGGTGACTGGATAATTAAGGGGCTTATTGGTGGGTAAGTGAGAGTTGGTTGTCGGTGTGCTTGTATGAAAGGCTGATCAATTCTGAGCAATGATGAAAAGATTAAAAAAAAAAAGATTAAAAAAAAATTAAAAAAAATAAATAAATAAAAAAGAAGAGAAGTCTCAAACGAACAATTTAGGCTTCTGCCATATGAAAATAGACAAAAATAGAGCATAATAAACTAAAGTCAAACTGAAAAAGGAATTAATGAAAATAGCAGAAATCAATAAAACTGTCAACAAAGGAGAAAAATCAATGAAACTAAATGCTTTTTCTGCCATCATTTTCTCCATAGACAACCCTATGGAATCTCATTTTTTAAGAATCTATTGGTTTTTTTTTTTTTTTGGCTGCACTGCAGGATCTTGGCTACTCGACCAGAGGGTGAACCTGTGCTCCCTGCCTCCCTGTAGGGGAAGCCGGAGTCTTAACTACTGGTTCAGTTCAGTCAGTCTCTCAGTCATGAACTACTCTTTGCGACCCCATGAACCACAGCATGCCAGGCTTCCCTGTCCATCACCAACTCCCGGAGTCCACCCAAACCCACGTCCATTGAGTCGGTGATGCCATCCAACCATCTGGACTGCCCAGGAATTCCCATTTAAAAAATATTTAAATCAGTTGTGCAAATTTAAGATCAACATATAAAGTTTAACTGAATTTTTATAATGTGCTGCTGCTAAATCACATCAGTTGTGTCCGACTCTGTGTGACTCCACAGACAGCAGCCCCCAGGCTCCTCCGTCCATGGGATTCTCCAGGCAAGAGTACTGAAGTGGGTTGCCATTGCCTTCTCCAAATTAATTATGAGGCAATTGATTAAGGGTTTCCCGGTAACTCAGATGGTAAAGAAACCACCTGCAATGCGAGTTCAATCCCTGCGTTGGGATGATCCCCTGTAGAAGGAAATGGCAATCCACTCCAGTATTCTTGCCTGGAGAATCCCCATGGACAGAGGACCCTGGTAGGCTACAGTCCATGGGACTGAAAGATTAAGCACACAGTGGTATGGCAATTAAGACAGTGTCACACTGATCAAAGTATAAAAATGTAGATCAGTGTGACAGAATTGAGAGTCCAGAAATAGATTCATACAAATACGGTCAGCTGGGCTTCCCTTTGGCTCAGCTGGTAAAGAATCCGTCTGCAATACGGGAGACCTGGGTTCAATCCCTGGGTTGGGAAGATCCCCTGGAGAAGGGAAAGGCTACCCATTCCAGTATTCTGACTTGGAGAATTCCATGGACTGTACAGTCCATGGGGGTCACAAAGAGTTGGACATGACTGAGGGACCCAAAACCTACATAATTTAAAAAACAAGACAAACATGGTCAGCTGATTTTTGACAAAGATGTGAAAAGCAATCAATGGAGAAAGGACTGTCTTTTCAACAAATGTGTTGGAAAAGCTGGACGTCCATGTGCAAAACTTCAACCCATACCTCACATCTTATACCACCATCCCCCAAATTAAAAGGGATCCTAGGGGAGCCTAGCGGGCTGCCGTCTATGGGGTCGCACAGAGTCAGACACGACTGAAGCGACTTAGCAGCAGCAGCAGCAGCAGACCTAAATACAAAATGCAAAACTTTAAAATTCCTAGAAGAAATCAAGAGAAAATTTTTGTGACTATGGGTTAGGCAAAGGTTTCTTAGGATACAAAAAGCACAAAGCATAAAAGGAAAAACGGATAAGTCAGAACTTGTTGAAATTTAAAACTTTTGCCCTTTAGAAAGATTTAAGACCTGTGGGAATTTAGAGGATATGAGCACTAATTCTGCCAGGACTTAACTTTCACAAAGTGATTTTGAAGAGGGTCTTCAAGGAGAACAAAAAGTATCTACTGGACTAAAAAACTGAGGAGGACCCAGGGAGAGAAAAACCTGTTCAAAAGGAGCTTGATTCTGAAAGGCGCTCACAGGTCCAAGGAACAATGAGAAACTCATGTGTCACAGAAGAGGGGAAGTGGCAAGAGTGAGCAAAGAGTGAAACGTGGAAAGGGAGAATTTTTACACATTATTTAAATTTTTTTCCATGGAGCACCAAGAAGTATTTCAAAAGCAGAGAATTAATAACTGATTTAAGAATTCCATGGGCAGAGGAGCCTGGCGGGCTATAGTCCATGGAGTCGCAAAGAATTGGACATGACTGAGCAACTAAAAAAAGCAAGAGAGTCCCAGAAAAACATCTATTTCTGCTTTATTGACTATGCCAAAGCCTTTGACTGTGTGGATCACAAGAAACTGTGGAAAATTCTGAAAGAGATGGGAATACCAGACCACCTGACCTGCCTCTTGAGAAATCTGTATGCAGGTCAGGAAGCAACAGTTAGAACTGGACATGGAACAACAGACTGGTTCCAAATAGGAAAAGGAGTATGTCAAGGCTGTATATTGTCACCCTGCTTATTTAACTTCTATGCAGAGTATATCATGAGAAACGCTGGACTGGAAGAGACACAAGCTGGAATCAAGATTGCTGGGAGAAATATCAATAACCTCAGATATGTAGATGACACCACCCTTATGGGAGAAAGTGAAGAGGAACTAAAACGCCTCTTGATGAAGGTAAAAGTGGAGAGTGAAACAGTTGGCTTAAATCTCAACATTCAGAAAACGAAGATCATGGCATCCGGTCCCATCACTTCATGGGAAATAGATGGGGAAACAGTGGAAACAGTGTCAGACTTTATTTTTCTGAGCTCCAAAATCACTGCAGATGGTGACTGCAGCCATGAAATTAAAAGACACTTACTCCTTGGAAGGAAAGTTATGACCAACCTAGGTACATACTGAAAAGCAGAGACTTTACTTTGCCAACAAAGGTCCGTCTAGTCAAGGCTATGGTTTTTCCTGTGGTCATGTACGGATGTGATAGTTGGACTGTGAAGAAGGCTGAGCGCCGAAGAATTGATGCTTTTGAACTGTGGTGTTGGAGAAGACTCTTGAGAGTCCCTTGGACTGCAAGGAGATCCAACCAGTCCATTCTGAAGGAGATCAGCCCTGGGATTTCTTTGGAGGGAATGATGGTAAAGCTGAAACTCCAGTACTTTGGCCACCTCATGCGAAGACCTGACTCATTGGAAAAGACTCTGATGCTGGGAGGGATTGAGGGCAGGAGGAGAAGGGGACGCGAGAGGATGAGATGGCTAGATGGCATCACTGACTCGATGGACTTGAGTCTGAGTCAACTCCGGGAGTTTGTGATGGACAGGGATGCCTGGCGTGCTGCGATTCATGGAGTCGCAAAGAGTTGGACACGACTGAGTGACTGAACGAACTGACTCTTCTTTTTTATAAAGATAAATGTGATCACAATATGGAAGATGGACTGGTGCAGAGACTGGTGGGAAGGATTCTAATGAGAAATCTGTTGCAATAGGCCCAAGCAAGAGATGATGAGTCCTCACAGAAGAGGAGGCAACGCATAAAGGGAGAACTTCAAAGATCTATTAATAAGCATCAGGTTGATGGTGGTGGTTTTAACTAAAAATGAGATAGTAAGAGTCGTCTAGAAAAAACTAGTTCTAGATTCATGTTTTATAACAGAGATTATAAAAGATTTGCTCTAAGAACATAAGAGGGAACATAACAGTAATTGCAAAGTATTCTGAATTGAGGGAGAAGAATGTAAAACCTTACTGTGATTAGCCACATCTGTTATGTTCTGACTTTAGCAATAATTTTCCAGTATGCTAATTTCCCTGTATAACAAAATGAGAATTCTTCAGAAATGTTTCAGCAGACTTAAAACTTTTGCTGACAAATGTATTAGCAGACATTTACATTAATAGATTATTTGGGATATCGGCTGTTTCATATCACTTTATTAGTTAAAAAGGTGGTCAAATCTGTAGAGAAGCTGAAAAGTACATCACAAAACAAGGTTTAACTCTCTATTCATACAAAAGCAGTAGGCAGGATTACAGGTGTTAGAACCAGATAAACCTGAGTATGATTTAAACCTGAATATGGATTCCAACTCTGCCATTTACTAATTGTATGGGCCCGGACAATTCATTTAGTCTGTTATATCATCTGTATATTGAAGATAACAAAGCACATCTCATGATACTGCTAATAGTTCCTGGCACAGAGGATTTTTTACTTAGCATGTTCTTTAAAACTATAACTTCTATACTGCTTGACAATTGTTTACATAAGACAATGCTTCTCAAAACAGTTCCTTAAAATGCTCCCTTAACTACAGAGAAAAGTGAAACACACACCTAAGGATCTGGGCATATAGTATGAAACCAGTGCAAAATTTTTAAAGTTTTGACTTAATTATGTTAATCTGCATGCTGCACACAAAATAACCAATTTAATAGCAAAATGTTAATTTTTTAGGTAAAATTAGCATACAAAGAAAATATGCCAGTTTATATATAACAACATGGCCCTCAATATAATGTCCCATATCCATGAGCCACTTCAAGATGTCTCAGACTAGAAAAATCTGGACAGTGCACCATGTAAACTATGCTGCATGTGATACAAAGCTGAACAAAACCCAGAACTACCCAGGCTAAAACTCAGAACTTTCCTAGAGGCAAGGAACGTTAAAAAATAAGTCTAATATATCTGCCTAAGCATTCTGTCTTGAGAAACCGTAGACTTGCTTCAAGCTAAGAAAGCATAAAACTTGTTCTAGAGCCAGAAAAAAAAACCAGAAAGCCATAATTATGAACTTCAAATTTAAAACTTTACCTGTTTTCTTCTTTTTATCAGAAGTAGCGTCTGAAGTATTTAAGGTAGTAGAGCTGCTTTTGTAAATATCATGACTGCATACCCCAGGATCATCTTCATCAGAAGAAAGTGAAGATAAATGTTCCAAGTTTTTAAGTTCATTATCAGGTTTTTCTGATGGACTGTTAGCCCCAGCCTCAGACACTAAAGGAGTGGGTGTCGCAGCTGCAGTCTTTGGAAGTGGTGGGGGACAAAATGTACGAACGGTCTGTGTTCCTGGTCGCCTAGTCCTGTTAGGCATTCTCACAGCAAGAGTGGAAAACTGCTGTTTGGGCCCAGATTTCAGAAAATCTAAGAAAGAGGCAATAAATCCAGTTTTGACTTCTGGTTGTTTTTCCTCTACTTCTTTGATCTTCTGTCTCATTTTTTCTTGATGCTGATAACCATCATGGCAGCTTTCTGAGGAAGGGGGAGTATACGGCAAATATATATCTGTTCCCCTTGGATTCTGGCGTTTGCCTTGGGCAGGCCTTTTCAGCTGTTTCTGATGACTGTTGTCTTCCTCTTTAGTGTGCCCTTTTCCTTTAGTTTTCTTCTTCTGGAGGTTAAAATGCATTAAATCTTGGTTTTCCTCTTCAATCTTGACACTGACTGTCTCCCCAGGCTGGGCCATGGCCAACACTGCAAGTGTATTCCTAGAGGAGTTCACCGACACACCACTGTCATCACCGCCTAAAGCGAATTCGCTCTCCGATGTAGCACTCTCTCCACTTATGCTTCTACTACTAGAAACGAATTCTTGATTTCTGTTATTATTTAATGTACTATCAACAGCAACTTCACTGTCTTCTTCAGGTTCATGACTGGTTGCAGACTGTTTCTTGAATGGACCAGAACTTTGCTCCTGCACTTCATGACCTGGTCCGACCACTGGTGAAGTTACTTTAGAAGCTTTATTTTGACCAGGTACTTCAACATGTTGTTGATCAAGAGTCATCTTTGACTGAAGAGTAGGTACTGGTGAAAGGTTTACAGTAACTTGATTTCCATTTAAGGAAATATCATTTATATTTGGTGGCTTTCCTACCGTAACTGCTATGGAGTTAAAATCTGATGTCACATGCCCGACATCCAATGACTGCTGAAAATGAGATTTAGAATCACCATCTTCAACAGCAGGAATGGTTTCATTTGAAGTTGACTTGGAGAAATCAGAAGGTGTGACCCCACAAGCTGCTGCTGTAGCGGCTAAGATATCATCTACGTTTGATAAAATATTTCTCTCATCACTGAGGAGCATTGCCTCTGGGAAACATATTGATCCAAGAGAAACAAAATGATTCTTTGAATCATGTTGAGTTGTTTCACTAAAATGGCCCTTTGTTGTCAGATGTTGCTGTAATGGTTTTGAAGAGTCAGAAAGGTCCATTTTCATAATTTCAGAATTTTGAGGATGGAGTTGCTGCTGAGAATGTTCACCATTGCTCCGAATAATATGACCATCCATTTGAAGGAAAGGATGCACTATTTGTTGAGGACTTTGAACACGCTGTACTTGTAAAGATGTCTTTATTTGTCCTAAACTTGCCTGCAGTATTGACTGCTGAAGAATTTGTAGATCACAGGCAGAATCTAAAAGGACCTGTGTATTAGGAAGAGATGCCTGATGGCCATGCCCTAAAGCATTGTTTGGAATTTGAATCTGAGATGAGGCATTAATTATTTGATCATGCTGCTCCTGGACCTTGGCTTCATGTACCTTCTGTATAAGAGAATGCTGCTGGTTTAGGTCTTTAGTATTCAACCGTATTTGCGGAGTTTGCATTAAATTAGTTGTCTTCTTAATATCAAGGGTTGCAGAACTATTGACTTGGCCAATTTGTTGGTTAAGTTGTGTCATTGAACCAACTATGTTTTCTTCTTTTTTAGACCCTTGTAGAGCAATACCAACCACCTGATCTTCAAGACAGGAATTACTTCTGATTATGCTCTGAGAATATCGGTCATCTGCCTTTGATACCTTATAAGCTGACTCTGGAACGTTCATTTCCCCATCAGACAGCCTTGAGGTTGATGACTCAAGAGATACTTGTGGCTGTAATACCTGTAACTGTTGCATTGGAAAATCATCCTCTTGTTTTGAAGACGTATAAACACTTGAGTCAAGTTTTCTTTCAGCATAAGACTTTGGATCAGGGGAAGGTAGGTTATTCTGTAAGGTCTGACAGTGAGTTGAGGTCGCAAAAGATGATGACTGGACAGCAGGCAAAAACTTTTGGGACTGGGGAGATGATGACCCTTGGGTCTGAGCATTTTGGGAAGAATGCATAGAAATAAAATTTTGAGTTGGACTAGCATCTGGCACATTCTGAGCCCGAGAGGCAGAAGAGTAAGAAAGAGAAGGGGCTGTTAACGTGAGGGACTGACCTGAAGCATAGCTTTCTGAAGGACTAACAACTGACAAAACTTGTGACTGAGATGAAAAACTAACCTGTGTCTGGCTAACTGGTGATAAACCCTGAGAATGACCAGATGCGTAACTCTGAGACTGGCTATCTGAAGACGGATCTCTTGTTGGAGCAGGGTAATTCTCATTTGTAACCGAAGATAACACCTCTTGCTGATTAGAAGAATAATTAAGTGTTGAATTTTCAGAGGTTATAGTCTGAGACGAGCCAGAGAAAGTCAATGTTTTATACAAGGATGGCAACTTCTCAACTTTGCTGGACCTATAAACCTGTGAATGAACAATAGATGGCACATTATGCGGCTGTACTAAACCATAATTTTGAGACTGACTAACTGATAAAAGGCTTGGTAGCTGCGCTGTAGAATAAATTTGTGCTTGGCCTGATATTACAGAACTCTGGTTATGTAAAGGTTTGGAATAGCTTAGTGTTTGCACAGGAGGAATTATACTTGGAGGTTTGGGGGACTTGGTTGATGCTAGTGGTTGTTTTGTAGAACAGCTTTTTACTTTTGCAGTAGGATACCCTGACGATGGAATTGCAGATGAATAGGACTGAGCAAGTTCCACTGAGACCTGGGAGGGCTTCTGTTGCAATCCTCCATTGCTCACCTGAGTAGACTCTCCAATTGGGCTACAGGATAAAGATGACTGCCTGCTTGTTTCCTGAAAATTAACCCCACTTGCATTTGATAGATAACTGTGTAAGGAATGCTGTGAACCAGTCAGTTGTGCCTGAATAGACTGGGTACCTGAAGGCCGCTGATGGTGTTTAATAACACTACATTCTCGGAGAAGAGCTCTTTCAATGGAAGCAGTAGAACTAGTAAAGAGAGTTGAACCGTAGGCTTGAGGAGTTTGCTGGGCTCCACCAAGTGCTGAAGGCAACAAACTAAACTGAGGTTGTAAAAGATGGGGTGCAGACTCTTGAGCTGAGCGGTACGTTGAAGACTGAGGTGGTATGCTGTTACTTATCGCAGAACTGCCCAGGCGCTCAAATGTCAAAGCAGTTGGAACAGTTCCCTGGGAAGTCTTGATTTGAAGCAAAGGATCATGAGAACTTAAAATTCCATTTGATGTAGTGTTAAAAGTTGAATCCTGAAGCACCAAAGGTGAGGTGGTAGCAAAGTTTCTATTGCTGAAGGTGGCAGGATGCTGATAAGCAGGGAGGGCAGGGGATGGAAGCGTTCCAGTGGTTGGCAAAGGTCCAGTAACAAACAGCTCAGTTGGTGCTGAGGAATGCATACCTGTGAAAAGAAAACAAATACACTTATGCAGTTATAGCACAAACACTTCTATCTGTTCTCATAATTCAGACTTATAAAACTTACATAACCTTTAATCCACCAAAATCTCTTTAAAACTGAAAACTCTGACAAATTAGTTCTGCATAGATTCTAAAAAATACATTTCAAAATAGCTAGTTTTTATAAGGCAAAAACAAAACTACAAAGGTATCAGCAATTCATTTCTATTATTGTTATATAAACATGAGATTATACATATAGTCAGATAAATCATTTGAAACTTACGAAAATACTAAATATATATATATCATCTCTAGTGATTACTTTACCCTGACATTCCCATGCAAAACACCAATGAACAAACTAAAATGTTCATAACATTAAAACTGAAACCAAATTCCCTACATTTAATGTAATAAATATATCTAAAACTAATAGTGAGGTTAACACTGCAAAGTTTCTTTCATCAAAATACATGTATTTTTAAAAAATCCTTGCATTTCAAGTTTCGATTTCCTATGAACAACTTCCAATAACAATAGATGCATGCTTATACAAAAAGCTGATCAGAAATTAATGAAGTACTGTCAAGAAGAGATTGTTAACATTTCAGGATAGCAGTCTAGCCACTTACAGCCAAAGTAAAACCATGTATACCTTTTATGGTCCAAAAGCTCCTATAGAAATTTAGATCTATGGAAATTTACCCTATGGAAAAAAGTGGACACAAAGATTCAAACAAGATACTCAGGACAGTTATTGTGAATAACAGGTAGAAACAACCTAAATGTCCATCAACAGGAGACTGGTAAAATAATTATGGCATATCCTAATAATACTGCTGCTATAACACTGCTTAGGCGAAAATACAAAAAAAGTTTTGATGCACAAAGGTATCAATAAAGAGTAAACACTATTAACTCTTCTCTAAAAAGCAGGACTATGTTAGGAACTAACACTTTTCATTTTATATACCTTTTAATTGTTTCTTTTTTTTCTTAATTTATTTATTTTTGACTGTGCTGGGTCTTCGTTGCTGTGTGGGCTTTTCTCTAGTTGCGGGGAGCAAGGGCTACTCTCTAGTTGCCGTGCGTGGGCTTCTCATTGTGGTGGCTCCTCTCGGTGTGGAGCACAGGCTCTAGGGTTCCTGGGCTTCAGCAGTTGTGGCTCCCAGGCTCTAAAGCACAGACTCAACAGTCGTGGCTCTCGGGCTTATTTGCTCTGCGGCATGTGGGATCTTCCCAGATCAGGGAGCAAACCCATGTCTCCTGCATTGGCAGGCAGATTCTTTACCACCAAGCCACCGGGGAAGCCCTAATTGTTTCCATTTCTTAAATTTTTATGTTGGAGCAAAACTGATTAGCAATGTTGTGTTAGTTTCAGGAGTATAGCAAAGTGATTCAGTTGTACATGTACCTATTCGTTTTCAAATTCTTTTCCCATTTAGGTTATTTCAGAATATTGAGCAGCATTCCCTGCACTGTATGGTAGGTCCTTCCTGGTTATCTATTTTAAATACAGCAGTGTGTACATGCCAATCCCAAATTCCCAATTTATCCACCCCCACCGCCGCCACGCTTTTCCCCTGTAACGGTAAGTTCAATCTCTAAGTCTATTTACATATTTTTTTAGTGAGTTTCCATTAAAATTTTTTTTTCCCCCATTTTGAAAAAATAGAGGGGAAAAGGTTCTCTGGCCCTTTTCAAAAATATTCTTCTTTCACTTCTTTCCATTAAATGTCAAAAAAGTGGGAATTCCCTGGTGGTCCAATAGTTTGGACTCGATCTTTCATTGCTGGGGCCCAGGTTTAACTGACGGAGGAACTAAGGTCCCAGAAGACAGGCAGCAATCAAGAGTATTACAACTCAAGGACAGAAAACATCTAGTTACTCTTGAAACAATAAATAATGCTTAGAATTAACTAAATATATGTAATGTAAAATTATTCCAAGAAGCAATAAATAAAGCTATTGTATTTTTTAATTTTTTAAAAAAAATATTGTTTTATGCCATACTAACACATTGTTTCTTTAGAAGCAGAAGTTTCTCCAACATACTGAAAAGACAGCTGTATTAATGGAATCTACATCAGAATAATAAAATATTTCCAATAGCTATTACTTAAAAGTATAGTTTTTAAGATGAAATCTTAAAAAAAAAACTAATCTGTCATCCTGCAAAAAATAAAAATATACACAAACAATTTCAAGGGGTAACAGAAAAATGAAATAAGAAAAATAAAATAGAAAAGCACATAATATAATAACATCAATTTGTGCTAGCTTTTATTAAAGAATGACTTATTCCATTCACTTAAGGATAACTTTCCTAACTCATGACGAAATCAGTTCTAAGGTTGCTTTTTACTCTACCACCTATCCAGTCTGAAGGCACTAAAACAGAACTTAATCTTTCACCAACTTCCCCCAAAAAGATAAACATGTAAAGTGATAGGTGTGTTAATTAACCAGATGGAGGAATTCTTCCACAATGCAAACATGTACCAAATTACTACAATGTACACTGTAAATATCTTACAAGTTTATATGTCAATTATATCTCTATAAAGGTAAAATGGGGGATAAGGAAAAGAAATTTAATCTTTTCTTCTCTCAAGTAAATAAGTGACTACTTAAATTGCCAGGTAAAAACTTTGTATCTAGGATTTACCTTTTAACAATTACCTACCTTCTTCAACTTGTTAGTTGTCAACAGAGTGCTAAAACTGAATTTCTGCTAGTAACAATTTCTTGAATTTTATCCACTTTAAAATAGTGAAAAATTCCAGGTTTTAAAGTTCACTGGAAAATCAATAATTAACACCACTCTCAGCCACACTACTATCATGACAAGACTATAAAAAGTGAATTTTTAGCAGTATTTCTATAGGACTTAAAAATTCTGAAAACAAAGAATCACCTGTCTGCCAGGATGGGGCCCTGAATTGTGGTAAAAGAGTAGTTCCTGAAGAAGCAGCCTGAGCAGTTCGGGATTCAACAGCAGAGAGAAAATTCATCACTGAAGATTCTTTTGTGTTAGTGCTGGCATTGTTCACACTAGTATCAAATATTCCAGAAAGACCTACATTTGAAGATAAAATGTATCCCAAAGTAAAAATATATATTAACATAAAAGGATATTCCTGATGCTATTTTTAAAAGGAATCTCTGAAATTTGAGGCCCAAAGTGCTACAACCCTAAACTGCTTCATTTTGAATTGCAAGCAAGTATTAATTTGCTTAAGCATAGTTATAATTTAAAATCTATAGAGATGCGGGGGGGAAAAAAGATTTCCCTACTAATTAACTATATAACTATTTCCTATTAGTAAAAGACAAAGCTTTTAATCTCATTTTCATTCTAACATTTCCCATGGAACCATTCTGTCCTATACACTTTCATAACCCAACATGTGAAAGTTGATTTTCCTTCTTATTCACTAAATGCACCCAGATTCAGGGTATATTTCACAGCAGAATTTTTACCAGTTGGCTGAGGTGTGGCAGCATATCCAGGAAGCTGATGAGAGGCTGCAAAAGTCTGTCTCTGAAGGAGGTCTGTTTCAGAGTTTGAGGGATGTCCTTCTTCATAGCTTAAACTAGAGGATAAAAAAAATAAATGACAAAAAACACACGGCTCAAACCAGATGATCAAAAGAATTCTAGGAAGGCAATTATCAAAAGAAGCATACATCTTTCACTAAATTCCTGACCTATATATCAAGAGATCAAACATGGTCTCATAACACTGTCAAAATGCAGGGGAAATTATTGAAGACATACTAGGAAGAAAAAATGATACATTGTATTTTTCTTAATTTAACTTTATCTCCAACAAAGTCCTTTTAGGGGAAGAGATAATAACATGGCACAGTGGGAAAAGCAACAAATATCCTGGAAAATAGGAGAGCTGAATTCACTGTCCAGGAGCCACTACTGGCTTACCATATGATTTCAGTAAGTGACTCTATTACTGTCAGACTCATTTCTTCACCTGTATGAATAAGGGACCCAGACAAGATAATCTCTAAAGTCCCTCTAACATTCTCTGGAACATCAGATAGTTCAAATGAATTGGTAATTAACACTATTTCCCAGTAACTCTCCTCGAAAATTTCAAGCTTATACATTTTGAGAGTAATTCAGAGTAAGATATTTTTCTCCCCTTGATTTTTATTTTGAATATTTTAAACCCACAGAAAAACTGAAATAGAACTAGGAATAATCTATATACCTGTCACTTAAGATTTGAAGACTGCTAACATTTTGTTATACTTGTTTTATCTTTATAAACAACACATATGCTTTTCTTTTAATCTACCTGAAAATAGCTTGCAGATGTCATGAAACTGTATCCTTAAATAATTCAGTGGTATCTCCTAGGAATAGGACATTCAGCTACATAACCAAATATCATTACCAGACTTGAAGAAAATGTAATGCTGTCACTATTGCATGTGATTAACACAGAGGTCATATTCCAATTTCCCTCAGTTATCAAAATGTTTACAATTTTAAAGCTCTTTGTAGGATGTAATCAAAATTCAAGATTATATTTGTTTATGTCTCTACATTTAGAATAGTGTCTCCACTCTGCCCCTAATTCCAGATCCCTTTTGCCTTGACTTCATGACATGGGTTTTTTTTATTTTGAGGAATCCAAGTCAGTTGAATGTACTTGAAATGTATTTGTACTATCCCAATTACCAGATTTGTCTGACTGCTTCTTCATGAGAAGTACATAAAGATGCTTTGTAATTATCGTTGCATCTCATGAGGACACATATACTCTCAGTTTGTCTCATTACTGGAGATGTTAAACTTGAAGTGGTTAAGGTGCTGTCAGACCTCTGAATGTAGTTATTTCTTCTCTTCAAAATTAATATACAATTGGGAGGTGTTAACTTTTAAGCCACTGTCAATACCTTGTCCCAACAGCTAATGGTTTCAGACACCAACTGTTCATGATCTTTAATTATTGTACTGGAGATTAGAAACAGCAGTGCTCTAATTACAGTACTTTCAATATTTAAAAGTTAGCATTCTTCTATAAAAACGAGCATTTCCCCCTTTTCTCTCGCTTATCTATATAAACACATACATAATATATAAATGCATACTAATATATTTTTCAATGTGTATGTATTATACTTAAAAATATATCATCATCATGATATTCAATTTGTCCCCTCAATCTTGCTTCCTTTTCACATGTCCTCCATGGTGCTGACACACTCTTACCTTCCAGCACAAGATGTTTCAGGTTCATCTTGCTTTTTTAAATTCTGTACCAGACATGAAGTCAACCGTTTCTGGAAGTCTTTTAGTGGGCAATGAGATTTTGAAACCAAGATCTGTGTGTCAAGTATATTCAATGCCTGAGGTGTCATTGCTTTTAGGCCCCTTAAGTGGACAAAGCTAAGAAATATATGTCTTTTTAAAATGATGAGTGCATAATGACAACTTCAACTCAAATCCAATATAGCATTCCTCATCTTCCTCCATTTCACACGTATTTTCCTTTTCCTACAGTCAGAATCCCAGTTTACACTCACAGATTTACTCATTAGCTCTATCTGAAAATACTTTAACACAACCTTTACCAAAAACAAAACCATCAAGTATTTGTTCACAATATATTTTTGTCTAAAAATTATGTCCCATTAAGTATACACAGTTAGAATATTGATCCAAAAGTTAAGTAAATTACTAGTATGGCTATGTTATTAATTAGATATATAGGAGTTAGATTTTGCTTTAGTTTGAAGATTCAATTTTAGGATTAATTTAAAATCTATTTTAAACTTTAAAATCAACTTATTAAGGTACAATATAATTTACATACAATAAAGTGCACCTATTTTAAGTGTACAATTCAGTGTGTACACATTTGTTGATAAATGTATACACCAGTATAACCATAATCCCAACCAACTTGTAGAACATTCCCATCACAACAGAAGGTTTCTCATGTCCCTTTGCAGTCAATCCATTTTTCATCTCACTCCTGGCCCCAGATAACCACCGAGAAGCCTAATGTTACTAAAATTTAGGCTTGCTTGTCCCAAATCATAGTCTATTCTCTTTTGTACAAGGCTTTTAAAGTTTTCAGCATAATGTTTGAGATTCACTCATGTTGTTGCATACATAAGTAGTTCATTCCTTTTGATTAAATTATCTGAAGATACCACAATTATGTTTATCCGTTCACTTACAGATGAACATGTCGATTGCTTCTAGTTACATGCTACTATGAATAAATCTGCTGTGAACATGTGTATGCGAGTCTTTTGGGGGCATGTTTTCCTTCAAGTTAAATACCTAGAAATAGAATTACTGGGTCGTTAGGTAGGTACGTGTACCATTTTACATTAGCATCAGTAATTAATCAACATTACATTTTTGCTTTACATCCTTGTCACGTGATCTTTTCAGTCTTCTTAATTTTAGCCTTTCTAGGTAGGTAAAGTGGTATCTCATTGTGTTTTAATTTGCATTTTCATAATAACTAATGATGAGGAGCATCTTCTCATGTGACTATTCTTTTAGCTTCTCTGGTGAAGTCTGTCCAAATTTTTGGCTGTTTAAAAAAACTGCGTTGTTAGCGATCTTGGGCTTTAAGATGTTTTTAAAATATAGTCTGGATCCATATTGTTAGATATATGCACTGTGAATGTTTTCTTCCAGGTTAAAGTTCTAACCAACTGATTTTACTGTGGTAAGAGCACTTCACACGAGAGCCGCCCACTTAAGTGCACAATGCGGTGCTGTCAACAACGTGCTCCATGTTGTACAGAAGATCTGTTCATGAATGATGAACCTACTCATCTTGCATAACTCAATCTTTGTATCTGTTGAACAAATGGATACTCCTGTCCTCCTCTGACAGGCTCTCATTCCTAACATGTGCAACCGGGTCGTCCATGAGTCCCGGGCAGATTCCATATGCTATTTGGGCAAGCTGTCTGGCAATGTCCCAGATGACTTCCTCTTGACTCTCAGAATTTCCCAGCAAAGCACAAAGCACTGGAAGGGAAAAAGCTGACATTCTGTAGGCAAAGAGCATGCCCACTTCCAGCAACTCATTGTTTTTTCTTGTGGAGTATAACTCCCTGATATAGATGTACCAAAGGTTGTTGGTGGTTTTAAATTTACTCCTCAGTTCCAGGACCTTTGAGTTCTTTTCTGCTTTGGCAATTATGAATGAAGTTGCTAAAAATATATACCTAAGTTTTAGTCTGGATGTTAAGTTTTCATTTCATTTCACTTCACCACTGGAGGGGAATGGCTGAGTTGCTTGGAAACTTGGTTAACCTTAGAGAAACTGCTTTCTACAGTGGCTATACCTTTCTGCATTCCCATCAGTGATGTATGTCTGGTGTAGTTACTCTGCATCCTCAGCAGCACTAAGTATTGTAAGTTCTTTGTTTTCCTTTCCTTTAAAAAAATTTTTACTATTCTAATTGGTATGCAGTGGTACCTCACTGTGATTTCAATTTGTATTTCCTCAATAATTAACAATGATGAGTATCAGAAACCTTCTTTGGTAAACTATCTACTCAACTTATTTTTCTCAAACTTTTTTTGGTTGTTTGTTTTCTTATTAATAAGTTTTAGGAGTTGCCTATATATTCTGGAACCAAATCCTTGGTCAGAAACATATTTTGTAAACATTATCTCCCAATCTGTGGCTTTCATTTTCCTAAAATTTCCTAAAATTGTAGAAGAGCAAAACAATTTTTTTATTTTATGAATTGTACTTTTGATGTCATAGCTAAGATATCTTTCCCAAGTCTAATATCTCAAAAATGTATTCTTATATTTTCTTCAAGAAGTCTTACAGTATTAATTTTTCCATTTAGGTCTGTGATTCATTTGGAGTTCATTTTTACACATGGTATGAGATACAGCATGGGATTCTTTTTTTTTTTAATTTAGATATGCAGTTGTGCCAGTACTACATATCAGAAAGATTATTCTTGGTACTTCTCTTGTAATTCAGTGGTTAAGACTGCATTTCCACTGCAGAGGGCACTGGTTTGATCCCTGGTTGGGGAACTAAGATCCCAGATACTGCACAGTGAAGCAAAAGAAAAAAATAAAAAGATTATTCTCTACCTACAGAACCTATTTGAACCCATGTCCAAAAAAGTCAACTAGCCATAGTTGTGGTTCTGTTCTTAACTACTGTGCTACAATGATCAGTGTCTGTTCCTAGGTCATTAACACACAGTCTGATAAATGATTCAGGCTGTACAAATCTTGGAGTTTTGTTATTTTTCAAAATTATTTTGGCCATGCGATACATTCCCAGAGAAATTTTGGAGTCAGTTGTCAATTTTTAAAAAAACAGTACATGAACTCTATACATCAGTTGGGGAAAACTACCATCTTAAAAGTACTGAGCCTTCTAATCGATGAGTATATCTCTTTATTTTGGTCTTTAATTTTTCTTAGAATTTTTTTTGTAGCATTTACCGTATAATTCTTTAAAGTATAAATCCCTAAGTATCTCATTTTTGTTATTTTGTTCTAATTTTTTTTTAATGACAGCTTTATTGATATATGGGCTTCCCTTGTGGCTCAGCTGGTAAAGAATTCGCCTGCAATGCAGGAGACCTGGGTTCAATCCCTGGGTTGGGAAGATCCCCTGGAGAAGGGAAGGGCTACCCACTCCAGTATTCTGGCCTGGAGAATTCCATGGACTGTATAGTCCATGGAGTGGCAAAGAGTCAGACACGACTGAGCAACTTTCGCTTTCACTTTTACTGATATATAAAAGGTTACCCTTTTAAAGTGTACAAATCAGTTCTTTTATTTATTTTTTTTTCCAGAGTCCTTTTAAATACTTGGGGTTAAATATCTGGTGATTCACTCATCACCATAATCCAACTTTAGAACACTTCGGTGCTGCAAAACTAAACCTGTCCCATTAGCATTACCTCCTGTGTATCGTCCTCTACCCAGCCCCTGGCAATTACTAACTTTCCTGTCTCTGTGCATTTGCCCACTCACAACATCACAAATAAATGGAATCATATTATATTATACACAGTCTTTTGTGACTGGCTTCTCTCACTCACCATGTTTTCAAGGTTCATCCTGTTACAACATGAACATACCAGTACTTTGTTTAATGGCTGAATAATATTCCACTGGGCTTCCCAGGTGGCGCTAGTGGCAAAGAAACCGTCTGCCAATGCAGGAGACCTAAGAGACACAGGTCCAATAACTGGCTGGGGAAAATCCCCTGGAAGAGGAAATGGCAACCCACTCCAGTACTTGTGCAAAGAGAATCCCATGGACAGAGACTACAGTCCATAGGGTCACTAAGAATCATACACAACTGAAGCGACTTAGCACAGAGCACAATTACTATGTTTTGTTTATTCATCAACAGATGGACATTGGGTTGTTTCCACTTTCGGGCTATTATGAATTACACCAAGATAAACATGAACAACTGGTTCCAACTTGAGAAAGGAATACATCAAGGCTGTACATTATCACCTTGCTTATTTAACTTCTATGCAGAATACATCATATGACATGCCGGGATGGATGAAGCACAAGCTGGAATCAAGATTGCTGGGAGAAATATCAATAATCTCAGATATGCAGATGACATCACCCTAATGGCAGAAAGCGAAGAGGAATTACACAACCTCTTGATGAAGGTGAAACAACAGACTGAAAAATCTGGCTTAAAACTCAACATTCAATGGAGAAGGAAATGGCAACCCACTCCAGTATTCTTGCCTGGAAAAGTCCATGGACAGAGGAGCCTGGTGGTCTGCAGTCCATGGGGTTACATGACTTGAACATGCATGCATGAGGGTGGAGGGAGATGGGTTGCTAGCAACAAACTGGTAGAACTAAAAAAAAACAAAAACAAAAAAACCCCTCAATATTCAAAAACTGAGATCATGGCAGACAGACCCATCACTTCATGGCAAACAGATGGGGAAACAATGGAAACACTGACAAACTTGATTTTCTTGGGCTCCAAAACCACTGTGGATGGTAACTGCAGCCATGAAATCAAAAGACGTTTGCTCCCTGGAAGAAAGGCTATGACAAACCTCAGTTCAGTTCAGTTGCTCAGTCATGTCTGACTCTTTGTGACGCCATGAACTCCAACAGGCTTCCCTGCCCATCACCAACGCCTGGAGCATGTGCAAACTCATGTCCATCAAGTTGGTGATGCCACCCAACCATCTCATCCTCTGTCATCCCCTTCTCCTCCTGCCTTCAATCTTTCCCCACATCAGGGTCTTTTCAAATGAGTCAGTTCTTCCCATCGGGTGGCTAAAGTACCAGAGTTTCAGCACTTTAATAGCATCATCTTTTAGGATTTGAAATAGTTCAGCTGAAATAGTTCAGTTCCGTAACCTCCACTAGCTTTCTTCGTAGTGATGCTTCCTAAGGCCCATTTGACTTTGCACTCCAGGATGTCTCACTCTAGGTGAGTGATCACAGCATCATGGCTATCTGGGTCATGGAAGATCTTTTTTGTATAATTCTTCTTTCTATTCTTGCAACCTCTTCTTAATATCTTCTACTTCTGGTAGGTCTATACCATTTCTGTCCTTTATTGAGCCCATCTTTGCATTAAATGTTCCCTTGGTATCTCTAATTTCCTTCAAGAGATCTCTAGTCTTTCCCATTCTATTGTTTTCCTCTATTTCTCTGCACTATTTACTTAAAAAGGCCTTCTTATCTCTCCTTGTTATTCTTTGGAACTCTGAATTCAGATTGATGTATATCTTTCCTTTTCTCCTTTGCCTTTCACTTCTCTTCTTCTCTCAGCTATTTGTAAGGCCTCCTCAGACAACCATTTTGCCTTTTGTATTTCTTCTTCTTGGGGATGGTTTTGCTCACTGCCGCCTGTAAAATGTTAAAAACCTCCATTCATAGTTCTTCAGGTACTCTATCAGATCTAATCTCTTGAATCTACTTGTCACTTCCACTGTATAATCATAAGGGATTTGATTTAGGTCATACCTAAATGGTCTAAGAGCTTTCCCCACTTTCTTCAATTTAAGTCTGAATTTTGCAATAAGGAGCTCATGATCTGGGTCATAGTCAGCTCCTGGTCTTGTTTTTGCTGACTGTATAGAGCTTCTCCATCTTTGCCTGCAAAGAATATAATCAATCTGATTTTAGTATTGACCATCTGATGATGACCATGTATAGAATCTTCTTCCGTGTTGGTGGAAGAGGGTGTTTGCTATGACCAGTGTGTTCTCTTGGCAAAACTGTTAGCCTTTGCCCTACTTCATTTTGTACTCCAAGGCCAAACTTGCTTGTTACTCCAGGTATTTCTTGACTTCCTACTTTTGCATTCCAATCCCCTATGATGAAAAGGACATCTTTTTTGGGTGTTAGTTCTAGGTCTTGTAGGTCTTCACAGAACCGTTGATCTTCAGCTTCTTCAGCATCAGTGGTTGGAACATAGACTTGCATTACTATGATATCAAATGGTTTGCCTTGGAAATGAACAGTGATCATTCTGTCGTTTTTGAGGCTGCACCCAAGTACTGTATTCCGAACTCTTTTTGTTGACTGTGAGGGCTACTCCATTTCTTTTAAGGGATTCTTGCCCACAGCAGTAGATATAATGGCCATCTGAATTAAATCTGCCCATTCCAGTTCACTTCAGTTCACTGATTCCTAAAATGTCGATGTTCACTCTTGCCAACTCCTATTTGACCACGTCCAATTTACCTTGATTCACGGACCTAACATTTCAAGTTCCTATGCAATACTGTTCTTTACAGCACTAGACTTTAATTCTATCACCAGTCCCATCCACAACTGGGTGTTGTTTTTGTTTTGACTCAGCCTCTTCATTCTTTCTGGAGCTATTTCTCCACTCTTCTCCAGTAAACTACTGGGCACCTACCAACCCGGGCAGTTCATCTTTCAGTGTCCTATCTTTTTGCCTTTTCATACTGTTCATGGGGTTCTCAAGGCAAGAATACTGAAGTGGTTTGCCATTCCCTTCTCCAGGGGACCACATTTTGTCAGAACTCTCCACCGTAACCCATCCGTCTTAGGAGGCCCTACATGGCATGGCTCATAGTTTCATTGAATTAGACAAGGTTGTGATGACAAACCTAGACAGTGTATTAAAAAGAAGAGATATTTACTTTGCCAACAAAGGTCTATATAGTCAAAGCTACGGTTTTTCCTGTGGTCATGTACGGATGTGATAGCTGGACAATAAAAAAGGCTACATGCAGAAGAACTGATCCCTTAAAACTGAGGCGCTGGCTTGAGAGTCCCTTGGACTTCAAGGAGATCAAACCAGTCAATCCTAAAGGAAATCACTGGAAGGACTGATGCTGTAGCTCTAATACTTTGGCCACCTGATGTGAAGAGTTGACTCACTGCAAAAGACTCTGATGCTGGGAAAGACTGAAGGCAGGAGGAAGAAGGGGATGACAGAGGATGAGATGGTTGGATGGCATCATCGACTCAATGGACGTGAGTTTGAGCAAACTCTGGAAAATGATGAAGGACAGGGAAGCCTGGCTTGCTGCCGTCCATGGAGTCGAAAAGAGTCAGACACAACCTAGCGACCCAACAACAGCGAACATTCATTAAAGATTTGTCCAGATGGATAATTTTAATTTTCTTGGGTATATACCTAGGAGTGGAATTCTGGTCTTATGGTAACTCCATGTTTCACATTTTGAGGAACAGCAGCAACCAAATTGGCTATACTATTTAACATTTCCACCAACAACATTTAATGAGTTGCAATTTCTCAACACCCTTGCTGATACTTGTTATTGCCTGTTTTTTTATTTTTATTATAATACCCATCCTTGTATATGTGAAGAGGTACCTCACTGTGATTTTGATTTTCATTTACCTAAAGATGTTGAGCATCCTTGCATTTTCTTCCTGACCAAACAAACAGAGAGAGGGGGAAAAAACCTTAAATTTATGGGGATATGTCATAGGGACAAAGAGGGAAATTGACAGAGCTCCCAATGACCAAAGCTGGAACATTGTGACCAAAGAAAATCAAGTGGTATACATCTACGAGTCTATGCTGATAAAATTAAATAAATAAAAAGAGGAAAAAATGTAAATCTCCCTTGAAGAATACTAAATAATTTGTGCAGCAATTCTACATTCAAGGAGGTAGACCATAACTCCACACTCTGCACACAGCAATGTGCTATGTGCAATGGGCTGCACATAGCAATTTTCTTCCAAAGAGGACAGTACTGAAAAGAGGACCAAAAAACAAACAAACAAACAAACCCCGTAACTTTACTGTGTAGAAGCCTGAGAAACATTTCCTCAGCCAGTTGGTAAAGATCAATATCAATAGTGATAAATCATGTTGATAAGACGTACTCTTACTAGGATGTAATGAAAGTAACACTTTACTCTGCCATCTCCCTCTGGAAAACCCACAATTCCATTCTGATTATGATGAAAAAACATTAGGCAAATTCCAAGAGAAGGGCATTTTATGAAATACTTGACCAGTATCTCACAACTATTAATATAAAGGTCATCAACACAAGGAAAAGTCTGAGAAATTATGATGGCAAAGAAGTATCTACTGAGATATGTTAAAAGAAATGTAAAGTGGTATCCCTGGAGAACCAAAAAAGACATTACCCAAAAACTAAGTAAACTTGAACAAACTATGGATTTTAGTTGATAACAATGTATCAGTTTACTACTTGTAATAAATGCACCATAAAAATATAAGAAGTTAATCATAGGGGAAACTGGGCGAGGGGGTATATGGGAACCCCGTACTACCTGAAACTCTACAACAGCTCTCAGGGAATTCCCTGGTGGTCCAGTGGTTAGGACTCCACGCCGTCACTGCTGAGGGCCAGGGTTCAATCCCTGGTCACGAACTAAGATCCCAAAAGCTGAGAGGCACAGCCAAAAAAAATTTTTTTTAAAAGGGCTCTCAAAAATACAGTCTACACTAAGAAAAAGCTGTAAGCCGTAGTCAAATCTGGAAACCTTTTTACAAGTAAGATAAAGATCAAGATAATTTAAATATCAGGAGGTTCTGGTGTTGGTTTTTTGTTTTGCTTTATTTCCATATATCCATGCAAATTTCAATCATTTTTTTAACAGGCAAGGAATAATCACAATCTCCTACTTGGTCTCTCTGCTTCTGCCCTAACCCTTCCCACTCCCCACTCGCAGCTGAGTCACTGCCTTAAACAGTGAAATGCTATGATAGTTCTATTTTTAGTATTTTGAGCAGTCTCCATACTGTTTTCCATAGTAGTTGCAACTGACATTCCCACCAACAGCATATAAGGGCTGCCCTTCCTCCCAGCTTATCCAACACTTATTATTTGTTGTTTCTTTGACAACGGCCATTCTAACAGGTGTAATGTGATATTGTACTGTGCTTTGATTTGCATTTCCCTGATGATGAGTAATATTAAACATTTTTTCATGTGTTTGTTGGCCATCTGTACATCTTGAGGGGGGATGAGTGCAACAGATGAGGGAGATTAAGAAGTACAAATTCCCAATTATGAAATAAATGAGTCATAGTGATGAAATGCAGAGCATGAGGAATATAGTCAATAATATATTAATTCTGTGTGGTGACAGATGGTAACTATTTTGGAATGTACAGAAACACTGTATCAGTATGTTATATACCTGGAACTAACAGTGTTGGAAGTTCAATAATGTTTAAATAAAAAAGTAAAGCCCAAACATGAAAACTCTTATGCTTAAATCTGCCCAATGGCTTCCCATCTCATTCTAGTAAAAGCCAAAGTTCTTATAATTCTCAATGCACTAAGTTACCTAACTGTTGTTCCCTTAAACCTCCAATTTTATCTATTCTCCACTCCAGTCACACAGGTCTTCTGGCTGCTCCTCCTTAAACATAAAAAGCTGTTTTACCTCATTTCCCCTCAGGTCTCTGCTCAAAGCTCACCTCACAGAAAACTTCCCTGACCATCTGATATAAAACAACATTCTTCCTCTGTCCTCTTTCCACATTGCCTGACTCTGTTTTCTTGCTTTGTTTCTCTCCAGAGCACTAATAAATACTTGACATTATTTACTAGCTGGCCTATTAGCCACTAAAATGAAACTCCATGAGGACAGGGCCTTTGCTTTCTTCACTGCTATAACCCCAGCACCCAAAATAGTATCTGGCACATCATAGATAACTCATAAGTAATTACAATCTATGTTCAGTTTCAGAAAAGAAATCAATAAGTTACAGCTCAATCACCTCTGATTGCCTGACCTGATTGCCTGGCATCCTGATAAAGCTTGGAAAATAAAAAATGAAGGACTAAGCTAGTAGATCAACCCTTTCTTAAAAACACTCGAATACTTTTGAGACTTCTATTAATTCTAGGCATTGTATGAGAGTTTTCAATATAAAGCAGAGATCTAACCAGGCCACTACTCAATGGATTTAATTACTGAAGCCCATATTAAGAACATTCTCCTTGGGTAGCATGCTCTTATGTCCATAATACTTAAGAAATAAAACACATTCCAAGTTTTAAAATCAATTAGCAAAAGTTCCGTGAAATATGTTAAATCCCAGGTAAACAAGCCAGTACTTGCACACAAGTAATAAGTTACTTAAGAGTGAATGAATGATTTTGCCTTAAGTAGTCACATTACTTTCTTCTCTGTGTTAAAGAACCTGGTCATTGAAAATATATATACTCTAATGTAACAAAAACAGATTTTTTTTTAACTTGGAAAATATTGTTTTAGTCTAGGTATTAACTTTTCACAGTTGAGAAACATAAGAACCCTGGTTTGGAAGTTAGGGGGCCCAGATTCCAGTACTGATTCTGTAAATAACATACGTCAAGACTTTCAGCAAAGCATATGGAATCCTAGTTTTCCTATTTATGAAGCCTAATGTTCTGTGTGTTCCTTTTGTTTGTTTTTTAGCATGTGGGATCTTAGGTCCCCAACCAGGGATCAAACCCACACTCCCTACACTGGAAGCATGGAGTCCTAACCACTGGACCACCAGGGAAGACCCTGTTCTGTGTATTTCTAATATTCTGAGTTAAACTAAATATTTTTACTTCATCTATTACACAGTATTTTTTTTAAATTTTTATTCATTTATTTTTGGCTGTTCTGAGTCTTTATTGTTGTGTCAGGCTTTCTCTAGCTGCAGTAAGCAGGGGCTACTCTCTACTGTGGTACATGGGCTTCTCATTACGATGGCTTCTCTTGTTGTGGAGCATGCGCTTAGGTGCTTCATCTCATGTGAGGTCTTCCTGGACTAGGGATCAAACTTGTGTCCCCTGCATTGCAAGGTGGATTCTTAACTACTGGGCCACCAGGAGAGCCCCACACAGTACTCCTTAGTATAAAATCTATCTTCAAAACAGTAGAGTGATAACCCCGAGTTCACTGAGTTCCCTGTGTATGGAGAACTCTGTCTAGCGTGTCTGTCCCACTCATACCTATATGTCAGATAAAATATGTATTTTTTAATTTTAGCTAATTGTACCCTGAGAATTTAAAAAGAAAAAAAAACCTGAAGCATAAGAATCAGTCTTTATTAAGGAGTTATTTATTGTGAATTTGAAAAATAAACTAATGAACCATGAAACAACTTGGTAAGAGCTGTAAAACACACACACACAAGCTTTGCAAATAAGCCACAGGATTCAAATCCAGCTCTGTATATCCGTACTTTACAAATTCTTGAGGCTAACCAGATAGTCTCTGTTTCTTTAACTGTAAACTACGGTGAATACCAACATGCACATTCATTACTCTCCAGGTTGTAAGAGTAAGTGATGAAGCATATATATATACACATATATGCTTCCCAGGTGGTGCTAGTGGCAAAGAATCTACCTGCCAATGCAAGAGACATAGAAGACATGAGTTCAATCCCTGAGACAGGAAGACCCCCTGGAGTACGAAATGGCAACCCACTCCAGGATTATTGCCTGGAGAATCCCACGGGCAGAGGAGCCTGGCAGGTTACAGCCCACTGGACTGCAGAGAATCAGACATGACTGAGCACACACAGCATATATATGTATGTGTGTGTGTGTGTGTGTGTGTGTATATATATATATCATTTACCACAATATTGTGTTTGGCACATCATGTTCTATCAATGCTATTATTACTGCACTTAAAAGATGAGGTATGCATTTATACAACTGACGTTTAATGACTGCCAAGCATTATGCTAGGCACTAGAAGAAACAAATAAAAAGGCATTAAGTAAACAAATGAACAAACATTACATAATATAAGGCTTACCTCTAGGAAATGACACGTGAGTACTGAAAGAAAGAAGAGAAATTACTCAAGGAAAGAAGAGTATTTCAGGAAGAAAACAACACCAAATATAAAGACCTGGAAATGTAAATAAGATGATACATTAGACCTTTAAGTAATTCTGCATGGTTGTACTAGGAATGGGGATTATGAGTCAGACAGGAGCCATACTATAGAATATTACATGTCAACATAAGAATCTCACATTTATCTTCAAGGGAACGAAGAGCATCTGAAGAATTTTAATCAGTGCTAAATGATTACACTTGTATTTTAAAAGAATGGTTTTTAATCAGGGACGCTCATCAGCATCATCTCTGGATTTTTTTCACCCTATACACTCTCAATTCTGCCATATACCAGGAGGAGGGAATCACTCTTAGAAAGACAATCTGAGAAGCACTGTGAAGAACAGAGGAAGCCTAAAAGTAGAAAGGCCAAGATCCTACTGCAGAAATCTAGCTAAAAAGTGATAAGGACAGAAAGAACAGTGGAAATAGTTAAGACATCTAAGAACTCTTGAAAAATAGAACTGACAAGACTTGGCCAACAACAATTTGTGGGGGAAGATGAAGGAACCATGAATGATGGGGAACCACTCATAAGGCTGAACAAATCTGAAGGAGTCTGACTGAGGATGCATTAAATTTGAGGTAAGGTGTTCCCTGATAGCTCAGCTGGTAAAGAATCCGCCTGCAATGCAGGAGATCCCAGTTTGATTCCTGGGCTGGGAAGATCCCCTGGAGAAGGGATAGGCTACCCACTCCAATATTCTTGGGCTTTCCGGTAGCTCAAGATGGTAAAGAATCCTCCTGCAATGGGGGGACCTGGGTTCAATCCCTGGAGAGGAAAGATCCCCTGAAGGAGGGAACAGCAACTCACTCCAGTATTCTTGCCTGGAGAACTCCCATGGAAAGAGGGGCCTGGCAGGCTATAGTCCCTGAGGTCACAAAGAGTCAGACACGACTGAGCAACTAAGCACAGCACAGGATGTTTCTAAGAGTTAATGTGGGAAATACTCAAAACAGGGCTAGTGAACATTCCCACTTGGAACTCAGGAAAGAAAACTGAGCTGACAGTAATTGGTATTACTACCAGCTGGGTATTTTTGAAGTCACGAAATTGGATGAAATCGCCCAAAGAACATCCTCCCTGAGAAATGAGCTGAGGACTGAAGTGAGTGGGACACTTACGGAGGACACAGCAATCAGCAGAAGTCTCCATGGAAAGGGGACAGGCAGTAAGCTAGCCTTGTGCCAAACCACAGGAAGAGAAAAGAGCTGTGTGTGACCTGACGTGGGCAAGCTAGGTACATAGAGCAGCTGAAAGAAGACCAACATGCTTCGCGTGTACTGAGGGAAGACGAGCGTGCCAGCAGACCCAGTCACTGCAGAGACAGCTGCTGCTGCTGCTAAGTCACTTCAGTCGTGTCCGACTCTGTGTGACCCCAGGCAGGGGCAAACGCGACAAGCCTGTGCGGTACAATAAAAAGTTTGGGTTCTATTGCATTTCAAGTGCAATGGAAAACAACTAAAGGATTTTAAGCAAGGGGGTGAGAAATAACACTTTTCAAAGGTGACTCTAGCTGCTACATGCTACAAAACTTCCCTCAGTTCCCAAACTGAAACTGAAAACAAAGGAAATCTTAAACTCAAATAGACCTTTTATCGTCATAACAGCCCTCTCATACAAACATTACTATATATAAGTAGCCCCAAGTTTCACTAAAAACTGCTTTAAAAACAAGTGCTAAGGGATGTAGACCTTAATGAAGTTGGCTACTAACTGATGAGTAATTCCACTGTGATGTCCTTTAGTTTAAAAAAAGTGAAAATAATAAGGTGGTTGATGATAGAAGATACCTCTTTTCCTTTGAACCTGACTTTGCAGAGTATCATGTGAGAAGAGACAACTCTGTGTTAAAAATAGTAAACTTTTCAGGAGAGTAATGGCTATAATTGAACAACAACAACAAAAAAACAGTATAATCACAAATGTTGACAAGGATATGGAGAAACTAGAAGCCTCATACGCTGCTGCTTGGAATGTAAAATGGCACATCCACTTTAGAAAAGGCTGGTAGAGCTCCTCAAAATGTGGAACACCGTTGTCACATGACCCAACAATTCTATTCCTAGGTAGAATTTTCCTGCACAAGGAAAATGAAACATGTTTTCATTTAAATACTTCTACACACATGTTCACAGCAGCAATATTCACAAGGGCCAAAAAGTGGCAACAACCAAATGCCCATCAACTAGGGAACAACCCAAAGTCTGCTAAACCGCTTTAGTCATGTCCGAAACTTTGCAACCCTACGGACTGTATGTAGCCCGCCACGCTCCGCTGTCCATGGGATTTTCCAGGCAAGAATACTGGAGTGGGTTGCCATGTCCCTCTCCAGGGGAACCTCCTGCCCCAGGGATCAAACCTGCGTCTCTTATGTCTCCTGCACTGGCAGGAAGGTTCTGTGCCACTAGAGCTACCTGGGAAGCAAGCTATATCTAAACAATGGCATATTATTCCATTATAAGCATTTATTGGAGAAGGCAATGGCACCCCATTCCAGTACTCTTGCCTGGAAAATCCATGGACAGAGGAGCCTGGTAGGCTGCAGTCCATGGGGTCACTAAGAGTAGGACACGACTGAGCGACTTCACTTTCACTTTTCTCTTTCATGCATTGGAAAAGGAAATGGCAACCCGCTCCAGTATCCCTGCCTGGAGAATCCTAGGGACAGCGGAGCCTGGTGGGCTGCATCTATGGGGTCACAGAGAGTCGGACACGACTGAAACGACTTAGCATAAGCATTTCTAAGTCCCGATACATGCTATAACAGGGATGGCTCTCAAAAACATTATGCTTACGCAAAGAAGCCAAACACAAAAGAACACTTATTTTATGATTCCATTTATACTAAATGTCCAGGAAAACAAATCTACAGACATTAAATGAATTAATGGTTGCCTAGGACTCGGGCTGAGAATGGGGAATGAGGTTTCTTTTGGGGGTAATGAAAATGTTCAAACATTAGACTGTGGTGACATTGGTGATATAAATATACTAAAAATTATTGAACTGTATACTTAATATGTGGGAGAATTTTATGGTATGCAAATTAAATCTTAATAAAACTGTTAATTTTTTTTAGAAAGTGTTGGAGGAGTCAAATGGCTTGCAATCACTATCTCTAATGATTGGAGCTCATCATCTTACAGCTTCTTTGGGCCTTAATTTTTTTTAAGACTATCTCATTACATGCATAATTTCTGTATACTGCATCACCTTGGCTCTTCAGGGGCCATTAGACGTAGGTTCTGTAGGAGATTAGAAAGCAGAAGAGAGAAGCCTGCGTGTTACCTGTCCATTCCCTCCCTGTATCACAACCATGGTTCCAGCCATGCTGCATCGTTTCACAACTACAGTTCCATCTGGGCTCTAGTAACTGGTGTCCCTTCATAGGCCTAGAAGTGGCTTCACACTGCTGTTACTCACTCAGTGTCTCAATATCCCTTTTTGGTTCCCTTAATTCTACTCCTCACCATACTATATTGAGCCCTTCACCACTGAAGTGGTCTCAAATAAATCATCTAAGAGAAATGATGTTTCATGCAGGACCCTGACTGATAACTGGTATAAAGGAGGTACAACTGGTCCTTTGTACCAGTTATTGTTAAATCAAATATGATTTCTTGAATTAAGTAAATGTTTTAATTTTATATATATCATTAATGATTTTTACAAAAAAATCCAACTGCAGGTTGTATAAATGATACATTTGTTAAATAGAAGGTATTTCTGTTTTTCACTAAGAAAGTGAAATAAGTAGTATGGTATTTCCTGCCTAGTGGAGCAGTAGAACATATTCAAAGACCAATATACCAGTTCCAAATATTATCCACAACAAAGAGAGACAGACTTTGGCATTTGTAACAGATGCCCAAGAGAGACGATGCCAAAGTCAAGGCTACTCAGAGCTTCCGCTTTTTGTTCAGTTGGGAAATAAATTGAATGTGACAGTAATGTGGCATGTGGTTGGCTATCTGTGTGATGACAAGAGTCACCAAGACCTGATTGGACACAATTCCAATATTCCATCCCATCTTCCTTTTTTATTTCTGTCATCACCTGCATTACTGACTTTTCCTTTGAACAAAGAAAACATTTCAGGTCCAATTTTTTCCAATCCCAATATTTTTCTAGAATGTTTTTCTTTTAAAAGAAATAACATCTGTCAAAGCAAATTATTTTGTGATTTGAACTGCTGCAGTGTATTAACAATCTGTAATGTCCAGAAATTAACATTCATTTAAGAGGCAGACAAAAATGACATGTGGGTCCTCTCATTTCAGGCTAGGAAGGGATTATTGAAAGTGAACACACAGAGCTGGTTACTTCTTATACTACACAATAGAATCCATGTCTCCATGATTCAAACATATAAGTACTATGAAATATTTTTAATTTCTTTATTGTATCTTATTGTTTGTGGCCTAGTCTTTCCCTTACCAAGTTAAATTTCTCCCGTGTTTGAGAAACTAGTAGAGCTGAATTCTTAATCATCATAATTTTGTTCACTAATATTAACATGGTCTAGGATTTCTGGCATTAAGTAAGGAAAATCTTCCTGAAGATATACACTTAATTCTAGAGTATATATATACTTTCTACAGATACACACAATAATTCACACTTGTGAACAATTTTGTAGACAAACATTTGTACATCTTTGGTTTAGTACAAGAACCCCATAAACAACATTTTTGAGGGAAAGAGATTTTCAGGAGAATCAAAATCCAAACTTTTAACTTTCATTTTGATACGATACTTTTTCTTCTTTTGCTATAAATTTTTAAACTTTTATTGGAGTATAGCTGATTTACAATGTTGTGTTAGTTTCAGGCATGCCCTATAAATTTTACTAAAAAGTAATCAGAAATTTTCCAGATGCTCAACATTTTTTAAGGAAATTTCCCGAAATTTGTAAGCCCATTAACCAAAAACTTATAATAAAACCACTAGTATTTTATACAACTGCAATTGTACAATATTATTTATACTATTTTAAGATTGATTTCAGATACCAAAGAAGAATATTTATATATTGCCTTAAAATATCCTACATGTTATGGTTATGTTACAAATTTTCAAGCCTTTATCTTTCAGAAACATACATATGGCTGAAAGAGACACATACAAGGCATGAAATTCACTCTGAAATAAAACAAAGTAAATACAAAGTAGGGAGACAAAGTTGGTATGGACATATATGAAAGGAGAGTGATCATGTGCTAAAACTGTAGAAGCTGGCTAATGGATACATATGGATTCATTATAGCTTTAAAATGTGTTTGGTTTAAAATTTTCCATAATAAAAATGCCGCTGCTGTTTGTAGTAGAGAAAAATCAACTTCTACTAATTCAAGTTACAGATCCCTGGTCCAAAACAAAGGTGAATACAGAAGAAGAAATTATAATGAACACTGGAGAAAACATATACATTTTGAAACAATAATTTAAAAAGATACCATAAAATGTTATTCCAGTGTCATAATTTACAAGCTAAAGTAACTTAAAATTTCTTAATAAACGTGTTCATTAAACCTGAATAACAGACAAACTCATTCCGAAGTATACTTTATGAGGATGCTAAATGTCCATAATAAGGTGCACAACTGTTTGCTGCTGTTGTTTAGTCGCTAAGTCATGTCAGACTCTTGCGAACCCACGGACTGTAGCCCACTAGGCTCCTCTGTCCATGGGATTTCCTAGGCAAGAATACTGGAGTGGGTCGCCATTTCCTTCTCCAGGGGATCTTCCCAACACAGGGATTGAACCCAGGTATTGAGCTCATGTCTCCTGTTTGGCAGGCAGATTCTTTACTACTGAGCCACCAGGGAAACCCAAGGTGCACAATGAAAGTGAAAAACTTTCAGTCGTGTCCAACTCTTTGTTACCCGATGGGCTATACAGTCCATGAAATTATCCAGGCCAGAATACTGGAGTGGGTTGCCTTTCCCTTCTCCAGGGGATCTTCCCAACCCAGGTCTCCCATATACAGGCGGATTCTTTACCAGCTGAGGCACAAAGGAAGCCTAAGAATACTGGAATGGGTAGCCTATCCCTTCTCCAGCGGATCTTCCCAATCCAGGAATCGAACCAGGGTCTCCTGCATTGTAGGCAGATTCTTTACCAGCTGAGCTATCAGGGAAGCCCTGAGTGGACAAAAGGTGTACACACAATAGGTCTATGCTAATTGGCTGGTATACTAGATTAGCTTTAAAAAAT
>NW_011495081.1:7233473-7246280 GCF_000754665.1 Bison bison bison | reverse complement strand
CTTGTTGCAGAGCACGGGCTCTAAAGGTGCATGGGTTTCAGCAGTCGCAGTTCCCAGGCCCTACAGCACAGGCTCACTAGTAGTGGCACACAGGTTTAGTTGCTCAGCAGAGTGTGGGATCTTCCCAGACTAGGGATTGAACCCATCTCCTGCATTGGCGGGAAGATTCTTTACCGTTGAGCTATCAGGAAAGCCCTAGATTAGCTTTTAATAGCAAGTCTGGAGCCATCATCTTCTATGCTGTAAGTTAGGGTCATTGGGCCCAAACTTGCTCTTGTTAAAAAGTAATACAAAGATACTAACAGCAAAAGACCATCTCTTGTTTTTTTGTATCGCCACTGTTCTATTTAAACCCTATCCTTTCAAATGGTTCATACTCTTACTTTGGCATTGTCCAATAAACCTTATTTATGTAGCTTTAGCCAAACCAAATTGATTTCAATAACTTAATGTCTGTTTAAAAGGAGATAGTACCAGCTGTTCTAACAGATCAACATTCAGTTTGCTCAATATAAGAAATGTTTAAAAATGTTAAGCCATCTAATTTAGGAAGATCCAAGCAAAAGTATTTTAGCATATCCACATTTTTGTGTTTATCATGCTTCACTAGGTCAGATAAATCTGGTCCCAAATTATTTAAATAGGATCAGTGATCACACAGTAATGAGAATGACGGCATTTAAGTCATACAAAAATTTCATTATTTTATATTTAGTTATATCCTATAGTCCTACAAACATAGGGTAAGTTACATGGTCAGGATCCCTAAAGAAACTTACATTTACGGAGGCCAAATTTAAACTCTGAGATATTAGATAATAACTCAAAGCAGAATGTATTCCAGCATTAACTATACTCTTCATTAGATCAATATCTATTTAAGACTTATTAGGTGACAGATATTTTCAGGAAGGGAGAGGGAAGGGGGGAGGACTAAACAGCTCAACTTGGATTGTCAAGAAACATCCAAGGGTTACTGGATAGGAGTCAACGATAAACAACAGTATAGAAATATTTACTATCAAGGACTGACAAGTGCTACGAAGAAACTTCAAGCAGGGTGCTGAGCGACACAGTGATGAAGTGGAGTACAGATGGGGACAGGGGAGCCACGGAGGGCCTAACAAGGCAGCATTTTGAACCCAAAGAAGTGCGGGAGAAAGCCCTATAGACAGATCATCAGAGCGAAGAGTGGTCCTAGTACAGGAAACAGCCCAAAGACCCCAAGATAAGAGCGTTCTTGTTGCTGTTCAAGGAACAATGGGAAAATGGTGTGCTTTTTTCAGAGATAAAAGAGACAGAGGTCAAGGGAGAATCTGTGGTCATGATTCTAGAAAAAAAAAATGAAAGAAAAATGAATGGATATGCTAAAACTAGGTCCATGCTCTCCTATTTACCTCTTCAGGTTATACAGTACTTCTACACATTTTTGAACACATGCTTACTACTGAACAAAAAGAAAAAAAAAACCCTAATTGCAGAAAGGCCTAGGAGGGGAAAAGTCCAGCCTAGCTAGACTGGCCCAAGGGAAATGCAGAAACTGTGTAACATCCTGGTAATAAGTCATCTAGCATGTTCCTAAAATTTAGAACAGCAGCAGCAGCAACAAAGGATAAACATTTCACAAAGAAGGAAGACATTTTGTATGTAAGTTTAGCAAAAGAGTAGGCAATATGTTTTTAAACAAAGCTTGTAGTCTCACTTGCATCACTGGGGGTGGGGGTGGGGGGAACCTCTTATTGAAGTACTGTTTCTCTTACTGAAGTACTGTTTCTCAATGTAAAATACTTCTTTTCAAAAGACGACCAAATATCACTGTTTCAATTAGACTGCGATTTAAATCTACATTGCCTTCCTCATTCACCTTCCATTCTTCATTACCCTGTGTTTTCTCGTATCACTTACCAAAATAACCAGAAAATTTACAGTTATGTTTATTATTTATCATCTGTCTCACTCCACATACCCAGTTTAAAAGTCATCAGGGCAGGGATCTAGGTTTTGCTCACTAATATATTCCAAGCTCCAAAAGCCATGACAGGCACTCAGTAAACATCTCTAAAATTCCCATATCTTATGCTCAGTTCAGTTCAATTTAGTCGCTCAGTCGTGTCCGACTCTCTGCAACCCCACGGACTGCAGCACACCAGGCTTCCCTGTCCATCACCAACTCCCGGTGCTTGCTCAAATTCATGTCCATCAAGTTGGTGATGCCATCCAACCATCTCATCCTCTGTCATCCCCTTCTTCTCCTGCCTTCAATTTTTCCCAGCATCAGAGTCTTTTCCAATGAGTCAGTTCTTCCCATCGGGTGGCTAAAGTACCAGAGTTTCAGCTTCAGCATCAGTCCTTCCAATGAATATTCAGGACTGATCTCCTTTAGGATGGACTGGTTTGATCTCCTTGCAGTCCAAAGGATTCTCAAGAGTCTTCTCTAACACCACAGTTCAAAAGCATCCATCCTTTGGCACTCAGCTTTCTTTATAGTCCAACTCTCACATCCATCCACGACTACTGGAAAAACCACAGCTTTGACTAGACAGACCTTTGTCGGCAAAGTAACGTCTCTGCTTTTTAATAGGTTGTTTAGGTTGGTCATAGCTTTTCTTCCAAGGAGCAAGTGTCTTTTAATTTCGTGGCTGCAGTCACCATCTGCAGTGATTTTGGAGCCCCAAAAAATAAAATCTCTGTTTCCACTGCTTCCCCATCTATTTGCCATGGAATGTTGAATTTTAAGCCAACTTTTTCACTCTCCTCTTTCACTTTCATCAAGAGGCTCTTTTCTTCTTCTTTGCTTTCTGCCATAAGGGTGGTGTCATCTGCATATCTGGGGTTATTGATATTTCTCCCAGCAATCCTGATTCCAGCTTGTGCTTCATCTAGTACAGTATATCTCATGATGTACTCTGCGTATAAGTTAAATAAGCAGGGTGACCATATACAGCCTTGATGTGCTCCTTTCCCAATCTTGAACCAGTCAGTTGTTTCATGTCCAAACTAAACACAATCACAGAAAACTAAACAAACTGATCACACGAATCTCAGCCTTGTCTAACTCAATGAAACTATGAGCCATGCTGTGTAGGGCCACCCAAGATGGACGGACCATAGTGGAGAGTTCGTACACAATGTGGTCCACTGGAGAAAGGAATGGCAAACCACTTCAGCATTCGTGCCTTGAGAACCCCATGAACGGTATGAAAAGACAAACTGGGTGGGGCCACTGAGATTTTGTGGTAAGGGAACACCTTCATGAAGAGATGATTTTTAAGCAGAGATAAGAATGGCAAGAAGAGGGTGATAAGGTGATAAACATCACTAGCATCACCTAAGAACTAGTTAGAAATGCAAATTATTGGGCTCCACCTCAGATTTATTGATTCAACAACTCTGGGGTTAGATCCAGCAACTTGTATTTCAACAAGCCCGCTGGGTGATTCTGAAGGACTCTTAAATTTGACAACCACTGATCTAGGGTTAGACTGAGTCAGAAAAGGGAATTACCAGAATTGTTCTGGCCTTAGGACATTTACATGTGCTCTTTCCTCACATCTTAGTGAAATGATACTTCAAGCATTCTGTACTTGACTGTCAAATAAATCTTATTAAAACTCTTTTTTGGGGCTGATATTATCATCATCATCATGCCTGTTAAAAATCCGAATTTCAAAGCTCCCTACTGAGCCGTAGAGACTAAACTCCATTGTCTGTCATCAAAAGCCCTCGAAAATCTAGTACACTGTGGAAGAGTATTATTACTCTGGTGACCTCTCCAAGGAGGTCTTCTCTGTACTGCGCCCAGGACTGCTCTGACCAGTAACCTGCGACAGAAGTCATGCTATGCCAGTTCAAGGACCTCCCCTTAACTAATCCAGCAGCTTCTACTCCCTCCCACTTTGGAACACTTGCTCTCAGAACTGCCTTCTTTCCGCTAATACCTTATGCCATTTACTCAATGTTAACAAAAATTCAGATCAGTCTGTATGCAATACACCTGAAAAATGCTTCCTTAATCCTCTTGAACTCAACATAACTTTTCCCTCGAAGTCCCCCAAGCATTTTTATACCTCTTAAAAAAAAAACAAGTATTCTGCTTAGGACTATAGTCATTTCTTTCATTCACTGAATGTTCTACGTGCACTGACAATGTGGCAGATATTATTCTAAGTGCTGACAATAATGCTCATATGCTATACACTATTCTATATGCCAGACACCATTCTAAACGCTTTTCTGTGTTCTCATTTAATCTTCAAAAAAACTTCCTGTTTTCACACAGGGAACTTCAGGAACAGAACAATTAAGAGACTTCATTAAGATCATACTGCAAGTGGTGGAGTCAAAATACAACCCCCTTAAGTCAAATTCTGACTTAAGAGCTTATCCTATCAACCATTTCTCTAAACTGCCTTCAACAGATGTGAATAAGACAGCTCACTGTTCTCATGGAACATGCATTCTACTAGTGGTGGTTAGCGGAATGGGGAAGGGCAGCAATAAGTGATATATACGTGCTTAGTCGCTCAGTCGTGTCCGACTCTTTGTGACCACATGGACAGTAGCCCACCAGGCTCCTCTGTACATTGGGATTTTCCAGGCAAGAATACTAGAGTGGACTGCCATGCCCTCCTCCAGGGGATCCTCCCAATCCAAGAATCAAACCAGGGTCTCCTGCATTGCAGGCGGATTCTTTACCAGCTGTGCTACCAGGGAAGCCAAGTGATATATATAAATCTACAAAATTACTTCAGAGAGTGATAATACAATGAAGAAAATAAAACTCTGTGATATAATACAATGATGAGAAGTTACTCTACATAGGGCAGTCAGAGAAGATCTTTTTGAGGTGGTAACATCTGGGTGAAGACCTACATGTCCAGAAGTAGAAGCAAAAACCTGTAAAGAAACTCCAGATAAAAAGAACAACCAGTGCGAAATTCCTAAGACACAAATAATCTTAGCATGTTTCAGGAACAGAAATAAGGCCCATGTGGCTGAAGGATGGTAGATGGAGCGGAATGATTAGGTTGGAGAATTAGCCAAGGCTCAGATCACTTACGACCTCAGAGGCCACCATAAGGACTCTGTATTTTCCTGAGTAACACAAGGAGGTTGTAAGCAGGGTAATGACATTACCTAACTTCTATGTTGAAATGTTAATTCTGCCTGTTAATAAACTCTATTATAGAAAGGCTAAAGTGGAAACAAGGAGACAGCGCAACTGTCCATGTGGGAACACATACATATGGAGATCAAACCAGCAGGATTTACTGAGGGAGTGGATATGAAAGAAATGAATCATAGATGGCGCCAAACTCTTAGGCATGAGCTACAAAGTAAATGGCAGCATTATTTACAGAGGTGGGGAAGATTAAAGGAGAATGTGGTTGCGGGGTTAGGGCGATAATCAGGTTTTAGATATATTATGTTTGAAATAGTTATTCAGTACCCAAATGGAGATGACAGGGAGATAGCTAGATATGAACCTAGAGATAGAGATTTGAAAATAATTTTGTATATATGACAACTTCACCAACGGTGAGTAGAAAGAGAAGGATGGAAAGCCAAGCTTCTTAGGCACTTCAGCATTTCAAAGCCAAGTAGACAGGCAAGAGTTGACTCATTGGAAAAGACTCTGATGCTGGGAGGGATTGGGGGCAGGAGGAGAAGGGGACGACAGAGGATGAGATGGTTGGATGGCATCACTGACTCGATGGACGTGAGTCTGAGTGAACTCCGGGAGTTGGTGAGGGACAGGGAGGCCTGGTGTGCTGCAATTCATGGGGTTGCAAAGAGTCGGACACGACTGAGTGACTGATCTGATCTGAGGCAGCAAGTATATGATCCTGTAACCTTTCTCAATTACAAGTTTGTGGTTTTTTTTAATGAAGTATAGTTGATGTATAATGTAAGTTACAGGTACACAATACACTGATTCACTGTTTCTAAAGGTTACACTGCATTTATTGGATCACGTTCTTTAAGAGGCAGGACAGTGTCTCCTTCATTTCTGCAGTACCCTGTAGAACTTAGCTTAGTAACAGAAACTCAGAGATGCTCAGTACATTTTAATGAGTGAATGAATTTGACATTGGACTTCTCAAGCTTTCACTGCAGAAATATACTTGATAAAGGCAACAGTGCCTTGCATATACTGGGCACACAAATATTTGTTTAATGAAAAAGAAAAATCCTATGTTTTGCTATATACACATTAGTGCTCACACTGTTCCACAGAGTATAACAAGGAAAGGAGGAAAGCAAGCAGCAGCCTGTACCTCCACGCTTCCTACCAATGACAATCACAAATGCCCTAACCCTTCATTCTGGTCCCGACTACAGAGCAGACAGGGAAGGTGGGGAATGGCACGAGAGACAGCAGCAAGGAACAAAGGGCTTCCAATTCCCATGCTAAAACAGAGTTCTGGTTTTCATGCCATAAATAAGTATTAATATTAAACAACAATTATATACCTAGCTCAGATGGTAAAGCGCCCGTCTGCAATGCAGGAGACCTGGGTTCAATCTCCGGGTTGGGAAGATCCCCTGGAGAAGGAAATGGCAGCCCACTCCAGTACTCTTGCCTGGAAAATCCCATGGACGGAGGAGCCTGGTAGGCTACAGTCCATGGGGTGGAAAAGAGTTAGACACGACTGAGAGATTCCACTTTAACTTTCATATGCCAGGCACTAGAGTACCATCTTCTCTGGCAGCTCAGTGGTAAAGAATCCACCTGCAGTGCAGAGAGGCAGGATACACAGGTTCCCTAGGTTGGGAAGATCCTATGGAGAAGGAAATGGCAACCCACCCCAGTATTTCTGCCTGGGAAATCCCATGGACAGAGGCCCCTGGTGGGCTACAGCCCATGGGCTCACAAAGAGTCGGACACAACTTAGTGACTAAACAACAAAAAAGTTACGTATCAGGTAGAGAGCAGTAGGCAAAACACAGTGTCCCTCAAAGAACTTCCATTCTAAAAAGGAAGGCATCTATTCCATTCTAAAAAGGAAGGCATCTATTACATAAACAGTATACATGCGTGCTCAGTGGCTTCCGCTGTCTCCAACTCTTTGTGACCCTATGAACCGCAGCCCAACAGGCTCCTCTGTCCATGGGATTCTCCAGGCAAGAATACTGGAGTGGGTTGCCATTTCCTCCTCCAGGGGATCTTCCCAACCCAGGGATCAAACTAGCATCCTTTCTGTCTCCTGCACTGCAGGTGGATTCTTTACCACTGAGCCACCTGGAAAACCCCACCTAAAAAGCATATAGGTATGTAATTACATTTCTAAGAATTTTGCTGAAACACAGTATGTATATACCATTGCACAGAACAACAGGGAGCAGAGGTTGAAAGGCAGGAGGTTTCTAACATGAAATACCTTAAGAAGTCAGGTTGGCTGTGGCGGATTCATTTCGGTATTTGGCAAAACTAATACAATATTGTAAAGTTTAAAAATAAAATTTAAAAAATGCAAAAAAAACCACAACATTCATAAAACTTAAAAAAAAAAAGAAGTCAGGTTGGGAGATAGAAAAAGCGTGAGAGATAGGTGGAAGGGACAGGGTGTAAGAGAGCTTTGGGTAGAAAGCAATTTAGGATGACCCAAGCAATTTTAAATGGACCAGTAAATGCAGGACCATATACAACCCATTTCAGATTTTTAAAACCTTGACCTTAAGGTGTAGGAGTAGCAGTGGAAAGGTACTAAGCAAAGGAACAACATGATCAAACTGCTAGATTTGTGTTTTTAAAAACCACTCTGGGACTTCCCTGGTGGTCCAGTGGTTAAGACTCCACGCTTACAATGCAAGGGGTCAGGTTTGATAACTGGTGAGGGAACTGATCCCAAATACTGCCAGAAAGATCCCAAGTGCCACAACTAAGACCCGGCACAGCCAAAAATTAAATTAAGTTAAAATCACTCTGAATTCTATGAACAGAACAAACTGAAGTGAGGGAGGCAGAGGAATGGACTGGGAATTTGGGGTTGGTTGATGCAAACCATTACATTTAGAGTGGATAAATAACAAGGTACTATATCCAATCTCCTGGGATAAACCATAAGGGAAAAGAATATTTAAAAAAGAATGGAATGTATATATGTGTAAAACTGAGTCACTTTGCTATTCAGCAGAGATTGGCACAACACTGTAAATCAACCACGTGCTTGTGCTTAGGTGCTCGGCTGCATCTGACTTTTTTCAGCCCCATGGAGCCCGCCAGGCTCCTCTGTCCATGGGGATTCTCCAGGCAAGAGTACTAGAATGGGTTGCCATGCCCTCCTCCAGGGGATCTTCCCAACCCAGGGATTGAACCCAGGTCTTCCACATTGCAGGCGGATTCTCTACCATCTGAGCCACCAGGGAACCCCAAATCAACTATACTTTCATTTAAAAAAAATAAAGGAATGAACTGAAGGAAGGAAAGGAAAGATTTAAGATTATTTAGTTATCCAAGAGAAAAATAATAGTGGCTTGGATCAGGCTGGAGCAGCAGAAACACCAAGTAGACAATTCCAAGACATTATTTAAGAGACGAAACAGAAGTCAGCAAGGTTTGGTGACAGAGCACGCACAACTCCCGGGTTCTGGCCTGAGCAACTAGATGGACAGAGGCGTGACTGAGAAAGGCTTCACTAGAGAAGCAGAGGTGGGGTGGATGGGGAAAGTATGAGCTCATCACTGATGATTCCTGCTACGTAGCCAATGAAAGCTCGAAGAGGTAGATGGATACGCAACTAGGTGTTCAGGAGAGGTTTGGGCTTTAGATGTATATATGGGCATCTCTAGAGATGGTATTTTAAGTCATGGGCATGGATGTGATATCCTAGGACAAAGTGCAGAATGGACAAGAAATCCTATCAACCCCAAACCCTAAGGAAACAATATGTGGAGATTAGAAGAGTTAAGAACTAGTGAAGAACAGGAAAAAGCAGCAGCCCAGAGAGGAAAGAGGAAAGTCAGAAAGTACAGTGTTATGGAAATGAAAGGAAGTATGTTTCAATTAGGAAAAAAGATGGACAACAATGATAAAGAACACTGAAATAATGATATTAATGATGGTCAGGATTCCAGGCCAGTTATAAACGATCATTAACCCATTACATAGGCAGATTACAGTATCAGACTATCCAAGTAGTCCAGTTCAGTAATGAAACATGCCCAGGTTTAAATCCCTGCTCCACTACTTACTTGCTATGTGGCTGTAAGTTTATTAATCTCACTATGTCTCAGTTTCCAATTCTTAAAAAAGAAGGTATAAACAATGCCTACCTCAAAAGATTACTTTGAGGATTAAATAGTGTTTGCATTGATCACTTAAAACAGTAGCTAGCACAAATAAGTTGTCAGTAACTGACATTACTTACAATATTACAAATTACTTACAACATTGTTTCTATGGGAAATTACGAACAACAGAAGTTTGTTCCAAATAACCTTTCACTACTTTGCGATTGTCTCAACTCCTTACAAATTGTGATCTTTCACGTCTTATCCCAAAAGCCTTGAGGAAAATGCTAGATTTAAAACTTACTCAAAATGTCCTTGGGCTTACCCTGGTGGCTCAGTGGTAAAGAATCTGCCTGCAATGCGGAGAACCTGGGTTCTATCCCTGGGTCCAGAAGATCCCCTGGAGGAGGGCATGTCAACCCACTCCAGTACTCTTGCCTGGAGAATCCCATGGACCTCGTCTGGCAGGCTATCATCCATAGGGTGGCAAAGAGTTGGACAGGATTGAAGGAAGTGAGCGTGCACACAAAATGTCCTTAATACAGTAGCCGATCACTTCTGGAGAAACTAACCATTGTTTTGTTTTTTGGAAGGACAACCTATCACACTCATTACATTCATACTAAAATCAGGATGAATTTATAATTTATTTAGGAAATTCTAAAAACTGGTGGCAAAAAAGACTGTTTCAAGTCAAAAAGGCAAAACAAATATAATTTTATTTTAAAACAAAATATTTCTGTTTAGTCATCTTCTGGTGTATATTCAAATACCAACACAACATCTATCATAACTATGATGAAACGGCCTGTCTCTTCCTATTCTGTACAAAGACACAAATGTCAGAGAGAGAAAAGATGCAGGTCTGTAGCTTCCTGATGATCATCTTATATCCAAAAACATGTAAAGGTATTTAGAGTACCTAAAATAGCCCCACAAAGAACATTTCTAACCACATGGTGACAGATAAAGATATATGCTCATTTGGTCCCTAAAACTAAGAGGACAAATAAATGGAAATGTATATACAATCAGGTCTTATCCCTGAAATTTCCATGTACCCAGCAAGAAATATTTTAGAAACATTCAGAAATCTCTATACACTCTATTTAAAGTGAAATGCTAGAGTTTTCCCATTAGCTCTTTATTTTTCAATTGTTAAACCAATGGAAATACCTAGTATCTTGTGGAGCCATTATATCAAGAAAGTGTTATTTTGGAACTCATGAAAAAATGTTTACCGTGCTATTTCCTATCAGCTGATGAAAATGTTTCATTTTAGGACCAAGTAAAGACATAAAGTAGAATGTTAGATCCCATATCAGTAACAACTGAACGTCACTACCATCTGTTAGCTTCTGAATAGGTTATTGGAAACAAGGTGACAGACAGGCTAACTCCTTGCGGATAAGTATCCACATCACATCATCACAACCAGTATTCATTTGCACCTTCAAGAAAAACTGCCACAAGGGGGAACAAAAACATTCAACTGATACATGAATTATGAAACAGCTTTTCAAAATGTTATAAAAAATATGAATAGTCTTCTGAAAACACACAATACTTACAGACTTACAGGGCATATTTCAGATTCAGTATTTTTTATATAACTGAAGCGAGCACTCGCACAGAATAAAATGAGGTACAATTAAGAAGTGTGTGTAGCCCTGTACAGATGGCCTGATCCTAACACAAGATGTTAACAAAGCAAGTTCATGGGGGAGGGGGAAAGCCTGCATTTTCTATGCTATAATTTAGCTAACTCCACCCCCAAAATATATTTTAAGAGGGGAGGGGCTGAGCATTTAAGAATCAATCGTTTTCAATAAACAAAATAAATCCCTTTTAGATTATGTGTTCCAAATAAATCTACTTACTGTTTTCAAATGTGTTTGGGAAGTCATTCTTTGTTACTTTGATAAATAACATTTGGAAAATATGACAAGTAGATTTTAGTTTCTTGCCTCAGAAGTATTCTGCTAAAAGAAACAACAGAAATAACTAGATAGCATTTGTTTCATGTACCTAATAAAACATTTGTCATTTAAAACATAAACTATGCTGCATAAACACCTATCATTGTTCACTGAAGAGAAAGTAACTTTAATTTGTAAATTATGGTATATATGCAAAAGCTACTTGTAAAATGATGTCAAATTACCACCAAAAATAAATAAATAAAAGGGAAAAGTGCCAAACATTTTTCATGAACTCCTTAAACTGTATATAGTTCAAAGTTATGACTATTTCTGAGAGGTCTCAGCATTTAATTATTTAGCTCCACATTGGCACATCACATTATTATATTCTTAACCCCATCTCTTTTAAACAAAGGACATTAAATTTTCTATGAAAGCATATTTTCCTTTTCTTGAACGAATTTTTTCTCATTCTCTCAACAATCATCCCAAGGTACTATCTAAGACAAAGACCAGTTACTCTTCGCACATACTTTCCAAATCATGAACGTGCAACTTCTACAAAAGAAGAAAACCTAGAATACTGTAATATATATAAAGTAAAAAAAAAAAAAAAAAGTTCACTTCTGTTGTGACAATAATAAAAAAAATTTGATGAGATCATAAAGCCACGAAGCTTCCTGTTGGTAGCTGAGGATGAAGTCATTAGCAACCCAGGATTCCCCGGTCCTTGTAATCAGAAGCTGCACCTACCAGATTTCTGCATTGTTCGGCAGAGGTAGCTTTAAAACACCCCGCTCCCAAATCTTCCAAATCAAACCACGCCTTCCAGTTATCATTCAAATGGACCGTTTCACAGTGTAGCACTACGACACATTTCCCGCGAGCTTAAACATCTAGTAAGAGTCAACATTTTAGATTCCCTTGGTCATGCTGGAGCAAAGATGAACTCTTGAACCCCACGCTACATAATGAGCCGGGGCTTCAGAAACGAGATGGAGAAGCATGCTTCGGTTCTTCAACCTTTACGGCCTTCACTGACCGCCCCCCTCCCTCCGGTTTCTTCCCAACTCTTAGTCACCCCAAAACACAGAAAGCAAAGAGAGATTCCTTACTTCCTGCTGTTGTTAAGAGGAGGACACCCAAGAGTAAGTTTGAACGCATGGAAGAAAAACAGCTTCATCTTGGCCACCACTGCGAACATATGTCACCCAGCCCAGGCGCAGCGTTCGCATCCCCGGGGCCCCCTGGCAGGCCCCCACGTCCCCGGGATTCTCCAGCAGCACAGACCACCCCCCCGCCCCAGGTCCCCCAGTGTCAGGGACTCGGCTCCGCGCCTCTTGCGCTCCCGCCTCCCCCACCCTCACGCTCACCGCCGGGGCCCCCAAGACCACATTGTCCGTCACAATACAATGGAATGTCACTGCCCCGAACTCCTCGGCGGCCCGCTTGGCCCCCCGGCACGAGTCCCGAGTTTCCCTGATCGCCGAGTTCAGCCAATAACCCAAACTTCACCATGTGGAAGCCCAGGACGCGGAGGTGACGGGGACCCACGACTCCCGCCCAAGCCTCCCTTTTACCCACGCTCCCCAGCTGCGAATCCCACATCGGGCGCCCCCACCCACCCCGAAACCACCCCACAGGAATTAGC
>NW_011495081.1:7231250-7233090 GCF_000754665.1 Bison bison bison | reverse complement strand
CCCCTCGGCGCCCCGCGCTCGCGGCTCGCGGGCCAGAGACCGCCTCCTCGTCCGCTGCTGCCGCCGCCGCCGCCTCTGGAAGCCCAGCCCGGGCGGAGAAGGCTTGAGGCCTGCCCGGCCCAGGCCAGCTCCGGGAATCGTAGGGGCGGCCGCCAGCCCTAGCCCGCGAGCCACGGACTTCCCGCCCCCGGCTGCTCCAGGGGAAGCCGTCGGCGCTCGCCGCGCCCCGCGTGGGAAGGGGCCGCGCCTGCCGGGCGTCCTCCGCGAGGGAGGGGGAAACTGAGCGGAAACCCGGCGCGGGGTGCTACGGCGGGGGAGCCTTGTCAACGCTTTGCCTGGAGTTCGTTATTTGACCCTTCGAGTTATTTTGAGTGACTCAAATACTCAGTTCTCAGATCGCGACTCCTTTCCCTGCGCCTCGTCCCAAACCAGAAACAGCTGAGCAGACTGTTTTACAGTTCCGTTTACTCCCTTCCTGCCCAAAGCTTGCTGGGCTAGAGGACCCTTTTCCTGCTATTAGGGGAGATTTATATTCAAAGAGATTCAAATTCAAACGTATTCTTTTCCAACCCTCGTTGAAAGGACCTTTCCCTGGGGGGCTCTTATTAACTGTCCCCACCCCCACCTTGGGGATTTTTCTCATTCTGGGTTTCAGAATCTTCTGTCCCAAGATGAATACTGCCCCTTCATTGATTAATACAGCCGCCATCTGGATGACTTTAATTACCATAAATTTAAACTCAGAGTGCACAAACTGTTGAAGTTTTTTGTTTGAGGCTTGGGACTTAAGCAGGACTGTATCCAAACGTCTCCTGTCCGGCGTCCAGGTTGTTTGGGGGAGGAGGGGAATTAAAGATTATTTGCGGTTCCCTATTGTATGTGAGAGTTGTTGTTTCTTCTAGTAACTTATGTGTAGTGAAACAAGAATCATAGAAACCACTATTTGGTCCTTAAGGCATAAAGTAAAAGTTAATAACAGTGAAGTTGATTGACCATCACCCTTTTAAAAAATCAATACAGGTTTAACACCTATTTATGTGCTTAGTACAGAAATCTGTCCCTCAAGATAAGCTTAACATGAAAGTTAAATCAGGCATCGTAGAAGACAATAAATCTGATACATTAACTCTGATCACCATGCAAAAAGCAATTTAAACTTCAGTAATCCCTGGTTTTGGACCTGCTGTTCCTTCTGAGATTAATTTTGTCCTGGAAGATTCTGTTTTCCTCCTGGCGCCTACATCCTTTTGTTCCTATTCATTCCTTTTTTTGTAAGTCTTTCGTCACCTGTGCTGCCTGCAGTCCTGTCCCGGGGTGGGGAAGCGAGGAAGAGAGTAGTCGTTATTTACAAATGAATTCAAATGTGTGGACACAAGTGACTTTGCCGATTTTATGTTAATCCCAGTATGCATTTTCTGAGGACATCTTTGAAAAGTGGTTTTCTTTGGAGAAGGAATTTGCCAGATAATCTAAGACCCTGCAGAGAAGTAACAAATATTCCATACAACATTTATTTTTCTTACTTATGACTGGAAATCTGTAATCTATATAAATAAAGCAAAGTTGTAAATACTTTTCTGAGCACTAAAGTTTTGTCTGTATGAAAAGTGGAGTGGCATGTTATAAATGTTTTATGGCAGTTTGATACTCACAACTGGTACTCAGAACTTATGCAGGCAATACCAAACAAGTGGCAATAAAACCTTTATAGTCCTTCACACCATTATGTAGTTTGTTTATGTCACATAAATCAGAGAAAAAATATTAAGGGAAAATTTTAGTATTTTAAAAATAATATTACTCTGTCACCATATGTGATGTTTCTTTGCCCATTAAGTGA
>NW_011495081.1:7229957-7231150 GCF_000754665.1 Bison bison bison | reverse complement strand
TGCAAGTATATTTCCGATGTTACAGCATGTCTACAAATAACATCATAAAACATCACAGTCTTTTTGGTAAAATTAATGATACTTTGGCCACCTCATCCGAACAGTTGAGTCTTTGGAAAAGACCCTGATGCTGGGAGGGATTGGGGGCAGGAGGAGAAGGGGACGAGAGAGGATGAGATGACTGGATGGCATCACCGACTCTATGGACACGGGTTTGGGTAAGCTCCAAGAGTTGGTGATGGACAGGGAGGCCTGGCGTGCTGCAATTCACCGGGTCACAAAGAGTCGGACCCGACTGAGCGACTGAACTGAACTGAGTGATATTACCTGAAGAATGTCGTCTTCCCTGCTGAAAACATACTCCCAACACTACAAACTTTTCATGTTATCTTTCAAATAATTCCCAACCCAGCTGTTTAAATCTGATCTGTTGCTCTTGTTGTTTAGTCTGTAAGTTTGTCCAACTCTTTTGCACCCCCATGAACTGTAGCTCACCAGGCTCTTCAGTCCATGGGATTTCCCAGGCAAGAATACTGGAGTGGGTAGCCATTTCCTTCTGCAGGGGATTTTCCTGACCCGGAGATCAAACCTGTGTCTCTTGCATTGAAGGCGGATTCTTTATCACTGAGCCACTGGGGAAGCCCTTTAAGTCTGATTTAGACAGCACTAAAAGGAAAAGGTCAGTTTTCATTCCAATCCCAAAGAAAGGCAATGCCAAAGAATGCTCAAACTACCGCACAATTGCACTCATCTCACACGCTAGTAAAGTAATGCTCAAAATTCTCCAAGTCAGGTTTCAGCAATATGTGAACCATGAACTTCCTGATGTTCAAGCTGGTTTTAGAAAAGGCAGAGGAACCAGAGATCAAATTGCCAACATCCGCTGGATCATGGAAAAAGCAAGAGAGTTCCAGAAAAACATCTATTTCTGCTTTATTGACTATGCCAAAGCCTTTGACCGTGTGGATCACAAGAAACTGTGGAAAATTCTGAAAGGGATGGGAATACCAGACCACCTGATCTGCCTCTTGAGAAATTTGTATGCAGGTCAAGAAACAACAGTTAGAACTAGACATGGAACAACAGACCGGTTCCAAATAGGAAGAGGAGTACGTCAAGGCTGGATATTGTCACCCTGCTTATTTAACTTCTATGCAGAGTACATCATGAGAAAAGCTGGGCTGGAAGAAGCA
>NW_011495081.1:7220657-7229857 GCF_000754665.1 Bison bison bison | reverse complement strand
TCAAGGCTGGATATTGTCACCCTGCTTATTTAACTTCTATGCAGAGTACATCATGAGAAAAGCTGGGCTGGAAGAAGCACAAGCTGGAATCAAGATTGCCGGAGAAATATCAATAACCTCAGATATGCAGATGGCACCACCCTTATGGCAGAAAGTGAAGAGGAACTCAGAAGCCTCTTGATGAAAGTGGAAGTGGAGAGTGAAAAAGTTGGCTTAAAGCTCAACATTCAGAAAACGAAGATCATGGCATCCAGTCCCATCACTTCATGGGAAATAGATGGGGAAACAGTGGAAACAGTGTCAGACTTTATTTTTCTGGGCTCCAAAATCACTACAGATGGTGACTGCAGCCATGAAATTAAAAGACGCTTACTCCTTGGAAGGAAAGTTATGACCAACCTAGATAGCATATTCAAAAGCAGAGACTTTATTTTGCCAACAAAGGTCTGTCTAGTCCAGGCTATGGTTTTTCCTGTGGTCATGTATGGATGTGAGAGTCGGACTGTGAAGAAGGCTGAGCGCCAAAGAATTGATGCTTTTGAACTGTGGTGTTGGAGAAGACTCTTGAGAGTCCCTTGGACTGCAAGGAGATCCAACCAGTCCATTCTGAAGGAGATCAGCCCTGGGATTCCTTTAGAAGGAATGATGCTAAAGCTGAAACTCCAGTACTTTGGCCACCTCATGTGAAGAGTTGACTCATTGGAAAAGACTCTGATGCTGGGAGGGATTGGGGGCAGGAGGAGAAGGGGACAACAGAGGATGAGATGGCTGGATGGCATCACTGACTCGATGGACGTGAGTCTGAGTGAACTCCAGGAGTTGGTGATGGACAGGGAGGCCTGGCGTGCTGCGATTCATGGGGTCGCAAAGAGTCGGACACGACTGAGCGACTGATCTGATCTGAAAAGTCAACAGTGAGCCTTGTTGTTCTTGTTTTAAATAAAAATATTCATTCCACTTTTGCCTGTGGAATTTAAGATCCAGATCAACTGTTATGTCTTTCATGACATTTCCTCATCATTCCAAGGCAAAACCAATTGCTTCCTTTTCAGTTGCTCTATGGTGCCTATTGCATTTATTGTATTTAACGCTATCTTGTTGCATTATGATTAATTGTATATCTGCTCCTTTCTCTCACAGATCATGAGTTCCTTAAAGGAAAGAGTTGTGTTTAATTCATCCTTCTATTCTCAGTACTTAGTGCTACACCTGACATTAGGCTCTAAATACATATTTATTGAATGAATAAATCCAAATACAATTTTTTAAATACCCATTCAGAAATTCCATTTAATCATTTACATACTCTTTTTCTGGAAACAAAGGCAACTTGGTTGCAAGATGAATTAAGATCCTACACTTAAAAGTCTTTCCTCCTCTCCCACCCACGTCTTCAATTCCTTCTGAGTTCTATTGTCTATAAGTTAGTGATGTCTCAGAAACTGTCCATGATGGACTTATCTGGTGGTCCAGTGGTTAAGACTTTGTGCTCCCAATGCAGGGCATTAGGGTTCAATCCCTGGTCAGGGAACTAAAATCCCACATGCTGCAAGGCATGACCAAAGAAAAAAGTGTCCATGGACACTCTCCTCACATTTCCCACCTTCCTCCCATCCCATTAGAAAATCGCCATGTATTTAAACTGGTAGGAAGCTTAGAGTAGTTCATCACCTTCATTCTGCTGTTGAGGCTGAAGCCGGGGGTTCAGATTGTTTTAGGTTAATAGAGGCATTCAGTTGCGGGAGGAAGTAATGAAACTGTATCTCCACTGAGGCAGCCTTGTTTTTTTAGCTTGTGGGGAAATGCAGTGTTGGGGGTTGACATTTGAAATGTAGTCAGTAAGTCCATATATTCTAATGTTACAAAAAGACTAACCATTATTTAGAAAGATACAAGAAGGTCAAGTTTTGTGGTCAAGTTGGATTGATTAGGGGAGGGGTCTTAATCTTCCATTTTTCCTTTTTCTTCTGGCATAGGGAGGGGGAACTATAATCCTGTTTTTGCTGGGGGAGAACTGATTTCACTCTCTTAGGTCAACATCAGAAATTAAATTACGACATCAGAAATGAGGGAGTTCCCTGATGGTCCAGTGGTTTGGACTTGGTACTTTCGTGGCCACAGCCCCTGGTCAAGGAACTAAGATCCTGCAGAAAAAAAGAGTAAAAAAAAAAAAAACAATCAGAAATGAAGTGAGCCCCACTGTCATTTTCTCTGAGGCTTAGATCCTATCAACCATCCTTGGCTGCTATCTCTGTTGCTTGTCTTACGCTCCAGGGAAACAGCAATGGGGTCAGAAAAGCTGCATTTATACCTGCTTCTTTGGAAGCCACAGATGTCATTGAAAGACAGCGATGAGTCACATTCCTTCCAGTGAGCAGAGTTTCAGGAAGCCTACTTGATCATCAGTTTTGCAGGTAGAGGAAGTGGTCTGAGCTATGAATTAGATGATCTCTTGAGCTCTGTGACTATAGTTTAGCTGATAGGGGTCTGGAAGAAGCCAGGTTGAATAATTGGAGACCAAGAGGTCGGGGGGTTAGAGCCCACTTTAAGTATGGGCTGGAAAGACAGGGGTGTGGTCTGATCAAGTCGATCATTGAATGATATCTTTTATCTCCCTGAATAGGTTACAGGAAATTTAAACCTCATTCTGTAAATTAGAGCAGAAGATCTCCTGGAGAAGAGAATGGCAACCTACTCCAGTATCCTTGCCTGGAGAATTCCATGGACAGAGGAGCCTGGCAGGCTACAGCCCATGGGGTCTCAAAGAGTCAGACAAGACTGAGAAACTAACACTTGCACTTTTACTTTCATCAGAATAACCAATATAGAAAACCAGAAAGCCAATGCCACTGCCGCCACCTCTTCAGTTCCAACAAAGCATGAGTTCTCCGGGGACATGACCTGTGAAGCCTGCGCTAATGCGTCACTCATATCCTTAACGAGCTAGGAGGAGTTCAGTTTGACATTGACCTGTCCAACAAGACGCTTTGCATCACCTCTGAGCATAGTGTGGACACTCTGCTGGAGACCCTGGGGAAAACAGGAAAGGCTGTTTCCTACCTTGGTCCCAAGTAGAGGGGGCCTGGGTGTCCAACCTGCAGAATAGATCCTCTCCTGTCTTCCACACAGATCTAAGACCTGTCAGTCCTGCTCAGCCAATGGAGTTCTGCAGGGACCCTCACTTACCCTGCTCCTCTGGAGCTCTCCTGCAATAAAGTCCAGCTGCTTCTGCTGGGGAAGAAAAAAAAGTGTAGCCAATATGTACTAAATATGAATGTGCTGGGTCCTGTGCTATGGGCTTTTTATAGTTTATCTATAAACTATAGTATATCTGTAACTATATTTAATCCTCAAAATATTCTTACACTGTGGGTATTGATTATTATTATTTCCATTTTACAGGAAATTGAGGCTTAATGAAGTTAACTGCCCAAATCATGTAAACTAATATAAATTGACGCTAATACAAGTGGAGCTTCAAACCAGCTATATTTGACTGCTGAACCCAATAAGCTTGGTTAAAGTGCTACTGCCAGGTATCTCCACTAAAGTGAAAGTGAAGGGAAAGTGAAGTCGCTCTTTGGACCCCGTGGACTGTAGCCTGCTAGGCTCCTTCGTCCATGGGATTCTCCAGGCAAGAATACTGGAATGGGTTGCCATTTCCTTCTCCAGGGTATCTTCCCAACACAGGGATCGAAGCCAGGTCTCCCGAACTGCAGGCAGACTCTTTACTGTCTGAGCCACGAGGGGCTCCTATCTCCACTAAAGAGTGGCTATATTTTCTTTAATAGTAATATTTTGTTGGTACTTTAAGGCTGTAAACTCCCAAAGCATCATTCCTTCACCGCTGGTTTCAGCATCTCTATTAGTTTCCTATGAGAGCTGCAACATATTATCACAAACTGGGTGGCTTAAAGCCATAGGTATTTTTGTGTCACTATTCTGGAAGCCCCAAATCATGCTGTCTACAGGGCTGTGTGCTTCCCCTGGAGGCTCTCAGGGAGAATTCTTCCTTGCCTCTTTCAGCTTCTGGGGCATTCCTTAGGTTGGCTCCCTCATTCTAATTTCTGCCTCTGTCTTCACATTCTCTATGTCTGTCTTCTCCTCCGTCCTTTATAAGAACACTTATTTTTGGATTTAGGGCCCACCTGGTTAATCCAGCGTGATCTCATCTCAAGATCCTTAACTTAATGACATCACCAAAGACCCTTTTCCCAAATAAGGTCTCATTCACATGTTCTGTGGATTAGTAGAGGGACACATCTTTGGGGGAACCACCAATCAACTCACCATAGCATCCACTGGTGACTTTTTAAAAATGTAATCACACATGCACACACTTCTACAGTCATTTTTTTAAAGTGATATATTCAATTTTGTTGACCTTTATTTATTTAGCCACATGGCATGCATGCAGAACTTTCCCAACCAGGGATCGTTGCAGTAGTTAAGACGGCATGCTTTGGAAGCATGCCGTCTTAACTACTGGACCACCAGGGAAGTCCACCTGATGATTCTTGATTGAAGCAATTATTATTATGGTTACTGAATTGCGATTTTTCTAAATCCATCTTTTCTTTCATAATCATTAGTTACCATTCTTCTATAAAAAGGAACTTTTCCTTATCTCCTGTTTATCAACCCATCTATCTGTTTATCCATTTCAGTATAAATTCATGAATTATTTTTTACTCAGTGGATTTGCATTGTGCAGAATGAACTCAGCAGGTTCACGTTGTCCAAATGTTGTATATTCCAAAGAAAGGTTTGGCCCTCACCAGGCTCCAGGGGCTTCCCTGGTGGCTCAGCAATAAAGAATCGGTCTGCAATGCAAGAGATATAAGAGATGCAGGTTTGATCCATCCCTGAGTTGGGAAGATCCCCTGGAGGAGGACATTGCAACCCCCTCCAGTATTCTTGCCTGGACAATCCCATGGACAGTGGAGCCTGACAGGCTACAGTCCATAGGATCATGAAAAATGGAACACAACTGAAGCGACTTAGCATCCAGGTTCCAGAGCCATAACTTCTAAGCACCTGGAATGTCCTGCCTGTTAAGAGTGGTTTTATTTACCCGAGGTCTTGGACCACACCAGTGAGTAATGCTAACAGTGTGATTTATGGTGGGGGCTTTGGACCACACAGTATCAGCTTGACCTCTTGAAGGTTTAGGGAATTAAGATCAGTCACCAGGGAGTCAGCCACACCTATGTGAACAACCTCCCCGCAAAACCCAGGACATCAAGACTCAAGTGAGCTTCCCTAATTGGCAGTACTTCATGTGACGAATGTCCACCAGGACCTCATTGGGAGAGCACAACTTCAAGCTCTACCTCATCTCCCTTGCTTATACTCTGTTCTATGTGCCTTTTGCCATTGCTGATTTTAATCTATATCCTTTCATCTTAACTGACTGTAACCATCAGTGTAGCAACTTCACTGCCTTGTGAGTTCTTGCAGCAAATCATTGAATATAAGGATGATCTTGGGAGTCCTAGAACACAAAATTATAGTCCATTACCATATTCATCTATTTTGATGTTCAAATAGTCCCAAAACTGACCCAATACCCAAACATTTAATTACTTTAGTATACTTCCTCACAATAAGGAGCCACAAAAATCTGAAGCAGGGAGTAAATGACCAAAGTCACAGAAAACATTCCCTTGTCCTTCGTAATGTCCTACCCCATTCCACCCACATCTGCCAGAACGGGACATCAATGTATCAACACGAGAAGTACGTCTGTGTCTCTATATCTGTTCTGCAAATAAGAACATCTGGATGAACTGAGGGATTGGGACTGACATACATATACCATTAATACTGTGTATAAAATAGATAAGTAATGAGAACCTACTGTATAACTAAGGGAACCCAGTGCTGTGTGGTGACCTAAATGGGAAAGAAATCCCAAAAGGATGGGATACATGTATAGATATAGCTGATTCACTTTCCTATACAGTGGAAACTAACAGTGTTGTAAAGCAGCTATACTTCAAGAAAAATTAATTAAATAACAAGCAAACAAACAAAGAACATGAGAAGTACAGTCCTGGGAGTCCCCTGATGGCCTAGTGGTTAGGATCTTGGATTCCACGGTACTGGCGCAGGTTCAATCCCTAGTCGGGGAGCTAAGATCCCACAAACTGCTGCTGCTGCTGCTAAGTCGCTTCAGTCATGTCCGACTCTGTGCGACCCCATAGACGGCAGCCCACCAGGCTCCCCCGTCCCTGGGATTCTCCAGGCAAGAACACTGGAGTGGGTTGCCATTTCCTTCTCCAATGCAGGAAAGTGAAAAGTGAAAGTGAAGTCACCCAGTCGTGTCCAACTTCTTGCGACCCCATGGACTGCAGCCCATCAGGCTCCTCTGTCCATGGGATTTTCCAGGCAAGAGTACTGGAGTGGGTTGCCGTTGCCTTCTCCACCACAAACTGCATGGAGTGGCAAAAAAAAAAAAAAAATTAAAGAATTAAAAGGAAAAAGAATAAGAATAAAAAAAGAACAAACACAGTACCTTCATAGGTTTATACATGTAGACACACACACACACTCTACTCAGAGAACATTTTTGTAATTTAAAAAGTCAGCACAGACTATTCAATATACTTATTTTATTGTATTTATGCATACTCATTTCTTTTTTTTTTTGGCTAGTCATGTAACATGGCTGCTTGCTCACAACTTCAGAAACTCATAGGGAAACCATGGGTCATGACAAGTTGTAGCAGACTCCTCTGGTGCCCGCATTGCAGTCCCCTGGCTCACCTCTGAGACAGTGCTGACTTACACTGTGCACAGAGCAGCCTAACCCAGGACACAGCCACGTGTCTTTCTACATTCGGCTTTCTTAGGCCTTCCTGGAGCTCCCTAGAATGTAGAGGAATTTGCATTTCCCCATCAGGAGAAACCTTCAATCAGTGAAGAATGGAATCACTGGTAAGTACTCCAGCCTCCCAGCTTCCATGAGTACTGCTATGGGAGGTATTTTGCATCCTTCTGAGAGTGGTCTTTACACGAATGACCCCTGTTTCCTGTTGATAATATGCCATTGATTTGTCCTCCTGTCCTACCTTTCTCCCTTTTCTGTCTTTCTTGCTGCCTCCCAATTAAATTACCTACACCCAAATTGTTCCACTTTGGGGGAACATTCTTATTCTTGTTTGATATAACTACTTAATTTTAGTGCTGTAATTTGAGTTTTTATCAGTTCAGTTCAGTTCAATCACTGTTGTGTCTAACTCTTTGTGACCCCATGGACTGCAGCATGCCATGCTTTCCTGTCCTTCACCATCCCCTGGAGCTTGCTCAAACTCATGTCCATTGAGCTGGTGATGCCATTCAACCATCTCATCCTCTCTTGCCCCCTTCTCCTCCTGCTTTGAATCTTCCCCAATATCAGGGTCTTTTCTAATGAATTGGCTCTTTGCATCAGGTGGCCAAACTATTGGAGCTTCAGCATCAGTCCTTCCAAGAGTATTCAGGGTTGATTTCCTTTAGGATGGACTGGTTTGATCTCCTTGCTAACCAAGGGACTCTCAAGAGTCTTCTCCAGCACCACAGTTCAAAAGCAACAATTTTTCAGCCCTGACCTTTCTTTATGGTCCAACTCTCACATCCATACATGACTGTATGTCCTTTGATAAGTGACTGTCCCCAAGTCTTAGTTATTCAGTCTTCTCATTAACTATGAATTGGTTAAGGGGACAAGGCAGGGTGAAGGAATGTTGCTAAAAGTGCTAGAAGTGAAGCTACATCTTGAAAACATGTTCAAGAGATCAGAACTGGGACAATCCCAAAGTCACCAATGCAAGGGTAAAACAAGGGCTGGCGCTTAAGAAAAAAAAAATAAAACTGTGATCCTTCCAAACAAAAGCTTACATGCCCTCCCCCACCCTCCAACCTTGAAACAAAAGCTAAAAATACACTCTATGAAGAGACAGAATCAGATCAGATCAGATCAGTCGCTCAGTCGTGTCCGACTCCCTGCGACCCCATGAATCACAACATGCCAGGCCTCCCTGTCCATCACCAACTCCCAGAGTTCACTGAGACTCACTTTCATTGAGTCAGTGATGCCATCCAGCCATCTCATCCTCTGTCGTCCCCTTCTCCTCTTGCCCCCAATCCCTCCCAGCATCAGAGTCTTTTCCAATGAGTCAACTCTTCGCATGAGGTGGCCAAAGTACTGCAGTTTCAGCTTTAGCATCATTCCTTCCAAAGAAATCCCAGGGCTGATCTCCTTCAGAATGGACTGGTTGGATCTGCTTGCAGTCCAAGGGACTCTCAAGAGTCTTCTCCAACACCACAGTTCAAAAGCATCAATTCTTCAGTGCTCAGCCTTCTTCACAGTCCAACTCTCACATCCATACATGACCACAGGAAAAACCATAGCCTTGACTAGACGGACCTTTGTTAGCAAAGTGTAATGTCTGCTTTTGAATATGCTATCTAGGTTGGTCATAACTTTCCTTCCAAGGAGTAAGCGTCTTTTAATTTCATGGCTGCAATCACCATCTGCAGTGATTTTGGATCCCCCAAAAATAAAGTCTGACACTGTTTCCACTGTTTCCCCATCTATTTCCCATGAAGTGATGGGACCGGATGCCATGATCTTCGTTTTCTGAATGTTGAGCTTTAAGCCAACTTTTTCACTCTCCACTTCCACTTTCATCAAGAGGCTTTTGAGTTCCTCTTCACTTTCTGCCATAAGGGTGGTGTCATCTACATATCTGAGGTTATTGATATTTCTCCCGGCAATCTTGATTCCAGCTTGTGCTTCTTCCAGTCCAGCATTTCTCATGATGTACTCTGCATAGAAGTTAAATAAGCAGGGTGACAATATCCAGCCTTGATGTACTCCTTTTCCTATTTGGAACCAGTCTGTTGTTCCATGTCCAGTTCTAACTGTTGCTTCCTGACCTGCATACAAATTTCTCAAGAGGCAGATCAGGTGGTCTGGTATTCCCATCCCTTTCAGAATTTTCCACAGTTTCTTGTGATCCACACGGTCAAAGCCTTTGGCATAGTCAATAAAGCAGAAATAGATGTTTTTCTGGAACTCTCTTGCTTTTTCCATGATCCAGCGGATGTTGGCAATTTGATCTCTGGTTCCTCTGCCTTTTCTAAAACCAGCTTGAACATCAGGAAGTTCATGGTTCACATATTGCTGAAGCCTGGCTTGGAGAATTTTAAGCATT
>NW_011495081.1:7202500-7220444 GCF_000754665.1 Bison bison bison | reverse complement strand
CTTGCCATTTCTTCTTAATATCTTCTGCTTCTGTTAGGTCTATACCATTTCTGTCCTTTATCGAGCCCATCTTTGCATGAAATGTTCCTTTAGTATCTCTGATTTTCTTGAAGGGATCTCTAGTCTTTCCCATTCTGTTGTTTTCCTCTATTTCTTTGCACTGAGCACTGAAGAAGGCTTTCTTATCTCTTCTTGCTATTCTTTGGAACTCTGCATTCAGATGTTTATATCTTTCCTTTTTTCCTTTGCTTTTCGCTTCTCTTCTTTTCACAGCTATTTGTAAGGCCTCCCCAGACAGCCATTTTTCTTTTTTGCAGTTCTTTTCTATGGGGATGGTCTTGATCCCTGTCTCTGTACGATGTTATAAACCTCATTCCATAGCTCATCAGGCACTCTATCTATCAGATCTAGGCCCTTAAATCTATTTCTCAATTCCACTGTATAGTCATAAGGGATTTGGTTTAGGTCATACCTGAATGGTCTAGTGGTTTTCCCTACTTTCTTCAATTTAAGTCTGAATTTGGAAATAAGGAGTTCATGGTCTGAGCCACAGTCAGCTCCTGGTCTTATTTTTGCTGACTGTATAGAGCTTCTCCATCTTTGGCTGCAACGAATATAATCAATCTGATTTCGGTGTTGACCATCTGGTGATGTCCATGTATAGAGTCTTCTCTTGTGTTGTTGGGAGAGGGTGTTTGCTATGACCAGTGGATTTTCTTGGCAAAACTCTATTAGTCTTTGCCCTGCTTCATTCCGTATTCCAAGGCCAAATTTGCCTGTTACTTCAGGTGTTTCTTGACTTCCTACTTTTGCATTCCAGTCCCCTATAATGAAAAGGACATCTTTTTTGGGTGTTAGTTCTAAAAGGTCTTGTAGGTCTTCATAGAACCGTTCAACTTCAGCTTCTTCAGCGTTACTGGTTGGGGCATAGACTTGGATTACTGTGATATTGAATGGTTTGCCTTGGAAACGAACAGAGATCATTCTGTCTTTTTTGCAATTGCATCCAAGTACTGCCTTTCGGACTCTTTTGTTGACCATGATGGCTACTCCATTTCTTCTAAGAGCATAGACCGAAGCCAGGCTGCCTTCTCTCAGTTACTGCTTCTGCTGCTTACTATGTGAACTTGAGTAGGCTACTTAACCTTTCTGTGCCTCAGTCTCCTCTTTTGTAAAATATTTGCCTGTAAATTATTACTTAGGTAACAATGCCTGCCTCAGAGAGGTAATGAGAGAATTAAATAACAATATATGCCTAGAACTGTGTTGGGAACATAGTTTTCAGTTTTGTTTTGTTTTAGCTTTTTTGACGTGAAGTAGATTAAAGAATCGTACAACGAATACGCTATATCATGCTAACGTTTATTACATTTACTTTCAAACTCTCAAACAAATCATTCTTAACAGCATACTGGTAGTTCAGCCCAGCACAGTAAGGTGAGGAAAAAAAAGAAAGTTAAAACTCTCTTTGTTTGCGAATGTCATGATTCTGTCATAGAAAATTCTAAGAAATAGTAGAATAATTGAATTTAACAAGATTATAGGATACAAGGTCAATAAATGAAAAATAATCATATATTTATACAGTAACAATAAACAGTTGGAAAATACAGTTTCCAAAAATTGAGGTATAATTCACAAATTCATTATTTCAAAGTATTCAATTCAATGGATTTTAGTATATTCATAAGTTGTACAACCAATGCCACTATCTAATTCTAGAACATTTATATCACCTCAAAAAGAAATCTCATGTCTAATAGCAAACTCTTCTCATTCCCTCCTCCCCCTAGCCTTTGACAACCATTAATCTACTTTCTGTCTATGAATTTGCCTGTTCTGGGCTTTTTTATATAAATGGAATCATGTGATATGTATGGTCTTTTGTGTCTGACTTCTTTCACTTAGCATAATGTTTTCAAGGTTCACCAGTGTCGTAGCATCGATCAGTATTTCATTCCTTTTTATAGTTGAATAGTGGATTACATGGATATGCCACATTTTGCATATTCATTCATAGTTCAGTAGACACTTGAGTGTTTCCACTTTTTGGTTATTATGAAAAGTGCTGCAATCAATATTTGTATACAAGTTTTTATGTGAATATGCTTTTAATTCTGTTGGATACATACCTAGAAGTTGACAGATTAAATTTTAGAAATAGCATTTTGAATAGCGTAAAAAGACATGAACTGCTTAAGGATGAATTTAACAAAACATATGCAACCCTTGCATGCTGAAATCTATGAATGTTGCTGAGAGATATTTCCAATAGCTTGAAAAATATACTATGGATTGGAGGACTCATAATCATTGCGGGTGATTCTTTTCAAAATTTTCTATATATTTAATGCAATCCTAAATTCCCAGAAGTACTTTGATTTAGAAGTTGACAGGTTAATTCTAAGATATACATAGTGGGGCTTCCCTGGTGGCTCAGTGGTAAAGAATCCACCTGCCAATGCAGGAGACACAGGTTTGATCCCTGGTCCGAAAAGATACCACATGCCTCAGAGCTACTAAGCCCGTGTGCCACAACTATTGAGCCTATGCTCTAGAGCCCAGGAACCATGACTACCGAGCCCGAGCGCTACAGCTACTGAAACCTGCATGCACTGGAATCTGTGCTCTGCAAAGAGAGAAGCCACTGCAGTGAGAAGCCCGTGCACCACAACTAGAGAGAAGCCCCCTCTCCTGGCAACTGGAGAAAAGCCAGCGCAGCAACAAAGACCCAGCACAGCCAATAAATAAATAAGTAAAATATACATGAAAATGCCAAAGTAATTTTGGGAAAGAATAAAGTTGGAGGACTTATACTACTTCTTTTTAAGACTGACTACAAAGCTATAGTGAGCAAAACAGTACAGTATTGGCACAGGGATAGACAGAGGTGAATGAAACCTAATAGAGGGCCCCAAATATATCCATTGATTTCAACAAAGATTCCAAGATAATTCACATAATTAAGTGGGGAAAGGACAACCTTTTAAATAAACAATTGCTAAAACAATTGCATAGTTGAATGGAGGAAAATGAATGTCAATCCTAACTTCATACCTACATAAAAATTAGACTTACCTGTAAAAGTTGAAACTATAAAATGTCTAGAAGAAAACAGAGGAAAATCTTTACAGTTTTGGCACAATGATTTATTGACAGGACATATGAAATAACATAAAAGAAAAATAGATAAATTAGACTGCATCAAAATTGTAAACTTCTGCTTTTTGAAAGACACTCCTAAGAACATGGAAAGACAAGCTATGACCAGGACAAAATATTTGCTAAATACATATCTGATAAAGGATTTACATTAAGACTGTAGAAAGAATCCTTGTAATTCACAAGGAAGAAGAAAACAAACCAATTGCAAAATGGACGCAGATTTGAATGAATACTTCATAAAAGAAGACCTGAATGCTTGTGGTTGTGTTTAGTCACTAAGTCATGGCTGACTCTTTCCGACCCCATGGACTATAGCCCACCAGGCTTCTCTGTCCATGGGATTTCCCAGGTAAGAATACTGGAGTGGGATACACAGATGGCTAATAAACACATGAAAAGATGCTTGACATCACTCATTATCAGAGAAATGCAAATCAAAATTACCTTATACTGATCAAAATGGCCATCATAAAAAAATCTTACAAACAATAAATTCCAGAGAGGGTGTGGAGTAAAGGGAACCCTCTTGCACTGTTGGTGAGAATGTAAATTGATAGAGCAACTATGGAAAATAGTATGGAAATTCCTTAAAAAAACTAGGAATAAAACTACCATATGACCCCACAATCCCACTACTGGGCATATACCCTGAGAAAACCATAATTGAAAAAGACACATGTACCCTAATGTCAGCACTATTTACAGTAGTTAGGACATGGAAGCTACCTAGATGTCCATCAGCAGATGAATCAATAAAGAAGTTGTGGTACATATATGCAGTGGAATACTGCATGCGTGCTAAGTCACTTCAGTTGTGTCTGACTCTTTGTGACCCTATGGATGTAGCCTGGCAGGCTCTTCTGTCCGTGGGATTCTCCAGGCAAGAATACTGGAGTGGGTTGTCATGCCCTCCTCCAGGGGATTTTCCCAACCTAGGGATTGAATCTACATCTCTTGCATTGTCTCCTGCATTGCAGGCAGATTCTTTTACCACTGAGCCACCAGGAAGCCCACAATGGAGTATTACCCAGCCTTAAAAAGAATACATTTAAGTCAGTCCTAATGAGGTGGATGAACCTAGAGCCTGTTATACAGAGTAAAGTCAGAAAGAGAGAAACAAATATTGCTTATTAACACTAGGGTTTCCCAGGTGGCTCCAATGGTAAAGAATCTGTCTGCCAGTGCAGGAGATGCAAGAGACGTGGGTTCAATCCCTGGGTCAGGAAGATCCCCCGGAGTAGGCAATGACAAGCCACCCCAGTATTCTTGCCCAGAAACTTCTGTGGACAGTGGAGCCTGGTGCGTTACAGTCCATGGGGTTGCAAAAGAGTCGGACATAACTGAGCGCAGGCACATGGGCGGCTGCTTTCCAGGACAAGTACTGTATGTGTGGTGAATAGCATTTCATACTTTATATGCTGAAGTTCTTGATTCTAGAGAATTAATGATCCTAGAGAATGCTATATATGGAATCTAGAAAGATGGTACTGATGAGCCTCTTTGCAGGGCAGCAATGGAGACCCCAGACACAGAGAACAGACTTGTGGACCCAGGTGGCAGAAGGAGAGTGTGGGATGAAGGGAGAGAGTAGCATGGAAGCATGTGAATTGCCATATGTAAAATGGATAGCCAGTGGAAATTTGCTGTATGCAGGCAGCTCAAATCAGGTGCTCTGTGACAACCTAGAGGAGTCAAATGGTGTAGGAGGGAGGGGACATATGTATACCTATGGCTGATTATGTTGATGTATGGCAAAAACCAGCACAATATTGTAAAGCAATTATCCTCCAATTCAAAATTCAAAAAAAAAAAAAATACTGGAGTTGGTTGCCATTTCCTTTTCCATGATATCTTCCCCACCCAGGGACTGAACTCTGCATTGGCAGGTGGATTCTTTACTGAGCCACCTGGGAAGCCCATATGAATGGCTAATAAGCATATAAAAAGATAATCACACACAAATTTCAAAAGATACCCAATATCATCAGTCATCAGGGAACTGCAAATTAAAAACACAATGAACACACAACACTGTAAAGCAAATATCCTCCATTTTTAAAAAAAAAGAACATTTAAAAAAACCCACTATGAGATAACATGGTGTACCCACCAGAATGGGTAAAATTAAGACTGTGAAGAGCCAGTGTTGGCAAGGATGTGGAGCCATCAGAACTTTCATATATTCCTGTTGGGAATGTGAAATGGTTCAATCACTTTGAAAAGCAATTTGGTTGTTTCTTATAAAGTTAAACATACACCCACCTATTACCAGCAGTATTACTCCAAGGTATTTACCCAAAAGAACTGAAATTATATGTCCACACAAAGATTTGCAGATGAATGTTCACAGTAGCTTTATTCACAAATACTTATCAACAAGTGAATAAAGATATTGTGATATACCAGTACAATGAAATATTATTCAGCAATAAGTGGGAATAACCTACTGGCTTATGCAACAATATTCTGCTGAGTAGAAAAAACCAGACACTAAGGAATACATGTCATATTATTTGATTTAGTATATAAAATTATAGTATAGGCAAAACTAATCTATAAAGTAGATTGGTGGTAGCCTGAGGCAGAAAAGTCAAGAAATTGACAGTAAAGGGATGCACGGAAACTTTCTGCAGTTGGGATGATGGTTACATGGATGTCTTCATTTGTTAAAACTCATGGAACTGCTCAGGTGAAGAGGGCACCATTTTATGGCATGTAAATTATACACCATTGAAGTTGTTATAATTGTAAAAAAAAATTGTTAAAAAACCCCAACAATGCTCTTGGAGATTAAAAACATGACAATCTAAAATTAAAAATTAAATTTAATAGAATTAAAAGAACTTATGCAGAAAGGATAGCTTGCAGAAAGAAATTGAAAATAGTGAATTGGTCCAGAGAGTCCAATATTCAACCATTAGGAATCACACAAAAAGTAGAGAAAACAAATGAGAAGAAAGCAAAATATTGCACAAGAAAATTCTCTAGAATTCGGGGGCATAGATCTTCAAATTAAAAGAAGGCATTGGATGCCATGAACAATAAATGAAAAGACCCAGAATTGTGAATTTGAGATCACCAGGGATAAAAAGAAAATTTGAAAGTTTCCAGAGGATGGAAACTAGACTTTAGGAAACAAGGACAAAAGCAGGGAGAGCAGTGTTAGGAGCTGAACTGTGTCCTCCTAAAATTTCAGATGTTAAAATTTTGTACTTTTAATGCTAACCCTTTGTATTATATCTCAGAAGGTGATAGAATTTGGAAATAGGGACTTCAAAGAGGTAATTAAGTTAAAACAATGTCTTTAGGATGGGCCCTACTCCAATATAACTGGTATCCTTACAGGAAGAGGAGATTAGGACACAAAATAGGGAAGACCATGTATCAGTAAAAGCAGAGATGTCTAACCCACAAGCCAGCTGGAGAGGCTGCCAAAGAAATCAATTCTGCTGACACTTTAATCTCAGACTTCTAGCCTCCAGAATTGTAAGAAAATATATTTCCAATGTTTAAGGGGAGAAAAAAAGAAATAAGTGATCATATGTCAAGGAATGAAATCAGAGCATTATTATAATTCTTAACAGCAATTAGATGCCAGAAGATGTTGGAGCAATATCCACAATATGCCAAGAAAAATGATTTTTTTGACCCACAATTAGCTAAATTATAAATCATATGTGAGAGTAAACATTCAAAGGCATGTAGGGATGAAGGTTTTGATCCACTCTTTTTTTTTTTTTTTGGTCTGCTCTTTTCAGCTACTTTTCCTTTGGCTGTATCTTAACCTGCTAAGAGGAATAGGACCAATTTCTCAAATTGTTCTCATTCTTATTACCTTTGATAATTTGTTTAAAACTACATAATGCTAGGAATTGTTGGAAAATGAAAAAGATCAATGAAAATGGTAAATAATGAGATGTTACAAAGTTTTCAAAAGCAAGAATAAAATCAGTGGAAGTGAAAGTGGAAGTCACTCAGTCGTGTCCAACTCTTTGCGACCCCATGGACTATACAGTCCATGGAATTCTCCAGGCCACAATACTGGAGTAGATAGCTGTTCCCTTCTCCAGAGGGTCTCAGGGGATCGAACCCAGGTCTCCCTCATTGCAGGTAGATTCTTTACAAGCTGAGCCACAAGGGAAGCCCAAGAATACTGGAGTGGGTAGCCTTCCCTTCTGCAGGAATCAAACCAGGGTCTCCTGCATTGCAGGAGTATTCTTTACCAACTGAGCTATCAGGGAAGCCGATTAGATGTTAACTCATGTTAACCTAACACCTTATAACTGAGAGACTTTTAACGTGGTTGTACAAAATGAAAGATTGTAGAGAAAGCGTTTGGCCTAGGAATTGGCGTGTGATAGGTGCTTATGGTGGAAAGACCCTAAAGTGATCTGCAGTGACCTCTCCTGGTATTCACATCTTTGTAGAATCTCTTTCCTTTGAGTGCAGGTGGAAACTGTGACTTTGTTCTAACCCACAGAATGTAGCAAAGATAATGGGATGTCTCTCTTGTGTTTATGTTACATTATATAAGGCTTTATTTGCTAGCAGACACCCTCTATAGATCTCTCTGTTGGCTTGATGAAGTAAGCAACAATCCCATGTGGCCAGAACTGCAGGCGGCTTCTAGGAACTGTGGGCTGCTTCTAGGAGCTGCAAGTGACTCCTGCTGCTGAGGTTGGCCTCTAACCTCCAGCTCATTTTGTTATCGTGTTGTTCACTTGCCAACTCGTGTCCGACTCTTTGCAACCCCATGGACTACAGCACTCCAGGCCTCCCTGTCCCTCACTGTCTCCCGGAATTTGCCCAAGAGTGAGAAAAATATGCTGAGTCAGCAATGGACTTGACAATCCTGCATTAACTTTGTAAGGGCATTTCTAATCACCCTTACCTTCCAAATCTCTATGATCTTGGCCCTCAAAGTCCTCTTTCTTAAGCTGTTAGGAAAGTTTCTATCTTTAGATGAAACGTGGCTATTTCACCTTGTTTTTTAGAGTTTGTGTCTGTTTCACTATCTTGTCACAGCAGTCAAAATCTAGGGTATATTTTTTTAATTCCTTGAAATTTTACTTATAGATTTCACCGTTAATTATAACATAAAAGCGTTAAGTAAAATAATTCACTTTTTCCTGCTACTCTTCAACAGAATATAAGGAAGTGTTTTAAAAAAAAACTTTCAAGTGGTCCTAAGGAAACTTTTAGTCTTAAAAGTATTTTTTAAATTAATAATCTGTCTTTTTAGAGCAGTTTGGAGCAAAATTGAATGGGAAATATAGAAAGCTCATATATAACCCATCCTCACAAATGAACAACCTCACCCACTAACAATGTCCCATGTCATAGAGGTACACGATCATTATAACTGATAAACTGACATTAATACATCTTTATTACCTGAAGTCCATAGTCTATTATATTATGGTTCACTCTTGGAGTTGTCTGTGCATTTTAACAAATGTATAATGATTTGTATCCACCACGACCATGTCATATAGAGTACTTTCACTGCTCTAAAAATCTTCTATTCTCCACCTATTCCTCCTCCACACCCATTCACTCACCCAATCCCTGATCTTCTTACATCTTCCTAATTTTGCCATTTCCAGAAAGTCATATAGTTGTAATCATACAGCTTGTAGCCTTTTGAGATTGGCTCTTTTGGCTTAGTAATGTTCATTTAAGTTTCCATTATGTCTTTTTATGGTTTGATAGCTCATTTCTTTTTAGTGGTGAATAATATTCCATTATCTAAATTTACCACTATCTATTTATCTATTTCCTTTCTGAAGGACAACTTGGTTGCTTTCAAGTTCTGGCTATTATAAGTAAGGCTGTTATAAACCTCCATATGCAGGTTTCTGTGTGGACCTAAGTTTCCAACCCATTTGGGTAAGTACCAGGGAGCATGACTGCTGGATCAAATGGTAAAAATATGTTTAGTTTTACGAGGAACTGCCAAACTGTCTTCCAAAGTGGCTGCACCATCTTGCATTCCAATGAGCAGTAAATGAGAGTTCATTTCGCTCCACATCCTAACCAACATTTAATGTTGTCAGAGTTCTGGATTTGGGCCATTTTAATAGGTGTGTATCTCTTTGTTGTTTTGACTTGCAAGTGTTTAATGATATGCTGTTGGACATGTTTTCATATGCTTGTTACCTAATCATCTTTTTTGGTGAGGTATCTGTTAAGGTCTTTTGCCCATATTTTATTCAGGTAGTTATTTTTATTGTTGAGTTTCAAAGTTCTTTGCATATTTTGGATAACAGTCTTTTATCAGATGTATCTTTTGCAAATGTTTTCTCCTAGTCACTGGCTCGGCTTCTCATTCCTTTGACTAAAGTAATTTTAAGGAGTAAATGTATTAACATTTATGTATTAATCAACTGGATAAAAAATTTAAGGAGGACTAAATGTTGAACATAATGTAATATTTAATAAAAAACAGAGTTCATTTATCTGTTTGATACATAGTATTACTTAATGTGTTTCTCTTATTTTGGAGGTACTGTTACTCCTATAATTTAGTATAACCTTACTATATTAAATTTTTTTAAATTTATGTATAGATAAAGGTCACAGAAGTAAATTCAGTTTTAAGCAGTAATATATTATAAATTTGCCTCAAACAATATATTAAATATTAAAACTGTGTTAAGCAAAATAGCACTTTCACAATTGCAATTAAACTGTTTATATAGAAAGTTACCACCCCCAGGTGAAAGACAGATATAGCAATACCATGCTGTAAACACTGTTTTGAAAACATACAATGCATTGTTCACATAATTAAATGCCATTATATGAAGAATAAGAATTAAACATTCTTCAAATAAACAGTGAAACAAGCAACAAATATTTACTTAGCATAAAGTTTATTCACATTTATAAAAAATATCTGTAATAGGAAATCCATTAAAGCCAAAATATAATCAAGCATGTAGGAAAAAATGCATTCAAAAGTGAGTTGCTTTTTCCAGATGAACGAAAATGCTGATAAGTACTGAATTGCCTTAAACTTTTAACTGTTAGGGAAACATTTTTAAACAACAAAAAAATGCTGAAGGAAACACAATACGGAAGGTTAAAGGTATCAATATATGTCATACATGTTCCAAAATGCTACACAGGCAGGATTTACAAAAGAATCTAGTTTTTAAAAAATTACAGAAATTCTAGACATTCTTCTAGTAGTATAAATGCCACATACAATATTTCAAATCAACCAGTAACTAATACAACATTTCACACTCAGTTAGGATAAAAACAGTACGAATAACAGGAAATTAAGCTTTCAAACAGCACTGACAAACTTCTTCTCATTAAAAAATTCACTTGTACGTATAGGAAAAGTACTCATACACATGACTTATCTGAGAAATAGAAAAAAACTGTTAGAATTTTATAGGCAAACAGGAACCCAGATACAGAGAACACTATTGCTCTAGTTTTTAATTGTTCCGAGAATTTTCACTGAACTCTGTGTATTTATTCAGAGGGCATAATATTAATAGATGCAAAACTCTGACACACAGTTTGTGCTCTTTTTGATTTTTTTCTTCTTAAAAAGAGAATATTCTGTGTAGAATTATCTATCCTATTGAAGGCAGAACCCTATAAATGTGTATTTGTCTTTTTCTAGTCTTATTCGCAGATGATAAAGAATCTGCCTGCAATGTGGAAGACCTGGTTTGATCCCTGCGTTGGGAAGATCCCTTGGAGAAGGAAATGGCAATCCACTCCAGTATTCTTGTTTGGAAAATCCCATGAACAGAGAAGCCTGGCAGGCTACAATCGGGGTCACAAAGAGTTGGACACGACCGTGTGGCTTTCCCTTTTCATACCCATATTACATTCATTTCCTGATTGTAATAGAGGGGGAAACTGTCTAATTAACTATAAAGTTTGTATCAAAATAGATTTAATGGTTAACACTAATCAGTTACTCAGGGAAGAAGCACAAACAAAAACAAATTAACCAAACCAAAAAACCCACTACCAAAAATACAACAGGAATAGAAAAGGGAGAATGGGACAGAAATACATGTCAATAATTTTATAGTAATATTTTCCTTTTAATTATCATTTTTGGTTATGATTCTATCACATTTTCTGTTTTAAATTTAAAGTATTATGGATTAGATTCTCAACACTGGATTCTCTACAAACACCAGTTATTTCATAATCTTTATGAATTCCAGATTTGTTCAGGTTAGAGCAATAGTTTTACAGTAAGTGATGGCATATGACAAATCTCTGCTGCTGCTGGGTGATGGGTTGTCACAGACCCTGAAGCTGGATTTACAGTAAGATTTCTGTGAGTCAATTGGAGTAAACAAGTTCATGGAATATTTTATTTTATTTATTTATTTTTCATGGAATATTTTAGATTGTGATTCAATAAAAGATAAATTGTATATTTTTATCCATCCTAAGAAAAAAATGTGTGAGAAAACATAGATATGCAATATATGCTCTTATATACATTTATGTATAAATGACAAATGTCTATACATTTCTCATACAGACTTAGAATTGTCTATACTTTATAATTTGAGACAGTGTAATTCTATAGGTATAAGATGGGGTTGAGAAAAGTGTGCTTGCTCATTCTAAACCTAGCTCTTACCAACATGTTAGATTTGGGGCAAGTTATCCTTGCATGCCTTAGAGTGATTGCTAAAATGATAGAGTTTGCTTCCAATCTTTTTTTTTTTATGTTTCCTAATTAGCCTCAGAACCAGCATTAGGTACTTGCTTGCTTTATTTATTTATTGGCTGTGTGACACGTGGAATCTTAGTTCCCTGCCCTAGATCACCAGGGAAGTCCTGCCTCTGATCTTTTAAAGAGGATTAAAATAAGGGCAAAGTTATATGAGGAAAAGTGCTTATGTAAACCCAATATATGACTAATAGTAAAATTTTTATAGGTTATGTAGGTGGCATTAAAAAGACCACTTTTTCTAATTATATCTAAATGTTGCTGCTAAGTCGCTTCAGTCGTGTCCGACTCTGTGCGACCCCATAGACGGCAGCCCACCAGGCTCCGTCATCCCTGGGATTCTCCAGGCAAGAACACTGGAGTGGGTTGCCACTTAGATAACTAATGAGAACACTGTAAGAGAACTCTACTTAAGGTACTATGGTGACCTGAATGGGAAAGAAGTTCAAGAGAGAAGGGATATGTATGTATGTATGTATGTCTGTCTGTCTGTCTGTATGTATGTATGTATGGCTGATTCATTTTGCTGCACAGCGGAAGCTGAAACAACAATGTAAAGCAACTATACTCCAATAAAAACTAATTTAAAACAAAATGAAATATCAAACAACAAAAAATTTTGCCAGATGATTTCTTTGCAACAAGTAACCAAAGAGACTCTGAAAATATCAAACATAAAGTCTTTAGCAGTCTGTAATGATTAAGATCTTTCTTTCATCTGCATTAAGATCACAGTCTTAAAAGACAGATATACACTCAAACAGTGTAATATGATTTATACTTTTTAAACATTTAATTTGGAAGGAACTACAAAATGCATGTGAGTTTTAATCTCATCTCTCTAAAAATTATAAAACAAAATACAATTTTATAAATGGTATTACATAGAAAAAAGCAATGCCTGGCAAAAGCTTAAAGAACAGAAATTTCTATTTCTCAGGAGTATGTTATTTTTTGAGTTCCTGCAAAGAGGAAACAAATTCACATACACATACACTTAAATAAATTTGTGCACACACATTCATTCCAGAAGTTTATAGCTTATACTCTATTATGTTTGTAAGGGGAGATTGGTCACATACAGAATTAGAAGAAGATACAAACTATAGGTCAAAATTATTACCTATGATCTTCTGTATCCAGACATTAAAAGATGCAAGGGATTGCTGGTAACTTTAATCAATATTATTTTGATAGCAGAAAAGTAAGTTACTTCTAGGTTCTCAAACTATTATTTATAAACTTTGAAAAATTTTCCAGATTAATAGTTATGCATAGTCAGATACAGATAACTTAGCAATGAAAATGGGTATGTCTACTCGTCGGTAACATGCACAAATTTATCAAGCTCCACTCCTAGATTTGAAGCCTATAATCTACTTCGTGGTATAATAACCCTTGCAAATCCTTTCCATTGCAACCATGTTCTCTCTGAAGAAGTAACTCCCTAGTGTTTATTTTTTAAAGAAAACTATTGACTGCCCCCCCATAATAAAGTATGACTGATAGAACAGTTCATGACTAAAATGTGCAAAATATAGTGAATGCTATGCAATAAAGATAAACTGATTTTATTAAGGTTATGATTTATAACATGATTTATGATATATACTTGTCAGATTCTGTGAATTATTTCCAACCAAAAAGAAATCCTAAAAAAGAGTAGGTCCAATATTATAACTTGGAATAATCTAACAATTAGAAATTCTTTTTCTTTTTTTTTAGTGTTCAATACAAAAAGTCTATGGGGCTTCCCTGGTGGCTCAGACAGTAAAGAATCTGACTGCAATGCAGGAGACCCTGGGTCGATCCCTGGATCCGGAAGATCCCCTAGAGAAAGGAATGGTTACCCACTCCAGTATTCTTGCCTGGAGAATTCCATGGACAGAGAAGCCTGGCGGACTACAGTGCATAGGGTCACAAAGAATCGGACATAACTGAGCGACTAACACAACAACAACAACAAATCTACAACCTTTTCTGTACAAAGGATACAGACAGTTCACCAGTTCTAGCTCTGACATCCGTAACAGATTCTTTTGAACAGAACAGTGCTCTCTTCTTAACTGCAAGGATACAAAATTCCTTATCCAGATGATAATGACAAAATTCAGGTTAAAGATGCTGACAGAACTCCCGTGGCAGAGAACACATGCTTATTTCTCCTTTATTCTCTACAGTTTGCCATAAATGGCTGAATTGACCTGTCTTTTTTGGTTCAGGGAAAAGAACCACTTAAATAATGTGAATGTCCTATATCACCAAGACAATGAGGGCTTAGTGAGATGGGAGTGACATAGACTTTTTAAATACCCTAAAATCATTTGCTGGCCCAGGATAAGGTGGTGGTGGTGAAACACTCTGTTTTCTGGTCAATGCCACTGCCTGTTCATAAGAAGGTAATCCTGTATCTTCCAATGAAGGTGGCGATGGAGACAAGACAGCCTCCTCTGGTCTTCTGAAGATGATGGAAGGAGTATGTCTGCCCCTTCTTACATAGATGTCTGAAGAACTAAATAGAGCATTGAGGTTTAGGAAAGGCAATATTTTAGGTTAAGACAGCAATATTAAGAATCCAACTATTTAGATCAAAGCTGAACCTTCTTTATTAATATAACAAGTTTTATTTTACCCATAAACTCTGAATGAGTCTTGGTTTAGTGGGAAGACCAAGAGCTTTGAAGTCAGTCATGGGTATGAAACAGGATCCTATCATTTCATAGCAATGTGACCAAAGGCAAGGTACCCTAACTCAGGTTTCTTCCTCTGTAAAATGGGAATAATAATAGCTACATCAACAGAGATTTTCTTTATGGATTGAGAAAGATTATGTAAGGCATCTAAGCAGAGTCTGGAATACTGTAACAAGGACTCAAAACACATGAATTCTTTTTTTCTCCTATTCCTGAATTAAAATTTTCTCAAGTAGAGTGTTAAACCAAATCCAGGCTTTGTTGAAAGGCACTACAACTCAAAGCTAAAGAAATTGATGCCACAGAGGTAATAACATCAGTGGATGCCCATCTCTCTCCTCTGTTACCCCAGCAGCCTGCTGGCTGGTCCATCCCTCCTCAGCAGGACTTCCATCCCATCATTCTTCTCCACAAAAGTCTAACTTGAAGTCTACTTTCTACTGAATCAACTTCCAACTCCTGTGCCTACTTTTCAAGGCCTCCCTTCATCTAGCCTTGCTTTATTTTATAGCTCTCTGCCCTTGCCAAGGCAGCGTCTTTACTCCCCATTGATCTCCATGGATGCAAGCCTAACAATTAGAAAAAAAAATTTTTTTTTAATTAAAAAAAAATGGCTTAGTTCAAGTTCCACCATTTTTCACAAAGTTTTGTCACCTACACCAGCCAATGAAAACTGAAATGCAATACTGGTCTGGTGTTCCAAAACTACATTTCCCCTTCTCACTTGTAAATTACAAATTATAATTTAAACATAAGAAATTGATCCACTTAGACTGTGAGGTTGGCTGTCTATGAAGCATCTATGCAGAAATTAACCTCCTATAGTATGGTTAATAAGATAATTAAAATATATAGATGATCCTGAACCTATAGTCAATATTTATAATAGTATTCTTCCTAATAAGAGAGTTTAGCAGACCCAAAATACTGTACACCTTTGCAAACTAAATTAATATCAACTTGACTCTTAGAATACCTTTTCTGTTGGAAGTTATAATGAGATCTCAAATTGAAAGGAAAGAGAGAGGAAAATAGCAGAGAGAGAAGAAAAGAAAAAGGTCTATGTAAATCGAGGAATTGGATAATCTGCTCTTCAATAGTTGAGAGGTGCCTGAGAGCCTCAGAAGTTTACTTACAGGGCTCAATATAATTCCTCCTCTGTGGGAAATCTGGAATGTATGCATGGTAGGCTTGTCACTTGCCACATTCATTAGCTTGTGATGAAAAGTACTACTTGCTTGCTTATAGGAAACAGGAGAGACAGATGTTTTACTTGAACAAAGAAATTTTTCCATGTTGACCTTCAAAATCTGTTACAGGAACAGTATAATGATACTAAAATCATTAAGTGTTTTCACAGTGATTTCTTACATACACCTTACATGACTGAAATCAGAAAGTACACACCAAGAACATCTCAGATAAGCTGACAACATTATATTATGCCTATTTTCCTCCATAAAATATAGGGACTAAGAAATGAAAAGATCTTGTTTCCCATTTCTTGGCATGTTTTCACAAAAGAATGAGACAAACTATTCTAACAATGATCTCATTTTTTACTCCTTTCTTTTTCAAAATATCCCTCACCCTTCCCCCACTTTCAGACTTGCAAAATGTAGAAAGAGAACATGTAACTCTGTTGGAAGAATTTCTTGGGACAATTGATAAAAAGTACTTTAGTCAGTAAGTATTTAAAAGTTAATCTTAACACAAAGGAATGTCTGGTTAACCTAGTTTGAAATGTGCCCTATACAGGGTTGCTCTGAGAATCAAAGTGAGACAGTAGATGTAAAAATGACCTGTAAATGGGACAGCATTCTACTGTACTAAGGATAACTAATCTTACTTTTAAAATAGATATCTGGGTTTTCAAAATTTAATAATAACATACACAGAAAACATGTATAATAATGGCACCTCTTTACTCCTTGTGTCTTTGAATTCTGCTTCTGAACTCATGCAGGAAGGAAGCTAGAAGGCTTCAGAGGAAAAAAAGGCATAAGGTAAGAAGGTGTAGTAGTGTAGAAAAGCAGAAAGATGGAAAAAAACAGGAAAGAGAAGAGAACGATGTTGAGCATGACACTGAATAATGACTGTCTTCACAGATCTTCAGGGAAATTATTAAATACTGAGAGCATATACATGGACTTTAGGGGAAAATATTGTAAATGGGATAGAAAAGAAGGAAAGATAAAAGACAAGGAGAGTCTTTAAAGATAAATATTCCAATTTCTTCATTAACCCATGAATTTCCAGGTATCCTGCAGCTTGTGGAGAAAGCCATATTAAATAAGATCTTAGTAAGCCCTTGAAAATGGGGAGAACTTGCTGATTCTCTGTCTGTTAAGTAGGTGAAATTAATAGAAACCTCACATTAAAGATAGTGGTTTAAGAACAATTACACAAAAATTTCCTTACTTTCTTTCACTTTTCAAACTTTTAGAGGATTTATAGAACTCTCAGACAATCTCCTTAGTTCCTGCCCGTGATCACATAATGCCTCAGGGGACTGTTTAGGAATTCCAGCTGGCGGATAGAATTACACTTTACTTTGCCCCTGTCCTCTGCCCCCTTTGCTGGCATGTCCTCCTCTGCAGGGGCTTCCCAGGAAGCAGTGGTAAACAATTTGCCTGCAATGCAGAGGATACAAGTTCAATCCCTGGGTTGGAAGGATTCCCTGGAGAAGGAAATGGCAACTCACTCCACTATGCCTGCTAGAGAAATTCCATGGACAGCGGAGCCTGGTGGGCTACAGTCCATGGGATCACAAAAGAGCTGGATACAACTAAGAGACTAAAACAACAGCAACCACCAACTTCCTCTGCACTCTTACTACGGGCATCCTTTCAGACTTGCCTCTGCCCTTGCCTCTGCCCTTTCATCACACTCAGAAAACTTGGCTTCAGCTTTTATCTTCCAATGGATTCATCCTAATTCCACCTCTATTGCCCTAAACTCTTACCTTAACAATAAAGAAAAAATTTTTATTATGGTAAAATATGCATAATGTAAAATTTGTCATTATAACCATTTTTAGGTGTACAATTAATAGTATTAATTATATTCACAATGTTGTACAGCCATCACCACTATCTATTTCCATAATCGTTTTATCACCTGGTCAATAATGAGCATCTTTATAGAATTTGGAACCATAAATAGGGTAAATAAGGATATACAAGAAATAATTCTGATTGACTGTTTTGCATGTGTTGCTTTTTTTTAAAATAAGGTAGTTCTACACTTTTATCTATACTTACAGATAAGATGGCACCCCACTCCAGTCCTCTTGCCTGGAAAATCCCATGGATGGAGGAGCCTGGTGGGCTGCAGTCCATGGGGTCGCTAAGAGTCGGACACG
>NW_011495081.1:7196984-7202400 GCF_000754665.1 Bison bison bison | reverse complement strand
CTGGAGAATCCCAGGGACAGGGGAGCCTGGTGGGCTGCCGTCTATGGGGTTGCACAGAGTCGGACACGACTGAAATGACTTAGCAGCAGTAGCAGTAGCACAGATAAGAATATGAATGATAATAACTCTTTATTCTAACGATGTTGAGATTTATTACGCAAACAATTATGGCCTTTAGGACGCTTTACTAATATGCTGGAATTCAGTTAATAGCAATGTATTAACATTGGCTTGTGTTAGTCACTCAGTCATGTCCGACTCTTTGTGACCCCATGGACGGGAGCCCACCAGTCTTTTCTGAACACTGAATCCTCCAGGCAAGAATACTGAAGTGGCTATCCATTCCCTTCTCCAGGGGAATCTTCCTAAACTAGGGATTGAACCCAGGTTTCCTGCGTTGCTGACATTCTTTACCATCTGAGCCACCAGGGAAGCCCAAAGTTGGCTTGTTAGTTTTACAAATGTAATATGGTAATATAAGAGGTTAACAATGAGGGAACTGGCGAAGGACATATAGGAACTCTCTGTGCTATCTTTGTAACTTTCCTGTATATCTGAAATTATTCCAAAATAAAAAATGTACTTCAAAATATAGGCAGTCATTTTTTTAGCCATTTAAAAATAATAGTATAGAAAGTATAATCGTGAATTAAATATTTTCACGTGATACTTACCCTGGATGTTGTTGCCTGTGACACTTGGTGATACAAAGATAGTAACCAACTAATCCCAAAATAACCAAAAATACTCCAGCAGCAATTAATCCAGTCAGAAGGCCCATAACGTCGATTTTCTCTCTGTTAGCATCTTAAGAGAAATCATTAAACTAACATAAATATAACAACTGAAAAGCACCACCTATGATTTCAATAAATTTAAGATTGAGTGTAAGCACATTATTAAGCATCTAATAATTAATATTGGTTATTTTTAAAAGTCTGTGCCAGAGACATGACCAAAAAAAAGATATACTTCTAAAAGCCCTAGGTATGGCTTCATTTATTTTTATTATTTTAATTAAAATTATTTATTCATTTTGGCTGTGCTGGGTCTTAGTCATGGCATGTGGGTTCTAGATCCCTGGCCAGGGGTGGAACCCAGGTTCCCTGCACTGGGAGTTCAGAGACTTAGCCACTGGACCACCAGGGCAAGTCCCTGATTTATTTTAAATGTCTTCTTAAATGAATAAAAGTCAAGACTAAGCAGGATAAACATATTCTTTGTTCAACTATACACATTTTGATATTAACTACTGAGACAAATTTACTAAGCAACTCCGGAGTAGCTATGTAATACAGTCTCCTTACAGCTGGAGCCCTGCCTAGGAGGAATAAAAAAATCACTGGCAAAAACAAAACAAAGCTGACTAAAGAGCAGCTAGAGATGATCAATGCAGATAAGACGAAGGATCTCCCCTCTCTAGAAGTTACTTAATTCTAACAATCTTAATTTACTTAGTAGCACAAGTATTCCATTCACTTGTAATGGTAAAAAAGAAAAAAAATTAAAATAGCTTACTGCTTGAAAGTAACAGTCTTACTTTTATTCTGTGCAAGTCCTGACTTAGCTGAGCTGTTTAAAAGAGCGAATTAAGCCTATTATCTCATTTCCCTAGTATCTCACCAAACTTGATTTTCAGTGTGTAAATAGATAAACACGGCCTTCTCTGTCTTAGATAGCCCTGTGTATAATTGAGAAATCTTTCCCAGATTTACAAGATATGTATGTTGTGCAACAACCAAACTCAAACAATGAAATTAAAATTTACTATGATAGAGGTTGGGAAAAAAAACATTAAAATTGATCGCCTTACCTGATTTTGTGGTTGGTCCTCTAACTGAATATTCTTGCCAAAATTTCATCTAAGAGAAAGGTAAAAATGTCCAAGTTTATTTAATTTCTTTAACATCATTTCATTTGGTCTCAAGGACTTAGACTAGGGGTGATAAATGCTTGGCATGGGCCACAGATAGGACAACCAGTTCATTCATGCTGAAGCAAGTGACTCACTCTATTAAATAATTAAAGTATTGCCACCCACCACCGTTTCTTCCAACTCTGAAATTGGCCAGGGATTTATGCTAGTGCCAGCTCTTCACCACTGGATCCTGATATTCTTCCTTCATTGGCCCAGGGCCCTCACTCAGGTATCCAGGGACACTATCGAATTAGAGAGTTGATGAAAACAGCAGAGGTGGAAGTTGAAGCAGAGGACTCATGACGGGAGTCTGACTTTTTTCTACACTAGGTGAGCCTTCAGTTTGCTAGGACATTTTTATAGGTTTTTTAAAAAATTAATTTATTTTTGGTTGTGCTGGGTCTTTGTTTGCAGGTAGGTTTTCTCTAGGTGTGGCAATCGGCAGCTGCTCTCTAGTTGCCGTGCAAGGGCTTTCCACTGTGGTGTCTTTTCTTGCTGTGGAGCGTGGACTCAGAAGTTGTGGCCTCCGTGCACTTGCCCCGAGGCACATGGGATCTTCCGGGGCCAGGGATCTAACCCGTGTCCTCTGCATTGGAGGCAGGCTTTCAACCACTGGACCACCAAGGAAGCCCTTGCTCAGAGATTTTATTAAAAGGTATTTATTGATTTGGAAAGACATCCCTGAGACTTTTTAAGTTCAGTGTTACTTGAGAGAGTGGAAGCTGTTTTTAAGGAACCGTGATAAAAGTAGAAAATGGATTTGTGAGAAACAGAATAGAATTTCAACAGACACAACTCCAAGGCGGAGCAGTCTTTGCTTCCTTTCTCTAATTGATGCACCAGATAATAGCAGGCAATGGGAGGCCGGGGAGAATTTGGGAAGAAAAAGAGCTGAGTTTCAGTAACGCCTTCATTTGAAGAACACCTAGAGAGGTTCTTATTGACTAAAGAGTAAAATGGGATTCTTGAGGAAGGGGAAAAAGAGCTGGGGTTATTTAACCTTGGGGTTATTTACAAAAGTAAAGAATCTGGGTCACTTGATATTCTTAAAGAATATGCCAGATTATTACAGGGACAGTGCTGGCTCTTTGTTTTGTATTTTTCAGGATTAACAGACAGAAGTTAATTATATTTTAAGGGAGAAATTCTAAAAGTTTATTACCAAGCAATAAACTCCTGAATGCAGGGAATATATATTTTATCCTCAGTTTCTAGGGGAGCATATGACACATAGTAGATTATCAATAAGTACTTGAAATATAAATATAGTCATCAAAAAGCTAAGTCTTGATAGGAAAAATTTCTCTGAGTTTTGACTGATTGAAGCCTGAGTCAGAGAACTAACTCAATATCCTGAAGTTTAATTCACTGTGCTTTAAGACTGTCTTTGAATATCATAAATGTTAAACACAAAATTATAACATAATTGATAATTTTCTAATTACTGTAAACCCAGGAAAGTATAAAGTAAAATCTAAATGGGTTAATTAGCATTTTAAGAAAGTGGAAAGAGATAACAGGTATACAATCCTAAATTTATTTAAGGCATATAATTTCTAATGCCTGAAAAGTATCACTTTTTAAAGTACAATTGAATAAATGTCTAGCCAATTAACATCATCAACAAAATTACCGTTTTATCTTCATCCACAAAAATCTCTCTGGCTTCCTCATAATTACAAAGTTCTTCTATGCATTCTCTTTCTAGGTCACCGGGAGTGAAGAGCTCCAAATCAAATCTATTATATAGGAGGTGTCTATGTATGAACAGGTTTGCTTCTTCTTTTGATGTAAAAACTAACAAAGAAACAGAAAGATTTCAAACATTGATAAAAATAAGGCAGAAAATTCCTGTTTTAATTATGAGAAGAGCACATAGTTCCTTTGATGTGGTTAAATTATGCCCAACTTTCTTCTGTGGTTTTAAAATCTGACAAAAAGAAATATCATCAGTAAAAATAATTCCTGCCAAAGATGAAATACAGATATTAATCAATTCCAGGACATACTTGAGTAGATTATGTCCAAAGTTCTCAGCATAAGTGAAAAAAAATTGAGTTTCATTTTTTTCCTCTAGACAGTTATTTTTCCAATAAACGACAGGCCAGACTACGCTATTTCTAAAGCACTGGTTTCCTATTATTTTGACTGAGAAAAATTAGTCTGGTGTAGTGGCAGAGTGTTAGACACAGAAGACACAGATTTTTCTTTACTGATTTGGCTTAGCTATCAGCTGTATATCCCGGGATAAGTCATTTACATCTCTGGGTTGCCATTTCCTAAATCACTTTTTTTTTTGGGCAGCGCTGTGTGGCATGCAGGATCTTAGTTCCCAACCAGGACCAAACCCATGCCCCCTGCATTAGTAGCAGAGTCCTGACCAAGGCTGCCGGACCACCAAGGAAGTCCCAGGTGTGAGTCTTCACACAGCTGTTTTGTCCAATATAGCAGCCACTAGTCACATGTGGCATAGAGAACCTGAAATGTGGCTAATGTGAATTGAATGTGCTGTAAGTGTAGAATTCAGACTTAAATTGAAGACAGTGGGGAAAACCACTAGACTATGACCTAAATCAAATCCCTTATGATTAAACAGTGGAAGTGAGAAATAGATTTAAGGGACTAGATCTGATAGACAGAGTGCCCGATGAACAATGGACAGAGGTTCATTAACATCGTATTGGAGACAGGGATCAAGACCATCCCCAAGAAAAAGAAATGCAAAAAAGCAAAATGGCTGTCTGAGGAGGCCTTACAAATAGCTGTGAAAAGAAGAGAAATGAAAAGCAAAGGAGAAAAGGAAAGATATGCCCATCTGAATGCAGAGTTCCAAAGAATAGCAAGGAGAGATAAGAAAGCCTTCCTCAGTGATCAGTGCAAAGAAATAGAGGAAAACAACAGAATGGGAAAGACTAGAGATCCCTTCAAGAAAATTAGAGATACCAAGGGAACATTTCATGCAAAGATGGGCTCGATAAAGGACAGAAATGGTATGGACCTAACAGAAGCAGAAAATATTAAGAAGAGGTGGCAAGAATGCACAGAAGAACTGTACAAAAAAGATCTTCACAACCCAGATAATCACGATGGTGTGATCACTCACCTAGAGCCAGACATCCTGGAATGTGAAGTCAAGTGGGCCTTAGGAAGCACCACTATGAACAAAATTAGTGGAGTTGATGGAATTCCAGTTGAGCTATTTCAAATCCTGAAAGATGATGCTGTGAAAGGGCTGCACTCAGTATGCCAGCAAATTTGGAAAACTCAGCAGTGGCCACAGGACTGGAAAAGGTCAGTTTTCATTCCAATCCCAAAGAAAGGCAATGCCAAAGAATGCTCAAACTACCGCACAATTGCACTCATCTCACACGCTAGTAAAGTAATGCTTAAAATTCTCCAAGCCAGTCTTCAGCAATATGTGAACCATGAACTTCCAGAGGTTCAAGCTGGTTTTAGAAAAGGCAGAGGAACCAGAGATCAAATTGCCAACATCCGCTG
>NW_011495081.1:7196658-7196884 GCF_000754665.1 Bison bison bison | reverse complement strand
CACTTCATGGCAAATAGATGGGGAAACAGTGGCTGACTTTATTTTTGGGGGCTCCATAATCACTCCAGATGGTGATTGCAGCCATGAAATTAAAAGACGCTTGCTCCCTGGAAGGAAAGTTATGACCAACCTAAATAGGATATTAGAAAGCAGAGACATTACTTTGCCAACAAAGGTCCATCTAGTCAAGGCTATGGTTTTTCCAGTAGTCACGTATGGATGTGAG
>NW_011495081.1:7195941-7196558 GCF_000754665.1 Bison bison bison | reverse complement strand
TCAAATTGCCAACATCCGCTGGATCATCAAAAAAGCAAGAGAGTTCCAGAAAAACATCTATTTCTGATTAATTGACTATGCCAAAGCCTTTGACTGTGTGGATCACAAGAAACTGTGGAAAATTCTGAAAGAGATGGGAATACCAGACCACCTGACCTGCCTCTTGAGAGACGTATATGCAAGTCAGGAAGCAAGTTAGAACTGGACATGGAACAACAGACTGGTTCCAAATAGGAAAAGGAGTACATCAAGGCTGTATATTGTCACCCTGCTTATTTAACTTATATGCAGAGTACATCATGAGAAACGCTGGGCTGGATGAAGCACAAGCTGGAATCAAGATTGCCAGGAGAAATATCAATAACCTCAGATAAGCAGATGACACCACTTTTATGGAAGAAAGTGAAGAACTAAAGAGCCTCTTGATGAAAGTGAAAGAGGAGAGTGAAAAAGTTGGCTTAAAGCTCTACATTCAGAAAATGAAGATAATGGCATCTGTTCCCATCACTTCATGGCAAATAGATGGGGAAACAGTGGCTGACTTTATTTTTGGGGGCTCCATAATCACTCCAGATGGTGATTGCAGCCATGAAATTAAAAGACGCTTGCTCCCTGGA
>NW_011495081.1:7174638-7195841 GCF_000754665.1 Bison bison bison | reverse complement strand
GTTAGAAAGCAGAGACATTACTTTGCCAACAAAGGTCCATCTAGTCAAGGCTATGGTTTTTCCAGTAGTCACGTATGGATGTGAGAATTGGACTATAAAGAAAGCTGAGTGCTGAAGAATTGATGCTTTTGAACTGTGGTGTTGGAGAAGACTCTTGAGAGTCCCTTGGACTGCAAAGAGATCCAACCAGTCCATCCTAAAGGAGATCAGTCCTGAGTGTTCATTGGAAGGACTGATGCTGAAGCTCAAACTCCAATACTTTTAGGCCACCTGATGTGAAGAGCTGACTCACTTGAAAAGACCCTGATGCTGGGAAAGACTGAAGGCAGGAGGAGAAGGGGACGACAGAGGATGAGATGGTTGGTTGGCATCTCAGACTCAATGGAGATGAGTTTGAGTAGACTCTGGGAGTTGGTGATCGACAGGGAGGCGTGCTGTGGTCCACAGGGTCACAAAGACTCAGATACGACTGAGCAATTGAACTGAACTGAACACTAAGTGTAGAAAGGGACTTCAAAGACATGCTTAAGAAAAATGTAAAGTATCTCAATGTTTTATATTGCTTATATTTATAATGTTAGGTTAAATATTTGGAATATATTGGGTTAAATTACTTTATCAAAATTAGTTGCACCCATTTCTTTTTACTTTTTAAAATGTGGCTGCTAGAAAATTTTAAATTATTTATGTGGTGCATATTCTATTTCTACTGGCCAGTACTATTCTAGCATCTTCATTTCTAAGTTATAAATAAGATTTATGAGCTATTTAAACCAAGGAGGGGAGCCAGAATGGGTTCATTAGTGCTAGTTGTTTTGAGAAATATTCTAAAAAGGTAGACCATTCTGTCCTGTGACAAAATGTTTGTTCTTTCCTCTTCTTTGTTCTTGTGGATTTTACACAACCATGAAACAGAATGAAAAATTTTCCAAGTCGCCATCATTTCTCATTGGGATTCTTATAATGGCCCTCGAAGTCATCTCCCTGTCCATGACAGTGACAGCACATTGCCAATGTGCCTGGATCTCTCCTGCCTTTGAACTTGCTTTCCACTGAATAGAACTCTCCTCTTTCAGTCTGCATTCTCACTTGCTTCCACATTTTGTTCAGTGTTACCTTGAACCCCATCCCTACTCACCTCTGGCAATCCCCATCCCACACTGTGTTTTTTCATGGCACTTTCCATCTAGTGTTCTATATGCTTTATTTACTTATCTGTTACCACTCTGTTCCCCCAGCTAGAAGGAAAATTCCATTAAAGCAGGGATGTTGACACATAGAGGTGCCCCCCAAATTACTTACAATAATAAATGAATGAACTTGACTTTCCTCTTGGACCTGAATTCTCAGAGTTGAGGCAATTCAGAGGTATGGTCTGCTATTCATCTTGGCACAGGTTTATAATACTAAACCAGTGATGAAGTAACTTTGAGTCTGCTTAACTTAGCTGCACTGTACTTACTTACAATATGTAAAATCTGATTTCAGAGCAGAGAATTAGAAATCTGCCTTTGTATTGCTACTTCTCAGATATGCCCAGATCTTTACATTTTACTGGCTAGAAAAGCAGTGCCAAATTTTGTCATTGTCAGCCTCCTTTGTAATCTGAGTTACAAAACACCCCTAACCTCCAAATGGGACCTTCAACTTAAAAGGAAAATAAAAAAGTGAGTCACAAACACTTTTATTGTTCCTGAAATGATATTTATGCCAATGAAAGTCTTGACTGCTGTATAAAACATGCCTTCTGCGTGGGACTGGTGTCCACCACTTCCCTGAGGTTGAAAGTTCTAATTCAGTCCATGGTTCATCTTAGACTTTCAATGCCTTATCAAACTTCTTCTTGCCTCCCTTATGATCTCAGGAGAAATACTGTCCTTTGTTATTTGGGTTCTAAGTAGCCTGGACTTGCTTTTAATCAAAAGAGGCAAACTTCCATGCCCTGGAGCATCCTGAACTTCCAGCAATGGTTCCTGTTTCCCCTCTGACCATTGCCAGAGGATACACTGGCCTTTGCACTTTTGTATCTGCTGCCTCAGATTATCTTCTCATCTTTATTTCTCCAGACTTAGACCACCGACACAACTGAGCGACTGAACTGAACTGAACTGACTGAGACCATCCTAAGAGGCTGTCTATTTCCCTGTTTTAAACCTACCAACTGAGATATCCTATTCTTCTCCTCTCTCCTGTCTCTCCATGCTTTCTAAATAAGTTTCCCTTGAGTCATTTAAATCCCACCTCTTGGCTTTATCAGAACACAAGTGAAGGTCCTTTATTTTCCTAGTTACTTTTCGTATCTCCATTTGTTATCTCATTTGCAGAGAGCACTGGCTTCTGTACTCTCCAGAGACATAGCTACTATGCTAACTAATACCTAACTAATGCTAACTAATACTGCTAACCAATACCTCTGCTCTTGAACTCTCTGTTTCTACTTCTGTCATAGAGTTTACGGAGAGTATCAGTTTACACCCTGCCTCGCCCACTAGATGAAGCAGTCTATGCAGATTTCCAGGCAAGAATACTGGAGTAGGTTGCCATTTCCTTCCCCAGATCTTCCTGACCTGGAGATTAAACCCAGGTCTCCTGAACTGCAGGCAGACTCTTCTTTTTTTTTTCATTAAAAAAAAAAAGTATTTATTTTTCAATTGAAGGATAATTGCTTTACAGAATTTTGTTTTTGTCAAACGTCAACATGAATCAGCCATAGCTATACATAGGCCCCTCCATCTTGAACTTCCCTCCCAGCTTCCTTCCCAATCCCACCCTTCTAGGTTGATACAGAGCCCCTGTCTGAGTTCCTGCAGGCAGATTCTTTATCAACCGAACCACCAGAGAAGCCTTTTAAATACACACTCTTCCTCATTTACATTTCCCACAGATATCTCCAGCCTTCTGCACTCAAATGTGATCTCTAAATTCCTTCCAGTTTATGATGTCCTGGAGAGTGTCTTTTATGCCTATATCTTGTGAATGAACGAATGTACTCATAAACATTCTGGACCCAGCATCTGGTCCCGCTGAGTATGGATCATCAACCTTATATATGAATGGACTTACATATATGGTGCAACGTGGAAGGCACCAGGAAGGATCTCCTTGCAAATCTCTGTTCCACTAACTACTTTATCCAGTTGCTTAGGAGTCTGTGGTCAGTGTTTGATTCCTTAAGGTTAAGATACTGCCCTATTTTAACAAACACACAGTCTCCCAGAAGGCTTGAGACACTAAACTGTATTAACTATTATTAGCGTAAAGATTAGGAGTTTTAGTGTAACAGATCCTTCTCAAAAGAGAATGAGAGTAGGACCTGATGAGAATGAATGTGGGACAGATATGTGAGGGGAGGTGGATCCAAAGCATTGGCACCAGGTAGGGAAGTCCATGGAGAAGGCAATGGCACCCCACTCCAGTACTCTCCCCTGGAAAATCCCATGGACAGAGGAGCCTCGTAGGCTGCAGTCCATGGGGTCCCTAAGAGTCAGACATGACTGAGCGACTTCACTTTCACTTTTCCTTTCATGCACTGGAGAAGGCAATGGCAACCCACTCCAGTGTTCTTGCCTGGAGAATCCCAGGAACGGGGGAGCCTGGTGGGGTCGCATAGAGTCGGACACGACTGAAGCGACTTAGCAGCAGTAGCAGTAGCAGGGAAGCACAGTGACTTGGCAGGGAGAAAGCCAAGTTTTTTTTCTTTCCTGTGTTTTCTAGGTTAGGCTTTCAGAATGTGGGCAGGAATCTGTTTATGACTTGGAGACCACAAGGTGTGCCATTCTAGGTTAGCAAGCCCCAAACCTAATCTTCTCACACCATCTAACTTTACCCACATAACCAGACATTTAAAAGTAAAAAAGGACCTCAGAGATCACTCCACTCCTCATTCCCTCATCATTTTAAAAGCTGAAAGGGGGTTAAGTAACTTGCCAGATTTGTCTGCTAACAAATCCAGACTAGGTCCATCTTTCCAGGAAGAATAATTAATTATGCTCATCAGAATTACCACACAGCCTCATCTAGAAAAACGGCACTCAATGATTTTCAGAAGTTGAAACAGGTTTTCCATTCAGTTAACTACCCGCCTGGTCTTAAATACATGTTTACAAAAGTAACTCTCAGAATTAAAAATTGCAGTTAACATAGCAAACCACAACATTACCAAATAAACCACAAATTAAAGCGCATTTTAGCGCTTCTAGGATTGATGAGGGCATTTAACCTCAAAGACTACACTTTCTCGTTTGAGCCCTGGAATACAGGCTCGAGTTATCAGCACGGGTTTCTTGGGATCTGCAGCCAGGCTCACCTTCTTCTCTCGCATGCCTAGACTCCTCCGAGGGACTTCTTGTGCAATGAGGAAACGCGAAGGTAACTACGGGCAGTTGGCTGAGTAGCACCAGGAGTGGAAACATAGTCCGGCAACTGTCAAACAAACTGAAACAAACAAAATAACCAACCAACCAAAAACACAGGTCAAAAGTGCCCCCAGCTCAGCAGTTTAAATTCCTATGGGAACGAGTCACCGACCTGTTGTGTTCAAAGTCACCGCGTGACTGCACCCCGCGCGCGGTTTCGGTCGCCAGGGTCCGACCCGCGCCCGGAAAGCGGCCCGGAGAGCTCCGGGGGACAAATGCCGCCTCCCCTCCATCCACCCGCCCACCATCCCTGTCCCCACCTCCCTAGCCCCCACCCTCTGGACTCTGCGGCCGGCTGAGCGGGCGCCTTTCGACCCTCTGCGTTGCAATCGGACCCGGTCCGCCGAGAAGGGCCCCTCCCAGCCACCCATTCCCGGCCGGGGCCGAGCTTCCGGGCCCTCGCACCTGCAGCTCCGGGCGCATGTTCCAGCAGCAGCCGGGCCGGAGCCCCGTGCTTCGGTCGTCCCTGTGGCCGCCAGACCCTCGGTCTCGGCGCCCTCCAAATCCGCGCCTTGCTCTCCGCAGGGCGGGAAGGGCCCCCTTGCTCGGGCCGAGGAAGAGCTTGGGGTCCGCGGAGGGGGCGCCCTGGCCGGCTCCGGCACTCTCAGTGCGAGTCCTGCCTGGATCCCGGGAGGCCGCAGAGTAGAGCGGTGAGAACCGGAGGAAGCAGCTAACAAGGAGTACCCGGCCGCGCTCCTCCCAATGGGGGCCGGCGCACCTGCGGCGGGCGGGCGGGCGGGCAGTTGACTGGCGTCTCCGGGAGCCGCGCCTCGCAGCTGCCGCCACCTCTTTCTGCGCTAAGCCCTGGGCGAGTCCGGCCGCCTGCAGCCAGTTCTGGCCCCGCCTTGGCGCGCGGGTGGCGGGTTTGGGACTGGTTTCTAGACCCCGCGTCCTCCGCCGACTCAGGGCAGCGTGAGTTCACCTCCCAGCGCTAAACAGAAACCACCTGCTGAACCCTCCCTCTGGCGCGTCCAGGGATTTTCGATTTGTGTTTCACTAGGCGACGAGCTCTATCTTAAGATCTTAGGTCTCAAAGGGTGGTCCGCGAAGGAGAACAAAATCTTTATCAGAGCATATGAAATGGGAAGTGACCTTAAAAATCAGTTGATTACATTGGGTTTCAAATCGCGGCTCGCCATGTCTGGGCCGTCTCCAAGATCCTTTCAAGGGGTCTCCGTGGTCAAAACTATTTCCTTTATGGTACAAAGACATAATTTGCCTTTTTCGCTGTCGTTGCCTCCTGAATGTACAGCGGAAATTTCCAGAGGCCATTCGACGGGTAACGATGTCATCACCCAGCTAATAGAGTGCTTGCATGTGTTTTGTGTTTTCCATTATTTTCTATGGTAGTAGATTTAAGTATCAGCACGTACGTTTTTTATAGAGATTAATAAAATTTGCCTGTTCTTAGTTTTTTTTTTTTTTTTCCCCTGTACTTTTATTAGCTAGCTTTAGTCATACTTGGCAGGATAGCTATAACCTCTTTTTTTTTTTTTTTAATAAATAGTCGTCTGAAATCTTGAGCCTATGCAGAAATATAGCCAAAAGTAAGTACACTTTGTTGATTTGAAATAATATGAAAATTTCTCAGTTTAACAGATAATATGATAAATATCAGGGCTTCCCTGGTAGCTCAGCTGATAAAGAATCCACCTGCAATTCAGGAGATCCCAGTTCGATTCCTGGGTCAGGAAGATTCCCTGGAGAAGGGATGGGCCACCCTCTCCAGTATTTTGGGCTTCCCTGGTGGCTCAAACAGTAAAGAATCCACCTGCAATGGGGGAGACCTGGATTTGATCCCTGGGTTGGGAAGATCCCCTGGAGGAGGGCATGGCAATCCACTGCAGTATTCTTGCCTGGAGAATCCCATGGACAGAGGAGCCTGGTGAGCTACAGACCATGGGATCTCAAAGAGTGGGATACCACCGACTGACTAAGCACAGCACAGCATAGTATATATCATTAGATATAATTCATGTAAGTAAGAGCTCTTTGGAGATCCTTAATAATGTTAAAAAATGTGAAGAGGTCCTGAGACCAAAGAGTTTGAGAATTACCACCTCAAGTGATGAAGGCAGCAGGTGGACAGAGCACATAGTGGGAGTTCACACACTGCCTTGTCCAAACAACACTGGTAACAACTCTTTGGAACATTACTTAAGGTTCCATGCTTTGGCCAAAGTGGCTCAACATTTGGTAGAAGCCAGAAGAAATGTTTTTCCCCCTTTCTAATCGTTGATTAATTCAATTTCCACCAAATTTTATTTTTTCCTGCAAAGGTAATTGCCTACTTTATTCTGAATATTTAGAATCAACTGAATTCTTTCTGTTTTCTGCAGAAATTTTGTCTTCACTGATTCCTTCTCAGTGCAGTTCAGATCAGTCACTCAGTCGTGTTCGACTCTTTGTGACCTCATGGACTGCAGCACGCCAGGCCTCCCTGTCCATCACCAACTCCCAGAGTTTACTCAAACTCATGTCCATTGAGTTGGTGATGCCATCCAGTCATCTCATCCTCTGGTGTCCCCTTCTCCTGCCTTCAATCTTTCTCAGCATCAGAGTCTTTTCAAATGAGTCAGCTCTTCGTATCAGATGGCCAAATATTGGAATCTGAGCTTCAACATCAGTCCTTCAAATGAACACTCAGGACTGATCTCCTTTAGGATGGACTGGTTGGATCTTCTTGCAGTCCAAGGGACTCTCAAGAGTCTTCTCCAATACCACAGTTCAAAAGCATCAATTCTTTGGCGTTTAGCTTTCTTTATAGTCCAACTCTCACATCCATGCATGACTACTGGAAAAACCATAGCTTTGACTAGATGGACCTTTGTTGGCAAAGTAGTGTCTCTGCTTTTTAATATGCTGTCTAAGTTGGTCATAACTTTCCTTCCAAGGAGTAAGTGTCTTTTTATTTCATGGCTACAGTCAACATCTGCAGTGATTTTGGAGCCCCCCCTCCAAATAAAGTCAGCCTCTGTTTCCACTGATTCCTTCTAGACAGTGCTTTTTCTTTTTCGTTCTCCCAGTCTTTCCTCGATTTCCATTTGTCCACCTTGTTCTTTAAACTGTTTCTATAATAGATATCTCCTCAATCCTTTTATTGTTCTTAAGCAATTTTGATTACACTGTGAAGAGGCTAGAAATGATTTCTTGTAGTTTACGTCTTAAACAGGGAACATCTCTACTGGAACACTCATTCTTCTATTTATTCATTCATTTAGCCCTGAGGATACAGAGAGAAACACCACAGTCTCTGTTCTGGGGGAGAATTTAATCTAAGCTATATCTAAGAATGTGGGCTGAGTAAAGTTCTTATCAAAGGAAAGAACAGACTTACTCATCTTTAGCCTCCAGAGAACCTGACAGAGTTCTTTTATGTTCATGCTCAGTACATTTTTATTTTGAATTTTTAAAATACTATTTCATTTTCTATTCTATTTTATGTTTTGGCTGTGCCCTGTGGCTTGTGGGGTCTTAGTTCTCCGACCAAGAATCGAACCCAGGCCCTCAGCTGTGAAAGCATGGAGCCCTAAACACTGGAATACCATGGAATTCCTTCAATACACTTTTTTTGGAGGGATGAAAGTAATTTGTTTTCAGGTAGAAAAAGTGCATTACACTGTATTTGGAGATACAAATAGTCATTGTATCTGGACCAAAACAAATGTGGCTTTGTGTTCACATCAAATATCAGAGTTTATAGTCTAAGAGGGGAGTCAGATACAGAAATAAAATTCTGTTTCTCAGTGGTGAATGACAGCCCTGCACATTTCCCTGTGATCATATTGGCTTCCGGAGAATATCACAGCACTTGGCAGTATGAACACAGACTTCAACCACTGTGGAGCTGCAAGGTATTTTGAAATTAGGTAGCAAAGAGAGAAAATAGTAACAACATTGTTTAAGATTGTTGATTTCTTCTGCTATTTCTTTGCTCTATTTATTTCTTATTTTGTGCCACTTGCTTTTTTAAAGTCAGTATTCTTATGCTTTTTCTCCCATAACATTTTAAGTGCTTTTTTTCTGGTCATTTGCAGAACTGGGCTAAACATTATGATTCTCTCTTTACAGAGAATACTGAAGCATGAAGTTTGAAGGGTCTTAGAGAGTCATTGACCAAGTGGTAGCCCAGCTCTTGACTCTTCCCAGTGCCTTTTATTATCAAGCAGTGAAGGGCAAGAGGTAAGAATTGTTTAATTTCAAAAGAAAGAAAAAAAGTAGAGCAATGAGATTAATGGACTTGGATTAATGTGATAAAACATCTCTGAGTTTGAGCACATACCCATCCGCTTACCTGTGTCAACTCAAGAATGAAATGGAAACTGGCTGTATTGTGTGGGCATGAGGATTGACTCAAAGACTGTGACAGGAAGTGTTAAGGCTGCAGCCTCAAAGCTCTGCAATGTTAGGGTCACATCCACATTATAAGGCACAATGATAGCTGTGTCACTAGACTACTTGGAGCAGAAGAAATGACTTTGTGGAACTTAGGTGTTGGTGACATTTTAGCCTTGGTATTTCATCATCAGATTTTTCCTGTTTTAATTTATCCCAGTAAAATCAGTAGGTGGAAGATAAAAGACTCCTACGCTTCAAGGCTGATTATATATCTGTATGCAAGTATTTTCAGATTCAACAGATAGTCAGAAGGGTTAAAGACTTTGTTTTAAACATTTACTTAAAGCTCTCTAAAGCTTTTGACTAGAGCTCCCATTTAATTCTATCATTTAAGAATAATGACTGTTAATAACAAGATAAAATAAAAAACAGTATGAGAGGTTATCTGGCTTCCTGATCACTTGATTTTGTGTCATGCTGTGGGTGGTAACAGGAACCACATCATGGTAAAAAACCAGCAATCCTTAGAGTCCGAATGGAGCACATAGGAAACTTGAATCTGTATGGTTCTGAGATGCTCTCTGGGGCCTGTGACACGGTCAGAAGACTCTCACTCTTTGTTTAGACCTTGGCGTTTTTACAGCTATTTCTTTCCCTCATTGGACTCATTTTATCATCATAATCTTATTCTCTGATTGCTGCACAGTTTTTTTGACCTTTTTTTTTTTTTTTGTAAATCCATGTTCAGGTAATCATAGTGTTCTAACCAAACAGATTTTTTTTCATACACAAGTTTATTTGGCATCAGTTTCAAAACCATACTTTCATGCACAATGTCTGAAGAGAGAGTTTAGACAAATCACATACTTTTAGCTATGCAACTGACCGTGTTTAAGAATCATTCATTTATTCTGCATCAAAGAAGGATAATAATGAAGTATTGATGATGCTGGTACTGATTAAAGGCACAACATTGTATAGAAGACCTGTTAGGAAATCCACAACTTAGGATCCTGTTTATCCTTCATTGGTATAGAATTCTCCTTTGTTATTTTATGTACCACCCTGGCTTCAAGCTCTCAAAATGAGAGTTCTCAATGACTAAGTTTTGACATATACATTGAGGGTTTTAAAACACTGTTTATTTTACTGATGCACACTAATAGCTTTAGTAGAGGTTATGGGTCTCCTTTGCTTCCTTGGTGGCTTAGCAGTAAAGAATCCACCTGCTAATGCAGGAGGTGCAGGTTGGATCCCTGAGTTGGGAAGATCCCCTGGTAGAGGAGATGGCAACCTACTCCAGTATTCTTGCTTGGGAAATCCCATGGACAGAAGGGCCTGACAGGCTACAGGCCATGAAATCACAAAGAGTCGGACATGACTTGGTTATTAAACAATAACAATAACAAAAATAGGTCTCCTTTACCCACCCTTGGCACTGCCATTCTGATATCAACTTGAGAGCCAGAAGCAAAGTTTACCAGTTTTTGTACTTTGTAAGGCACATGGCAGGATCTCCTGACCATGAAGTGAATAAAAGGGTAAGTTCTATTCCTAGGTCTGTTTCTCTCTAGCTTTGAACAGATCATTTCTCATCACTCTCTCTACCGCTTGAGACACTGAGGTGGTGGTGATTTAGTTGCTAAGTCATGTCCGACTCTTGCAACTCCATGGACTATAACCTGCCAGGCTCCTTTGTCCATGGGATTTACCAGGCAAACATACTGGAGGGGATTGTCATTTCGTTCTCCAGGGGATTGTCTCAGTCCTGGGATCAAACCCAGGTCTCCTGCATTGCAGGTGTATTCTTTACCAACTGAGCCACCAAGGAAGCCCTGAGACATTGAGGGTTTGGTCTGAATGAATTCTGATTCCTTTCTGTGCTAAAATGTTATGTGTCTTAGGTTATTCTTAATGATAAAAGTGTAAAGTGAAAGGGCAAGTGAAAGTTTTGGTCACTCAGTTGTGTCTGACTCTGCGACCCCACGGACTGTAGCCTGCCAGGCTCATCTGTCCATGGGGATTCTCCAGGCAAGAACATGGGAGTGAGTTGTCATTTCCTACTCCAGGGGATCTTCCCGTGCCAGGGATCGAACCCTCGTTTCTTGTGTCTCCTGCATTGCAGGCAGATTCTTTACCATCTGAGCCACCTATAGAGGGCTCTATTTAAGTAATTTTCTAATTTTATTTTCTATCTGGATAGTCTTGGATTATTTGTTTTCGTGTAATTTATTAAAAGGAAATCATTACATCAAAATATAAAATTTGAGGGGAACTCACTGGCGGTCCAGTGGTTAAGACTCTGTATTTCCAATGCAGGAGGTACAGGTTCCATCCTTGGTTGGGGAAGTAAGATTCCCCCATGCCTTGTAGTGGAGCCAAAAATAATTATATTTACATATATTTGGAATTTACCTATATATACAAATTATCTATTTTATTATTTGTTTGCCTTTAATTATACAAAATTGGAAGTAAATATAACTTTCTATGTGGCAAAAGAGATTTTAAAACGTTTTGAAAAATTTACTTTCTTTGGCTTCTCTGATAATTTGATTTATACTTTTCATTCTTGTGCTAACAGGTGACACTGACACAGAATCTTTTCCCTATTATCAGGACTCCTATTTTATTTCTTTCCAACTTTGATGTCTTTTTCTTGGATTTGTATTGGTTGAATCCATACCTTTTTTTTTTTTAATTCTACTACCGTTTTCCCTGTTTTAGCTCTCCCAGTGCCTCAATATTTTTTTTTTTCATTTTCTCTTTTATCCTCTAAATTTAGAATTTAAAAGCAGGGGGGCACATTGATCTTTCTTCTCTAAGGAGAATAATGTTTTCTCTTTCTTTTGTACCTACTCTGAAATTATCTATATAGTGTTAGACACTCAATATTTATTGAGTGAATTAAATTTTTAAGAATTTATTAGTTTTTCAACAGAAAAACAGAAACTCAAGCTCATAGATGCAGGGAACAGAGTAGGTAGCTAGAGGTGGGGGATGGGGAGTGGGAGAAATGGGTGAAGAGGGTCAAAAGATGCAAACTTCCGGTTCTAAAATAAATAAGTAATGGGGATGTAATGTACAGCATGGCGATTATAGTTAATAATACTGTATTGCATGTTTGAAAGTTGCTGAGTAGATCTTAAAAGTCCTTATAAGAAAATTTAAAAAAAATATGTATGGTGATGGATGCTAATGAAATTTGTAATGGTAATCATTTCACTATAGTATATACAAATATTGAATCATTATGTGTATGAAGTGAAGTGAAGTGAAATCGCTCAGTTGTGTCCAACTCTTTGCAACCCCATGGACTGTAGCCTACCAGGCTCCTCTGTCCGTGGGATTTTCCAGGCAATAGTGCTGGAGTGGATTGCCATTTCCTTCTCCAGGGGCTCTTCCCAACCCAGGGACCGAACCTGGGTCTCATACTTGAAACTAATGTAATGTTGCATGTCGATTATGTGCTTCCTAGGTGGTGCTAGTAAACTAATATAATGTAGTATGTCAACTATACTTCAATTTAAAAATTTTTTAATAATTTTTAAGTTTTTATTGCCATATGGTTTTATTGTTCTGTTTTGTTTATATATTCCTTTTTTCCCATTTCCTGATTCAATGTTCTTTCCCTTTCCTTTCATTCCCTCTTATTTCTTCTGTTATTTTGGAAACTTTTATTTTTCTTATGATTTTCAACTCTCTTATCTTCTTTCCCTACCTAAGGAACCTCTGTAATTTTCTTGGGTTGAACTACATGAAATTGCCACTGTTGTAAGTAAAAAAAAAAAAAAAAGTTTGACTATCAGCCATTTCATGTGGTTGTCTAGCACAGTGGTTGGCAGATGCTCAATTCATATCTGCTGAATTAATTAAGAAATAAATTTTCCTTTTCATTGGTTTTTCTGAGGGCCTGGATAACATTAAGCAGAGAATGTTTTACCAGTTGTGGATTCAGAAGTTTTTAGTCATCAATAATCTTACTGATTTGCTCACTACCTGGTTTTATTAGTTCTTTTCATTAATGTGTGAAAGATAAATCTGAGGATATGCTTGTGAGCAAGCATGTGGTTACATATATAATGTTATTATACACATATTTGCATGAGTGTTAGCTAAACATAAATTTCTGGAGCATATGTCTTTTTGTGAGCTTTTTTGGACATCTATGTGTTTAGGGTCTTAGAATAGACCCTGATAATGGGAAAGATTGAAGGCAGAAGGAGAAGAGGGCAACAGAGGATGAAATGGTTGGATGGCATCACTGATGCAATGAATATGAACTTAGGTAAACTCTGGGAGAGAGTGAAGGACAGGGAAGCCTGGGGTGCTGCAGTCCATGGGGTCACGGAGAGTTGGACATGACTTGGCAACTGAACAATGACAATGTGATTAGCAACTCAAAAGGTGAAATATCTTAAAAGAGAAGTAGCAGAAATTGAGAGGAAGGTTAGATTTCTTTTATACATATATGTAATTTTATTTATTTTGGTTGTGCTGGGTCTTCATTGCTTTGAGGGTTTTTCTCTAGTTGTGGTAAATGGGAGCTACTCTCTAGGGCTTCTTATTACAGTAGCTTTTTTTGTTGTGAGCACAGGCTCTAGGGAGAGCGGGCTTCAGTAGTTGCGGCACGTGGGCTCAGTTGTTATGGCTCACAGGTTCTAACAGGCTCAATTGTTGTGGCCCACGGGTTTAGTCTACAGCATGGGGAATCTTCCCAGACCAGAGATTGAACCCGTGTCTCCTACATTGGCCGGTGGATTGTTTACCTGTGAGCTATCAGGGAAGTCTTAGATTTCTTAAAATACTGTTTCAGTCTCATTAGCAGTAACATGAAATATCTGTTATTCCTAAAACATTCACCTCTAATGTTCTACAACCCTCAATAAGCCTTTGAGAATTTATGCACACTGAAATAACTGCTGAGCCTTGAAGAGTAGACATTAAATAAGGAAATATTTTAGGCTTCCTAAGCTGTGATGACTAGAATGGCTGACCTTATTCATGAAGATTTTTAGTTTAAGATGCTTTTAATATTTAACATGTTAACTCATAAGCCCATCTTTTCTAAGATCCTTGTTTCATGCACTGGCAAACAGGTGCAGATATTTTAAGAAATTTATCTGAGGAAATTTACCAAGTGAATCAGGGGGAGCACTGAAACTAGGATTTCTGGTTTCTACCCAATAGGATTTCCACTTCACTCCATTGTCATTAGAATTCACTTCATCATTCAGTAATTTGTTTGTGATTCACACCCTATGAATCATGAAGTTTCTTTTCTTTTCTTTTAGTCATGGAAAGGTGAAATTCAAGATGTCTCTGACATGTGATACCAGCATCTCATTCAATGAAGACCATACTTTTTCTTTCTTTTTTTCTTTTAAAATAAATTTCCAGTTAATAGCAAAGCACTATGTGCTGCTGCTGAGTTGCTTGTTGTATCTGACTCTTTGTGACCCCATGGACTTTAGCCCTCTAGGCTCTTCTGTCCATAGGATTCTCCAGGCAAGAATACTGGAGTGGGTTGCCATGCTGTCCTCCAGGGGATCTTCCTGACCCAGGAATCAAACCTGCGTCTCTTATGTCTCCTGCATTGGCAAGCAGGTTCTTTACCACTAGCACCACCTGGGAAGCCCTCTTTGTAAAACATCCAAACGATATAAAAGGTAATTAGTAAAAAGACAACTGTACCGAAAGAAAACTGTTAAAAGTTAGTTTCCACATAGCCCAATCCTTTTTGAGTGAACTCTGAAGAAAGTTTAAAAGCTTATGTCATAGGAAATTTTGTTAAGTGATGACTCCTTGGACACATTTAATATTGCAATTATTTTCTTTGTACAGACTCTGTTATAATGTGTAATGTCTTAAAAATGTGTTTAAGAGTTGTCTCTCTTACATCTATTTCCAAAATAAACTCCAGATGGCTTTAAGAATTAAAAAAAAAATGACCCCACAAAAGAGTTAGAAGACAAGACAGGTGGAGAATATCTTCTCCTAGAGTGAAGAACTCTCTAATAATAAAAGCAAAGGAAAAATGATAAAGAACAAGATTGATACATTTGACCTGATAAAATTTAACATTTTTAGACCTTATAAGACACCATTAAAGTTAAAAGAAGAAATCTGAACAGCAATAAATAAATCTACTAATAATGTAAGAGATGAAAAGTAAATTTTTGTTAGTTACATTCAGTACTGAGAAGGGTATAAAAAGGCTGTCTCTGTTCACTATTGGAATAATCATTTTAGACAGCAGTTTAGTTATTTGCTTCATTAAGATTGAATTCTTAATTCAATCTTATTTCTACTCTTAAACATCATGGAGATTCTATTCTTAAACATCATGAGAGATTATTGCCTTGGCTATTTTCATGAACCTAATCATTGCACTTTTGCATTACTGGTTTGTAAAGGTAATATCTCATGGATCATCCATCTAATTGTAGATCTAATATCTCCTCAATTACTTCTATATTTTACCTATTTATAATTTTCTAGATATACCACTAATAAGCTTAATAGTGTCCTGATTTACTCATAAAAGTAAAAAAATTGACAAGTTGACTGCAACAAAGTGAACTGGTTCCTCCTGCCTCCACTTTTCAAAAAACTTAAGTAAAAGTTCAAAAACTTTTACTATTTTCTATTACAAAAGCAACATTTATGTTTATGGTAGAAAATTTTAGGTGATGAGGACAGGGGACAAAGTTGCCTCATTCTACATCCAAGTATATCACTTGGAGGACATCGTTCTAGACCTTTTTCTAGCCATAAATATATGTATGTAGTATGATGGTGGTGGTTTAGTTGCCAAGTCATCTCCAACTCTTTTGATCCCATGGACTGCAGCCCACCAGACTCCACTGTCTATGAAATTTCCAAGGCAAGAATATTAGAGTGGGTTGCCATTTCCTTCTCTGGGGTATCTTCACAACCTAGGGGATCTTCTTCGAACCTGCTTCTCTTGCCTTGCAGGATTCTTTTACACTGAGCCACCAGGGAGGCCCATGTATATGGTATAACATATTGTCAAGTTAACCTTTGGAAAGCTTATAAATGTGTATGCCCATCTACATATAGTGGGAAATGACAAACGAGATCATTTCCCCTTGTCAATGTGTATATTAATATGTAAAAAATGATTTTAAGTGGTTTAAAAAATAACCTTTTTGTTTTAATTAAGTTTTTAAAAAATAATCAGTGAATACTTATAGATCTTCTTTAGTTCCCCATTAATATTTTTTGCTGGCTTGTATTTTAGCTGAGTGTAATCCCAGGATTGTTGGAACTGTTTTGTTTTAGTTGGGCCTAGTCTATTCTTGGAATTTCTACAGAGCAATAAATGATCATCTATCTATGATTTTTTCTGCATGCAAATTATAATAATATAATTTATAGAAGTTGCTCAAATCATTTCACCTTAGCATTTAAGGTCATATTAAATATCTTTACCTTAAAAAAACATACGTCCTTAATAATATCTCTTTAGACACTCGAGTATGGATGTGAGAGTTGGACTATAAAGAAAGCTGAGGGCTGAAGAATTGATGCTTTTGAACTGTGGTGTTGGAGAAGACTCTTGAGAGTCCCTTGGACTGCAAGGAGATCCAACCAGTCCATCCTAAAGGAGATCAGTTCTGGGTGTTCATTGGAAGGACTGATATTGAAGCTGAAACTCCAATACTTTGGCCAACTGATGCAAAGAGCTGACTCATTGGAAAAGACCCTGACACTGGGAAAGATTGAGGGCAGGAGGAGAAGGGGCAACAGAGGATGAGATGATTGGATGGCATCATCGACTCGATGGACGTGGGTTTGGGTGGACTCCGGTGATGGACAGGGAGGCCTGGCGTGCTGCGGTTCGTGGGGTCACAAAGAGTCGGACACAACTGAGTGACTGAACTTAACTGAGACACTCAAGGGGATACAAAGATGAATAGTAATATAAACAACATTTTTCAATAATGAGATATTCACATAACATTTATCATTTTAACCATGTTAAAATGCACAATTCCTTGGGTTTTAGTATAATCACAATAGTGTGCAGCCATCACCACCATCTAATTCTAGAACATTTTCATCACTCAAAAGAGAAGCCTCATACCTCAACTTAATCAATCCCTCTCCTTTCCCCCTTATCCTCTGCTGGCAACCGCTAATCTACTTCTGTCTCTATGGGTTTGCTTATTCTGGATATTTCATATAAATGGAACCATACAATATTGTATGGTCATTTGTGATTGACTTCTTTCATTTAGCATGTTTTCAAGATTCATCTCTGTTGTAGTTTGCATCAATACTGCATTCACTTTTATGGCTGAATATTCCATTGTGTGAATATACCACATATTATTTATTCATCAACTGACGGAATTTGGGCTACTTCCAATTTTGACTCAAAAAATAATGCTACTAGAAACATTCATTTACTGTATAAGTTTTTACATGAACATATGTGAACAAAATTCTCTTGGATTTACACCTAGAAATGGAATTGCTAAGTCATATGGTAACCCTTCTCGGAGAAGGCGATGGCACCCCACTCCAGTACTCTTGCCTGGAAAATCCCATGGACGGAGGAGCCTGGTAGGCTGCAGTCCATGGGGTCGATAAGAGTCGGACACGACTGAGCAACTTCACTTTCACTTTTCACTTTCATGCATTGGAGAAGGAAATGGCAACCCACTCCAGTGTTCTTGCCTGGAGAATCCCAGGGACAGCGGAGCCTGGTGGGCTGCTGTCTATGGGGTCGCACAGAGTCGGACATGACTGAAGTGACTTAGCAGCATGGTAACCCTACATTTCAATTTTTAAAACTATATAACATTTCTGAAGACTTAATATGTGTGTGGCACTTAGCTAAGCAGTTGACTTGCATTTTCTCATTGAATCCTCACAACTTTCTGTGGTTGGTCCAGTTATTATGTCCATTTTACAGATGAGGGCACTACAACCCAAAGATGTTAAAAAGCTTGCTCAAATATCCAGAGCTAGTTGAGACAGATCCAGGATTTGAACCATGGCAGTCTGGTCATAGACTCTGAACTCTTTGCTACTATTGCCTTGACACATATGATTCAAAAAGGGCAAAAGATAGCTCACAAGTAATAAACAAGATGAAATGAAGAAGTCTAAGTGCCATGTAATGGGTTAAGAGGATTGGAAGTGGAGAGTAGATTTGGGAAAGGCTCATTAGAAATGAGCCTTAATTTATAGGAACAAGTTCAAGAGAGGAGCTTGGGTGAAAGCCAACTAGGTGAAAGGACTATTACAGGAATGGCAAGTTAGTTTTATATCAAGTGCCGATTCCAGTTCATTGGTAGTGACTATCTGTAGCTCTGTGTGGAGATACTCTGGGCCAGCTCAGTGGGAAAGAGAATGATGAGTAATTAGCAAACTCTGCCATGGGCAAGGGAGGGGAGATTTGAAGACCTTGTGATACGAATTTTCATCCCGGGACTATTACACTCTGAAGATGAGAAATTATGGGTCATGTTCTGAAAACAATGACTATATGATTTTGACCAGATCATAAGGTATGTGTAGGAAAGTTGAGACTGAAACAAGATTGGAAATTTGTGATGAGGCCAGATTGAGCAGCATTTTAGATGACAGACTGATGAGTTTATACTTAATTAAGTAGATAGTGAGGAGTCATTGAAGATTTTTGAACAGGGGAATACTGGCATAGGAATCCTACTATAAAAAGATTAATCATACGGTGACATACAGAATGAACTGACACGGAGAAAGATCAGAAACAAGGAGACCAGTTAGGGTGATGTTAAAAAAATTTAGTAGATGGTGATAAAGTCATGTTAAAACAGGGAATTACCATCCTTTCTCACTAATTCCTTGAAGATTAGAATGTAGGTGTGAGGAAACGAACACTCTAGTATTCTGCTAGTGATACATTAGTTCAGTTTTTCTGGAGGACATTTGGGCAGTGTGTATAAAAAGCCTTAAAAATGGTTTATTCTTTTTAATGCAGTATCTAGAAATTTGTGCCAGGGAAGTAATTCCGAACATATGCAGAGATGTAACTCCAAAAGTGTTCATTGCATTGCCATTAAAAAAAGAAAAAAATGTAGCCCAGAAACTGGCTGTGTAGTTTCTCTTCATGTCACCAGCCCACCTGAGTCACGACTTGGCATTTAATTCACTGTGGAGAGCTCCCTGCATGAAAATCATTTAGTTAGTAATGGTGAGTTTGCTAAAGATTATGTAGGGGAGATGGAAAAAAAGACTTTAAAAATAGATTGACAAACATCCAGTAAACTTGATAAATGCTCCTTAGGTATCTCTGCTTTCTCCACAGTGCTGAGCAGGGATCCCTTCCCCATCTAGCACTTAGACCTGCTGCTTCTCTTCTTCTCACTTTTACTGTTCTGAGTTACTTTTTCTGTTTGACTTGGGGAATCAAAGTCTATTCTGAGCAGGCCTCTTCTCTGGAAAGCTGGTTTCTATTAGGAAAAAAAAAAGTGTCCCTAACTATTTCTTCCCCCCATTCTTCCCTGGAATACACTGCTATATTTAAAATGGATAGCCAACAAGGTCCTACTGTGTAGCACAGGGAACTCTGCTCAATGTTATGTGGCAGCCTGGATGGGAGGGCAGTGTGGAGGAGAATGGATACATGTACATGTATGGCTGAGTCCCTTTGCTGTCCACCTGAAATTATCACAAATTGTTAATCGGCTATGCTCCAATGTAAAATTAAAACTTTAAAAAAAGTGAAGAAAAAAGTGTTGAATATTTATGGAGGATATAAAAATTATTTATGAATTACACAAAACTTTGGGGAAATACATGTTTAAAAAATAAAAGGGACTTGTTGAATAAATTATGGCACAATTTGTTACTACTTAACAAAAAACAAAATTTTCTCTCCTCTATCCTTTTATAGAAGTTTATAGCTAAGAGTATATTTGGAAAGTGATGGATTATAGATTTTCATTGCGTTAGTGTTTACAGGGGTTTGGGTTGATTCCTTTTCATTCCTTTGAAGGCAGAGTTGTTACATAGTTTTCTGTTTTGGATGGTTGTTTCACAGTTTTTACAAGTATATACTCTCTAAATTCAGGAGAAGGAAATGGCAACCCACTCCAGTATTCTTGCCTGGAAAATCCCGTGGACAGAGGAGCCTGGCGGGCTACAGTCCATAGGGTCGCAAAGAGTCCGACATGACTGAGCAAAAAAACCAAAAAACAAAAAAAACCACTTATTGAGCACTCTTTGGAAACATTTTCTCCCTAGGTGACTGTATTTATTTTTATGGTTTTAAACATTACTTTTGTGCTGACAACTCCCAGATTTATACATCTAGCACAAATATTTCCTTTGTATTCCAAACACATATTATCTCACTCCAAACTAATATATCTATCTTTGGTATCTCTACTTGATGTCTCATGGACAGCTTAGAGTTACCGTGTTAATCCTGGTGCTCCCTGATCCTGGTCTTCCTAAACATGGAAAATGGTAGTACCACCTGAAAAGTTATTTAAGTCTGAAGCTTAAATTCTGACTTAAGTCAGGCAATCTTAATTCCTCATTCTTTCCTACCCTGTATCTAATTTATTTGCAAGTTCTTTGAGTACTGCCTCCAAAAGAAAGCTATCAATTTCTCTCTCTCTTTATTTGCCCCCGGTCTTGGTTGCAGAATACAGGATCTAGTTCGTTGACCGGGAATCAAACCCAGGCTTCCTGCACTGGAACTGTGGACTCAATTACTGGACCGCAAGGGAAGTCCTGGCATCAACAGCTTTTTGATTATTACTACCCACACACCAGAAGTTTCCATGCAGAGAACACATGATGTGTAAAGGCACAGAGACCCAGGAGGACTGGATTATCTGAGGAAACCACAAGTGCATCAGGCTGCTAAGTCCATGTGGTTTTAAGGAGATGAGGCTGGAAAGGAGGTCCCTGGGGAAGCAGGAGAGGATGGGATTCACAGCAAAGGCAGCAGGCAGGTTTGCGTGAGGACCTCAGCAGGGAACTGGAATAAATACTCAGGCCACTGGAATCAAGATTGCCGGGAGAAATATCAATGACCTCAGATATACAGATGACACCACCCTTATGGCAGAAAGTGAAGAGGAACTACAAAGCCTCTTGATGAAAGTGAAAGAGGAGAGTGAAAAAGTTGGCTTAAAGCTCAACATTCAGAAAACGAAGATCATGGCATCCAGTCCCATCACTTCATGGGAAATAGATGGGGAAACAGTGGAAACAGTGGCTGACTTTGTTTTCTTGGGCTCCAAAATCACTGCAGTTGGTGACTGCAGCCATGAAATTAAAAGACACTTACTCCGTGGAAGGAAAGTTATGACCAACCTAGATAGCATATTGAAAAGCAGAGACATTACTTTGCCAACAAGGGTCCATCTAGTCAAGGCTATGGTTTTTCCAGTGGTCATGTATGGATGTGAGTGTTGGACT
>NW_011495081.1:7154714-7174538 GCF_000754665.1 Bison bison bison | reverse complement strand
CCTGGAGATCAGCCCTGGGATTTCTTTGGGAGGAATGATGGTAAAGCTGAAACTCCAGTACTTTGGCCACCTCATGTGAAGAGTTGACTCATTGGAAAAGACTCTGATGCTGGGAGGGATTGGGGGGCGGGAGGAGAAGGGGACGACAGAGGATGAGATGGCTGGATGGCATCACCGACTCGTTGGACGTGAGTCTGGGTGAACTCCAGGAGTTGGTGATGGACAGGGAGGCCTGGCGTGTTGCGATTCATGGGATCACAGAGTCGGACACGACTAAGTGACTGAACTGAACTGAACTGAGTAAAGAAAAAAAAAATGATACCTGAACAAGGCAACATAAGCCACAGTATTTTTAATAAACAGATGTTACAAAACTGTTTCCATTTCATCTGGAAGGGTAGGTATTTCTAAATGTACAATATCAAAGGAATTACTATTAATTAGAAAAGTAAAAATAATATAAGCATAAATATTTCTTCTGAGTCATGAGTGAATGGATTTAATCTCAAAGTCAGAAATAGTTTTGCACTGGCAGGTTTTTATATGTATATCCAATACATATACTTGCTTTCTTCTCTGTGTTAAAAATTTGAAATATACCATAAAATTCACCTTTTTAACATGTAAAATTCAATGTTTAGCACTGACTTCTGATTCTCTTTCTTTATACTCCTTGAGAATCTTCTTTCTATCCCTATGGATAGTTCTATTCAAGATAGTTCATATACATGAAATCATACCATATATAGTCCTTCTGTGACTAGCTTCTTTTCACTTAGCATAATGCTTTCAAAGTTCATCCATATTGTAGCATGAATCAGTACTTCATCCCTTTATATAGCTATATAATATTTCATTGTGTGGATATACCACATTTTATCTATCCATTCATCACTTGATGGGCATTTGGGGTATTTCCACTCTTCGACTATTATGAATAATGTTGCAATGAACATTTGTTTACAAGTTTTTTTTTCTTATTGGAACTGTTTTTCACAGTGAGGGTTTTTTCCCCCAGACCCTGAATTTCTTTGAAATCTACATTGATCAAAACACATGTTTGAGAACATTTCTTCTGAGGTCCATTCTCTGATGAAAAAGATCAGTTCCAACTGGGGAAAGTTACCTGAACTCATCTTGGGTCAAAGGAAAAAAGTTATTTATGCTTATAACAAGTTATTTATGTTTTTATCTTGTTTTTCATATGATGTGAAATGCCATAAAGTCAAATGAGCTGCATAAAACGTTTTCACTTTTTTTAGGAGAAAGGAGAAATGTGGAAACTTTCTTCATTTTTTTCTTCACTCCTCTATGTCCAAAATGGAAGGCAGTTGACACTGTAGTGTCCATCATATCTTCTGAATGAAAAACCACTTACGCCACTTTTCTTCCAGCCCTAGCAGCAAGTAAAACCAAGTCTCAAGGGCTACACATGCTTGTGCTCAGTTGTGTCCGACTCTTTGTGACCCCATGAACTATAGCCCGTCAGGCTCCTCTATTCATGGGGATTCTCCAGCCAAGAATACTGGAATGGATGGCCATGCTCTGCTCCAGGGGATCTTCCTGACCCAGGAATTGAACCGGCGTCTCCTGCATTACAGCTGGATTTTTTACCAGGAGAGCTACCAGGGAAGCCCCAAGAGCTACATAAGACTCCACAAAAAAAGAATGTGTACTTTGTACTACAGTAGTCTCCCATCCTCGGAGAAGGCAATGGCACCTCACTCCAGTACTCTTGCCTGGAAAATCCCATGGATGGAGGAGCCTGGTAGGCTGCAGTCCATGGGGTCGCTAAGAGTCGGACTCAACTGAGCGACTTTACTTTTCACTTTCCACTTTCATGCATTGGAGAAGGAAATGGCAACCCACTCCAGTGTTCTTGCCTGGAGAATCCCATGGACAGAAAAGCCTGCAGAGCTACAGTCCGTGGGGTCACAAAGAGACAGACCAGACTGAAGCAACTTAGCATGCACTCGTGCATTCTCCACCCTAGAGAGGTGAAGAGAGGTTTCATCACTGGACTCAACACCTGTTTTGTTTCCTTTTACCAACCTTTCACTAAACCCAAGAATACATTCATAGGGGAAGCATGTGCATGGTGTAGTCATTCCTTAGATGAATGAAAAACATTAAAAAAAAAAACCCCGAATATCCAAAAGCTTCTGAGAAAGAAGTCAACCACAGCTTCCTTCTCCAGGAGAAAAATCCTTCTTACCATCCCATACTGTTAACTCAAATATGGGAAAATATATATTTATAGAGTTGTGATGATTTACTCATATATGAAAGTAACTTTGTGATATCTTGTCTTTAGGCTTCTTTATCACATCAACAGTTTTATTGCAAAATTGGACCTTTTTTCTTACCCAGTAAATCTATGGTAAAGGATGAGTCAGAATTTAGATATGTAGGTAATTCTTTAAGCATCTCTCATTTCAAGTTAGAACATATGTTTGGAACTTACTGCTTCAAGTCTCAACTGTGCTCATCATGATACTGGCTAAAACTGAAGACATAGAAAAAAAACCCGTGATGTCACCCATTTGTTGTTGTTGTTTAATCACTAAGTTGTGTCTGACTCTTTGTGACCCCATGGACTATAGCCTGCCAGGCTCCTCTGTCCATAGGATTTCCCAGGCAAGAATACTGGCATGGGTTGCCATTTTCCTTCTCTAGGGGATTTTCCTGATCCGGAAATCAAACCTGATTCTCCTGCATTGGCAGGTGGATTCTTTACCATGAGCCACCAAGGAAGCCCCCATAGTTACCATTTATGTTTAGTGTTCTTGTTTGGAACAAAAGGTAAAGAATTCACAAATACCACCATCTAAACACCTGTTTCAAATCAGATATCAGCCTTCAGATTGTAAAATAATTTCATTGTGATTAAGCAAATAGCAGCAGAAGATGCATGTAAGTTGCTGCTTTCTTTCTAGAGAAACTGCCAGGGATGACTGCAATTCAGGAGCTTCTCTGTGTTGAATCTCAATTCCAAACTGAACTTAAATAACCTCTTTTGGTTGAAAACAAGACAGTAGTGATTCAAACCTTCACACGGTCCAGAAGCACTCCAGCAGCTGGGCCAGGCGGCCTGCTCGCTGAAAGGCTGTAGCCTCAACACACCTGACTCTGCTGTCTTTGCTCCTTTTCAAGTCCACTAACCCTCTGTTGACAAGCCTTTTTGTGGATGTATGCTTTCTCTCTTTGAAGTCTTATTTCACTTGCGGGCTGAAAGCTGACATTTCACTTATTATTCTTCATTTTAAATCATCTGAGGATGACCAAAATTGGCAGCCTACACAGTGTTTAAAAAATCAGGAAATTTCCAGAAAGTCTAGAATATTTGGAAGTTCTAGTAACATTTGGCATCGATTGGCTGGAGCTCAGTAGAGCCCCTCCAACCTTCATCATCTTCTCCTGTCTTATACTTGGGCTGCTTTTCACATTGTTCTCACTTGGCTCCACAGATAATTGAGTTTTCAAGTCCTGGTTAAAGCCATTTGGCATAAGTTCATTGTGAATATTGACTCGCAGAGCAAAGTATAATGTTCTTCACATAGAAATGGATTTTGAAACAAATCTAATTAAGAAGGTACATAAACTTTATAGGGAAGATTATAAAACTTTACTGAAAGAAATCAAAGAAGACCTAAATAAATGAAGAGAAATAACATGTTTAAGGATAGAAAGATTGAATTCTCCCTAATATAATCTAAGTCAGGGCAATACAACAAAATAAATACAATACAATAAAAATTCTGACAGGCTTCTTTGTGAAAATTTGACACAACGTCTATAACTGTGTCATTATAATTCTAAAGTTGATTTAGAAAGGCAAAAGGCCAAGAAAAACCAAGACATTCCTGACAAAAACATGGTGATGGGAAAGTTATTCTACCAGATTTCCACATGACTCAGAAGAAGTGTGGCATTACAAATCAAAAGGATAAAATGACTCTGCAATAAAGGATACTGAAACCATTTGTTATCTATATGGGAAAAGAGTTCGGTCTTCATACATACAATATATGAAAATAAATTTTAGGCTGATTATTGTTAGTATCATCTTGGCCACACCCAAGATAGGGGTTCTATTTCTTTACATCTTAATGTCAAAAAAATTGGGGAAAGGTTTTGCATAAGAGATGACTACCCCTTATTTTGCATAAGAGATGACTACCCCTCAGGGAATAGGAACTGCAAACATAAAAAACACTAACAGTGTGAAACATACAGTAAAGGAATTTCCTTTTCCCCTCCTTTAAATAGCGTAATAAATTTGAAACAGCACTGGATTAAGAGCCAGAAACCCAAGTTTCTAGTTTTGCTCTGTCCTTAGTTAATTGTGTGAGCTTGGGTAACTAATTTAGTCTCTCTGCATGTTTCCTTAACAAGATTATTTCTAAGGCTCAGCTTTAAGTTCAGTTGTTCTGTAAGTTAGAGAGCCTCTCAACCAAAAAGAAAGTAGGCATGTATATTCATCATTTTAATAAAGATATATTCTATTAATTTGGAAAAGCAGAAGAGAGTATTAATTTTCCTCCCACAGTCTTAATGAAGAAATAAAGAAACTAATTTTCCATTACTATTCAAGGGGCAATCCACTCCTTCACAGATTGTAAATTAATGTAACAGATCCGACCAACTGAACAGCCCATGCATCTTTTTTCCCCTCTCCAGTTCTAAGCCCAGAAACTGTATTTTATATAAACAAAGTTGAAAAAGTTAGCTAAAAATGAATGCTATTTTAAAACTTAAGTTTATTCATAGGATTGTAGTTACCTGCAGACAGTTTCCAGTATCTTTGACCTTGGAAAATTTATTGAGCATTTTCTGTGTCTGAAGCACAGCAGATATTATGATCTTTACTAATTATAATTTTCCTAATTAAAGTAACTTGTATCTATAATTCCTTGCTTTCCTAGGGTGTTCAATGTAGTTAGCATATATTAAATCATTTATCTTTCCATCAGTCAGTGAAGCTAGTAGGAGAAGCACTGTTCTCATAATTTTTAGGAGTATTACAAGCCAATAATCATAGGTCATGATCACATAGTAATTTTTGTCATGAATATTAAGATTAGATCTCTCTCTTTCTCTCTCTCTATGTATTTTCCTCCCCTATCCACTTAGTATTTAGGGGGAATTCCCTACCACGTCCATCCTACTTGGATGCAGGGATCTGCCTTCCACTAGCAAAAGAAACCAAAGAGCAGTGATATTCCCTCTCCCTAGTGAGTAAGGCCATCTTTTCTAGGATCCAGGATTTGGCCACTCCAGCTCAGGGCCTAGAATCCTTTTTTTTTTAATATTGGAGTACAGTTGATTTTCGGGTGCAGATCTTTCTCAATGCTCTGTTGTGTCCGACTCTTGTGTGATCCCATAGACTGTAGCCCGCCAGACTCCTGTGTCCGTGGAATTTTCCAGGCAAGTATACTGGAGTGGGTTGCCATTTCCTACTCTAGGGGATCTTCCCAACCCTGGGATTGAATTTGTGTCTCTTGTGACTTTTGCATTGGCTGGCATTTACCACTGGCGATAGGAAAAGGGGACAACAGAGGATGAGTTAGATAGATAGCATCACCGACTCAATGGATATGAGTTTGAGCAAACTGGGAGGTAGTGAAGGACAGAGGAGCCTGGCATGCTGCAGTCCATGGGGTCACAAAGAGTCAGACACGACTTAGCGACTGAACGACAACAACAACAAAGAGTTGATTTAACAATGTGCTCTTTTCAGGTGTACAGCAAAGTGATTCAGTTATACATAAACATATATCTATTCTTTTTCAGTTTCTTTTCCCATACAGGTTATTAGAGTATTGAGAGTAGAGTTCCCTGTGCTATACAGTTGGTCCTTGTTTAATTATGTATTTTATATATAGTATCGTGTATATGTTGGAGAAGGAAATGGCACCCCACTCCAGTACTCTTGCCTGGAAAATCCCATGGACGGAGGAGCCTGGTGGGCTGCAGTCCATGGGGTCGCTAAGAGTTGGACACGACTGAGCGACTTCACTTTCACTTTTCACTTTTATGCACTGGAGAAGGAAATGGCAACCCACTCCAGTGTTCTTGCCTGGAGAATCCCAGGGACGGGGGAGACTGCCGTCTGGTGGCTCCGTCTATGGGGTCCCACAGAGTCGGATATGACTGAAGCGACTTAGCAGCAGCAGCTGAAATTTATCCCTCCTCCCCACAATCTTTCCCCTTTGGTGTCCCTAAGTTTGTTTTTCTATGTTTGTCAGTCTGTTTCTGTTTTGTAAATGAGTTAATTTGTATCAAATTTTTAGATTCTGCATGTAAGTGATAAGATCAGATCAGATCAGTCGCTCAGTCGTGTCCGACTCCTTGCGACCCCATGAATCGCAGCACGCCAGGCCTCCCTGTCCATCACCAACTCCCGGAGTTTACTCAGACTCATGTCCATCGAGTCAGTGATGCCATCCAGCCATCTCATTCTCTGTCGTCCCCTTCTCCTCCTGCCCCCAATCCCTCCCAGCATCAGAGTCTTTTCCAATGAGTCAACTCTTCACATGAGGTGGCCAAAGTACTGGAGTTTCAGCTTTACCATCATTCCTCCCAAAGAAATCCCAGGGCTGATCTCCTTCAGAATGGACTGGTTGGATCTCCTTGCAGTCCAAGGGACTCTCAAGAGTCTTCTCCAACACCACAGTTCAAAAGCATCAATTCTTTGGCGCTCAGACTTCTTCACAGCCCAACTCTCACATCCATACATGACCACGGGAAAAACCATAGTCTTGACTAGACGGACCTTTGTTGGCAAAGTAATGTCTCTGCTTTTTGATATGCTATCTAGGTTGGTCATAACTTTCCTTCCAAGGAGTAAGCATCTTTTAATTTCATGGCTGCAGTCACCATCTGCAGTGATTTTGGAGCCCAGAAAAATAAAGTCTGACACTGTTTCCACTGTTTCCCCATCTATTTCCCATGAAGTGATGGGACCGGATGCCATGATCTTCATTTTCTGAATGTTGAGCTTTAAGCCAACTTTTTCACTCTCCACTTTCACTTTCATCAAGAGGGTTTGTAGTTCCTCTTCACTTTCTGCCATAAGGGTGGTGTCATCTGCATACCTGAGGTTATTGATATTTCTCCCAGCAATCTTGATTCCAGCTTGTGCTTCATCCAGCCCGGTATTTCACATAATGTACTCTGCATATAAGTTAAATAAGCAGGGTGACAATATACAGCCTTGACGTATTCCTTTTCCTATTTGGAACCAATCTGTTGTTCCATGTCCAGCTCTAACTGTTGCTTCCTGACCTGCATACAAATTTCTCAAGAGGCAGATCAGATGGTCTGGTATTCCCATCTCTTTCAGAATTTTCCATAGTTTATTATGATCCACACAGTCAAAGGCTTTGACATAGTCAATAAAGCAGAAATAGATGTTTTTCTGGAACTCTCTTGCTTTTTCCATGATCCAGCGGATGTTGGCAATTTGATCTCTGGTTCCTCTGCCTTTTTTAAAACCAGCTTGAACATCAGGAAGTTCACAGTTCACATTTTGCTGAAGCCTGGCTTGGAGAATTTTAAGCATTACTTTACTAGTGTGTGAGATGAGTGCAATTGTGCGGTAGTTTGAGCATTCTTTGGCATTGCGTTTCTTTGGGATTGGAATGAAAACTGAACTTTTCCAGTCCTGTGGCCACTGCTGAGTTTTCCAAATTTGCTGGCATATTGAGTGCAGCACTTGCACAGCATCATCTTTCAGGATTTGGAATAGCTCAACTGGAATTCCATCACCTCCACTAGCTTTGTTCGTAGTGATGCTTTCTAAGGCCCGCTTGACACCATTTGATATTTGCCTTTCTCTTTCTGGCTGACTTCACTTAGTATGACCGCCTCTAGCTCCATCCATGTTGCTGCAAGTGGCATTGTTTCTTTCTTTCTTTGTAATGACTGCACCACTGGCATGCAGGAACTTAGTTCCCTAGCCAGGAATTGAACCCCTGCCCCCTGCAATGGAAGTGCAGAATCATAACCACTGGACTGCCAAGGAATTTCTAATTTCTTTCTTTTTTGTGGTTGAGTAATATTCAGCTGTTTTTTTTGCTTTCATTTTTTATTTATTTGTTTTTGGTGTTCTTGGGTTTTTGTTGCTGCACAGGCTTTTCCCTAGTTGCAGAGAGTGGAGGGTATTCTTTGTTCCTGTGCACAGGCTTCTCATTGTGGTGGCTTCTCTTGTCGTGGAGCATGGGCTCTAGAGTGCTCAAACGTCTCTTCATTCCAGCATGTGGTCTCAATAGTTGCCCTTCCTGGGCTCTAGAGCACAGGCTCAATAGTTGTGGCACTTGGGCTTAGTTGCTCTGAGGCAAGTGGGATCTTACCAGACCAGGGAATGAACCTGTGTCTCCTGCATTGGCAGGCGGATTCCTTAACACTGAGCCTCCAGGGAAGCCCATACCAACACCTTCATTATCCATTCATCTGTTGAAGGACATTTAGGTTGCTCCCGTGTCTTGTCTATGGTAAATAGTGGTGCAATGAACACTGGAGTACCTGTATCTTTTCAAATTATGGTTTTCTCCAGATATATGCCTAGGAGTGGGATTGCAGGATCATAGGGTAGTTCTACTTTTATTTTATTTTTTTTAGGAAGGTAGATTTTATTTTATTTTTTTTGATTTTTACTTTTTTAAGGAACGTCCACACTGGTTTCTGTAGTGGTTACACCAATTTACAGTCCCACAACCGTGTAGAAGCATTTCCTTTTCTCCCCACCCTCTCCAGCAAATATTGTTTGTAGACTATTTTTTTAAAGATTTTTTTGATGTGGACTGCTTTTAAAGTCTTTACTGAATTTGTTACAATAATGTTTCTGTTTTGGTGTTTTGACCTCCAGGCAGGAGGGATCTTTTCTCCTGGGTTAGGGATCAAACCCCTACCCCCTGCATTGGAAGGCAAAGTCTTAACCACTTTTAATGATGGCCATTCTGACTCGCATGAAATGATACCTCATTGTAGTTTTAATTTGCATTAGCTATGGTTTTTCCAGTAATCATGTATGGATGTGAGAGTTGGACCATAAAGAAAGCCGAGTGCCAAAGCATTGATGCTTTTGAACTGTGGTGTTGGAGAAGACTCTTGAGAGTCCTTTGGGCTGCAAGGAGATCAAACCAGTCCATCCTAAAGGAAATAAATCCTGAATATTCATTGGAAGGACTGATGCTGAAACTTGAAGTCCAATACTTTGGCTCTCTGATGCGAAGAACTGACTTATTGGAAAAGACTCTGATGCTGGGAAAGATTGAAGGCGGGAGGAGAAGGGAATGACAGGGGATGTGATGGTTGGATGGCATCATGGACTCAATTCAGACACGAGTCTGAGCAAGCTCCAGAAGCTGGTGATGGACAGGGAAGCCTGGTGTGCTGCAGTCTGTGGGGTTGCAAAGAGTCGGACATGACAGAGCAACTGAACTGAACTGAACTGAATAATTAGCAATCTTGAGCATCTTTTCATGTGCTTTTTGGTCAGGCCCTTGACTCTTGAGGGAGTAACATACAGATGCAGAAACAATTTAGGAATTGCTTGTGCAGACTAGCAAAGACAGCCAGAATCTACAATGGTGTTGAGTGTCTGATGTCAATCATATCCTGTGGTGTGACCTCAGCCAGCCTCCAAGCCAGACCATTCCTCTGGTATTATCTGGGTTGTGGTTCCTGATGATCAAGCTTCCTTTGCTTCAGCCCATTTTCTGAATTTTCTCCCCCAGGGTTCTCAATAGTTTTGTGAGCTGCCCAATACCCTTCTAATATTAACTCCTCTTTTTCTTATGTTAGTCATAGTTGATTTCAATTACTTGCACACAAGAATACAGATTTCCTTAATCTAACTGCTGTTGAAGGCTTCGTATTTTAATCAATGAATTGTCCTGTATATTTAGGATGTTTAAGTTTTGCACTAAACTTAAAATGTTCTCTACATATTAGTTGAACTCTAGCAAATACAAAGAAGAATGTGTAAAATATTCTCAATTTTATAGACATTTGTGAGTAGAAAAAAGTACTAGAAGAATAGATAATGAAAATACTGATGTGTAGTGGGAAATAGGTTTCATTCCTTTGTGCTTTATTTTGACATAAAAAATTAACATTTATTATTTTATACTTAAGAAAACCCCATAATAACTTAAAATTCTGTTTTTTCAAATGGAAATTTACTGTTAAACATATCCACACACAATTTACTGATTTGTGAAAGTGTTAGTTGCTCAGTTGTGTCCGACTCTCTGTGACCTGAATCTTTATGACCCCGTGGACTTTAGCCAGCCAGGCCCCCTGGCAAGAATACTGGAGTGGGTTGCTATTTCTTTCTCCAGGGGATCTTCCCGACCCCTGGTTTGAACCCGGATCTCCCACATTGTGGGCAGATTCTTTACTGTCTGAGCCACCAGGGAGGCCCCAATGATTACTGATTTGGTAGGCTTTCATTCAACTATTCATGAATTGGGCAGCATTTAAACTAGCAGACAGACTGCTAACTGCTAAGTCACTTTAGTCGTGTCCAACTCTGTGCGACACCATGGACAGCAGCCCACCAGGCTCCTCGTCCCTGAGATTCTCCAGGCAAGAACACTGGAGTGGGTTGCCATTTCCTTCTCCAATGCATGAAAGTGAAAAGTGAAAGTGAAGTCGCTCAGTCGTGTCCATTCTTAGTGACCCCATGGACTGCAGCCTACCAGCCTCCTCTGTCCATGGGATTTCCAGGCAAGAGTACTGGAGTGGGGTGCCATTGCCTTCTCCGGCAGACAGACAGGTACTCTGAAGAACCGCACAAGATGGTTTTTCAGTCGCTCAGTCATGTCCGAGTCTTTACGACCCCATGGGCTGCAGTGTGCCAGGCTTCCTTGCCCTTCACTATCTCCCTGAGTTTGCTCAAACTTGTGTCCATTGAGTCAGTGTGATGCCATCCAACCATCTCAGCCTCTGTTGCTCCCTTCTTCTCCTGCTCTTAGTCTTTCCCAGCATCAAGGTTAGAGATTTTTATAGACCAAAGTGAGCAGGGACAACGAAGTTGTACTGGGTGTTTGCTGGTTGGTTAGAGCAGGGTTTCTATATGAAGTGAAAGAGCATATTGGAGCAGGTCAGGTAACTTATGCTGAGCAGGCAAGCACTGATTGGCTGACCTAGGACTTCTTTTCCTAGGAAAGCCAAGCATAGAAACATAGTTAAGCTTTGGTTAGATGACATGGGGCTTACCATGAGTAGCTCCAGCTTCGGCCTCGTCTGTTTACTCTAACATTATAAAAATAGGAAAAAACTGGTCCATGTGTTACAAATATAGAAAGAAAAGTAGTAGTCATCATTTGGTTTCAACAGTTACCAACATATGGCTTTCTTGTTTCATCTGATGTGTCCTTTACTCCCACTCATGCTAAATTATCAACTCAGAAAATTTTTTTTCGTTTAATTAATTATTCCTTCTTTTGCATATGTTACTCTCCCTTTTAGGAATTCTTAACAAACATCTGCGTCTTTCACTCCTCTAAACCTATTATATTTTTCTTTCCTTTATCGTTTGTCTCTTTATTCTGGTCAAGTTTCTACGTTTGCCTCCAGCTTTACTAATTCTGCTTCTAACTTTGTTGTTTGCGGCCTTCAATGCAATTTTAAATCCAATCTTTCCTATTTTCAAAGTGTTTTGTTTTTGTGAACGATTATTTTGTTCTCATAAATGCAATCTGTTCTTCAATCTTACTGAGAAAAGGAATCAGAATCAGAAATTTTTCTAAACTTTTTTTGTTTTCATATTGAATTTATTTTAGAGGGAACCATTCCTCTGATTATCCTAGATCAGGAGTGGTTAAACTACAGCTCTCAGGTGCCTACTTTTGAAAACAGTTTTATTGTAAAACAGCCATGCCCCTCTGTTTACATAGTATCCATGGCTGCTGTTGTATTATAAAGTCTAAGATAACTTTCCTGCTACAATACAACTGTTCAGTTGTCACAGAGTGTTTGGCCTGCAGAAGCTAAGATATTTACTATTTGGCCCTTTATAAACAAAGTTTGTTGACGATTTTCCCAGGTGGCATCTTATTTTTGAATTTCAGAATGTTTTCGGAGTTCCGGAGATTTTTATTTGCATATCAACAAGGATTATGAGCAAGAGGTTAGTACCAGAATCAAAAGGAGGTCCTTTCAAATTTTTCCTGCCTGGGGCCCCACATTAGACCTACCAAATCAGAATTCTCTATTGTGCCAACCTTCTATTTCTCATTACCCTGGCTCCACTGTCAAGAAGATACCCTGACCGTCTACTTTTATGGCCAGCTCTGTAATTTGTACCTGGGGAGGGAGGCTAACTGTCTGGACAAAGTCTACTTGGGAAGATTAGCTTTGTTCTTCATGCTTTTCCTTGTTTCTCCTCTATGTTAATACAAACCAACAGGAATCAAAATGTTATTTTAAGCCATTTGGGCTTGTCATAAATAACAGTAATAAGTAACCAAAATAAACTTGCACTTTTAGCCTCCTTTAACTGGTTTCCTACTCAGAGTTCAGATTATACACATTTATACATATTAACTCACATAGGGTAATGTGAGTGAACACTACTATTATCTCAGGTCAGATGACTTTGCTACTTCATAACAAAAAAAGAGGACTTTCCAAAATGAGTCTTACACCCTGAATAGGCAAAAAAGTAATCATTAATTTGGAATTATTGTTAGCCTGTTTGTGATTTAAGTCTTTGAATTTTTTGGCCTTCTGGTTATTCAAGTTCCAGAATTGGAGTAGGAATTGAGAATTTTATTTCCTTCTGACTTTAAAATTCTTTACCATAACAATACTTGAATATAGCTGTGGACCTTATACTAGTGTTAAGCTCCAAGTCTCCACAGAGGAGCTCTGCTGGCTAAGAGGGCTGGCTAGGAGACAGGGGAAAGGCAAATGATGTAGAAAATAATTAAAAAAAATAATACCATAGTTTTCCCCAGGACTGGTCCAGGTTTCTCTTACTTGATCTTGTGAAATTGCTTTTAACTGACTTAATAGGGATGTTTCAAGTCACTTTTGGTTAGAATATGAATTTATTAGATAAATATAATCTTCAGAAAATTACCTCAATTTAGCCTTGTGTTTTATATCTTTCTTTAACTTAGATCCACCTTTCAGATACGGTTTTGTACTTACTGAACTCTGTGAATAAAGGGGCCCAACAAGCATTTTAGTATATTTTATAGCAGTATAACTTTTAAGAGCTCTTTCATCTTTTCCCTACTTATGTGGAATTCTTATTAATGTCAGTGGGATTTACTGTGATTGAAATGAAAGAAGTCTGTGTCCTTAAAAGTTTGTAAGCAGACTTTAGATATATAAATTGTATTACAAATTTATGAACAACATATAAAATTTTAAATAGCATTAACATGAACAGAACAAAATAAGATGTTAAATATATGTCTGTATTAGCTATTGAAGAGAATCAGAGAGGAAATTGAATTAATTATCTGGGTCATTGCCTTCTTTATCACTTTAAGTTTGAGACAGAGTATTAGGAAAGGCTTGCTGCTCGGGTTGAATGATGAAGTGCTTTCTCTGAGATATAAAATTCAGTATGTTTGAGTTAGTAAATCAAGGGCTGTGAGGATAAAATCACTGTCTTCCAGGTGAATTTCTCTTTGCATCCTTTCCTTTATCTCACAGTTTCAGTCAGACAGGTGGATGTTTTAATCTGTGTTCTACAACTAATTTTGGAGGAAGAAGCAGGTGGGTGTTGAATATTCCATTATATACTCCAGCATAAGTGAGTCTCTATTTTGTCTCAATTTTATTACTCAGTGAGTAATATCTCAGCTTCATTGATCAAAACTATATAGACAGGGCTTAAGTAAATCTTTGTTTCGAGGTGATAGACTAAATTTTTAATCTAGTAAAAAAAGAAAGAAGAAAAAAGAGAGTGTTGAAGATTCAGAGCAGCGCATTCACACTATTTCCAGGAAAATATTTGGCCTGTTGAAGAGGGTAATACCCAGCATTTGAAGCCCTAGGCAAAGTCCATCAGTAAGTCCTAAAACTTGGAGGAAAGAAATAAGAGAAAGGAAAAGACAGGAATACTGTTACTGTGAAGTCTTTATCTTGATTAACTAGGAGAATAATGCTACAGCAATGGCATAATATAAGTAAAGGGGTCAGAAAGAGTATCTGGTTGAGGGGGCAAGTGAGATAAATTTCATAAACTTGCTGGGTTTGTCTCATTCCTTTTCATTAAGATTTGGATTGGAAGTTAAAAGAAAAACTCAGTATATTAGGGAGAAAAAAGTCTTAGGAAGAATATCTTTAAGGCAAGTTTTATGATATGAGGTATTTTGGGGGGCAGGGCAAGCATCTTGTGAGATCTTAGTTTCCCTAGTTCCCCAACCAGGGATTGAACCCAGGCTCTTGGCAGTGAAAGTGCAGAGTCCTAACCACTAGACCAACAGGGAATTCCCAAGGAAGTTTTGATTTGTTCTTCTATGTAGTATATATACACCACAAAAGGTTAAATGAAGTCAACTAATCATAAGTTCAAAAAACCTCCCACCAAATTATAACCTCACAATAAAACCTCTCCCTTAGTGTATGTAGTACATATAGTAAATGTTTTGTAGTTGATTAATCTGTTGTCCTGATATTGCCATCTAAAATTCAACAGTTAATTGATATGTTACATTGTTATATATGTCAAAGTGAAATGCCAGAGTGAAGACCCAATAGGTAAAAGAATTTTAGAGAGATTTTTGACTACAATTTATGGCAACATGAAATTCTTTGTTATGTGCAATTTTTACTTTAAATTTAAGTATATATCCATAAATATATATTAAATGTCTATCATGTGCTGAACACTGTGCTGAGGCTGCAGATACAAGGATGAGTAAGACACAATTTCTGCCCACAAACATGGAAACAAATAACTATGATGAAATGTGGTAAGTGCTGTGACTAACGAGTTATAAGCACTTGTTTTCACTATAGCATTTATATAAGCTATAGAACCTGTTCATTTACTTTGTGCATATAACATTTTTCTTCAATGTACATATTATCTCCTGTTATTCTCCTAGGGAGTCATTCATGACAAACTCTAAGTAGCTCCAGGCCTATTAATATAGGATATGAAAACTGTGATTATAGAGAACCTAGTTTGGGAGACGTGTAAATACGCTTACTCCCTTTAGACACCAAGTAAAAATGACACACTCTCACTCTGGCAATTATGGTTAAGGTTGGATTAAGACATTCTGAAGCTTTAATCTGTGTCAAGTGTAAAAATGATTCTACGTTATAATAAAGATCTATAGTTTGTTCATAAATGAACACATTCTGTAGTGAGGAAATTTCTTACTTTGCATATATGTAAAGTTTGTTATTGTTTTGCAGTGGCTAAGTTATATCTGACCCTTTGCAACCCCACGGACTGCAGCATGCCAGGCTTTCCTGTCCTTCACCATCTCCCGGAGTTTGCTCAAACTCATGTCCATTGAGTTGATGATGCCATCCAACCATCTCATCCTCTGTAGCCCGCTTATCCTACTGCCTTTGGTCTTTCCCAGCATCAGGGTCTTTTCCAGTGAGTCAGCTCTTTGCATCAGGTGGCCAAAGTATTGGAGTTTCAGTTTCAGCATCAGTCCTTCCAATGAATATTCAGGGTTAATTTCCTTTAGGATTGACTGGTTTGATCTCCTTGCAGTCTAAGAAACTCTCAAGAGTCTTCTCCGGCACCACGTTCAAAAGCATATGTAAAGTTACATCAGATTGAGAGGATGAAATGAGGACAGAGAGCTAAAAGGGGAAAAAAAAGAGAGAGTGCAGAAGAAAGAAGAATTTCCCACCAACTGGGCTTGGATTTAAATGCCTGATAGCCACTGAACTTTTTATCTCACTCATTCATTAATTCACTTAATCATTTAATACTTATTGAGTTCTTATAAATAATAGGCATAAATAATAGGCATAATAATAATAACAGTTATCAAGTATGAGTGCTCACTACCTACCAGGCACAGTACTGGGCTCTTTATGTACCTTGCTGCTGTTGTTGCTAAGTCACTTCAGTAGTGTCCGACTCTGTGCGACCCCTGAGATGCCAGCCCACCAGGCTCCCCCATCCCTGGGATTCTCCAGGCAAGAACACTGGAGTGGGTTGCCATTTCCTTCTCCAATGCATGAAGGTGAAAAGTGAAAGTGAAGTTGCTCAGTCGTGTTCGACTCTGAGCGACCCCATGGACTGCAGCTCAGCAGGCTCTTCCATCCATGGGATTTTCCAGGCAAGAGTACTGGAGTGGGGTGCCATTGCCTTCTCCGTTATGTACTTACCTATCGTATTTATATCTTATAGTTGGACACTACTATTATTCCCATTTACTGATGTGGATGTTGTGGCACAAAGAGATTGAATACCATGCCCGAGGTCATCAGCTAGTAAATGACAGAGTCAGAATTTGTATCAAGCCATCTGCTCTTAACCACTAGATATGTGCCAGCCACTGTGCTAGCCTTTGGAGATTAAAATGTACGTATGACCAGAGTCCCTGCCCTGAAAGAGTTCACAGTCTTTCTGGAGAAAGTGCAAATAATTGCACTACAGTGTGAGAAACACTACAATAAACATATGTAGAATCCAGTGATTATACAACGGAGGGAATGATTAATTCTGCTTGGGTAAGAATAAAGAGTTGATGAAATTTCAAAGGGGCAACTTGTGAGCAGGAATTTAAAGAATGAGAAGGTGATTTTTGGCAGGTAGGATAATAGTTAAAGTGGAGAGAACAGCATATTTAAGAGCTAAGGGAACTTGGAGTTGTGGCAAGGTACTGGGGAGGGAGAGGGGGCTTCCCTGGTGGCTCAGAGGTTAAAGCGTCTGCCTGCAATGCAGGAGACCCAGGGTTCTATCCCTGGGTTGGGAAGCTCCCCTGGAGAAGGAAATGGCAACCCACTCCAGTATTCTTGCCTGGAGAATCCCATGGATGGAAGAGCCTGCTGGGCTGCAGTCCATGGGGTCCCAAAGAGTTGGACACGACTAAGCGACTTCACTTTCACTTTCTTTCACTGGGGAGGGAGAGCCTGGAAAGGACTCCAAGGGTATGCCGGGCAAGTGAAAGAAGTGTAGGGAATTCTAAACAGTTTTACTGTGTTTATTAACTTTTAGGTAAGGCATGTCTCTATTAGCAAGTTATTCAACAAGATAGTCATCTACTAAATAGAATTCATTATAAATAAAATAAAATTTTAAAAATTAAATGACTTTTTCAACAGTTATTTTCACTTCAAGAGTATCACTTTCGCTTTTGGGATGTCAGTTTTAGGCCTTTGTACACACAGAGATTTTTAAAAACAAATTTCCATTTTATTACACTACATTAAAATAACTTTTAGATATTTTGACATAGATATCTGGACCAGGTACTTTCCATCTGGCTACTAGCGTCAAAATTCTGGTGTTCAGAGATGATCAAACAAGGTTGGCAACATAACTTACAGAATGAAGTCTTAAGGCTTCTGTCTACGTGGTACGAAACAGAAAATCTCAGCTTGGGGAATGCTGTCTAACTTAAAATGAATCCTCACTTAGGTCCTCAGGCCCTTTCATAAAAAATCTGCGACTGGGGTCAAAGAATCCGAAAGTCCTCCTTCAGGATTTCTTACTTCTTGTCTTTAGACTCTTCCTTTCATCTCTTTCCCACACAACTGACTAAGGCAGTAAATTAGATCTCGAAAGGTACACAAGTGTTGGTAGCATCATTTCTAGTATGAGACCATTAAATAATCATGTGATAACTATGTAATTATGTATTATAGCAATCCTATGATATATAGTTTGGGCTTCCCTCATAGCTCAGTTGGTAAAGAATCTGCCTGCAGTGCATCCCCTGGAGAAGGAAATGGCAACCCACCCCAGTATTCTTGCCTGGATAATCCCATGGACAGAGGAGCCAGGCAGGCTACAGTCCATGGGGTCTTAAGAGTCGGACACGACTTAGTGACTAAACCACCACTACCATGATAAAAAAAGTTATATATGATAAAAATGTTACAGATTATAAGAGAAAGGGTTTTTTTCCCCTCAAAATTTCCTTATTATTTTATGTGTAATCTTCAAAAAATCAGTTTAGTGCACTATAATTTACTCATTCTTTAATTTGATATTTAGATTATTTTCAATTTCATACTTTTACAGATAATGCTGCAATAAATAGCATTGCATGCATATTTTCCCCACATGTTTTTTCTTTACTATAAATTCTCGAGTGAGAGAAAAAATATTATTTTCATAGCTTTTCTGTGTATTACCATATTGCTTTCCAAAAAGGGCATGCTGTTTATAAAGGCATCAAAGATATGAATGACCAATTTAGTCACATACTTCACTGACAACAGGTCTTACAATTCAACCACAAAAACTGCTAATATAGAGACTTCCCTGGAGGTCCAGTGGTTAAGACTCTGTGCTTCCGCTGCTGGGGGCCTGGGTTTGATCCCTGGCCAGGGAACTAAGATCCCACATGCTACATGGCTCTGTCAAACACTACCAAAAATTTGCTAATAGGAATAAAAAAAATCTCAAGACGATGTGATAGATGTATATAATGGAATATTACTCAACCATCAAAAAGAATGAAATAATGTCATTTGCAGCAACATGGATTGTCACACTGAGGGAAGTAAGTCAGATAGAGAAGCAGAAACATTGTATGAATCCTTGTATTTGGAATCTAAAACGACATGATATAAATGAACTTGTTTATAAAACAGAAACAGACTCACAGATTTAGAGAATGAATTTATGGTTGCCTGGGGGGAAGGATGAGGAGAAGGGATAGTTAGGGAGTTTGGGATGGACAAGTCCACACTGCTATATTTAAAATGGATAACCAACAAGAACCTACTGTATAACACAGGGAACCCTGCTCAATGTTATGTGGCAGCCTGGATGGGAGGGGTGTCTGGGGGAGAATGGGTACATGTATATGGACGAATCCCTTTGCTGTCCATCTGAAACTATCACAACATTGTTAGATGGCCATACACCAATACAAAATAAAAAGTTTAATTAAAAAATTAAAGAAAGTAAAAAAAAGTCTCAAGTTTATTTTGACTTACAATTCTTTGAGGGACTACAGGAATGGTCATCTCATGGGTTCTCTTGCTATATATAAAAGAAAATTTCAATTATCGCTTAAGGCAAGTCTACATAGTTATAACATAAAAGAATAAGGTGTTAGAATTTACCAGGTCTTGTTAAATATTAAAAAAATTTTTAATTCCATAAATTTAATTGATGTTATATTGTGCTAAAGTTTTCTCTGATCCTTCTCAGAATTCAAAGTTATAGTTTTAATCAGCATACCTGTTGCTGTGTTCTTTGAGATTACTTATATTTTTATGCTTTGAAACAGTATACTTATTTTTTAAAAGTTTGAATATATTAATATACTATGTAGTTTTCTAAATATTTGACATTTCAGAATGATTATTTCAAAGTTTTCATTACTATGAATAGCACTGCTATGAACACCTCTGTACAACTGTTATTCTTCCTTCTCCTGTCTCCATGTGATTATTCTCCTTGGAATGTTGTCTCAAAACTGGGATTACTAGGTCAAAGGATTTGCCTAATTCTAGCTCCAAAATCACTGCAGATAGTGATTGCAGCCATGAAATTAAAAGATGCTTACTCCTCGGAAGGAAAGTTAAGACCAACCTAGATAGCATTTTCAAAAGCAGAGACATTACTTTGCCAACAAAGGTCTGTCTAGTCAAGGCTATGGTTTTTCCAGTAGTCATGTATGGACGTGAGAGTTGGATTATAAA
>NW_011495081.1:7144743-7154614 GCF_000754665.1 Bison bison bison | reverse complement strand
AAGCTGAGCACCAAAAAATTGATGCTTTTGAACTGTGGTGTTGGAGAAGACTCTTGAGAATCCCTTGGACTGCAAGGAGATCCAACTAGTCCATTCTGAAGGAGATCGGTCCTGGGTGTTCTTTGGAAGGAATGATGCTAAAGCTGAAACTCCAGTACTTTGGCCACCTCATTCGAAGAGTTAACTCATTGGAAAAGACTCTGATGCTGGGAGGGACTGAGGGCAGGAGGAGAAGGGGATGACAGAGGATGAGATGACTGGATGGCATCACTGACTCAATGGATGTGAGTTTGAGTGAACTCTGGGAGTTGGTGATGGACAGGGAGGCCTGGCATGCTGCAATTCATGGGGTCACAAAGAGTCGGACACGACTGAGCAACTGAACTGAACTGAACTGAATTGTTACTTGTTGTTAACATAAGAATGCATTATTTTAATCAATTATTTAATTAATTAGCTACGACTGAGCAACTGAACTGAACTGAACTGAATTGTTACTTGTTGTTAACATAAGAATGCATTATTTTAATCAATTATTTAATCAATTAGCTACTCTTGTTTTAAAATAGGCACTTCAGTTGAAACCAGCTGTTTTCCATTGAATCAGATGTCTATAGAGAATATTTGAGAAAAGAAGTGGCAAAAAATTTTCCAAAAGTTATTTTAAATATTTCTTCTGGGGACAAGTTATATTTTATATTTACTAACCATTGAGAAATTTGCATTGAATTATAAGGAGATCCCTTGTAGCTCAGCTGGTAAAGAATCCGCCTGCAAAGGGGGAGACCTGGGTTTGATCCCTGGGTTGGGAAGATCCCCTGGAGAAGGGAACAGCTACCCACTGAAGTATTCTGGCCTGGAGAATTCCATGGGCTGCATGCAGTCCATGGAGTCACAAAGAGTCTGACAGGACTGAGAGACTTTCACTTTCACTTTATAAGGAGATCAGAAGTCATTAAGTTCAATTCCTTAACCTCTCTGAACACTTTAGTTTCTTAATGTGCAAAAAGTATGTAGCAACAGTGTTGTTGTGGAGACTGAAACAAGATAATACATGTGAAACAGCTCATTGTATGACACAGTAAATTATCAGATATACTACTCATTATTAGAATATAGCTGTTATAGTTGGCATATACCAGAGTGAAAGGTTGTATTCAATCCATTAATTTATTTGGCATTTATGTGCCAGGCATTGTTTGAGAATTTGGTATGCAAAAATGAACAGAAATACACAGCAAAGGAAACCACTGACAAAATGAAAAGGCAACCAACTGAATGGGAGAAGAAATTTACAAGTGCTGTGACTGATAAGGGGTTAACATCCCAAGTATGTAAACAGCTCATACAACTCAACATTAAAAAAACAAACTACCTGATTAAAAAATGGACAGAAGACCTGAATAGACATTTTTCCAATTAGGACATGCAAATGACCAACTGGCCTTTGAAAAGATGCTCAACGTCGCTAATAATCAAGGAAATGCAAATCAAAACCACAATATGATATCACCTCACACCTGTCAGAATGACTGTCATCACAATGAACACAAATAATAGATGTTGATGAGGATGTGGAGAAAAGGGAACTTTCATTCACTATAGGTGGGAATGTAAATTGGTGCAGCTACTTTGGAAACAGGAGGTTTCTCAAAAAACTAAAAATAGAAATACTATCAATTCAGTTCAGTTCAGTTGCTCAGTCTGTCCAACTCTTTGGGACCCCGTGGGCTGCAACACGCCAGGCCTCCCTGTCCATCACCAACTCCTGGAGTTTACTCATACTCATGTCCATTGAGTCGGTGACGCCATCCAACCATCTCATTCTCTGTTGTCACCTTCTCCTCCCGCCTTCAATCTCTCAGCATCAGGGTCTTTTCAAATGAGTCAGGTCTTTGCATCAGGTGGTCAAAGTATTGGAGTTTCAGCTTCAACATCAGTCCTTCCAATGAACACTCAGGGCTGATCTCCTTTAGGATAGACTGGTTGGATCTTCTTGCAGTCCAAGGGACTCTCAAGAGTCTTCTCCAACACCACAGTTCAAAACCATCAGTTCTTTGGTGCTCAGCTTTCTTTATAGTCCAACTTTCACATCCATACATGACTACTAGAAAAACCATAGCCTTGACTAAATGGACCTTTGTTGGCAAAGTGATGTCTCTGCTTTTTAATACGCTGTCTAGGTTGGTCATAACTTTTCTTCCAAGGAGTAAGTGTCTTTTTATTTCATGGCTTCAGTCACCATCTGCAGTGATTTTGGAGCCCCCCCCAAAATAAAGTCAGCCTCTGTTTCCACTGATTCCTTCTAGACAGTGCTTTTTCTTTTTCATTCTCCCAGTCTTTCCTCAATTTCCACTTGTCCACCTTGTTCTTTAAACTGTTTCTATGATAGATATTATAGACTTCCTTGGTGGCTCAGACACTGAAGCGTCTGCCTATACTACGGGAGACCTGGGTTTAATCCCTGGGTGGTGCAGATCCTCTGGAGAAGGAAATGCCAACCCACTCCAGTACTCTTGCCTGGAAAATCCCATGGACGGAGCAGTCTGGTAGGCTACATTCCATGGGGTCGCAAAGAGTCGGACATGACTGAGCGACTTCATGATAGATATTTCCTCAATCCTTTTATTGTTCTTAAGCAATTTTGATTACTCTGTGAAGAGGCTAGAAACGATTTCTCGTAGTCTACATCTTAAACAGGGGACATCTCTACTAGAACACTCATTCTTCTATTTATTCATTGATTTAGCCCTGAGGTTACAGAGAGAAACACCACAATCTCTGTTCTGGAGGGGAATTTAATCTAAGAGCTATATCTAAGAATGTGGCTGAGTAAAGTTCTTATCAAAGGAAAGAACAGACTTACTCATCTTTAGCCTCCAGAGAACCCATCAGAGTTCTTTTATCTTCTTCGTCGCTCAGCTTTCTTTAGCTTTCTTTATAGTCCAACTCTTACTTCCATACATGACTACTGGAAAAACCACAGCCTTGAGTAGATGGACCTTTGTTGGCAAAGTGATGTCTCTGCTTTTTAATATGCTGTCTAGGTTGGTCATAAAACATTTCTTTCAAGGAGTAAGTGTCTTTTAATTTCATGGCTGCAATCACCATCTGCAGTGATTTTGGAGCCCAGAAAAATAAAGTCTGTCACTATTTCTACTGTTTCCTCATCTATTTGCCATGAAGTGATGGGACCAGTTGCCATGATCTTAGTTTTCTGAATGTTGAGCTTTAAGCCAAAATTTTCACTCTCCTCGTTCACTTTCATCAAGAGGCTCTTTAGTTCTTCTTCACTTTCTGCTGTAAGGGTGGTGTCATCTGCATATCTGAGGTCATTGATATTTCTCCTGGCAATCTTGATTCCAGCTTGTGTTTCTCATGATGTACTCTGCATATAAGTTAAATAAGCAGGGTGACAATACACAGCCTTGACGTATTCCTTTTCCTATTTGGAACAAGTCTGTTGTTCCATGTCCAGTTCTAACTGTTGCTTCCTGACCTGCATACAGATTTCTCAAGAGGCAGGTCAGGTGGTCTGGTATTCCCATCTCTTTAAGAATAAAACAGTAATTTGAACAGACACATGAACCCCAATATTCATAGCAGTGTTAGTTAAAATTGTCAAGGTATGGAAGCAACCTAGATGTCCATTAATAGATGAATGTATTATGAAGTGGTGGTATATATACACAAGGGCCTACTACTCATGCATTAAAAAAAATGAAATTTTGCCATTTGCAGCAACATGGATGGACTTGGAGGGTGTTACACGCTTAGTGAAATAAATCAGACAGAGAAAGACAAATACTGTATTTGTATGTGGAATCTAAAAAATACAGCAAACTACTGAATACAAGAAAAAGAAACAGACCCACAGATAAAGGGGATAAACTAGTGATTACCATTGTGGTGAGGGAAGGTGGGGAGGGGCAAGAAAGGGGCAAGGGATTAATAGAGGTACGAACTATTACGTACAAAATAAATAAAATACAAGGATATATAGTAAAATACAGGGAATGTAGTCAATATTTTATAATAATAACTATGAAGGGAGTATGTGCTTCCCTAGTGGCTCAAACTGTAAAGAATTTGCCTGCAGTGCAGGATACCTGGGTTTGATCCCTGGGTTGGGAAGATTCCCTGGAGAAGGGAATGGCTATCCACTCCAGTATTCTTGCCTGGAGAATTCTATAGACAGAGGAGCCTATCAGGCTACGGTCCATATGGGTCACAAAGATTCGGACACGGCTGAGTGATTAACACTTTGACTTTCATAAATGGAGTATAACCTTTAAAAATTGTGAATCACTGTTATACACCTGTAACATAATATCATAGGTCAACTATAGTTTAAATAGTTTTTAAAAAAGTAAAAGTAGTCTCTGCCTACATGGAGCTTATGTTTCAGGATATAGACAATAAACAAATATACCATGTTAGCTGGTGATTGTGTTGCAGAGTTTAAAGCAAGAGGCGGGTGGCAGAATTCCCAGCAGTCCAGTGCTTAGGACTCTGCTTTCACTGCTGTGCCCCTGATGGGAGAACTAAGATCCCACAAGCTAGCCCTGCAGCTCCACCAAGAAAACAAAGAAACTCAAGACCTTGTGTAGGGAAGCCAATAGTGCAGTCTATTACAAAGTTTAATTTCAGGGGCACTGTTTACATTTAAAAAAAAAAAAGGCAAGGGAAAGGCGTAGTAGGCTACATGTATGGGTGTCACTGTTTTATTTAGGGTAGTCAAGCAAGGTGTCCCTAAAATGGTGACATTTGAGAAAAGACCTGAAGGAAGTGAGAGAGTTAAAAGAGAGTTCCAGATAGACTTTTACCTGCAAATATGGTTAAAAATTTGAGGACAGGAACCATTTCTTTCAGATTTTGATAACAGAGCAAAAACTATAGATAGGAGGCCTGAAATATATTGTATTCTATATTAGTTAGGTGCTGAAATAGGTGTTGTGATTATCTCTTTATTATTTCACTTAAACATCTAATTTTTTGCATGGATAATAGTTTCACCTGATTCAAACATAAAAAGTATATAAAGATCAGTGAGGGCTCCCTCTTTCTCCTGTCCCCATTCGCAGTTCCTATTGCTCCTATTAGGTTTCACTTTATCCTTTCAAAGATTTTTTTTCTCTTCTCAGGAGGTTTCAGACTGAAAACTTGAGATCATGCACCATCACACACATGGCTGCCACTCATCAGTCTCCTTGTAAGCTGATTCTGTTGGATGCTTGTCAGCTGTGAACCCGTTCACTCTCAGAAACACAAACAGGATCCCAAGAATTTTTTTTTTTAACATGGATATGTAAACCAATACTTAGAGGGAACAAAGAAAAACATGGAACATCCAGAGATAAGGTTCCGGGAGCTTTATCTTAAAAACAACCAAACAAAAAAACAATCGTATTACCCCAGGTGCTCAAGGTTCTCCATCCACACTCAACTAGGGATCCAGAGGAATGAAAACCGGAAGTACTGTAAAGCGAACCGGAAGCATGGGGGCGACCGGGCAATAAAGGCCTTCGACTGAGGTAACTCGGAGTGGTCAATAGCTTGAGGGTGACTGTTTCAAGGCAGTCCCGATTCTTTTTCGTCTAAGGTCCATTTAAGAGTTTGACCTGCATCTCTGGCTGCTCAGGGTATTTGACTTGCCCCCAGGTCCCCTGATTTTTGCGTTGTGGCGTCTAGAATCTTCCACCCGCCGCACCTGGAAGGGTCCCGCACTGTTGGACCTCTCTCTGGGCGTCTCGTGGCTTTTCCTGAAAAGGCTGTGGAGGCTGCAGGTTAGTACGCGGGTCTTGTGTGTGTGCGTTATAGGGAAGGGTAGCCGCATCCATCTTATACGCGTACCTTAGGGTGGTTTTGTTTGTAAACATCTCGTTTGCATTTTAGAATCTGTAATCATGTTGGTCACTCTTGTGAAAAATTTAGAAGGAGTTTGGTGCTCAAAGTTAGTATCATTTCAGACTATAATGAGTCTCAATTTTCTTTGGTGGATGTTACTTTGCAGAATATTTGAAGTATCGTGCAAAAATTCTTCTCAGGCTGTGAGCAGTTACTGAAGTGCGTACATTCTTGAGGAAAATTTCTCCGGTTTTCTTTATTCTTAGGGTAATTTTATTCTGAAGTGCTTTGCACAAGCTGACTGAAATGGAATCTCCCTGAGGAAATGGCTGACCTAATCCTGATGATGCTGAATTGTGGGTTTAAATAACTCATGTTGTTGTCTTAATCTTCCTCTTAGCTTTACGTTTGGACAGTGATGTCTCTCAAAGCGTTTATGGGGACCTTTATAATTAGTTCATTTAGGGGACTTCCTTGGCAGTCCAGTGGTTAAGACTCCAGGCTTCCACTGTATCGGGCAAGGGTTCCATCCCTGGTTGAGAACTAAGATCCTGCATGGCACAAGCTGGGGCCAGGAAGAACAAACAAACAAACAAACCCAGTGCAATTCATTTAGAAAGAAAGAGCGAAGATTCCCCATCTGTTCTGTAAAGCATTCGGTCTGGTATGTAGAAGTTACTTAATAAATTCATATTGAACCAAACCCATATACTTATTATTATATGTTTGTTATACTCTGAACTCCAGAAAGATTTGTAATGATCTTAAAAAGTGTGAAGATTCCACTAAGGCTCTTCCCCTTAAATTAATGAAATTCTTTATTTTTGATTATTTGCTATTTTTCATTGTTATAAATGTCTGTGGCTGTTTTTGTTTGTACCTTGAATGGAAAACCAGTGCTGAAATATTCCAACCTGAAAATCAGCAAATACTGTTTGGGTGGAATTTATTCTGTAGGCCTTCACAGTTCTTTGCTGTTATTTCTTTAGCCAATTTGAGTGTTTATGATAACCCTATCTGGTTTCAGGGTTGGTTTGGAGTAGTTAGTGAATTTTTCAAAAGTATATTTCTCTACTCAATTTATGAAGTGTGCAAATATAACTTGAGAGAATATTTTAATTTTTATACTGCTTCATACCATATTATCAGGAACTAACATTAATTTTTATATCAGAGTGCCACTAGGTGGCAGCATAGTGTCTTTAAATAGTTTCTTAAGTTTTGACTATGAATTTCATAACTCCTCCTGCTATCATAGTGCTATTCTGATTGCAGTAGGTATCTGTCATGCTGAATGCCAGGCACTGGACAAATAGGCATATTATCTCATTTAATCTCATTTAATCCTAAACAACAAATCCCAAACCTTGTGACCTAGCTATTCCCATTATTCTTTTATCATCTGAGAAGGATGTGGGAAAGCGATTAAGTAATAATGCAAGGCCTGTAAACTACAAGGCTGATAAACTACACAACCAATAAGTCATAGAGCCCGAATTGGAATACAGGTGCTTAATTGCAACTTCTTGTTAGTCAAATTAAAGTTACTGGAAGTTTGAACAAGTGGTGAAGAACCAGCAATTAAAATGAGAAATCTGTGGATATTCTGAGAGAGGTGAGACCTGAACACTTTTTTAGTTTTTTGTTTTGCTTTTTGTGTGGATCATTTTTAACGTCTTTATTGAATTTGTTACAATATTGCTTCTGTTTTATGTTTTATCTTGAATTTGTTACAATATTGCTTCTGTTTTATGCTTTGGCTTTTTGGCCATGAGGGCATGTGGGATCTTACCTCCCCAAAGGGATCAAACCCACACTCCTTGCATTGTAAGGTGAAGTCTTAGCTACTTGACTGCCAGGGAAGTCCCTGAACATTGATTTTGTATAATGTGCCTCAAGACGGTTGGAGGTGCATGGTCAAAAGCCAGTATTTCCTAAATTGTGTTCCAAGCAGCACTAGTCCTTGGAGATGCTTCAGGAAAAAAAAAGATTTCTGTAACCGGAAATGCTCTTGGAAATTTCAATAAAGGTTCTCAAAAATCCTGCAGTAAAGAAACCTGTTTAACCCAACTTTTTTGGAATATTCCACATTGAAAAATACATTTTATGTGCGGCCAATATAAACATATATTGGGTTGGCCAAAACGTTTGAGTTTTTCTGTAAGATGTTATGGAAAAACACAGACTCATTTTTGGCCAACCCAATACTTACACCTAAAATAAAATACTAAAATACACATGAAGAAATACTTACTTTATATTTTCTATTTTTTCCAGTCTTTTTTTAAAAAATGGTAAATATCTGTTGATATTTATTCTTCTATTAGTCCTGCTAATAGTTGAATGATGAGAGGATGAGATGGTTGGATGGCATCACCAACTCTATGGACCTGAGTGTGAGTAAGCTCCCAGAGTTGGTGATGGACAGGGAAGCCTGGTGTACTGCAGTCCATGAGGTCGCAAAGAGTCAGACATGACTGAGTGACTGGATTGAACTGTGTAGTTGAATGAACACAGTGTTTCTTGCAGGGAAATTATTCCTGATAATAATTCAGGCAAAGTAAGAACACAGGAAAAATTTTATTGATAGAATTCCCCAAAATACATTCTTTGGAACACATATTCCCCAGAATATTAATTGATATTATGAATAATCAAAAAGTGTTTCCTGATCAAGATAAAAACTTGGGGGATTTAGGTTAAAGTTAAACCAATTCTACCTATACTAGTGGTACTATTCATTTCTAAGATGAGGAGTTAGTATTCAGTGTTTCCCAGATTTATTTGACCATGGAACCTATTTTTAGAGGTTTACCTTGTGACCATTCGAATACACTTTGGGAAACGATCATGTTGATAATTAGGGCCAAAATGTTTTTGTTGTAATGTATGCGTTTCAGGTGAAAATTTTTGTTGTAAATTATTCACCTAAGTTTTATAACTCATTTATCCTATTTGCTGGTATTGACATGGCAGAAAATATGTCAGAAAGCCTTTCAGGTTCTTAGTTTTCTTCTTACCCATGGAAACTTTCTGTTAATAAGAAAAGTCTTTATGAAATTCTCTGGTACTGGTAAATTTCATATAAACAAAAACTTTTATTTTCAGTTTAAATTCAGTGAGCAGTAAATTTCCAGGTGTGTTAGAGTGAGCCACGTGAAGACATTTTGGCAATTTTTGTTTCATATTTGGGAACATTTGGAGTTTAGTTAAAGGTTAAATGTTTAAGAAATGTGTAAAGGATTTTCCTACACTTTATTTATACGCTGAGCAAAATCAGTGCTTATGTACTTGATCCAAAGTTGTTTTAGATTAGTTGAATTTATGGTACCTGTAATAGTTTATTTCATGTTTGGTTCCATAATAATTGTTAGGGAGAGAATTTCCAGTTCTCTCTTTTACACATCTGAGACCATTCATTTTTAGAATTTAAGTATTCTGACTTTACAGGATTTGTATATGAAATCCCCACTCCTTTTCTTAAATCAAGAAGAAATTTGGCAAAGTTTTTTTTACTGTAAATAGAGAATATTTTACTCATAATAGTGTAAAAATTTTCTGTAAGAAGTTCAGTGTTTTGGTAGCTACACATAATTGATAGAAAATTGGAAGAAATACTTACCAGGTGTTCCCATAGTGCATTTCTCACTGGAGCTTAAGAAACCTGTAAACACAAAACAGTTAATGAAAAATAACTTTTGTGGCAGCATTATCAATTGACATACAAGATTATGTGAACTAGACAATAAGAACAGAGCAGTATACACAGTAAGGTACTAATCTTATGGGCAGCAAGTACAGGAGCAATTGGTGAAAAATAGATTTGTAAGAAAGTTTTATGGAAGAAACGGAATTTGATCTGATCTTTGTTTAAATATGTTTAAACAGAAAAAGTAGAGAAAGACCTTCTATGTTAGAGAGTTGAATGTGTGATGATGTTAATCAGTTCAAGTTCCTTAACATGGCTTGAATATCCTCAAGACCTGCCTGCCTGTCCTCTCTCTCTTTTTTTTTTTTTTGGGGG
>NW_011495081.1:7139282-7144643 GCF_000754665.1 Bison bison bison | reverse complement strand
TTTTTTGGGGGGTCCTTTTTTTTTATTGTGAGAAAATAAACATAAGATGAAATTTAATGTTTTAAAATATACAGTTCAGTAGCATTACAGACATGCACGTTGTTGTACCAACACCACCATTCATGTCCAGAATTTCAACTTCTCAAACTGGAACTCGCAACCCATTAGACAATAACTTTCCATTCCCTCTTTCCCATTCTTGGCAATAACCATGCTACCTTCTGTCTCTGTGAATCTGACTACTCTTGGTATCTCATATACATGGAATCCTACAGAATTTGGCCTTTGCCCCTGGATTATTTCATGTAGCTTAGTGTCTTCAAGATTCACTTACATTGTAGCACGTTTCAGAATTTTTTTTTTAAAGGCTAAATAATGTTCCATTGTATGTATAGACCTAGAGCTTTGTAGTTTTCCCTCACAGAGATCTTGTACATATTTTGTTAGATTTATACCTAAATATTTTGTTTCCTTTCTTCTTCTTTCTTGGTGCTGGGTTTTTAGTGTTATTATTATTTTTTGTTCTGTTTCTCGGTTTTTAATTCTAATTGATTACTGATCTATAAGAAAGCTATTAGCCAGCCACTGCACTTAGTTTGATGCTGCACTTCCCCTCCCTAACCATCCTTGGCTCAAGGCAGCACCAAAGGAGTCCAACTCCCATAACCGAGAGCATCACTTCCCCCCAAGAAGCCCCAGGCTCCCACACACCTGCAGGGGAGCAGACGGGCACTCTCTCAGTCTGAAGCAATCTCTCTTATGCCAGGTTCATGCTGAAATGTGCAGAAACAGGCTAACACCCACCCAGTAATGAGAGAGGGAAGTTTAGGAGTCCTCACCTAACATGCTCAGATACTCGGTTGTGTCCGATTCTTTACAACCCCATGGACTGTATAGCCCACCAGACTCCTCTGTCCATGGGATTTTCCAGGCAAGGATACTGGAGTGGGTTGCCATTTCCTTCTCTATGCCTGCCCTCTCTTTTTGTATTTAATCACATGATCTTTTTTCTTTAAAATGTTTGAATTTCTTCTCTTCTGTCCCCTACTTTTCCTTGATTGCGTGCATGCTAAGTCACTTCAATTACTTATGACCTTAAATCTCACTTAATGTTTCATTTTGTGAAGACTGCTTATTAACAACCTCCTTTCAGTGTCCTATCTTTTTGCCTTTTCACACTGTTCATGGGCTTCTCAAGGCAAGAATACTGAAGTGGTTTGCCATTCCCTTCTCCAGTGGACCATGTTTTGTCAGAACGCTCCACCATGATCTGTCAGTCTTGAGTGGCCCTACATGGCAAGGTTCATGGTTTCATTGAGTTAGACAAGGCTGTGGTCCATGTGATCAGATTGGTTAGTTTTCTGTGATTGTGGTTTTCAGTCTGTCTGCCCTCTGATGGAGAAGGATGAGAGGCTTATGGAAGCTTCCTGATGGGAGAGACTGACTGAAGAATTGATGCTTTTGAACTGTAGTGTTGGAGAAGACTCTTGAGAGTCCCTTGGACTGCAAGGAGATCCAACCAGTCCATCTTAAATGAAATCAGTCTTGAATATTCATTGGAAGGACTGATGCTGAAGCTGAAACTCCAGTATTTTGGCCACCTGATGCGGAGAACTGACTCATTTGAAAAGACCCTGATGCTGGGAGAGATTGAAGGTGGGAGGAGAAGGGGATGACAGAGGATGAGATGGTTGGATGGCATCACCGACTCAATGGACATGAGTATGAGTAAACTCCAGGAGTTGGTGATGGATAGGGAGGCCTGGCGTGCTGCAGTCCATGGGGTTGCAAAGAGTGGGACACGACTGAGTGACTCAACTGAACTGAACAACCTCCTGCTTTCCAAATCAGTTTGTGTCAGTAAGAACTACCCTCCTATCCTTCAGCCAAATTTGATTTCCCTTTACTCAGGTCTGTCTCATGAACTGTTTCTTGAATTCCTCAATAGACTAAAATCTCTTCTCTGAAGGTTAATTAAATCAGAGTTTTACAGCTAGAAGTAGCACTAGACATCATCTGCTTCAATTTGCTATTGTACTTATAACTATTTGGGTAATGAGACAGGATATTTACGAATTAACAGTCAAATTATAATTTAAATTTAGCTTAACATCCTTATTTTATAGGTGAGTAAGTGAGGCTTGGGCGCTGTGTATTTTGAACCCTTGAGAATGAAAGTTGAAAGTGTTAGTTACGTCCAACTCTTTGGGACCCCGTAGCCCACCAGGCTCTTTTGTCCATGGAATTTTCCAGGGCAAGAATACTGGAGTGGCTAGCCATTCCCTTCTCCAGGGGATCTTGCCAACTCAGGGACTGAACCCAGGTTTCCTGCATTGCAGGCAAATTCTTTACCATCTGAGCCACCAGGGAAGCCCCTTAGTAAACCCTTTTTTATCTGTCATGTCTTTTATATCATGCCTAGTGTTATCTGTCTGGGTTTACACTTGTTTGAATAAATGTTTTATCTACCTTTCTAGACTTTGATGATAAAAACCATTAACTCACATTTGTATCACTTGCAGTTTCTTGAACAGAGAGATGCATTTAATTATCCTCTGATTCTTTGCTATCTCTATATAAGAAGTCTAATTTAAAAAATCCATAGTGGACACTTTTCCTGTTTTTCTTCATTACATAATTATTCTTCCCTATGATATCCTTAAGATGTCTTAGGATATAAACACATATATTTTAAGATATCTTAAGATACACATACAGTTTCAGGAAACACTTTCACCACAGCATGCAGTGCAACAAAATTGAGTGCCTGACTGCAGTAAATTATTGTATAAGGCAGTATAAGGAGGGAGGTCGTCACTCAGGCCCTTTGCTCAGTTGTATGACTTGTACCTCTCAACTTTTGTCCTATCTATTAAATATATGCTATGTAATTAGATGCTTTAAAGAAAAAAAAAAAAGAATTGGCCACTAGTCTCACTACTCAAAAGGTAATAGCTAACACACAGTTATTGCTAATACAAGGTAGAATGTGAGTGCAAATTTAATCAGTTCCAGTTTGGCACTGTGCAGTGTGGAATGTAAAAAACCCTTTGGTTCTTCACTTTTAGAGGGAATACACTCTAGGAAATGTTTGTCATGATTATCATACTGTTACAAATGGTCCTGATGGAGTTAAGGTGATTTTCCAGTGAATCTTGTAGCAATCCAAGATTAGATTCTTAAATAGTGATTGTGTATTTTTAAATCCTGTTTTGTTCATTTTTTCTCAGTCTTTTTCAATCTGTACACACTAATTAATGAATGCAGTTTTTTACATATGAGCTCACTTTTTTGACATGTCATTCATGTTTTACACAAATATTAATAAATTACTTATGAAGGAGACATGCTTACAAAATTGATACAGCATTCAGTTCAAGTTGTAAGAGTATTTCCAATAATAAAAAGCATGATGAAAAGCTAACTGTGGGCTATTTAAGGAAAAAAAGGAAACTTGGAACTACAGGTTTTTAACAAAGAGTTTTGTGGGAAAACTCTTGAAGTTTTAGTAACTGAAAAATCAAATTTTTGTTAAATATTTGTAAAGCTGTTTTTGATGATTTTGTTTATACTCTGAATGTTTTAGCTAATGTCAAAGACTACCAATTGTTATTATGTGAAATGATAGTGTGAAATTGATGCTGTTATAGTATAACAATAAGGACGTGACTCATGTATTTTATGTACACATGCATTCAACTGTAGTGACAAATGGCTTCATGCTGTGTGATTAAATGCATATTAGCGTTTGCCCTAGGCATTTGATTATTACCATCTTTACTTCATTACATTACCACACTGTATGGCCATATAATTTATAAGATAATACACACATCACTTTGTTGCTGATAGGAATTATTCTGTTTTATGGATGGTGTCCTTTAATTTTGCCTTTCATGGATTATAAAATTGGTTAATATCTGCTGAAGTGAATCACTGGAGAAGCAAATAAAGATGTTGGCCTCAGGTCACAGTGTCATTTGTGATACTGGCAAAATCTTACAGGCTCATTTATCCCTGTACATGATTGATAACAGCATGGGTTAAATGGAGAAAGCTTTGCTTCTATTAAAGGATCATCATGAATGAAGACCTCCCACTTAAAAGTCAGGCATGATGAGAAGACAAGAGACTATCTACAGGTCAAATTAAATAACTTAAATAATTTAAGTAGAATGACAGTGTAATTTGTCCATTCTATGTTATTACTCTGACCCCTATCAGAATTGTAGGCTAACTTACTTTCTTCTGTAGAGTATTTAAAATGTAATTTTTAACAAATACTTACAAAGGTAAAAAGGCCTGTAGAGCTCTTAAATTGTGGTAAAATATAGATATTTTTTATGTGCTTCTGAAAAAAAACTCTTTTTTAAAAACACTGCAATACTTGTAAAATACTGAATCAAGTTATATGGTGAATGCTGAGGTAATGCTTTAGGCATTTTATAGTATTATGACTTTATTTAAAATATTTTAATAATATAGATAATGTAAATATAGTTTTTATTATCAACCTGTATTTACAAATACTATCAATAAATTTATTATAATAAACTTCTATAAATGAACTATTTACAAGACTTTGTTAGTAACACTACAATGCTAAATGTTAAAAATAAAGATGCAGTCAGCATTTTTTAATGACTGCTTTCCTATATGGAATCATTGTTTGAGTTTAGCTCTTCACATTGTCTGTCAGGGTAGGGAAGCCCTAAGCATTTTTGGATAATAAAACCAGTATTGAAATGTGAGAATGTTTTGATCTGTTAAGAGTAAAATATGGATGAAACCTCAAATACTACATGTCTACTTTAAATGACCAAAGAGGTGTGTTTAGAGCATAAAAACATTCTCATTTCTTGTTCATTAGCCGTTGAACCCTTATATATATATGCCGGGACTTTAATATACTACCTCATTTAATCCTCACACCCTGTAAAATAAGTATCCCTGTTTATAGATGAAACCGAGACCCAGAGAAGTCATACAGGTGGTAAGAGACAGAATTTGAACCCACATCTGTTGGGGATTCTTAAAGGAATCTATAAAGGTGGATATGTTGTTTTCAAAGTACATTATAAAAATCTGTATTTTACCACAAATCTTCAAAACTAGTGTATTTCTCACTTTATCAAGCTGGTTGTGTCATATTGTGAAAGCTGTTTTTGGATTGTGACTCTCAGTAAAAAATACATTTCACATTATGATCCAGCACACATACATGTGTTTGCTGCTGCTAAGTCGCTTCAGTCATGTCCGACTCTGTGTGACCTCATAGACGGCAGCCCACCAGGCTCCCCCGTCCCTGGGATTCTCCAGGCAAGAACACTGGAGTGGGTTGCCATTTCCTTCTCCGATGCA
>NW_011495081.1:7130881-7139182 GCF_000754665.1 Bison bison bison | reverse complement strand
CAAGAACACTGGAGTGGGTTGCCATTTCCTTCTCCGATGCATGAAAGTGAAAAGTGAAAGTGAAGTTGCTCAGTCGTGTCTGACTCCTAGCGACCCCATGGACTGCAGCCTACCAGGCTCCTCCGTCCATGGGATTTTCCAGACAACAGTACTAGAGTGGGTTGCCATTGCCTTCTCTGACATGTGTCTGCATTTACATATAATTAAGACAAAAGTTAAGAAATTTCTCACATGTGACAATTGCTGGTATATTCTATTCTGTTCTTTTCTGTTCTTTTTCATGGTAAGAATTGCCACTTGCACCTAAACTGATTTTATATCTCTCTAAGCATTCTCAACTGCAGTAATTCTGAACCAACTTAAAACATACATGATAAAGTTTTTTCCTCCATCATAGAATTTATGTGTACATTTCGTAGAAAGCAGAACGAAGGGGAAAACAACGCTCATATCTTGATAATTGAAAGACAACTGCAGATAACATTTTGATGTATTCTCTTTCAATATTTTTTCCAATGGTATTTATATGTGTTGTTTTAACTATGATGGTTATATTATTTTGGATCCAAATTTTAAAAATTCAGTGTTTTATCAAAGTTAGGTGTGCATGTAATGGAAAGAATTAAACATTTTTTATAAGGTTTGTTCAGAAAAGCAGTAATCTCCCTTGCCATTTCCTCCTTTCCAGAGCAACTACTATAAACTGTTTCAGCTGATTCTTTATACATTTACTTCCACAGCTCTAAATAATATACTTACCACTACTACTACTTCATTTTCCCATTAGGCATTATTAAATGACTGTCCATAGTTTTCTTATTTAGAGTTATATTATTATGACTGTGTAAATGCTCTTCATAGCTGAACCATTGTAGTATGCTATGATTATCTTTCCTTTCTTTTATAACATTCTCCTCAATTGCATTGTTTTGTTTTCCCCCATTCCTTAATTTTTAATATATTCGTCAGACTCTCTCGTCAAAATTCTGAGAAAACTTCAGACTTTTATCAGTTATATAAAATTCCTGTTAACGACTTAAAAACAATTGATAATCTGTTAACTTCATCCTTTTGAGGAACTTTCTACCAAAGCTTACTACAGCTCCAGTCTGGACTGGTTGCTTTCTAGGTTTGCTGTACAAGTGTCATCTTGCTATCTCCCTTCACCATTCCAGGAGTTCCTTTCCTCTTTCTCTGTTGTATAGGTTTCCTGGATCCCATACCTTTCTCCTTCAGAAAAATCTTTGAAGTGGCTATCTGAGAAAGGATGCAGGAAAGATAAATTGTTTTGGACACTGCATGTCAGAAAAGATCTTTTACCTTCACACTTGGTGTGGCTGGGGAAATTCCAATTTTGTAATGATTTCCCCTTAATTTTGAAGGCTTAGCGTCTTTATTTTCGCTTTCATTGTAGATACTGAAAAATTCTGATGTAATTCTTCTTCCTTCGTATGGAAAAAAGTCTTTTCCTTTTCTGGAAGCGTATGGGATCTTTCCATTTTCTCCAGTGTTTTGTTATTTCACCATGTTGTGTGTCTTGGTCCCAGCTCTTAATGAGCTCTTTGTGAACTCCTGTTTTTTAGTTCTGTGAAAATTGATTTTGAAAATTTTTGATTTGTTCTCCTCCATTTTCTCCCTTGGCTTACTTTGGACTTCTGGGGTACAGTTAATTGGACCTTCTGAATTATCCTTTTTTTGCTTCAATTTTATATTTCTTTGACTTTCTGTTCTTTTTTCTAAGATTTCTTCAATTTGCCTTCCAGTTCTTCTATTGAATTTTTCATCTCTTTATCTTAATTTTGAAAAGAACCCTTCTTTCTGTGAATTTTACTTTAGCATCTTCCTTTTTTTTTTCCTGTATATACTCTTAATAAGACTATTATGTTTCTTTTGAAAGAATTCCATCTGCTTAATCTTTGCTTCCTTTAAATTGCTTTTTAAATTTTACTGTTAGATTTTGCTTGTCTTTGAAATTAGACACTTGCCCTGAAAGTCTATTGATCTTTGGCTCTCTGCTCTGTATTTAAGATTGGAGTACCAAAAAAGCGAATTGGAAGCTCTAGATCCGGGCTACCTGTGCTCAGTCACTCAGTCATGTCCAACTCTTTGCAACTCCATGGACATGGAATTTTCCAGGCAAAAATACTGGAATGGGTTGCCATTTCCTACTCCAGGGAATCTTCCCGTCTCTTGCACCGGCAAGTGGGTTCTTTACCACTGCACCACCTGGGAAGCCCTTAGATAAATGGTTAGGGCTTATGACTGTGGCCTTCATTTTAGTGTAACCTGACCAGAACATTTTGTGAGCAAACTCCCAGTGTCACAGTCCTTTGTCTTTTCTCTTGGCCAGTCAAATCCTTGAAAACACGCTTAGTCTCCTCCTTTGAGTGCTGCCTATCGTCAGGTGTGCAAGCCCTGTAGAGGAAGAAGGCTTGTCAGCCAGGGGTGTCTCAAAATTTGGTAAATGACTTTTCAAAATAATAGCCATCCCCCATCCCCACCCTCACCCTTTTTGGCTGTGCCTGTTATCTCCTGTTGTAGAGACTCTGTTTTATCATCTTCAGAACAACTTCTAATCTGTCCTGGTAAGGGAAGGGAGAGAGGGAATCTGTGGGTCTAAACTCTTCTTAAATAGACTTTCAAGCAGTTGTTTCTGTTTTTGGCTTATGTTCCCTTCATCGTTACTTTAGAGAGCCCTAGTTTCACCAGACTGTTTGTTTCAAGAGGTGGGAAAGGACAGACTAGGAAGGGGCTGGAAAAGGGGGCACATGATATAAACCAAATTGCTTCTTAGTTTTTCCTGTTCCTGGCTTGACTTTTATAGGTCTTAAAAATATTACTGCTCCCCTGTCGGCCTGCCCCAAACCAAATTTTTGTTGGTTTTGTCTCATTTCTCATTCTTTTTGGTCAAAGGGTTTATGCCTTAAATTGGTCACTGTCATTTATGGGGGATGAGCTAAATGCCTGTGTTCAACCCACTATGTCTAACTGAACGACTCTGAGTCCCGTTGTTTTTGTTGATATTTTAACAAAACATTATAATGTAAATATTCTCTGCTATTATAAACTGTACAAACACATTTTTGAGAGGTGATATAATGTAGTGGTTAGGAATGAAGCCTAGAATCTGGTTACTGGATTCATAGCTTAGTTCCACCCCTTCCTGTGTAACCTTGGGCAAGGTACTCCATCACTTTTTGCCTTCAAAAAGGCATTTCAGAAATGGAAATACTAACGGTAAATATCTCATAATGTAGTTTGGTGAACTAAATATAGTGTTAAGTCTTGCATATAGTATTGTTGTTCAGTTGCCCAGTTGTGTCTCACTCGTGACTACATGGACTGCAGCACACCAGGTCTCCCTGTCCCTCACCATCTTCCGAAGTTTGCCCAAATTCATGTCCATTGTATTGGTGATCCCATCCAGCCATCCCATCCTCTGATACCTTCTTCTCCTCCTGCCCTCAGTCTTTCCCAGCATCAGGGACTTTTCCAGTATGTCAGCTGTTCGTATCAGGTGACCAAAATACTGGAGTTTCAGCTTCAGCATTAGTCCTTCCAGTGAGTATTCAGGGTTGATTTCCCCTAAGATTGACTGGGTTGATCTCCTTGCCATCCAGGGGACTCTCAGAAGTCTTCTTCAGCATCACAGTTCAAAGGCATCAATTCTTGCTGCTCTGCCTTCTTTATGGTCCAGCTTTCACAACTGTATGTGACCACAGGGAAGACCATAATCTTGACTATATGGACCTTTGTCAGGAGACTAATGTCTCTGCTTTTCAACACATTGTCTAGGTTTGTCATAGCTTTCCTGCCAGGAAGCAATTGTTTTCTGATTTCATGGCTGTGGTCGCCATCTGCAGTTATTTTAGAGCCCAAGAAGAGGAAATCTGTCGCTACTTCTACTTTTCCCCCCTCTATTTGCCATGAGGTAATGGGGCTGAATGCCATGATCTTAGTTTTTTAATATTTAAAATCAGATATAGAAAGTGCTTGCATATAGTTAGTGCTTAATAAATATTAGTTGTTATATTTTCATTTTAGGTGACTACATATATCATCAGGTAGTGATAACTTGACTGTTTTCTTATTACTGGACACTTAGGTTGTTTCAAATTTTTCTTTCTTGTTTTTATTAAGTGTTTAGTAGTAGACATCTATTAACATGAAAGTTCTCCTGCATTTAAGATTTTTTCTTTTGAATAATTTTTTATTTTTCTTTTGAATAGATTCTTCTAAATGGAATGTGTATAGTTTATGACTCTTGGGATATTCTAAGTTGTTTTCCAAAGGATTATTTTCACTTAATTTCAGTCAGAACCATTTGAATGCCTGTTTTACTATCCTTTTACCAGTACTAAATATTAATTAAAAAAAAAAACCGTTGCTAATTTGGTAGGTAAAAACGTCATTTTAACATACATTTTTTGACTTACTAGTACAACAGTTTTAAAGAAGAAAAGCAGTCAGCTAGCTTGTCTTGTATTTTAGCTCATTTAAAGATGTGTGGTAAACTATCATGGAAAGTTGTTTTATTGACCCACATACATTCTTCCTTTTTTTTTTTTTTTGGCCATGCTCTGTGGCCTGTGGGATCTTATTTCCCAGATCAGGGATTGAATTCAGGTCCTCAGCAGGAAAAACATGTCCTAACCACTGGACGACCGGGGAATTCCCTCTTCCTCTTTCTTGATGACAGTACGTGACATTTCCCCGAAGTAGTCCTCTTCACTTTCTCAGGCATGTGATGTTTGGGAGATTAACCTGGATTGACTTCATCTCCATTCCAAAGGTTGAGTTTGTCAAACTGTGTCTACATTAACCCTGAGCTCAGTAATTGGTTCAGGGATGGAAAGGTAACACACGCATCCCCAGCGTGGTAACTTTAGGACTTTTATTGGGACACAGGCTCTCCTTTTTCTTGTTGAAATAAGGAATAAGGAAGTGTATAGCCTTGGAAGCTGGTTGCAGAAGTTTTGACATTACGACATGATAGCCTGTTGAAAATGTAGCCAGAATTAAGGGAAAATAGCAAAAATTAAAAGAATAACAATACAAGTGCTGGTCACATTGATTACCTTAAGCCAAATCTAATTCTAGTCTTTAAATCAGTCAGTCAGTTCAGTTGCTCAGTCGTGTCCGACTGTTTGCAACCCCAGGGACTACAGCACACTGGGCCTCCCTGTCCATCACCAACTCCTAGAATTTACTCAAACTCATGTCCATTAAGTCGGTGATGCATCCAACCAGCTCATCCTCTGTTGTCCCCTTCTCCTGCCTTCAGTCTTTCCCAGCATCAGGGTCTTTTCAAATGAGTTAGTTCTTCGCATCAGGTGGCCAGAATATGGAGTTTCAGCTTCAGCATTGGTCCTTCCAATGAATGTTCAGGACTGATTTCCTTTAGGATGGACTGGTTGGATCTCCTTCCAGTCCAAGGGACTCTCAAGATCTTCTCCAACACCACAGTTCAAAAGCATCAACTCTTTGGCCCTCAGCTTTCTTTATAGTCCAACTCTCACATCCATACATGACTACTGGAAAAACCTTGACTAGACGGAACTTTATTGGCAAAGTAATGTCTCTGCTTTTTAAATCAGACAAGCCAATAAATTTTCTTTTCTTTCTTTTTTTTTAACTTAAGGGAAAATTTTTATTGGAGATGTCCTTTTAATGGAGGGTTCAGTTCACTTCAGTCGCTCAGTCGTGTCCGACTCTTTGCGAACCTATGAATCGCAGCACGCCAGGCCTCCCTGTCCATCACCAACACCTGGAGTTCACTCAGACTCACGTCCATCAAGTCAGTGATGCCATCCAGCCATCTCATCCTCTGTTGTCCCCTTCTCCTCCTGCCCCCAGTCCCTCCCAGCATCAGAGTCTTTTCCAGTGAGTCAACTCTTCCCATGAGGTGGCCAAAGTACTGGAGTTTCAGCTTTAGCATCGTTCCTTCCAAAGAGGGTAGGGGATGGATAACATGGTTTCCATTAAAGAAAGCTCTTTGGCCAATATTTTAAGTTATCCTTGTTTGGCTTCCCCCCACCCCCCAGTGAAATCATGAGTTTATTTAAGAAGATGACATAAGAGGGCAATCATAAACAGTTTCTGCATTCTCTTTGTTCCTCCCAGTGTCTCTCTCTTTATGGTTACATTGAAATGGAAATGAATCTCTTTACAAGATTTAACATTTGAAACAAACCATTTTAGTATTTTGCATTTTGATGGAAACAACAAAGAGTACAGAGATAACTCCATTAATATTTTTTCAAAAACACCTTGTTCGGCTTTCTAAATATTTTTAAATGCAAGTTGATGATGATGGTTTAGTCGCTAAATCCTGTCCAGATGCCTGCAACCTCATGGACTATAGCACACCAGGCTCCTCTATCCATCTGATTTTCCAGGCAAGAATACTGGGGTGGGCTGCCATTTCCTTCTCCTAAATTTCCTTTTCTTTTTTGAGTTGGTTTTTCTATATTTGGAACTAAAGGTATCCTATACTCATCTGAGTTAGCAGTAATGGTTGGAAGAGTGCTTCCTATTTTTTTATGCCCCACATCACCACACAATTGAAAGATGAATTGAAAGATGATAGCACAGTATCTGTACAGAGCAGAAAGGCATGTGGACAAAGTTACTCCTGACCAGTTGTATGCATCCCTGGGTGTTTGGCTTTCCCAGGCTATGCCTGGCCTTTGCATAACTGAGAGGAGTAATGAGTCTCAAACCTGTAACTTACTCATAGTATACGGTCTTAGCACACCAGTTGGAAGTCTCTGGGTTAGAACATAATACTTACAAACTTAAGATCATGGGATTGATTCTGTTAGGGGAGTGTAATCTCCTCGGTTCTGTCTCATAATAACAAAGATTTGAAATGACGGACATTAAAGCCCTCAGTGCATCACAGCTCTTGGACAATCCATGTTATAGTTCTCGGATAGATCAGTTTTATTTAAAAAATAAAGGAAAATACATCCTCGAGGCATGAGGGCATGCCATCCCAAAAGACGTGAAGAGGGGAGAGAGAGAGAGAGAGAGAGAACGCAAGCACACGCACAGGAGAGAAAGAGAGAGAGAGAGAGACATCCCCCCGCCCCTTTGGCTCCTCTTTTTATATGTTTTTTCCTCCCCCTGGGCCTGCCCTATGTAAATTGGGCTAGCCAGGAGTGCTGTTTCTTCTACCCGAGGTCCTCACTCCAGTCCTCAGACCTTCCTTTGTTCTATTTTCGCGGGCTTTTCCCTTCCTTGTCTTTTAGCCACCGCCATTCTGGACTCCTTTTTCCTATTCTAACTACCTAACAATTCCCATGTACTTTGCTTATTTTGCTCTTTCTATAACATTCCTAATTCTGATCATGAATTTAAAAAGTGTACCAAGTGGGGAAACAAATCTTAATCATTTTCCCTGGTTCAGATTTTGGGAATATTTGAAAATTTGTGAATACTTAGCGTTAATTTTGGAGAAGGCAGTGGCACCCTACTCCAGCACTCTTGCCTGGAAAATCCCATGGACTGAGGAGCCTGGTAGGCTGCAGTCCATGAGGTCGCTAAGAGTTGGACACGACTGAGCGACTTCACTTTCACTTTTCACTTTCATGCACTGGAGTAGGAAATGGCAACCCACTCCAGTGTTCTTGCCTGGAGAATCCCAGGGATGGGGGAGCCTGGTGGGCTGCCATCTATGGGGTCGCACAGAGTCGGACACGACTGAAGCGACTTAGCAGCAGCAGCAGCTGCAGCATTAATTTTCTCTGATTCTTTATACAAAAGATAGAGTTGTCACCAAGTTTCTCATTTCCGTTGTTGAAGACTGATTAGAAGTCTCATAGTTTTATTTAGTACTTTAAATCAGTATTTGGTAGACTAGAACAAGGAAACAAATCCTTTCCTAGATGGGATCTAAAATCTACATTTTAAAAATATATTTAAAAAAAATTCAGTGACCAAGTAAGTATCCCATGCTTTGGTTAATTTATATCAGTATTTTTCTACACTTGAGTGGGCTCGTTAAAGCAAGATTGAAGTAGCACGCCCCAAGTTCTTGACTCAGTGGATCTGAGTTAGGCCCTAGAATTTGCATTTCTAGCAAAGTGATGCTGGTATTGTTGGTCCAAGGACTATACTTTGAGAAGTGAAGCAAAGTGAAAGTCACTCAGTCTTGTCCAACTCTTTGTGACCCCATGGACTGACTGTACAGTCCATGGAATTCTCCAGGCCAGAATACTAGAGTGTGTAGCCGTTCCTTCTCTAGGGGATCTTCCCAACCGAAGGATCGAACCCAGGTCTCCTGCATTGCAAGCAGTT
>NW_011495081.1:7123359-7130781 GCF_000754665.1 Bison bison bison | reverse complement strand
TGTGTAGCCGTTCCTTTTTCCAGGGTATCTTCCCAACCCAGGGATCAAACCCAGGTCTCCTGCATTGCAGGTGGATTCTTTACCAGCTGAGCCACAAGGGAAGCCCATACTTTGAGAAACACTGCTTTATTTCATGCTTTTGTTGTTTGCTTACCACTGTTGATTTTTATTAAAGTTAACAGGTAGGTAGTGTGATTTTCTACTCTTAACATAAAGGTACTGTTCTCAAATTTTGCAGATATTTTGAACTTTTAGTGTTTAGGACAAGTACTGTTGTTACATGGGCTTTCCTGATGGCTCAGTGGTAAAGCATCCGCTTGCAATGCAGGAGATGAGGGTTCGATCCCTGGGAAGATCCCCTGGAGAAGGACATGGTAGCCCAATATTCTTTCTGGAAAAAAATCCCAAGGACAGAGAGACCTGGCGGGCTATGGTCCATGGCGTTGCAAAGAGTTGGACATGACTGAAGCAACTGAGCAGACACACACACTGTTATATAGCAAGAAACAAATACCAGGTCACCAAATAAATGCAGTTTATTTCTGCATAAATAAAGTATATTTCTGGTAAGTGAATAATGCTTTGACATTGACTTTCCATATAAAATAGAAGGAGCCTTCTGATGGAAATAATCGAGCCTTCTTTAGTAATAAAAATCAAAGATAAAAATATAGCAAACCTCTTAAAGAGATCACTATATACAATCTCTTTTGGGATATGTTGGTATGTAAGTAATAGATAACATCTATTTAAAAAAACAAAGCTTTCTGATAAAATGTTAATTACACTTAAGCTTATTACCATTATTTTGTGTACTATTTTTAAAAGTCTGAATAGTATAGAAAATAAAATTAGACATAGTTGTCAATTTTTTCTGTGTTCTTTTCACAATTATTAATTGAACTGGTTGGTGGTGTTAATCCATCTAAAAATCTATTTCAGAACTTTGAGAGTGCTTATCTTTTAAAATAGGAAGCATTTTTTGGGTTAAGCTTGAAATTTATTGACAGATTAGGGAACTTTATCTCAGAAAAATTAATCTTCACCTTTAGGAGTCTGACTTTGGTGATTTTTAAAAAAATATGCCATAGGAAGTAATGCCTATACACCTCAGAAGCAATTTAAGGATCAAAAGAAAAATATAGGTGAAATTGCTCTGTAATATGTGAAGTTGTATAAAAATAAGCTATTTTAATTGCAAGTTAATTAAATGAATGCTTACTTTGGGTCTAGAAATGTGGGGGAGTAAATGAAAGCATGTGGAACAGTTCTTGCCTTTAAGAAACATCTAATTTGGAGAGGCAGGTGGACACATATAGAACAACTGGTAAGTTATTATTAAACTGTAGTGTTGACTTTAACCACTCAACAGGAGTTTAGAAAATGGAGGGTTTAGAGTGGTCAGGGAAGGATTTCTGGAGAAAAGGGGCCTTGAATTGGGCATAAGAGGTGGAGTAGAATTTAAATGGAAGGGGATTTGAAAAATTATTCTAGGTACCAAGGTGGGAATGAGTGTGGATTAGGTGGGAGACAGTAGGAAACTATTGGAGAAAGCAATGGCAACCCACTCCAGCACTCTTGCCTAGAAAATCCCATGGACGGAGAAGCCTGGAAGGCTGCAGTCCGTGGGGTCGCTGAGGGTCGGACACGACTGAGCGACTTCATTTTCACTTTTCACTTTCATGCATTGGAGAAGGAAATGGCAACCCACTCCAGTGTTCTTGCCTGGAGAATCCCAGGGACGGGGGAGCCTGCTGGGCTGCCATCTATGGGGTCGCACAGAGTTGGCCACGACTGAAGCAACTTAGCAGCAGCAGCAGTAGAAAACTATAACAGAAGACATCTTGGCTCTCTGTTGGAACCTGTGTTTGGTGTAGAAGATTAAATTTGAATAGGAGGATGAAACTAGAGAGTGGGAAAGCTTTAAAAATGAGACAGATGCATTTGGACTTGATTTGTAGACAAGAGGAGCCCTCTTGAATTTGGAAATTGATGAGATTTAAGTGGTGTTTTAAAAAATAATTCTGGAGAAAATATACAGGATAAACTGAAAGGGGAGAAGATTAAATAAAAGGATAACAGGAAAAGGTGATTATAATTCATGTCTGAGGTAATGAGGGTTTGACTAGATTGATAGCAGTAGGAGTAGTGATGCAGAATGAATCTAAGGACCAATTGGAAGGAAGAACAAACTGGTCCATTTAGAGATTAGATATTGGGGATGAAGGGGAGTGAAAATGAGAGAGAGGGCACAGAGAAGACAGCGAGATAGAAAGAGATCAAAGATTCTGTGAATGTTCATTGGAGATTTAAATAAAGAATGTGTTACTGCTGACAGAAATAAAGTTTGAAAGATTTGAGAGAGAAATGGGAGTTTTCATTTGTTAAATCTGAGGTGGAAAAATGCTAGTGAGAACTTTTGAGATAACTGAAGATACATTTGGAATCATTCACACAGTAGTCACAAGATAGAACTTTGGAACTGGAAGTAAATTTAGAGATAAACCAAGAAAGTAGATCCAGAAGTCAAGCAGTTTGTCCAAAATCACATGACTACCTACTAACAGGTTTGTTAATATCAAGTGATTCCTGGTCTGTTGCTGTTCGAATGATTATGTGCCTGTTGGAGGGGTCACTAACTAAATACCTTTAAGGAGCTGGAAAATGCGGTAAATTCATTGAATCAATTCAGTTGCTCAGTCATGTCCAACTCTTTGCAACCCCATGGACTATAGCACGCCAGGCTTCCCTGTCCATCACCAACTCCTGGAGCTTACTCAAACTCATGTTGGATGGTGATGCCATCCAACCCTCATCCTCTGTCATCCCCTTCTTATCCTGCCTTCAATCTTTCCCAGAATCAGGGTCTTTTCAAATGAGTCAGTTCTTCGCATCAGGTGGCCAGAGTATTGGAGTTTCAGCTTCAGCATCAGTCCTTCTGATGAATATTCAGGACTGATTTCCTTTAGGATGGACTGGTTGGATCTCCTTGCAGTCCAAGGGACTCTGAAGAGTCTTCTCCAACACCACAGTCTAAAACCATCAATTCTTCAGCGCTCAGCTTTCTTTATAGTCCAGTTTTCACATCCATACATGACTACTGGAAAAACCATAGCTTTGACTAGACGGACCTTTGTCGGCAAAGTAATGTCTCTGCTTTTTAATATGCTGTCTAGGTTGATCGTAGCTTTTCTTCCAAGGAGCAAGCGTCTTTTAATTTCATGTCTGCAGTCACCATCTTCAGTGATTTTGGAGCCCAAGAAAATAAAGTCTGTCACTGTTTCCATTGTTACCCCATCTGTTTGCCATGAAGTGATGAGACCAGTTGCCATGATCTTAGTTTTCTGAGTGTTGGGTTTTAAACCAACTTTTCCACTCTCCTCTTTCACTTTCATCAAGAGGCTCTTTAGTTCTTTGTTCTCTGCCATAAGGGTGGTGTCATCTGTGTATCAGAGGTTATTGATGTTTCTCCCAGCGGTCTTAATTCCAGCTTGTGATTCATCCAACTTGTGCTTTATCCAGCCCAGCATTTCGCATGATATACTCTGCATATAAGTTAAATAAGCAGGGTGACAATATACAGCCTTGATGTACTACTTTCCTGATTTGGAACCAGTCCGCTGTTCCATGTCCAGTTCTGACTGTTGCTTCTTTACCTGCATACAGATTTCTCAGGAAGCAGGTAAGGTGATCTGGTATTCCCATCTCCTTAAGGATGTTCCACAATTTGTTACGATCCACACAGTTAAAGGATTTGGCATAGTCAATAACGCAGAAGTAGATGTTTTTCTGGAGGTCTCTTGCTTTTTCAATGATCCAGTGGATGTTGGTAATTTGATCTCTGGTGCAATCAGTTCAATTCATTGAATAGTTGATAAGTATTTTGTAATCTCTGATATTATTATACTTTATATCAGGCCCTGTCCTAGGCCATGTGAAGACAACAGCATGGTCAAGACAGATGAGCTTGTGCTTTAACAAGCTCATTTTTTTAAAAGGAGCAAGTAAAGAGTAAAAGATAATTAGTAAAAGGTAATTATAAAAAAAAGTAAAAAGATAATTAACAGATAATTTTGGGTAATGGGAAGTGCTGTGAAGAAAATAAAACAGTATGATGTACTGAAAAGTGATGAGGTGTGGTACATACTGAAGAGGTAACATTTGATCTGAGACTTGAAAAACATGAGAGAAATTCTGTGTAAGTGTGGTGATAGATCATTCTAGATAGGAGGAATAGCAAGTATGTGGAGGTTAAAGCTAAAGTAAATTTGGTTTTGAACTGAAAGAAGATTTGCTCAGTTCCTCTTATGTACTAGATATAATGCTAGGCTCTGGGAGGTACAGAAGTGAAGAGGACAACACTGGCTTCCCAGACTGAGTGGAAAGTCATGTAGATTCTGGTAGATATTTCTGTTGGTAAATTGATATTTTTTATGTAAAATGATGAATAATATAAACATAATTATCATTTTGATTATATTTCCCACATAGTCTTTACCAAACAAATTTAAGGCCTAGCACAGCTATTATCTTTTTCTGTAGCCTTCTCTTTAAGCCCTGTGGACAGACTTAGTTAGTTTCTTGTTTGTATTTTCATTGACAACTTGTATTGCATCTGTTTTAGTGCTTTTCACACTGTTGGCTTCCATGTCTCTCTCTCCAGCCAGGTTGTAAGCTCCTACCTTGGGAAACTTGCATAGTGCTCTGTGTGCGCTAACCTAATTAAAGTTTCTTTAATCAACTGCTCTGTGTAATTCGTCATGTATTTTTTTGAGGACTAACATTGTTCAATGTATTCTATGTACAGCCATTTCTCTAATTAAATAGGAAGTGGGTTTTGTAATCCTGTTTGACATGATGGATTGACCACATATATTTATTTTCCTCAATGTCATTAAAATACATAAAAGGAATATTAACTCAGAGAGACAAGAGAGCAGAAGATAATTCAACAGTGTTTCTCAGAAAGCAGACAGACAAGTGGTCTGACAGACTTAAAAGTTTGGAAATATGCTTATCATTTGGAAGGCCCAAATACCAAAGATGAGAATAAGGCTTGAGCATAAAAAAGGTGATTTGTTGAAAATCTTTGTATAGAATACTCGAATCTTCCCGGTCTCTTTCCCCACAGGAGATGGGAAATTTATGCTCTGAAAAAATTAAACCATGCAGTCCGAGTCAGAAGTGCACAAGACACAGTGCAGGACAGGGGTGAGGCCTAGGACTGAAAATGAAAACTGAGTGAAAATCTGTTCAGTGTGGAGCCCTTTACATCCTGTCTGTCATACTTCTATCACAATGCCCAGATAAAATCTTCCTCTCTTCTTGCATTCTGAGACAAGAATGGAGACTTTTTCTCCAGAGAAAATGAAAGTTTTGAGAGAAACAATATCTATATATGGATGTTGGGGAGGTAGTCTCCTAAGAAAAAGACTGTTTGGCCACCCAGTCAACCAGTATTGAAGCCTGTTGGTCGTTAAGTCCTTCCCAGAACTTCCATCCAGCTTTTTAGTATATTATTCCATTGTAAAAAATAGAAGTTTTATGTAAATAGTTTACATACCATACAATTCATTCAGTCAAAGTGTACAAATCAGTGGTTTTTAGTCTATGCACAGAGCTGTGCAACTGTTACCTACCACAATCAATTTTAGAACATTTTTATCACCTGAAAAAGAAATCTCAAACTCATAGCAGTCTCTTTTTATTTCCCTTTAATTTTACCAACCCCAGCCCTAAGTAACAGCCAGTGTGGGTTTACCTTTTCTGGACATTTCACATAAATGGATGTGGCCCTTTGTGACTGGCTTCTTTCCTTACTATAATGTTTTCAAGTTCATCCACCTTGTAGCATGTATCAGTACTTTGTTCTGTTTATGCTGACATTCCATTTTATGGATATGCTACATTTTATCTATTCATCAGTTGATAGACGTTTGGGTTGTTTCCACTTTTTTTGATACTATGATTAATCCTCTTATGAACATTCACATAAAATGTTCTCTTGAGTACCTAGAGGTGTAGTTGCTGGGTCGTGTGGTAACTCCTATGTTTAAACCTTTTAGTTCAGTTCCGTTGCTCAATTGTGTCCGACTCTTTGCAAGCCCATGAACCACAGCACGCCAGGCCTCCCTGTCCATCACCAACTCCCGGAGTTTACCCAGACTCTTGTCCATTGAGTCAGTGATGCCATCCAGCCATCTCATGTCACCTTCTCCTTCTGCCCTCAATCTTTCCCAGCATTAGGGTCTTTTCAGACGAGTCAGTTCTTCACATCAGGTGGCCAAAGTACTGGAGTTTCAGCTTCAGCATCAGTCCTTCTAATGAATTTCAGGACCGATTTCTTTTAGGATGGACTGGTTGGATCTCCTTGCAGTCCAAGGGACTCGCAAGAGTCTTCTCCAGCACCACAGTTCAAAAGCATCAATTCTTCGGCGCTCAGCTTTCTTTATAGAAACTCTCACATCCATACATGACTACTGGAAAAACCATAGCTGTGACTAGACGGACCTTTGTCAGCAAAGTAATGTCTCTGCTTTTTAATATGCTCTCTAGGTTGGTCATAACTTTCCTTCCAAGAAGCAAGCATATTTTAATTTCATGGCTGCAGTCACCATTTGCAGTTATTTTGGAGCCCTCCAAAATAAAGTCAGCCACTGTTTATACTGTTACCCCATCTGTTTGCCATGAAGTGATAGGACCAGATGCCATGATCTTAGTTTTCTGAATGTTGAGCTTTAAGCCAACTTTTTCACTCTCCTCTTTCACTTTCATCAAGAGGCTCTTTAGTTCTTCTTCATTTCCTGCCATAAGGGTGGTGTCATCTGCTTATCTGAGGTTATTGATATTTCTCCTGGCAATCTTGATTCCAGCTTGTGCTTTTTCCAGCCTAGCGTTTCTCATGATGTACTCTGCATTTAAGTTAAATAAGCAGAGTGACAATATACAGCCTTGACGTACTCCTTTTCCTATTTAGAACCAGTCTGTTGCTCTGTGTCCAGTTCTAACTGTTGCTTCCTGACCCGCATACAGGTTTTTTAAGAGGCAGGTCAGGTGGTCTGGTATTCCCATCTCTTTCAGAATTTTCCACAGTTTATTGTGATCCACACAGTCAAAGGCTTTGGCATAGTCAATAAAGCAGAAATAGATGTTTTTCTGGAACCCTCTTGCTTTTTCCATGATCCAGCGGATGTTTGCAATTTGATCTCTGGTTCCTCTTGTCTTTTCTAAAACCAGCTTGAACATCTGGAGGTTCACGGTTCATGTATTGCTGAAGCCTGGCTTGGAGAATTTTGAGCATTACTTTTCTAGCATGTGAGATAAGTGCAATCGTGTGGTAGTTTGAGCATTCTTTGGCATTGCCTTTCTTTGGGATTGGAATGAAAACTGACCTTTTCCAGTCCTGTGGCCACTGGTGAGTTT
>NW_011495081.1:7122655-7123259 GCF_000754665.1 Bison bison bison | reverse complement strand
CTATTAGGTCCATACCATTTCTGTCCTTTATTGAGCCCATCTTTGCATGAAATGTTCCCTTGGTATCTCTAATTCTCTTGACGAGATCTCTAGTCTTTCCTATTCTATTGTTTTCCTCTATTTCTTTGCACTGACCGCTGAGGAAGGCTTTCTTATCTCTCTTTGCTGTTCTTTGGAACTCTGCATTCAAATGGATGTATCTTTCCTTTTCTCTTTTGCTTTTTTTTTTTTTTAATTTTGTTTTATTTTTAAACTTTATATAATTGTATTAGTTTTGCCAAATATCAAAATGAATCCATCACAGGTATACATGTGTTCCCCATCCTGAACCCTCCTCCCTCCTCCCTCCCCACACCATCCCTCTGGGTCGTCCCCGTGCACTAGCCCCAAGCATCCAGTATCGTGCATTGAACCTGGACTGGCATCTCGTTTCATACATGATATTTTACATGTTTCAATGCCATTCTCCCAAATCTTCCCACCCTCTCCCTCTCCCACAGAGTCCATAAGATTGTTCCATACATCAGTGTCTCTTTTGCTGTCTCGTACACAGGGTTATTGTTACCATCTTTCTAAATTCCATATATATGCGTTAGTATGCTGT
>NW_011495081.1:7111671-7122048 GCF_000754665.1 Bison bison bison | reverse complement strand
TCTCCACACCCTCTCCAACATTTATTATTTGTAGACTTTGGGATCGCAGCCATTCTGACTGGTGTGAAATGGTACCTCATAGTGGTCTTGATTTGCATTTCTCTGATAATGAGTGATGTTGAGCATCTTTTCATGTGTTTGTTAGCCATCTGTATGTCTTCTCTTCTTTTCACAGCTATTTGTAAGGCCTCCTCAGAAAGCCATTTTGCTTTTTCGCATTTCTTTTTCTTGGAGATGGTCGTTCCCTGTCTCCTGTACAATGTCATGAACCTCCATCCATAGTTCATCAGGCACTCTATCAGATCTAGTCCCTTAAATCTATTTCTCACTTCCAGTGTATAATCATAAGGAACTGTAAAGTATCTTTTTTGTTGTTGTTATAACAAGCCTCTTTTAAGCACACCTGAGTTTGTGTTAAGGAGGTGATTTTGTTTTTTTATTTTATCCTTTTCTTAAATTGAAGTATGGTTGATTTACAGTGTTTTGTTAATTACTGCTGTACAGTAGAGTGATTCAGTTATGCATATCTTTTAAAAGCTTCTTTTCCATTATGGCTTTATCATAATATATTGATAGAGTTATCTGTGCTATACAGTAGGATCTTACTGTTATCCATTAAGAGCTTACATCTGCTAACCCCAAACTCCCACTCCACCTCTCTCCCAGCCCTTTCCCCCTTGGCAATCAACAGTTTGTTCTCTTGTGTCTTTGATTTTGTTTTTTTTTTTCCCATAGATAGGTTCATTTGTATCATGTTTTAGATTCCACATATAAGTGATATATGGTATTTGTCTTTCTGACTTCACTAGTACGATAATTTCTGGTTGCATCTATGTTGCTACAAATGGCATTACTTTGTTCATTTTTGTGGCTGAATAGTATTTCATTGTATATATATACCATACCTACTTTATCTATTCATCTGTCAATGGACATTTAAGTTGTTTCCATATCTTGGCTATTGTGATTAGTGCTGCTATGAACTTAGGGCTACATGTATCTTTTTGAATTGTTTTTGTCTGGATATGGGTTCAGAAATGGGATTGCTCGATCATATGGTAATTCTAGTTTTAGTTTTCTGAGGACCCTTACTGTTTTCCATAGTGGCTGCACCAACTTAAATTCCCACTGACAGGGTAGAAGGGTTCCCTTTTCTCCACACCCTCTTTAGCATTTGTTATTTGTAGACTTTTTGGTGATGGCCATTCTGACTGGTGTAAAGTGATACTTCATTATGGTTTTGATTTGCATTTCTCTAGTAATTAGTGAGGGAGAAGGCAATGGCACCCCACTCCAGTACTCTTGCCTGGAAAATCCCATGGATGGAGGAGCCTGATAGGTTGCAGTCCATGGGGTCACTAAGAGTTGGACATGACTGAGCGACTTCCCTTTCACTTTTCACTTTCATGCATTGGAGAAGGAAATGGCAACCCACTCTAGTGTTCTTGCCTGGAGAATCCCAGGGACAGGGGAGCCTGGTGGGCTGCCTTCCATGGGTCGCACAGAGTCGGACATGACTGAAGCGACTTAGCAGCAGCAGCAGCAGCGGCAATTAGTGATGTTGAACATCTTTTCATGTGCCAATTGGCCATAAAGAGGTGGTTTTTGGAAAGCCCCTAAGCATGGGAAGTGGTTGCTAGGAGAAGCAACCCTGTGATTAAAAGGATAGGAACTTTCAGCCTCTCAGCCCTCAGCTAGACCCCCTGGTAGGGGTGAAGAGCTGGAGAATGACTTGGTCACTGATGATCAATCATGTTTATTTAATAAAGCCTCCATAAAGATCCCTGAACTACAGACATTTGGAGAGACTGATGAACAAGGATGCTTCTATGTGCTGAGAAGGCAACATACTCCAGACTCTATATATAGAGACAGAGGCTCCTTTGTTTGGGACCCTTTTAGGTCTCTCTCTCTGTATCTCTTCATTCGGCTGTTTATTCACATCTTTTAATTTCCTTTATAAACTGATAATCTAGTAAATAAACTTTTTCCTGAGTTCTGTGAGCTGCTCTAGCAAACCGATCAAACCTGCAGAGGGCGAGTCATGGAAATCTCTGATTTACAGCCAGTTAGTTGTTCAGACATACAGGTGACAACCTGGACTTGTGATTGGTATCTGAAGTGGTGGTAGGGATAGTCTTGTAGGACTGAGTCCTTAACCTGTGGATCTGATTCTGTCTCTAGGTAGAAAATATCAGAGTTAAGATAAATTGTAGGACACCCAGTTAGTGTTGGCAGAAATGTTTGGTATGTGGGAAACCTCTACACATTTGGTGACTAGAGTGGTCAGAAGTGAAATATTGTAAAAAAGGAAAACAATAGAGTTGTTCTTTACAGTGTCCATTCTGCTCCCTGGATGTGTTCTCCAGTCCTTTGTTTTCCTCTTGGCGCTACCTCTGGATTCTTGGCTCAGTTCTTTGAAAGGCTTTTCATTTTCTATGAGAAATAGTCTTTTTTTTGCAACTGAGTAGCTCTTTCAGTCATGTTTTCTACCTGTTGAACTTTGTGGCCCAGAGGATCCTTCAGTTTGAGCTGACTCAGTCTTTTTTAGTCCAAGCTGGTAGTGCTCCTACTAATACTATGAAAAGACAAAAACAAAAAAACTCTCCAAAACCCAAAACCCATAAACTAACTCAGAACAAAAAGCATAACACTTTCTGGGTTTCCTATGATTTTTTTCTCCAAAGCCACACCCATAATTCTAAGATGGACCTCTGTCTACTTTGGACGTATCAGGCTGCTCTGAGATAAAGCCCTTGAGATTCTTATATAGTAATATTGCCTTGCATTTTCTGAGACATTAAAGGGTCTTGGTTTGACATTTATTTTGAACTCGTTCTTACTATGAGAATTTTTGTTAATTGGAGACTGGAAGTGTGAAATGGTTTTAATTTTCCAACCTAGCACATATTGGGCCCTTTATATTTCCTGCAGATTTGAATGAATGAACCTAAATAATTCCTTCTTTAATTTATCTGTCTTTACATACCTTTAATATTCCACTAGGAAAAAAAAGACCAGTTGACACTTGCAACATTCTACCTGGAAATCTCCTTAGTCATATTCACATTTTAATTAGGTACATTTTGTTTTTCTTATCTTCCAAGTTGCCTTAGTCCTCTGGCCAGTTACTAGGTTTACAGACTCTAGTAACACTTCCTCATTGCTCTTCCAGTTTTGCCTCTGCTTACCATGCAGTCCCTAAGTCAGCCCTACATATTTTGGGTTTTTGTGTGGTATCATTCCATTTCTAATATTCTTTTCTGTATCATTTACTTGTTGCTGAATAACAAACCACCCAAACTAGGTGGCTAAAACAATAGTAATTTATTATTTCTCATAATTTTGTAGATTGGGATGTTAATTTATTGATTTTATTAGGCTATTAAATACAAGTATTATTTAATGATGGGTTTGTTCAGGGCTGAGTTCAGATAGGAAAATTAGAACTCTTGCATTTTTATATGTTTTTTTTCCATCCCAGATTTCATAAAGCAGGGTTTTCTTTGGGGATCTTTCCAAGAGTTCAAAGGCAGAAACTACAAGACTTCTTGAAGCCTAAACTCTGGTACTCTAAACTCTGGTGTCAATTCTCACACATACTATTGATCAAAGAATGTTATACAGCTAACCTAGATTCAAAAGAGAAAAGAAATACATTCCATTTCTGGATGGGAGAAGCAAGAAAGTCATATTGCAAAGAGGTGTGAGTGCTGAATGGGAGGAATTTGTGGCTGTTAAACATGTATGTAAGAATATATACACAGTATATAAAAAACTACTAGATAAGAGAGGTTTTTATGTTCATAAAGCAGAAATAGAATGCTATGAAAAAAATACAGTTCTGTAACAGAAAATAAATTTGGACATTAAAAAGATAAATTTCAACAGAATGATTGGGAGATAAGGGGGAGGAGATCTCTCAGAAAGTGGAACAAAAGTACAATAAGATAGAAATAAGAAAATAGGAGAGATAAGAAAATTAGATGATCAATATATGTGATTCAGCATCCTACTAAAAGGAGTTCCAGAGAGAACAGAGAATGAGGGGAGGATATTATAAATAGTATAGGCCTCCTTTTCTATAGCTGAGGCCAAACTGTCATGTTAAGTATGAGGTTGGAATAGTGTAATTTTGAGACATTTTTACGTGAAAAGAACTTAGCTTCCATTCACCCACCCATAGGAAGCTACTGGAGGGTTACTTTTTATCAAGACCAGGAAAAAAGCCAAAAAAAAGAAGGCATAGGAGACAGGAAACAGCAGTTCTATATATAAGAAGATGTCAGTGGAAAACTGGAAAACAACGGCAGTGCATCCAGACCAGGCCAGGTTGGAGCAACAGAATGGAAAGATGTGGGAGAGTCATGACTAAATAATTTGATGTTTTTGAAAACTTAGAAAAATTGTTGACTGACATTTTTTTGGAGCATTTGAAAAAAGTAAATAGCAGGTACAAAGCAAAATAAGAAATGGGAAAAAAAAGTCTTAACAGTATCTAAACTTAACAACAAAAAGACATGTAATGAATGATACTTTTCTTGGCTTGGCAGTAAACAACATTTGTGTGTGTGCTCAGTCGCTTAGTTGTGTCTTACTCTCTTTGTGACCCTATGGACTGTAGCCCGCCAGGCTTTGCTGTCCATGAAATTTTCCAGGCAAGAATACTGGAGTGGGTTGCCATTTCCTACCCCAGGTGATCTTCCTGACCCAGGGACTAAATTTACATAGTTAACAATAATTTAAGCCAGTAGTTCTCAAAGGTTTAAAGATACTTTTAAAGGTTATTAAAGATCTTAGAAAACTTTTGTTTATGTGGCATATATCTTTTGCTGTTTTCTGTATGAGATGAGGAATTAAAACTGAGAAAATTTTTTGATGTTTATTCAAATAAAATCATAAATTGTAATTTGAAATGACATTTTTATAAAAAAAGAACATATTTTCCTAAACAAAAATACTTAGTAATAAAAATGGCATTGTTTTCTATTTGTGAATCTCCTTCATATCTGGCTTAAAAGGACACAAGTAGATTATTGTATCTGCTTTTACATTTTTCTGTTGCAGTATCTTATTATGTAGCTTATGGAAAATTCCACTGTACACTAATGTGAATATAAAAATAAAGGCATTTAACACTGTAGTATTATAATGAAAATAATTTTTAAGTTGCAGACCCCCTTAAAGATCTTCTCACATTTTTATAACTATTGATGTAAACTGACCTTGGAGTCAACCTAAAATTGTGCTGTGAGTTTGTTAAGAAGATGGAAGAAGTGAGCTAAATTAATTAATATAATAGGATGTAAAAAAATACAGTAAAAATGGATACATTAAAAAAAATAGAGTTAAAGCATTTAGAAATATTTAGGAATATATCTGAAGAAACAGCCAAAATAATTGAAAGTGACTCGGAAAGTGGGAATGGCGAAAGGGAGGCCAGCTGATCACTGTTTTCCCATGTTTGCTTTCTGGCTCTTTTTTTTTTTTTTACACAACTGCAAATATTACTTTGGGTAAAATTAAAAATTAACAAAACACAGGAAAGAAAGAAAATTAAATGAGACATAACCTTGCCCTTAGGGGGTCATCTAATGTAAGAGTGATCTTATATACCAATTGTTGTTGTTCGGTCACTCAGTTGTGTCCCACTGTTTGTGACCCCATGGACTGCAGCAGGCCAGGCTTCCCAGTCCTTCATTATCTCCTGGAGTTTGCTCAAACTCAAGTCCATTGGATTCATGATGCCATCCAACCATCTCATCCCTTGTTGCCCGCTTCTCTTCCTGCCCTCAGTCTTTCCAAGCATCAGGGTCTTTTCCAATAAGTCAGCTTTTCACATGAGGTGGCCAAAGTATTTCACATCAGGTGGCCAAAGGACTGAGCTTCAGCATCAGTCCTTCAATTACTGTTAAACATAGGTAGATGTACATAGTTATTATAGATTCTCAGTTACATGGTAGCATGATAGATCATAATTCCTTGGCAACAGATAACAAAATTTTACTAAAACTGCCTTAAACAAGAAGGACATTTATTATCTTACATTATACACGTATAGAGGTTGAGTAGATTCCTGATATGGTATAGTTGGTGCCTGAGCAATGTTGTCAGGGACCAAGGTTCCTTCTTTTTTACCACTCTGCCATCCTCACTGCCCTCAAGCTGACTCCCCTTGTGGTCAAATAGGGCTTCAGCAATTCCAGGTGTTAAGATGAGACAGAATAATATCCAGCATAAGAAAAGACTCATTTCTTCCTGTGACTCCTAGGAGCAAAAAGAACTTTCTTAGAAGCCTCCCTTCGGAATACACTTTCCTTCTGAACTCTGACCAGGATTGAGTTGCTTGCCTATTTATAAATCAGTCTTAATCTTCTATGCTGAAGATAATGTTTGGGAATTAACCGCTGTGACTCCAGATATAAGACGTATTTTAAGATAGTTACATATTATTAAAATTGCTCAGCAAAAGGAAAGAGAGTGGACATCCTTGTCTTGTTTCTGATCTTGGAGGAAGATCTTTCAGCTTTTTGCCATTATGATGTTAGCTGTGGGCTTGTCATGTATGGCCTTTATTATGTTGAGGTAATAAAGAAGGGCAATGCCAAAGACAGTTCAAACTATCACACAATTGTACTCATCTCACACACTAGCATTAGCACTCGCATTAGCAAAGTAATGCTCAAAATTATCCAAGCTAGGCTTCAACAGTAGGTGAACTGAGAACTTCCAGATGTTCAAGCTGGATTTAGAAAAGACAGAGGAACCAGAGATCAAATTACTATCATCCATTGGATCACAGAAATAGCAAGAGAATTCCAGGAAAACATCTACTTCTGCTTCACTGACTACGCTAAAGCCTTTGACTGTGTGGATCACAACAAACTGTGGAACATCCTTAAAGAGATGGGAATACCAGACAGGCTTCCCTGCCTCCTGCTAAACCAGTATGCAGGTCAAGAAGCAACAGTTAGAACTGGACGTAGAACAACTGACTGGTTCCAAATTGGGAAAGGAGTACATCAAGGCTGTATATTGTCACCCTACTTCTTTAACTTATATGCAGAGTACATCATGAGAAATGCTGGACTGGATGAAGCACAAGCTGGAATCAAGATTGCCAGGAGAAATATCAATAACCTCAGATATGCAGATGACACCACCCTTATGGCAGAAAGTGAAGAGGAATTAAAGAACCTCTTGATGAAGGTGAAAAAGGAGAGTGAAAAAGCTGGCTTAAAACTCAGCATTCAAAAAACTAAGATCATGGCATCCAGTCTTATCACTTCATGGCAAATAGATAGGGAAACAATGGAAACAGTGAGAGACTTTATTTTTGGGGGCTTCAAAATCACTGCAGATGATGACTGCAGCCATGAAATTAGAAGATGGTTGCTCCTTGGAAGAAAAGCTATGTCTAACCTAGACAGCATACTAAAAAGCAGAGACATTACTTTGCCAACAAAAGTCCGTCTAGTCAGAGCTATGGTTTTTCCAGTAGTCATGTATGGATGTGAGAGTTGAACCGTAAAGAAAGCTGAGCACTGAAGAATTGATGCTTTTGAACTGTGGTGTTGGAGAAGACTCTTGAGAGTCCCTTGGACTGCAAGGAGATCCAACCAGTCCATTCTGAAGGAAATCAGTCCTGAATATTCATTAGAAGGACTGATGCTGAAGCTGAAACTCCAATACTTTGGCCACCTAATGCAAAGAACCGGCTCATTGGAAAGACCCTGATGCTGGGAAAGATTGAAGTCAGGAGGAGAAGGGAAGGACAGAGGATGAGGTGGTTGGATGGCATCACTGACTTGATCGACATGAGTTTGAGCAAGCTCCAGGAGTTCGTGATGAACAGGGAAGCCTAGCATGCTGCAGCCCATGGGGTCATAAAGAGTCGGACACGACTGAGGGATTGAACAACAACAAATGTACCTCAAATGTTGAGGTACTCGTTTTGTTTTTTAATCATTGTTATTTTAAGCCATTAGGTTTTGAGGGGGCTGTTACAACCGATAAAGGATTTTTATCTTTATATGTTTAACTTTATACTTCCAAACTGTTTTCACCAGTGTACACACTGACAGTGTCTGGGAGTTTCCATTGTTTCACTTCTTCACTAATCTTTGGTAATGTCCAATTTTAAAATGTTTGTTAATCTGATGAGTATGTTTGTGGAATCTTGGAGTTTTAATTTTCGTTTTCCTAATTACCAGTGAAACTGAGCACATTCTCCTGTGTATATTGGCTATTTGAATATCCTCTTTTATGAAGTACCTGTTTAAATACTATGTATACTTTTCTGTTAGTTTATCTGTCATTTTTTTTCTTACTACATTTAAAATATTCTTGGTGTTAGTCTTTTTTTGGGTTATATGTGTTAAAAATAATTTTTTCCAGTTTGTGATTTATCTTTTTATTCTCTTTGATATTTTTTGGTGAACAGAAGTTTTTAATTTCAGTAGTAAAGAGATTAGTCTTTTGCTTCATTACTAGTGCTTTTGGTGTCTTGTTTAAAAAAAAATCATTCCTCAGTTCAAGAGCAACTAGTATATTCTGTAGTATCTCACAACAGGATTATACTTTTGCTTTAAAATTGGTTCTCTGATCCATTTGGGATTATCTTTGCATATTATGTGAAGCAGGGGTCAAATTTCACTTTTTTTTCTGAAATAGATGTGTAGTCATCCCAGAACTATTTATTGAAAATAAGTAGTCCTTCCACATGTATATGATATATAAATATATGTACACACATAAGAACATCCACTGGTCTGGATTCCCGGTTTTATTTCATAGGTCTTTTTGTATTTTCCTGCAACGTTGTCACATTGTCTTAATTGCTCTAGTGCTATAATAAAACTTCATAATTGATGGAACAAGTCTTCCCACTTTTTAAGAGTATCTTGGCTATTTTTCATTATTTGCATTTCTGTTTCTGTATTAATTTAAAAATTACGTTACTGAATTTTGCAAGAACTATTAGGATTTGTCTGAGATTGCATTGAATTGAGTTTTTCAATTTGGGAATAATTGGCTTCTTTTCACTTTTGAGGCTTCTGGTATATGAATATGGTGTATTTCTTCATTTATTTAGATATTATTTAATCAAGTTTTATATTTTTCTGCCTAAAAATCTTAAACATGTTTTGTTAGATTTATTCTAGCTATTGCAAATGTTATTTTAAGTTTTATTCCCAAGATTTTTTTCTTAGTGTACAGGAATACAGTTGGTTATTGTGTATTATTTTTATTTCTCTCTAGTTTGCTAATTCTCTTATTTTTTCTAGTATGTCATTTGTAATTTTAAAAAGTTATTTTTATTCACAGTTATTTCATCAGTGAATTGCTTTTGTCTATATGGCTTTTATTTCTTTTTCTTGCTTTCTCATACTACCTTTAATAAAATGTAGTGGTAATTGAAATTCTTGCCTTATTCATGATCTCAAAGAGAATGCTTTCAATTTTTTACTATTAAGCATGATGTTGCTGAAACCTTTTTGTAGATTATGCTGATTAAGGAAATTCTCATTTGCTTATTGTTTTCTGAGAGCTTTAAAAAATATCATAAACAATTGTTGCATATTTTCAGATGCTTTTAAAAAAATCTGTGATCATGTAGTTTTTTTCTTTTAGCATCTTAGTATATAGAATTACAGTAACTGATTTTCTATTGTTAAATCTTACGTTTCTGTGGTAAATTTACTTTATTATCATACATCATTTTTATCCATTATTAGCTTCAGTATGTGCTTATTTTGTTTAGAATTTGGATCTACTTTCATGAGCTATACTGGTCTATAATATTTCATTTCCATATTTTGATTCCTTGTTTTGGTATTATCTGTATGGTTTAAGTCCTTTGAAATTTTTTCTGACACTTTACTGTGCTGTCTGTAGATACGGATTTTTAAAAATCCATTGTGGACATATACAATTTTTTCCTCTGTAATAAAATAGAATTTATGTCAATTTAATATACATACACTATGTACATTAAAGAGGATAACTATAGCTTTAAGGATGCATATCAAAAGTATTAGAGGTGCTCTGTGAAGGTTTGGAAAAGGAATGGAATTAGAAACCAAGCACACAGGAGTCAAGTACAGAATTCTGCATGGACTGAAGAGGTGAGCCGTGAACTAAGTACAATTAGTTTAACGTGAGATTAAAACAAAGGGATCCTTTTCTTTTCAGTTTCTCAGTCAGAATTAAATCAAATGCAGCATTTTTTGATTCATTGGGATTCTTGATCTGAAGCTTGATGTTTTCTTCAGTTTTGGATCAGATCAGATCAGATCAGATCAGTCGCTCAGTTGTGTCCGACTCTTTGCGACCCCATGAATCGCAGCACGCCAGGCCTCCATGTCCATCACCAAC
>NW_011495081.1:7085655-7111571 GCF_000754665.1 Bison bison bison | reverse complement strand
CATGAGGTGGCCAAAGTACTGGAGTTTCAGCTTTAGCATCATTCCTTCCAAAGAAATCCCAGGGCTGATCTCCTTCAGAATGGACTGGTTGGATCTCCTTGCAGTCCAAGGGACTCTCAAGAGTCTTCTCCAACACCACAGTTCAAAAGTATCAATTCTTCGGTGCTCAGCCTTCTTCACAGTCCAACTCTCACATCCATACATGACCACAGGAAAAACCATAGCCTTGACTAGATGAACCTTTGTTGGCAAAGTAATGTCTCTGCTTTTGAATATGCTATCTAGGTTTTGGATAATTCTCAGTTATTAGGTTTTCAGAATATAGCCTGTTTCTCTCTTCTTTGGGGAATGGTAAGAATGGTACCATTCTTTGGTACCATTGGGGAATGGTACTTCATCTTTCTTAACTTTCTTCTGTACTTTGCATTTTTTAAATTTCCTTACTGCATCCTCCATATTGTACCTGATCTATTTTCTAGTACACTGATTCTCTTTTCAACTATGTCCAGTCTTCTACCAGACATATGGATTGAGTTATCAATTGTTGATTATATATTTTTCATACCTAGAGATTATACTTGGATCTTTAAAAATATCTGATATTCTTTGCAGATATAATAGTTTCAACCTTGACTTTATTTCTTTAAGCATACTAAGCATATTTATTTTTTAAGTCTGTTTGTGATAATGCCAGAAATCTACGGTATGTGTGTGCCTTTTTAAACTTGTTCTCATAATGCAGTGCTTCTTTCCGTGCCTAATTATCTTTATGTGCTACTCACTCTCCCTGAAAAATTATCCAGAAGATTCTTTGAATACCTACAATAAAGAGACTTTTTATTTGCTTAATCGGCACTTCCAGTATGGAAACATTTAAAATCATATTCACAAATTGATGTATCTTTCACTATCCTTTGAAGTAACTTTTGTTAACAAATTAATCTGAAGTTAAGTTTTTAAACACTTCTTGTGATGATACTTTTTGTTTAATCTTCTCATTCTTCCTCTCCCCCTCCCTTTTCTCCTTTACGATTTATTTGCTTGGCACCAAAGTAACTCTCCTATTGAAGATGGTTATTTTTACTTCAATTTTATCTGAGAGTTAACTCTTCTGAATTCTACTTAATATAGTTGTTTTTTTATTAGGCTCCCTGCTTTGGCAGGCCTTAGGTTTGAATTCCATGTCTCTTAAGCCAGAGGCCACCAAAGCTGTTACTAAATTTTATATACCATGTAACATTCATCACCAAATTCAATAAGACAGTTTCATTCACTGAACATAATAAACCACTTAAAAATAGCAGTTTTCATTCATGTGTGATGTAAGGCTGTCAAATGAAAAGTATTCCTTATAATGGGCCATTGTCCAAGAAATCCATTTCACTCTGAAAGTAGATTCCACCCCTTTGCTCACCTTTTCAGTCTCAGACAAGTTTCACAACAGAAAAATATTTGTGAGCAGAGAAGTCAAATTCAGGAAGAAACTTAGATTACTTTTTTGTTTTCTCCTGCCAGTAGCTTCATAACCACAGAGTTGAGTTTGGCAAACTTTAAAATTCTATTGACCTGAGATTTCCCTGGAGATCCAGTGTTTAAGACTCCATGCTTCCACTTCAGGGGGTGCAGGTTTGATTCCTGATCGGGGAACTTAAGATCCCGCATGCTGGGCGGTACAGCCAAGAAAAAAAAATCTATTGACGTAATCAGTGAGCATCATTAAGCTATAACAACATAAAATTCATAGTCAAAATACCTTGATTTATAGAGACTAAAAGGAACTTGACACAATAAAAGTGTTGATATTTTATTAAAATAAAGGCAATTTAAAACAGCATCATACATCATTTAGTAATGTAGAACTCTGTTTTAGTCAACTCTGAAAAGTTGAAAGGGCTACGGTATCTTTATTTCATTAACATGGAAGAACATTAGGTTTCCAAGCACTACAAAAACAGTACAATATAGTGTTTGGGGCAGGGACTCCGGAGTCAACGTGTCCGTTTTCAAATTCTGCTTTCATCACTTATTAGCTGCGAAACCTCTGGAAGTTTACTAACCTCTCTGTTCCTTTGTTTCTTCACCTGCAAAAAATGGGGATGATGATTTTACTTATCCAAGAAAGATTTGTTTTGAGGATTGAGTTATAATAATATATATTATGAGCTGAGACCCCCACCTGGCAGGTAGTCTGTGTCCTTTAAGTGTTAACTGTTATATTTCTGAACAACCATTTGTCTAAAAGCCTTCACCTGAACACATGAATTAGCAATAGAATGGAAAACTGAAATGGAATGGAATACTACATTTCTGTTAAGACGGAACAATGGGAAACTTGAAGATAAGTTCCCATTGCCCTCTTCTTACTGATATCTCTTGACACATCACCACAAGTTGTGGAACCAGTCCTCTTCATCTTCAGAGCACATATCCACTTACCTTGATGTCTGCTTCATTTGGACATCCAAAATCCATGTCCAAAACTGAACTCCTGAACTTGCCAACCCTGCCTCCCCAAATGCTCCAGCCTGCAGTCTTCCCTCCACTGTTCAATCCACCCAGGTGGTGCTCAGGCCAAAAACTTCAAAATTATCCTTGACTCCTCTCTTTGTCTCACCTCACATGCAATCCATCAGTCAATCCCACTGGCTAGGTCTTTGATACTTTTAAGATTTTAAAAATATTTTATTTGGAATTGTTGTTTTTAGTTAGACTGTTAGTCCAAATAACATAGCCCATTATTTTTAGGAATGGAAGTTTCCCTTTTATAAAGTTTCTTACATACACAATTGTGATGGTTAATTTTTTTGTCAAGTTGGCTATGTCACAGTACCCAGATACTTGGTCAGACATCTGTGTCTGTGAAGATAGTTTTTAGATGAGATCAACACTTAAATCAGTAGACTTCGACTAAAGCAAATTACCCTTTATAATGTGGATGCTATGCTATGCTATGCTATGCTATGCTATGCTAAGCTAAGTCACTTCAGTCGTGTCTGACTCTGTGCGACCCCATAGACGGCAGCCCACCAGGCTCCCCCAGCCCTGGGATTCTCCAGGCAAGAACACTGGAGTGGGTTGCCATTTCCTTCTCCAATTATAATGTGGATGGGCCTTATCTAATCAGTTGAAGGTTGTAAGAAAAAAAGATTGAGGTTCCCTAAGGAAGAAGGAATTGTGCTTCCAGATTACCTTTGGACTTAAGTTGTAGTATTACCTCTTTCCAGGGTCTCCAGCCTTTTGGCCTGTCCTAAAGATTTTCGATTTGTCAGACCCCACAATCACATGAACCAATTCCTTGAAATAAACCTTTTTATATATATACTCTATTAGTTCTCTTTTCTCTGAAGAACATTTACTAATACAATACCTATCAGGATGGCTAAAATAAAAAGTAGTAATAATACCAAATAGTGGTGGGTCTTTGGAGAAACTGAACACTTGTACATTGCCAAATAGGGTGTAAAATGGCATAACCACTCTGGGAAATAGTTTGACTTTTAAAACTGAAAACTGACTCAATATTTATTCAGCCCAGCAGTTACACTCTTGGACACTTATCCCTAAGAAATGAAGACATTTGTTCATATAGAAACTTGTACATGAATGTTCATAGCAGCTTTATTCATAAGAGCCAAAAACTGAGAACAACTCAGATTTCTTTCAGTGAGTGCATGGTTAAACCATAATATGTCTATACCATGGAATATTGCTCAGCAGTAGAAAGGAATGAACTATTGATATGTACAGCAACGTGGATGAATCTCAGTGTAATTATTATAAGTGAAAAAAATCCAGTTTCAGTGGGTTGCATGATATATGATTCCATTTATATAATATTCTGGAAATAATAAAATTAGAGAAAAGATCAGTGTAGTGGGTATGGAGACAAAGAAGCTGCATGAGGGAGCCTATGTTGATGGTACAGTTCTATATCGTGATTGTAGTGTAGTTGAATGAAGCTGTATGTATAATAAACTTTCATAGAATTATAAACACAGACACATACACAAACTAGTGTATGTATAATCAGTAAAATAATCATAAGCTCTCTGAGTTGTACCAGTGTCAGACACACAGTTTTCTTATTGTCCTGTTACTATACAAAATGTTAACATTAGGAGAGGCTGAGTGAATGGTGCATAGGACTCATTGTACATTTCTTTGCAGCCGCTTGTGAATCAATTATTAGAATGAAAAGTTGAAAAACTTCTTGCAGCCTGATTCATACTTTTTTCTGGGTTGAGAAACACATTTAAATGCCTTGGTTTATAGCAAAAGGCAGTTATCACATTCCCCCTTTCCCAACTTTGTTGGGTTTAAAGATTGCATTTCTGTTAATTAGTATTCACACTGTCCTTACAAAATGCTTTATATCAAAACAAAGTTAAGAAGCACAGTATCTATCTCAGACTTGGTATGATCAGGTTAGTACTGAGTCAAGCCTTGTCTGTAACATTAGGAACCCAGTCTTTGGGTGGTTAGGAGCAGAAAATTTGTTCTTAAGGGTACTAAGGTAAAAGAAAAAGCCTCAGCCACCGAGAAATAGAATAGGATCATTGTTGCTGAGTGTTTTGTGTATCAAGATCAGAATAACAGTGATGACAAAATTGTTATTCAGTGTTAAACCTGGAGGGTTATGGGATACAAGTTGTTTTATTTTTACGATGACTGTGCTTTTACTTGAAAAACCTAAATAAATTTTTTTCAGTTAAAACCTATTTATATTACAGGAAATAAATGTTAATATGGAGAACGATTTTAAGACTGAGTCAGCATCATCTGCCTTCTCTCTTCAAAGTTCTTCAGAGACATTGTTTTCTATTCAACTATTAGATTTCAAAACAAGTTTACTGGAAGCATTAGAAGAATTACGAATGAGAAGGGTGAGTTTCTTTTTAAAACATTAAGTCAGAGAACTTGATTTTGTTCATTATTTTTTTGTCTTAAGGAGAGAAAAAGACAACAAAATAGCTTCTTATTTAGAAAAAAGAAATCTAGCCTCGCCAACAGAGTAAAAGAGAAAAGGTCAGATTTAGTCAACATCTGGAGGTGGAAAAGAAGTTATAAACCAAGGTAAAAAATAAAAGAGATTTCATAAGCTAGCTAGCATTGAGTGCCTTGGAATGCATAGTTAGCATTACAGTTGGATACTGTGACTGATTAAAAAAAAAGAACTGCAGTTTCACAGTACAGTTTTGATAGATACTAATGAAATGATTAAATGATTAAATAAACAAATAACATGATTAAGTGACAATAAATATATGTAGTATTTTGACTTCAAATAATAAAATATCCCTGTTTTTAAAAATGATAACCCTGAAATTTTTAGTAAGGGGATATCTAGTATTAAATTGTAAAAGATGTTTGGTTTTAGCAGGAGATTTGTATTGGACAGAAACCCTGAAAAGCATTTCATTTCTGAGACTCTGAATTTGCAGAACAAGTTATCACCTCTGTGTTAGATTTGAGTTGGTAAGATTCTGATATGAAAAAAATAAATTCTTAATCATTGTAATAATGATCTAGGGATGAAGTAATTAGGACTTACATGTAACTGAGGGTAGATTCTCTCTACCGTAGAGAGAATCAGTAAAATTTGGTGACTTCCTGGAAATAAAGTATAAGTAGGAGTAAAAAAATAACCTGAAAGAGTTTTATTTTTATGAACCCTGTTTTAAGATTTTAAAATACTGAAATTTGTTGTCATAATAAGGAAATTTAATTACCATCCTATATATAAAGCTGCTTTCAACCAATGTAACAAAAGTCTATTAAACAAAGAAGAAATTATGCTTTAAAAAATAGATATCTTGGATAAGTTTTGAAAATAACTTTTTTATAAAACTAGCTTAAAATATTATCTTTTCTGAATAAAGTCCCCTACTATTATTGTGTTGCTGTTGACTTCTTTTTTTATGTCTGATAATATTTGTCTTATATATTGAGGTGTTCCTATATTAGGTGCATATATATTTATACTTGTTACATCTTCTTTGATCTCTTGATCTATGTAGTGTTGTTCTTTGTCTTTTCTAATAGTCTTACTCTTTATTTTAAAGCCTATTTTGTCTGATATAAGTATTGCTGCTCTGGCCTTCTTTAGGTTTCCGTTTGCATGTAATACCTTTTTCCATCCCCTCACTTTGAGTTTATATGTGTGTCTTTAGATCTGAAGCGAGTCTTTTATAGACGGTGTATATATGGGTCATGTTTCTGTATCCATTCAGCCACTCTGTGTCTTTTGGTTGTAACATTTAGTTCATTACGTTTAAGGTAATTATCATTATATATGTTCTTACTGACATTTTGTCAATTGTTTTGGATTTGGTTTATAAGCCTTTCTTCCTCTTTATTCTTTTGTGATTTGATGACTGTCTTTAGGGTTATGTTTGCATTTCTTTTTCTGGTGTATATCTATTATAGATTTTTGGTTTCTGGTTTACTGTGAAGTTTTTGTATAGCAATCTATATATATTCATGATTGTTTTAATTTACTCATCTCTCAATTTCAAATGCATTTTTAAAACCCTACATTTATACTCTACTTCCCTAATTATTGCTGTTGTTGATAGCATATTTTGCATCTAATTATTTTGTGTATCCCTTAATTGCTTATTGTGGATATAAATAATTTTGCTACTTTTGTCTTTCAGAACTCTGCTAACTTTGTATGTGGATGATTTCCTACCTTTACTGTTTCTTTCCCTTTACTGATGAGCTTTTTCATTTCCTAATTTTCTTGTTTCTAGTTGTGGCCTCTTCTTTTTTCTCCTAGAGAAGTTCCTCTAACCATTGCTGTAAAGGAGAAGATATTTACAAGTGATATGACCAATAAGGGGTTAATATCCAAAACATATAAACAGGTCATATAACTCAACATCAGAAAAACAAACAACCTGTTTAAAAATAGGAAGGAGCACTGAGTAGATATTTTTCTAAAGAGGATATACAGATGGCCAACAGGCACATGAAAAGATGCTCAGCGTTGCTAATCATTAGGGAAATGCAAATCAAAACCAAACTGATTCATACCCATCAGAATGGCTGTCATCAAATAGAACACAAACAACAAATGCTGGCAAGGATGTGAAAAAAAGGGAACCCTCATGCACTGTTGGGGAATGTAAATTGACGTAGCCGCAATGGATAACAGTATGGAGATTTCTTGAAGAACTAAAAATAGGACTACCATATGACCCAGCTACTGCACTCCTGGGTATATATTTGAAAGAGCTCAAATGCTAATTCAAATAGATGCATGTACCCCAGTGTTCAGAGAAGCATTATTTAGTTGCCAGGATGTGGAAGCAATCTAAATGTCCATCAGCAGATGAATGGATAAAGAAATTGTGGTGTATACACACACACACACACGTATACATATCCATCCATCCATTCATTCGTCCATACATGTACAGTGGAATACTAAAAGTGAAAATGTTAGTTGCTCAGTCGAGTCTGACTCTTTGAGACCCCATCGACTGTAGCCCACCAGGCTCCTTTGTTCATGTAATTCTCCAGGCAAGAGTACTGGAGTGGGTAGCCATTTCCTTCTCCAGGGTATCTTCCCAACCAAGGGATTGAACCTAGGTCTCCTGCATTGGAATACTACTACAATATTACAATGCTGCTGCTGCTGCTGCTAAGTCGCTTCAGTCGTGTCCGACTCTGTGCGACCCCATAGACAGCAGCCCACCAGTCTCCCCCATCCCTGGGATTATCCAGGCAAGAACACTGGAGTGGGTTGCCATTTCCTTCTCCAGTGCATGAAAGTGAAAAGTGAAAGTGAAATTGCTCAGTTGTGTCTGACTCCCAGCGACCCCATGGACTTCAGCCTACCAGGCTCCTCCGTCCATAGGATTTTCCAGGCAAGAGTACTGGAGTGGGGTGCCATCGCCTTCTCCGACAATACTACAATGGAATACTACTAATCCATGAAAAATGACATTTTGCTGTTTGCAGCAACATAGATGGAAGGCATTATGCAAAATGAAATGTGGAATCTAAAAATTAAAACAGACTAGCATGTGTGTGAAAGTCGCTCAGTCATGTCTGAGTCTTTGCAACCCCATGGACTGTATATAGTCCATGGAATTCTCTAGGCCAGAATACTGGAGTGGGTAGCCTTTCCCTCTCCAGGGGATCTTCCCAACCCAGGGATTGAACCCAGGTCTCCCGCATTGCAGGTGGATTCTTTACCAGCTGAGCCACAAGGGAAGCCCAAGAATACTGGAATGGGTAGCCTATCCCTTCTCCAGAGGATCTTCCTGACCCAGGAATTGAATTGGGGTCTCCTGCATTGTAGGTGGATTCTTTACCAACTGAGCTATGAGGGAAGCCCAACAGACTAGTGAATAAAACAGAAAAGTTGACTCATGGATAAAGAGAACAAACTAGTGGTTACTAATAGGGATAGGAAAGGGAGGAGGAGAGACATACATGGGTAGGTGAAAAAAAGGATTATTATGAGGTTATGTGAAAAAGACGCTTGCTCCTTGGAAGGAAAGCCATGACAAACCTAGACACTGTATTAAAAAAGCAGAGCTATCACTTTGCCAGCAAAGGTCCATGTAGTCAAAGCTATGGTTTCTCTAGTAGTCATGTACAGATGTAGTAAGCTGAGCGCTGAAGAATTGGTGCTTTTGAACTGTGGTGCTGGAGAAGACTCTTGAGAGTCCCTTGGACTGCAAAGAGATCAAATCAGTCAATCCTAAGGGAAATCAACCCTGAATATTCATTGGAAGGACTGATGCTGAAGCTGAAACTCTGATACTTTGGCCATCTGATGCGAAGAGCCAATTCACTGGAAAGACCCTGATGCTGGGAAAGATTGAAGGTAAAAGGAGAAGGGGCGGCAGAGGATGATATGGTTAGGTAGCATCACCAACCAGATGGGCATGAATTTGAGCAAACTCCGGGAGATAGTGAAGGACAGGGAAGCCTGGAATGCTGCAGTCCATGGGTGACAAAGATTTGGACATGACTTAGCGACTGAACAACAACAACAGTGCAAAATCATGTATGTGAAACTTCTGAGAATTGTGAAGCACTGTAGAATTTGAAGAATCTTTCATTCACTAATAATAATAGAAAGCACAAATAGGAAATCTTAAAAGCAGTCAGAAGTGGGAAAAGATTCATTATTTTCAAAAGAACAATAATACTATTAATAGTGGACTTCTTGATAATAATTGCTCAGTCCAGGAGACAGTGGCATGATACTTTAAAGTGCTTAAAACAATTTTGTTCCCCCCAAAACAGCCTCAAAAATGATATCATGTATTTTGATTAGTATTGAATGAGTTTTTCTAAGCGGAAGGAGTAATTATGTAAGTCTTCATACTAGGCAGTGCATTTATATGGATCTGATCTGATCTGGAAGAGGCAAGACTATGGGGATGGGAAACAAATCAATAGTTGCCAGGTGTTGAAGGATGGGATAGGGATTATCTATAAATGGAATGCATAGGAGAATTTTGAGGAGTGATGGATTTTTCTGTATGGTACCGTGATGGTAGAAACATTTCTCCATGCTTCTGTCAAAATCCATAAAACTGTACACCACAGTGAACTATACTATATGCAACCTTTATAAAAATTCAACCAGAGTGTGGGGAGAATTTCAGGATGGAATATAGACTGTGAAAATGTATATAACTGTTTCACCATTACTTCAGTGAAAGACGTGGGTGGGGAAAGAAGCTGATTTAAGAACTTTAGAGATTGTACTTTGAGTTGATCAGTTAAGTCGCTCAGTCGTGTCCGACTCTTTGCGACCCCAAGGACTGCAGCACTCCAGGCTTCCCTGTCCATCACCAACTCCTGGACCTTGCTCAAATTCATGTCCATTAAGCCCATCCAACCATCTCATCCTCTGTCGTGTTGAGTTGATACTGTAAGGCTGAAGATAAGAATGCTTAAATGTTTGCATTAAACACTCTCTGGTTGGCAGATTTATTTTTCATGGGAGTAATACTGAGACTACTTACAGCTATGCTAGGGTTGAACAAATTAAGCAAGTTATAGAGCTGGGTAGAATTTTTTTCTCTGTTGAAGGAAGAAGTTACAAATAAATATGTGTGGGGGGAGGCTAGAATGAATTCTGTGGTGTGGGATTAAAGTTGAAGGTATCAGTATGAACTCATTTAGTATAAACAGATACAGAAATACAGACATGTATACACATTGGTTAGACTATATACATTGATTTTCTGGCTCTGCTGAAAGGGCATAGAGGTAGCAACACACCCATAGCAGGAACCATCTATAGTACTCACTTTTTGGTTCTAAATGTCATTATCTAATAAAAGGAACCAGGACCCCTTGAAGAAGTGGTTTATTCTAGAGTTGGATATCTTGTAGTGCTGGAAGATACTTTAAGAAGGTACTTAAAACAGCATGTCAAAAGGGTACAGAAACCAGCCTTAAAGAATTCCCATGAACATAGCTGGAAGAATTTGAGCAACAAAATAAATGATGATAGTATTGGATTGTAACCCAAAGAATAAAATAAATATCCATTGTACCCTACTAACATAAGTGAATGATAAATAAATGAGGGAGATGGGACAAATCTTTTATCGCAATTAATAAATGTAGGAGGAAGGAGAGAAACAGAAACCACCCTTAAAGCATCACAGTAATAATTACTGCAGGCAAGATCCACAGATGAATGCTGAAATTAGTGGATGAGACTTTAAGGAGAAATAGAATAGTTGTAGTACCTTTCCCAAATTGTGTAGTAAGTTACTGTGATGGTTTTATACATGTTCACAAATTGCTTGATATTCTTTTCTCTAGGAAGTGGAGATTAATTTCCCTCACCTTGATGGTGGACTAAGTTTTAACAGATAGAAAATATAAAGGGAAAAATAGTTTACTGTGGAGAAACTTGGCAAATACCACCTTCACTAAGTGATTAAGTTTAAGATCCCCAGAAAGAATTGGTGTGGTTCAGTAATTCATTGTGAACATCAGGTACTCATGATATGATGTGATGAGAAGGGAACTTTACTGCTGTGGTATTCTTGAAACATCGTTTAATCATGAAAAAATAGCAGACAAACACGATATGTGGAACATCCTACAAGATAGTTCCTCAGTGTTTGTCAGAGCAAGGTCATAAAAAACAAGAGAGAAATTATTACAGATTGGAGGAGTCTAAGGAAACATGATTAACCATAACATGGTGTCCCGTATTATATCCTGAAACAGATATTGGTGGAAAAACTAGTGAAATGTGAAGAAACCTTATAGTCTAATCAATAATATTGTAACAATGTTATTTTCTTAACTTTGATAAATGTACCCTACTTATGTAAAATTTAAAGTTAGGGAAGCTGGATAAAGGGTATATATGAACTCTACTATCTTTATAAGTCTTCTATAAGTCTAAAATAATTTCAAAATAAAAAGTTTGTAAAAGGAAATTTAGACTTTGAAACTGAAAGTTCAAGAAATACTATAGTAGAAATCAATATGATTCTTTTCTTTTTAATTTTAAAGAGATAATAAGCAAGCAAAACTATATTTGATCATTCACTTAATATTTCGTGAACACTTTTGCCAGGTTTTAGAGAATATAATACCATGTAATAATAAAGGATTGCAGAATATATTCTGAGTCTGGACAAGGAAATGTCTCATTTTACTAAGGGGAGTGAGGAAAGCTTCATAGAAGAAATAACTGATGCAGAGATGTTGTGAATGAGTAGGAATTTCGGATCAGTCTTTTTCAGGGTTTATCAGTTATGTTGTTCTTTTCAAGGAATTATTTTTCCCCTTTGATTCTCTCTGTTGCATATTTGTTTTGTGTTTTATTACTGTTCACTCTTATATTTATTATTTCCTTACTTTAATTTGTTCTTTTTGTCTTGAACTTCTAAAGATGGTATTTAGTTGATTAGTTTTCACCTTTGTTCCTTTTCTAATGTACAGCATTTAAGACTAAATTTTTCTCTTAGCGTGCCTTTAGTTGGATCCCACAAATTTATGTAGATTCATTAACTATATTATCTACATCTTTGTTATCATTCAGTTCAGATTGTTATTTATTCTTTGACCCATGCATTATTTAGATGTGTACTACTACTTCTACAAATATTTGAGAGTTTCATTTTACTTTCTATTAACTTTAAAAAAATTTTTTGGATAATTTTATGTCAGATTATAAGCTTTACATAATTTCAGTCACATAATATTTGTGGAACTTTGTTCTCTAGTCAAGCATATAATCAGATTTGCTGAATAGGCCAACAGAGATGAATTCGAAAAAAATATAATATGTATTCTGTGTTTCTTGGATGCAATATAGAATGACTGTGAATTTGGTCAACTTTGTCAATCTTGTTCAAATCTTCTGTATAATTATTTATTTATTTTTTGTCTGCATTTTCCTTCTCCTTTTTCTTTTTCTGTACATATTTCAGTCTGGTTATTTTTTCCCCTTCCTTTCAGTTAATGAATTTTCAGGTTATGTAGTTTGCTGATGAGGTCGATCTGTTGAGTTCTTAATTTTCCTTCTTATATTTTCAGTCCTAATATTTTCATTTGGTTCTTCTTTTATAACTTTCATTCCTCTGCTGAAATTGATATTGTCATATAGTTTCTTGCATATAGTTTCATATATTTAAAGTCTATATATAGTATATATATATATATCTATGAACAGTATGAAAAAGCAAAAAGATATGACTCCAAAATATGAGCCCCCAGGTTGGTAGGTGTCCAATATGCCACTGGGGAAGAGCAGAGAAATAGCTCCAGAACGAATGAAGAGTCTGGGCCAAAGTGGAAATGACACTCAGCTGTGGGTGTGTCTGGTGGTGAAAGTAAAATCTGAGGCTATAAAGAACAGTATTGCATAGGAACCTAGAATATTTGGTTCATGAATCAAGATAAATTGGACATGGTCAAGCAGGAGATGGTGTGAGTGAACATTGACATTTGAGGAATCAGTGAACTAAAATGGACAGGAATGGGTGATTTTAATTCAGATGACCATTATATCTACTAATGTGGGCAAGAATCCCCTACTAATGTGGGCAAGAATCCCCCAAGAAGGATTGGAGTAGCCCTTATAGTCAACAAAAGAGTCTGAAATGCAGTACTTGGGTGCAGTCTCAAAACCAACAGAATGATCTCTGTTCATTTCCACGGCAAACCATTCAACATCACAGTAATCCAAGTCTATGCCCCAACCACTACGGCCAAAGAAGCTGAAGTTGAACAGTTCTCTGAAGACATACAAGACTTTCTAGAACTAACACTAAAAAAAGATATCCTTTTCATCATAGGGGATTGGAATGCACAAGTAGGAAGTCAAAAGATATCTGGAATAACAGGCAAGTTTGGCCTTGGAGTACAAAATGAACCAGCACAAAGGCTAACAGAGTTTTGCCAAGAGAACACATTGGTCATAGCAAACACCCTCTTCCAACAACACAAGAGACGACTGTACACATGGACATCACCAGAGGGCCAGGATTTAAATCTGATTGATTATATTCTTTGCAGCCGAAGATGGAGAAACTCTACAGAGTCAGCAAAAACAAGATTGGGAGCTGACTGTGGCTCAGATCATGAGTTTCTTATTTCAAAATTCACGCTTAAATTGAAGAAAGTAGGGAAAACCACTAGGCCATTCAGGTATGACTTAAATCAAATCCCGTATGATTATACAGTAGAGGTGATGAATAGATTCAAGGGATTAGATCTGGTAGACAGAATGCCTGAAGAACTGTGGCTGAAGGTTTGTAACACTGTGTAGGAAGCAGTGACAAGAACCACCCCCAAGAAAAAGAAATGTGAGAAGGCACAATGGTTGTCTGAGGAGGCCTTACGAATAGCTGAAAAATGAAGAAAAACGAAAGGCAGGGGAGAAAGGGAAAGATACACCCAACTGAATGCAGAGTTGCAGAGAATAGCAAAGAGGGATAAGAAAACCTTAAGCAAACAATGCAAAGTAATGGAGAAAAACAATAGAATGGGAAAGACTAGAGATTTCTTCAAGAAAATTGGAGATACCACGGGAACATTTCATACAAAGATAGGCACAGTAAAGGACAGAAACATCAAGGACCTAAGAGAAGCAGAAGATATTAAGAAGTGGTAACAGAATACACAGAAGAGCTATACAAAAAGTCTTAATGACCCAGATAAGCTTTACTGGTGGCTCAGGTGGTAAAGAATCTCCCTGCATGCAGGAGACATGGGTTCAGTCCCTGGGTCGGGAAGATTCCCTGGAGAAGGAAATGGCAACCCACTCCACTATTCTTGCCTAGGGAATCCCATGGACACAGGAGCCTGGTGGGTTACAATCCACAGGGTCACAAAGAGTCAGATATGACTTAGCAACTAAACAACGAACTCTGATGGTGTGGTCACTCATCTAGAGCCAAACATCCTGGAATGTGAAGTCAAGTGGCCCTCAGGAAGCATTATTATGAACAAAGCTAGTGTAAGTGATTGAATTCTAGCTGAGCTATTTCAAATCCTAAAAGATGATGCTGTGAAAGTGCCACACTCAATATGCCAGCAAATTTGGAAAACTCAGCAGTGGCCACAGGACTGGAAAAGGTCAGCTTTCATTCCAATCCCAAAGACAGACAGTGCCAAAGAATGTTCAAATTACCACACAGTTGTGCTCATTTTATGTGCTAGCAATGTAATGCTCAAAATCCTTCAAGGTAGGCTTCAGCAGTACATGAACTGAACATGTCTAGATGTACAAGCTGGATTTAGGAAAGGTGAGGAAAAAGAGATCAAGTTGCCAACATCCGTTGGATCACAGAAAAAGCAAGTGAATTCCAGAAAAACATCTACTTCTGTTTCATTGACTATGCTAAAGCCTTTGACTGTGTGAATCAACAACAAACTGTAAAAAAGTCTTAAAGAAATGGGAATACCAGACCACCTTACCTGTCTCCTGAGAAACCTGTATGCAGGTCAAGAAGCAATAGTTAGAATCAGACATGGAACAATGGACTGGTTCAAATTTGGGAAAGGAGTACATCAAGGCTGTCAATAAGTATATTGTCACCCTGCATATTTAACTTATATTAAGAGTACATCATGCAAAATGCCAGGCTGACTCATAAGCTGGAATTAAGATTACTGGGAGAAATATCAACAACCTCAGATATGCAGATGATATAATTCTAATGGAATAAAGCAAAGAGGAACTAAAGAGCTCCTGATAAGAGTGAAAGAAGAGAGTGAAAAATCTGGCTTAAAACTCAACGTTCAAAGAACTAAGATCATGGCATCCAGTCCCACCACTTCATGGAAAATAGATGGAGAAAAAGTGGAAACAATAACAGATTTTATCTTCTTGGGCTCCAAAATCAAATCACTATAGATGGTGACTGCAGCCATGAAATTAAAAGATGCACACTCCTTGGAAGAAAGCTGTGACAAATGTAGACAACATATTAAAAAGCAGAGACATCACTTTGCCAACAAAGGTCCGTATAGCTAAAGTTATGGTTTTTCCAATAGTAATCTATGGATGTGAGAGTTTGACCGTAAAGAAGGCAAGAATTGATGCTTTCAAGCTGTGGTGCTGGAGAAGATTCTTGAGAGTTACTTGGACAGCAAGGAGATCAAACCAGTCAGTCTTAAAGGATATCCTCTGAATATTCATTGGACTAAAGCTTCAGTACCACCTGATGGGAAGACCTGACTCGTTGGAAAAAGACCCTGATGCTAGGAAAGATTGAGGGCAGGAGAAGGGAGCAACAAAGGATGAGATGGTTGGATAGCGTCACTGACTCAATAAGGTGTGAGTTTGAGCAAACTCTGAGAGATAGTGAAGGACTGGGAAGCCTGGCATGATGCAGTATATGGGGTTGCAAAGAATTAGACACGACTTAGTGACTGAATAACAACAATACCTATAAACTCGAATATATGGACCCGTAGATCTGTTTCTGTTGTCTCTTTTTTTCCTTCATTTTTGGGTCATTTGATGTTTGGTGGGGTGCAGCCAAAAAAAAAAAAATAGCAATGATTTGCTAAGGAAATTAGTAGGAAGGAAACTGGGTAATTAATGGTGTAATTCTTGCTGGGATAATCCCATGGACAAAGGAGCCTGGTGGGCCACAGTCCATGGGGTCAAAAAAGTCATACATAACTGACCAGCTGAACATGCATACAATGTGGTAAATAATATTAAGCAGCATTTCAGTTCCCCGTAAAATTAGTTGTGCTGTCATAACCCTTTTGCAGTTATAATGATTTGTAGAATCTGTATCTTAAACTACATGGAAAACTGGGAAAATGAGTGTTATCCACATTGCTGAAAGTAACATTATAATATACTTCTACTGTGTTAGGATTTTGGTATAACTTCTTGCTTTTTATTAAAAATTATTATTTACATTTTATTTGAACTTTTCACTTTTTTTCATTCTTCAGGCAGTTTTCAAAAATCATTAATAAAAATTCTTATTAAATTGTCAATGAGAAAAAAATATGATAAATTTGGTAAGGAAATCCCATATGAAACTTCAATAAAATATCCAAGAATATAGAACCTTAAAAAAGACTTTAAAAACTAAACTTTAAAGTGTTTATTTTTTATTGGCTGCCTTAGGACTACAAGGATTTTATTGTTTTTACAAAAACAATAAAAGAGGAGTAATTTGCTGGTTTATTTACTCTTTATAACCTTTAGAAAGTGACATGCTTTTTTTAAAGTACTTGCTTCAGGCTGTAGTTTTACACGATGGACTGTGCATTGGTCAGGCCTCTTCAATTCTTGACCCTGAACAGATTTAGGGACGTAGTATATATAGCAGGCTCTTGTCCAAGTAGCCAAAACTGTGACTGGGTACTTTCATTCTCCTTTTCAAACTCATAATCTACCTCCTACGAAATGGCCCAATTCAGTTTTTCATATTGTCTAATACAATATTAATCACTCTTTCAGAGGGTTTCTTGGTTTGATTAAGTACCAAGTATCAAAAATAAATATTTCTAATATGCATGGAATAGCCTAAATGTTCACACTTAAAGAAAAGCTGTTTCCTAAGAAAGAAATTTCTTTTTTAGGAGCTTTTGAATTTATGGTTATCGAGCTGTTGCAGATTTTGTTTATCTCCTTAGTTGAGGTTTGGTAGTTTGTTGTTTTGGAATAATTGGTCTGTCTCTGTAAGTTGTCACATTTATGACCATAAACTTGTTTGTAGCATTCCCTTAACTTTTTAATGGCTATAGAACTTCTGTACATGGTTTCTTTTAGCATTTTGCACATATTTTAAAATTATTGATTTAAAGTCTGTCTAGGTCCATTGTCTGCATTTGCTCAGGGACAGTTACTATTAAATTGTTTGTTTGTTTTCCTGTGTATGAATCACTCTTCTGTTTACCTGGATGCCTTATAATTTTTTGTTGAGAAATGGACATTTTGTTGAGAAATGGGCATTTTGAGTATGTGACAGCTCTGGAAATACGATTCCTCCTTCTCTACAGGGTTGCTGCTTGTTTTTGTCTCTGTTTAGTGACTTTTCTGAAATAATTTTAAGTCTTCAGTTTTTGTCACGTGTGCCATGTTCTTAGCTTAGTGATCAGCTAGTGCTTTGTCTGACAGAGATAGCCTAAAATACCTGGAAGCAAAACAAACAAGAAAACCTCTCAGTCTTTGCAGAAGAGCTGTCTGTGAGTGTGTGTGTGTGTGTGTGTGTGTGTGTGTGTGATAAGTGTGTGTGTGTGGTGACAGTCCTCTAACACTCAACCAGTCCCCTTTCAAGTCTACCTGTCAAAGTTTCCAATAGAAGCTTCAGATTTCTCTAGTGAGACTTCTGTTTATTGTGCGGACAAATTCAAGAATATTACAGTATTTTAAACAAAATCAGAGTTTTTCTAAATAACTGCTTCCTGGCTGACTTTAGACTTCCTCCCTTGATTTTGGGTCTCTTTGTGCTGCTTCCCAGAGAGGGTCTGTCTTTGCAGCTCTTCCAGCTGTATCTCACTGCTTAATTAGTTGGGTGGTGGTATCAGGTAGGGAATAGGAGCATTTTCTGATGTTTCTATTAAGCCCTCAGTCTTTAGTGAACCTGATTCTCAAGGTGAAGCCTTCACTAGAATTCTGATCCCTTTTCTGTATTTAATGGTAGGCCTAGAATGTATTCCTTCCCCTGCCCCAGTGATAGAACTGTTGTTTTATTTTTGTAGCCTTCTCTCAGCTTCAGGGGGTTTCCACAAGTGCTCTCATGCTACAGTTTTTATTGCCCTACCCCCCCGTAGATTAACGGTTTTGTTCTTTCAAGGAGATAAGAAAGATAGTCTTGTCTAAGTAAGTTTTTAGTGTTGTCGGTTGATTCCTTTTCCTAGCTACAGAGGTTTTCCACTAGTGTCCTTAGATGTACTTTTGATTTTCCTTTCCCCTGCAGATTAAGTTTTTGGTCTGTAGTAGATTTAGGGAAGATGGCTTGTGACTGCTCTTCTCCTCTCCAACCAGTACCACAGGGGGAAAGTTTTCTCAGATTCTTTCCTTCCTTTTCTGTAAGCACCTAGTGGGTTTCATGGAAGAAAAACCTGCCAGAAAGCATTAACCTCCTTATTTCTCTAGCCATCAGGAGATTCATCTTCTTACACCAGCCCATGCTCTGCCTTTAGAAATGTATTAAGGACTTGTAGCTGAGTTTTCTTATCAGTACTCAGTGGCTTATGTTCCAGGTACGCAAATGCTGTGGTTCTTTTCTCCCTGCAGGTACCTGTCTCAATCCAGATTTTGGATTACTTGGTTGATATGGGACCTCAGTTCTCTGATGGATTTAACTATTTAACTTGCAACATTTCCAACTTTTTTTTCTTGTTGTAAGGGTGGGAGGATGTTGTTTTTTATCTCTTTAGATCTCTTTCTCCTTAGAATGAACCAAAACTGGAAGTTTTCAAGTCCTTATTTACTAGCATTTTTCTTCTTTTTGACTTAGGAAGCAGAAACTCAGTATGAAGAGCAGATTGCTAAAATTATTATGGAGACACAAGAACTTAAATGGCAAAAGGTGAGTATTTCCTCTTCTGATTATCATTTTATTTAAAAATGTATTTTAATCCTTACTTGCAAAGATAATTTTTAAATTTCCAAAATATAATATTTGGAGAATTGTGCATCACTTTAGAGTCTCCAAAAAATTACAGCTAAAACTATTAATAACATTTGGGCTTCCAAAAAACAGAATAACCATTTATTTTTCATGCTTTCTAATAGGAAAATAGCAAAGGATAACTCTGGAAACTATTGTGAATTATTTCATATCTGAAAAACATATTGTGTATTATAGAAGAGTCAAAGTATTTTTTAAGAAATGTAACCTCAGAATAGTTCCATATTTTCCTAGGCTATTATTACATATTATAACCAAATATTTAAAAAATCTGATTCTCTTTTGATCCTTATCCATATAGAAGCATTTTTGATAGTGCTTCTCTTGCCTTTCCAGCAAAGTAACTTTAACAACTAAAAACTGAAAGCTTAATCAAGATGGCCCTTCTTTGCAGTGTTAGGCAGTTTTGAAACAGGAACACAGAGACAACACGTCAGAATCAGAATTCACATAATAGAGAGGACAGGCCTACGATGGGAATTTTGAAGCCAGACAGATCAACAAGGTTGTGTAGAAATGGGAGTAAAACCAGAGTTGGGTTACATGAGGGACAGGTCTGAAATAAAGAAACCTGTCTGTGCAGAGGAAAAAACAGATAAATTCCAAATGCAATTGAAACTTCCAAGCATATTTCAGAACGTAAAGTCATAGCTTATTTTGAATAGAGAGCATTAACAGTCAAAAGTTATCAGAATCTTTAAGTTAATCAGTAAGTTTTATATAGTCCAGTTTAAAATACCACTTGTGTATATGGGATACTTACGCTGATTCTAAGATTTATGTGGAAATAAACTTGAAAAAAGTGCCTGGGAAAGTTTTGAAAACAAAGAGGATGAAATAGTCCCACAAGAATCATAAACGTATTTTAAAGCTGCAATAATTGAAATAGCTTGGTAGTATACATGAACAGAGGAGAAGGCAATGGCAACCCACTCCAGTACTCTTGCCTGGAAAATCCCATGGATGGAGGAGCCTGGTGGGCTGCAGTCCATGGGGTTGCTAAGAGTCAGGCACGACTGAACAACTTCACTTTCACTTTTCACTTTCATCCATTGGAGAAGGAAATGGCAACCCACTCCAGTATTCTTGCCTGGAGAATCCCAGGGACAGAGGAGCCTAGAGGGCTGCCGTCGATGGGGTCGCACAGAGTCAGACACGACTGAAGCGACTTAGCAGCAGCAGCAGCAGCAGCATACATGAACAGGCATCCGGTCCCATCACTTAATGGGAAATAGATGGGGAAACAGTGGAAACAGTGTCGGACTTTATTTTTTTGGGCTCCTAAATCAAGTCCTGGGTGTTCTTTGGAAGGAATGATGCTAAAGCTGAAACTCCAATACTTTGGCCACCTCATGCAAAGAGTTGACTCATTGGAAAAGACTCTGATGCTGGGAGGGATTGGGGGCAGGAGGAGAAGGGGACAACAGAGGATGAGATGGCCGGATGGCATCACCGACTCGATGGACATGAGTTTTAGTGAACTCCGGGAGTTGGTGATGGACAGGGAAGCCTGGCGTGCTGTAATTCATGGGGTCTCAGAGTTGGACATGACTGAGCGACTGAACTGAACTGACACATGAACAGATAAAATATAACAGAGTCCAGAAATAGATCCAAATACATGAGATAATTAGTGAATGGTAATACCAGACCACGTGATCTGCCTCCTGAGAAATCTGTATGCAGGTCAAGAAGCAACAGTTAGAACTGAACATGGAACAACAGACTGGTTCCAAATACGGAAAGGAGTATATCAAGGCTGTGTATTGTCACCCTGTTTATTTAACTTATATGCAGAGTACATCATGAGAAATGATGTATGAAGCACAAGCTGGAATTAAGATTGCCAGGAGAAATACCAATACCCTCAGATATGTAGATGACACCACCCTTATGGCATAAAGCAAAAAAGAACTAAAGAGCCTCTTGATGAAAGTGAAAGAAGAGAGTAAATCAGTTGGCTTAAAGCTCAACATTCAGAAAACTAAGATCATGGCATCTGGTCCTATCGCTTCATGGCAAATAGATGGGGTAACAGTGGCTGACTTTGTTTTTTGGGGCTCCAAAATCACTGCAGATGGTGACTGCAGCCATGAAATTAAAAGACGCTTACTCCTTGGCAGAAAAGTTATGACCAGCGTAGACAGCATATTAAAAAGCAGAGACATTACTTTGCCAACAAAGGTCCGTCTAGTCAAGGCTATGGTTTTTCCAGTAGTTATGTATGGATGTGAGAGTTGGACTGTGAAGAAGGCTGAGTGCCAAAGAATTGATGCTTTTGAACTGTGGTGTTGGAGAAGACTGTTGAGAGTCCCTTGGACTGCAAGGAGATCCAACCACTCCATTCTAAAGGAGATCAGTCCTGGGTATTCATTGGAAGGACTGATATTGAAGCTGAAACTCCAATACTTTGGCCACCTCGTGCAAAGAGCTGACTCATTGGAAAAGACTCTGATGCTGGGAGGGATTGGGGGCAGGAGGAGAAGGGGACGACAGAGGATGAGATGGCTGGATGGCGTCACTGACTCCGATGGACGTGAGTCTGAGTGAACTCCGGGAGTTGGTGATGGACAGGGAGGCCTGGCGTGCTGCGATTCATGGGGTTGCAAAGAGTCGGACACGACTGAGCGATTCAACTAAACTGAACTGAAGACTGTCAAGGTAGTGTCCTCAGTTACTGCAGTGAATTCTAATAAACATGGTTTTGCTTTATTAAAAGGTTGGTTGGGTGTTTTGGTTGAGTTCATTTTTGTGTATGGTGTTAGGTAAGGGTTCAGCTTCATTCTTTTGCATATTTGTATCCAGTTTTTCTAGAACCTTTGGTTGGCAAGACTGTTCTTTCCTGATTGAATGATCTTGGCACCCTTGTCAAAAATATTTGACTATGTAAGAGGGCTTATTTCTGGGCTCTTAATTTTGTTCCATTGGTCCATGTGTCTTTCTTTATGCCATTACTACACTGTTTTGATTCCTAGAGCTTTCCAGTAAGTTTTGAAATCAGGACATGTGAATCTCCGAGCTTTGTTCTTCTTTTTCAAGATTATTTGACTGTTTGGGGTTCCTTGAGATTCCATTTGAATTTTAGGATGAGTGTTTCTATTTCTGCAAAAATATCATTGGAATTCTCATAGAGATTGCGTTGAATCTATAGGGAACTTTGGATAGTATTGACATCTTACTAACATGAAGCTTTCTAATCCCAGCACAAAGGATGTGTTTACACTTTTTATGTTTTATTTAATTTATTTTCTTTTGGCACTGTTTTGTAGTTTTCGTTATACAGGTCTTTTATCTCCTTGACCGAGTGAATTTCTGTGTATTTTATTCTTGTTAGTGCTATTGTAAATGTAACTGTTTTCTTAATTTCATTTTTGGGTTGTTCATTGTATTGAACATGCAACTGATTTTGGTGTGACTGTATCTTATTACTTTGCTAAATTCATTTATTCAATTTTTTGGTGGAATCTTTAGGGTTTTGTACATATAAGACCTGCAGACAGATAATTCTACTTTTTCTTTTTCAAACTGGATTTCTTTTTCTTGCCTCATTGCTTTGACTAAGGCTTCTAATACTATGTTGAGGAGAAGCTGTAAAAGTGGGCATCCTTGCTTTCTTCCTAACCTTAGAGGAAAAGCTTTCGGTCCTTTACCATTGAGTATTATGTTCATGTGGGGTTTACAAATATGGCTATTATGTTGAAGTAGTTTCCTTCTTTTCCTAGTTTGTTGAGTTTTTTTTTTTAAATCATGAAAGGGTATTGAGTTTTGTCATTTCCTTTTTATTTCATAAGTTGAGATAATTGTGTGCTTTTTTCCCCCTTCATTGTGTTAATATGGTTTATTGCATTGATTGACTTTTTGTTGTTGAACTCTTCTCTTATCCCAAGGATAAATCCTACTTGGTCATGGTGTATGATCCTTTTATCTGAATTCAGTTTGCTGGTGGGTTTTTTTTTTTTTTTTTAGAAATGTTGCATCACTGTTCTTTAGGGGTATTGGTCTATAGTATTCTTTTTTTGACGTGTTTTTTCATCTGGCTTTGGTATCAAGGTGACACTGGCTTAAAAGCATGAGTTAGGAAGTATTCCTTCCTTTTCAACTCTTTGGAAAAGTTTGAGGAGGATTGCTGTTAATTCTTCTTTAAATGTTTGATCAAGCTCAGGGCTTTTCTGTGTTGGGTGTTTATTTTTTATTACAGATTCAATCTCCTTAATAGTTACAAGCTTAAGCTAAAGCTAAACTGAAGTCCCTCAGTCGTGTCTGACTTTTTGCGACCCCATGGACTGTAACCTCCCAGTCTCCTCCATCCATGGGATTTTCTAGACAAGAATACTGGAGTGGGTTGCCATTTCCTTCTCCAGGAGGTCTTCCTGACCCAGGGATTAAACCCATGACTCCCGCATTGTAGGCAGACACTTTATTGTCTGAGTCATCAGGGAAGTCCTAATAGTTATAGGTCTGTTAAATTTTTCTGTTTCTTTGTTATTTGGTAGGTTTTGCATTTCTAGGAATTCTCCATTTCATCTAGGTTACCCAATTTGTTGGCATAGAATTGTTCATAATACTCTTATCAGTTCAGTTCAGTCGCTCAGTCATGTCCGACTCTTTGTGACCCCATGAACCACAACACGCCAGGCCTCCCTGTCCATCACCAACTCCTGCGGTTTACCCATACTCATGTCCATTGAGTCGGTGATGCATCCAACCATCTCATCCTGTGTTGTCCCCCTTCTCCTCCTGCCTTCAATCTTTCCCAGCATCAGGGTCTTTTCAAATGAATCAGCTCTTTGCATCAGATGGCCAAAGTATTGGAGTTTATGAACACCCAGGACTGATCTCCTTTAGGATGGACTGGTTGAATCTCCTTGCAGTCCAAAGTACTCTTATAATACTTTTTATTTCTGCAGAATCAGTAGTAATGCCCCCACTTCCATTTTTGAAATTTGAGCACTTTCAAAATTTGAGCCTTTTCTTTTTTTCTTAGTCCATCTGTCCTGTGTTTAGTCTCTCAGTCGCGTCTGACTTTGCAACCCCACAGACTGAGGCCCTCCAGGCTCCTCTGTCCATGGGGATTCACCAGGCAAGAATACTGGAGTAAGTTGCCATGCCCTCCTCCAGGGAATCTTTCCATTCCAGGGATCGAACCCAGGTCTGCCTCATTGCAGGCAGGTTCTTTACCATATGAGTCACCAGGGAAGCCCAGTCCATCTAGGTAAAGGTTTGTCAATTTTGTTAACTTTTCAAAGAACCAACTTTTTTTTTTTTAATTGTTTTTTAGAACCAACTTTTAATTTCACTGATTTTCTCTATTTTTCTTTTCTAAAATTTTTAGATTTATTTTTGGCTGTATTGGGTCTTTAGTCAAGTTGTGGAGTGCAGGGACCACCCTCTAGTTGTGGAGCACAGGTGTCTCACCGCGGTGAATTCTGTTGTGTGGAACGTGGGCTCTAGGGCATGCAGGCTTCAGTGGTTGTAGCTCACGGACTCGAGTGCGCAGGCTCAGTAGCTGAGGTGCATGCGGTTAGTTGTTCCACGCCATGTGGAATTTTCCCAGATTAGGGATTAAACCCGTGTCTCGAACCTGTGTCCCCTGCGTTGGCAGGCTGTTTCTTTACCACTGAGCCACCAGGGAAGCCCTGTCTATTATTTTTCTATTCTCTATTTTATTTATCTCTGCTCTGAGCTTCATTATTTTCTTTCTGTGGTTAACTTTGGGTTTGGTTTGTTCTTCTCTTTATCAAGTGTAAAGTTAGGTTGTTGATTTGAGATCTTTCTTGTTTTTTAATGTAAGTATTTATAGTTATAAATATTCCCATTAGCGTGTCTTTTGCTGCATCCCATCAGTTTTGGTATGTTTTTTTGTTTGTTTTCATTTGTCCTTCTTTATTTTCTAATTTTCCTTGTGATTTATTTAATCACAGTTGTTTAAGAGTTTGTTGTTTAATTTTCACAAATATATGGGTTTTCTAGTTTTCCTCCTGTTACTGATTTCTAACTTCTTCCCATTGTGATCAGAGAGGATACTTTGAATGCAATCAAAATCTATTGCAACTTAATTTGTGGCCTAGCATATGGTCTGTCCTGGAAAAATGTCCAATATGCACCTGAGAAGAATATATATTTTGTTTTGGGGTAGAGTGTTCTGTTTATGTCTGTTAGATCTAGGTTGTTTACTGTGTTATTCCAGTCTCCTCTATTTCCTTGTTATCTTCTAACTGGGTATTCTGTTTTTGAGAATGAGGTGTTGAAGTCTTCAACTGTTATTGTAGAACTATTTATTGCTTCAATTCTGTCCATTTTTGCTTCATATATTTTGATGGTCTGTCATTTGGTTCATAAATGTTTATGATTGTTATCTTTTTCCTTATTGAATGTTTTATGAATATATAATGTCTTTCTATGTCTATTGTAACTTTTTAAAGTCCGCTTTTTTGTTTGGTTGGTTGTTATTTTGATGGAATATCTTTTTCCACTTTTTTATTTTAACGTATTTGTGTCTTTAGATTTAAAGTTAGCCTTTTGTAGATAGCATAAAGTTGGATCACATTTTCTATGCATTCTTCCAGTGTTTGTCTTTTGATGAGAGACTTTAAATATACATTTAAAGTAATTACTGATAAGGAATGACTAACTTCTATCATTTTGCTGTCTGTTTTATATGTATCTGATAGATTTTTGTCCTCATTTCCTGATTACCATCGTCTTTTGTGTTTAGTTGATTTTTTATGGTAAAATGTTTGAATTCCTTTCTCATTTCCTTTTGTGTATACTCTCTAGCTATTTCCTTTTTGGTTACCATAGGTA
>NW_011495081.1:7083113-7085555 GCF_000754665.1 Bison bison bison | reverse complement strand
CATCCAGCCATCTCATCCTCTGTCGTCCCCTTCTCCTCCTGCCCCCAATCCCTCCCAGCATCAGAGTCTTTTCCAATGAGTCAGCTCTTTGCATGAGGTGGCCAAAGTACTGGAGTTTCAGCTTTAGCATTATTCCTTCCAAAGAACAGCCAGGGCTGATCTCCTTTAGAATGGACTAGTTGGATCTCCTTGCAGTCCAAGGATGCTAACTATTGCAGTCCAATAGTTAGCATCTATTATTATAGCACTCTAATTTGAATATGTATCAGATTAATGTCAATAACATATAAGTACTCTATTCCTTTATAGTTCTATCTACACCCCTTTCAGTTGTTGATATTACAGAATTACATCTTTATATATTGTATGCTCAGAGAAGGCAATGGCACCCCACTCTAGTACTCTTGCCTGGAAAATCCTATGGATGGAGGAGCCTGGTAGGCTGCAGTCCATGGGGTCGCTAAGAGTCAGACACGACTAGGCGACTTCACTTTCACTTTTCACTTTCATGCATTGGAGAAGGAAATGGCAACCCACTCCAGTGTTCTTGCCTGGAGAATCCCAGGGAGGGGGGAGCCTGGTACGTCTATGGGGTCGCACAGAGTCGGACACGACTGAAGTGACTTAGCATAGCATAGCATATTGTATGCTCAAGAAAATAAACTAGTAGTTTTAAATATGTATTAATCTCTGAATTTTTTATAATAATAGCAACTTCGTAGATTTTTAACAATATTTATTTATTTATTTGGCTGCACTGGGTCTTAGCTGCGACACATAGATCTTTGTTGCCACATGTGGGATCTTCATTATGGCTTGCAGGATCTTTAGTTGCAGCAGGCAGGATATAGTTTCCTGACTAGAGATTGAACATAGGCCCCTTGCATTGGGAGCATGGAGTCTTAACCACTGGACCACCAGGGAATTCCCTAGTCTCTGAATTACATAGAAAACAAATGTGGAGTTACAAATCAAAGTTACAATAATACTAGCTTTTAGTCTAATAATTTTTTAAGTGTTAGTTTCTTAAATCACATAGAAACAAACAAACAAAAATTGTTAGAGTAATACAAGCTTTTATAAATTTCTCATGTATTTACCTTTATTGATATTTTTATTTCTTCATATGGAAATAAAGATTTTTATTTCTTCGTATGGAGTCTTTTGTGTCCTTTCATTTCAACCTGCAGGTCTCCTTTTATCATTTCTTGCAAGGCAGGTCTAATGGGTAATGAATTCTCTTAGCTTTGATCTGCATTTTAGATCATGTAGAGGAAAGGCAATTTACATGAGATGGTGATAAGACTATGCAGTATATTTCCTGAGTCCTTGGAGTATAATACTTTGCTCGTTTATCCAAAGTAAGAAAATGTCTAAGGTTGGGATATCAGTAGCCAGTTTCATGTGGCAAGCTCTAACAGATGTGTGTGGTGAAAGCCAATGAGTGTAGGAGAGTGTGGACTTAATGGTCTTGAGCATTAGACATAACCTTCTTGGTCCCGGCAGTTCAAGAATGTCAGATTTAAGATGCCATTAACTTTCTACTTTCCCTCAAGAGTGGAAATGATTGGGACAATGAAATATCCAAATAAATGACAGGACTTTGCAAAATTCCATAATAACAGGTCCAGTAGAAAGTGCCTCTATTACGGGAAATACTCATATTGGGAGCACAAAATCAAGTAATTTTTTCCTACTCTCATAATTATAGCTCTCTCTCAAGAAAAAGTTTCAGTCCATCCAGAAAAGTAGTAAGCAATGATCAGAACACATTCAGAAACCTTTTCAAGGGTTAATTTTAGGAAATCTATTTGGACACGTTCAGTGGGGCGTCCTGAAGCTTGGGTTTAGAAGGATAACAGTTTTACTAGGATTGTGAGGGAGACATAAGATTTGCACCAGAGACATCCTCAAAAATCTTATTAAAATTACCCCACCAATGCTAATAGAATATAGTTTTTAATATGTCCTTGTTCCGATGGGTAATTTCTTGTAAATGTTTGCAGAGTTCCATTGAGGTTCTCTGGTGCCACCAAGTGTCTGTCCTGAAAGTGTCAGGGATTCTCTTATATTTTACAACCATGTATTCTTTTCAGACTCTGGAGCCAGTTGTGGACATTCCAGAATAGCGTTGTTTGTTGTTGTTGTTGTTTTATCTACAGGAAGATTTAGCTGTTTAGAGTATCATTGGGCCAGGAGCTAACTGAGGGCTGCCTGTGTGTCATAAAGATAAACTGGGATATTTCCTTTAGGCTTTATTATCCTGTATAGTGTGGTTTCATGATAGCCACCTCTTTAGGAAGCTTACTTCCTACTTCAGAGTACTTAATAACTGTTGTTCATTTTAATTGGTAATCCTATTGAGGTTAGAAACATTCATTGTTTTTACAGTATTACAAAATCATGGACTACTTCAGATACTATTCCAAATAACCTTGATAT
>NW_011495081.1:7081825-7083013 GCF_000754665.1 Bison bison bison | reverse complement strand
CTGCTGAGTGGGTAAGTACTGTCATCTGGACTGGTTTTACCTCTGGTAAAGAGTCTTGTTTTAGGGGTCAGTTGAGACTCTTACCGTATATCTTACCTGATAGTTCCCATTTTAGTTTCAGAAAATGATATATCAACAGATAAGACCTGGGTTCAATCCCTGGGTTGGGAAGGTCCCCTGGAGGAGGGTATGGCAACCCACTCCAGTATTCTTGCCTGGAGAATCCCCATGAACAGAGAAGCCTGGCGGACTACAGTCTATGGGATCGCAGGGTCAGACATGACTGAACGACTAAGCACGCATTATTAAACCCAGATTTTCTAGGAGTTTTTTAAATAAATCCATTTGAGGCATAGTGATTGTTTGAATAGAGGCTAGATCTTGTGAAATTCCTCTTCTTTGGGTAATTAGCAATGTTTAGAGGATAGCACTGAGTTGAAATGTATGAGGGAGAAAGTAATAAAAAATTCATAGGAAGTAAGCCTGCTTGCTGAGAAATGTGTTTTTAGTAAGTGTCCAGGCTTGTTCAGCATATAGAACTATCAAATTTAAACAAGATCCTTAAACCAAGTCAATAGAAGCTTCTGCTAGTTTGGCTGCTGCTAATACTATCCTTAAATAAGGAGTAGGATTTTGCCAGTGGGTCAAGGGGAAGATTGTAGTAAGCAGTTGGGTCCTGCCGATACTTGCGGTGTTCTGTTAGAGTATTAAGGACTTGTCTGCGTTGCTCAGATACAAATAGAAAGCTTTATGACAATTTGGAGGGCTTTAACTGCAGGTGTGTGTGTGTGGGAGGGGCTGTTGAAAAGTTATTTTTTTTAAAAGAAAATATTCTTGTTTTTGTTTAAGTTCCTAAGGGAAAAGTTCCATTATTGAGAACTTAAATTATCCAATATCTATAGTAGTCAGTGAAATCTAGACAACTTTCTAATTTTCTCTTAGTAAGCAGTCTTAGAAATTACTGAATGGCTCATAATTTATCAGGAATGGGAAGTGGTTATTTTATTTATGGCCTTAAGGTCTTGAACAAATGTTCACCCTTTGGGTTCTTGAATGGGGAACAGTAGTGTTTTAACACCAGTATGGGTATGATTGGGCTTCTCAGATGGCTCAGTGATAAAGAATTTGCCTGCCTAACAGTAGATGCAGGTTCAATCCCTGGGTCAAAAAGATCCTGGAGAAGGAAAT
>NW_011495081.1:7081465-7081690 GCF_000754665.1 Bison bison bison | reverse complement strand
GATTTTACAGCTATTCACAAAAAGTGGGGAGAGAGCTGGAGTTCACACCTACTTCATAATCTTCTCCTCAAAGTACTTGTCCCTGACGTTTCCTATAAATTCATTCTTTCCTTGTTGCAGCAGTAGATTAGAGTCTAATAAACTGGGCAGTAGCCTCTGAAAAATTTTGTACAATATCTACAGGTTTTCTAAATGCCTAATTTTTGGGTAATTATTCCCTGGTGG
>NW_011495081.1:7080580-7081365 GCF_000754665.1 Bison bison bison | reverse complement strand
ATTCCCTGGTGGTCCAGTGGTTAGGACTTGGTGCTTTCACTGCTGGGGCCCAGGTTGAATCCCTGGTCAGGGAACTAAGATCCTCCAAGCCACATGGTTTGGCCAAAAAAAAATTTTAATGTCTGGTTTCCTATACAGTTTGGGATTTCTTAAGTCATTCTTGGGATCTTCTTACTTTGCCTTTTCTATTCTTTTTTGCAGCTGAACCAATTGATACAGACCTTGGAAATGGCATATTATTTCTAAAAATTAGTTATGAGAATTAAAATATTTTAAAGTAATTGCTAGCTTCAGAAAAAATAAAAGTTGTATGAGAATAGAAATGTAATCATGATATGCCATGTGGCTTAGCATTGAATAAAAATTGCATAATTACAAGAGTATAAATACTATTAATATTTGTCACATTTTTTATATAACTGTTGGAAGAATAGAGGGAGGACATGTAGGATTATGGTTGTATAAGAAAGCCAAATTCCCAACTATCATAATAGATCAGTAGATCATTAAAAAATTTTTTTTAATTGATAAATCAATGTATATGTAGGACTATTGAATAAAATAAAAGAAACATTTGAAAGTGGTTGTCAGTTTTAGATCTAATTTTTTTAATTATAAGAATTACTTGATAAAGGTAGAAGAAAAATTCATCTTGAATCTAAATGACAGGATACCACTTCAACTAAAAAAAGGTGTAGAGGAAAGAAATGGAATCGTTTATATGAATTTTTTTAAGATGCCCTATGGTACTTCTGATTTTGTAAAAAATTATTTTAGTGAGTTTA
>NW_011495081.1:7059414-7080480 GCF_000754665.1 Bison bison bison | reverse complement strand
CCATGTAAACACTTGTGCTTAGGTAATAAAATTGGTTTTTTTTGAAACTCTTGAAACTAGTCTACTTTGTATTGGACTGTTAATTTTAATAATTTCGATGATATTTTCTTGAAGAAAATTTTAGAGTGAGCTATATTCAGAGTTTAGAATTTTAGAAAGCAATATGTTTTATCATGAAGACACAACTGGAAGCAAAATTATTGTATGCTGAGTTTCATGACAGTTAAAAAAATTATAAAAACTGTCGTGAGTTGCATCTTAAGAGCCTAAAATAATATGTACAATGAAGATGTATAATTTGTGAATCCAGTAAAAATTTAAAACTGAGTTGCTATAATTTATGTTTTAACTTTTCATAATTTTTAAAATAGGAAACTCTTCAGAATCAAAAGGATACATTAGCAAAGCAACACAAAGAAGCCATGGCAGTTTTTAAAAAGCAGGTAATTTCTTAAGGATAGAAAAACACTACAGTTTTAAATATTGCAATTTTCCCACTTCTCATGAATATTATGACATGTTGTTCATCATACTCACTGAAGACAAAAAGTGTGTTATTGGAAGCAGGAAATGAACAAGGTTATTTTGAATCACAACTGATAATACTGTACTGTAGTAGAATGACTTAATTAAGGAGAAAATTATTTCCTTGGAGAGGTGTTTTCATTTGTCCTAAATAATCTATGTAAGTGAATGTGTATCCTTGCTCTTTCTCTCCCTTCTCCCCTCTTTCTTTAACTAGCATATCCAGGAGCTTACATTGTCACATTATTCCTTTACCCAAGCAAGAATTATAACACTGGTGAAAAGCTGAGATGCAAGTAGGGGGATATAAAGGATGAGGAGATATGATTATCATTCACCTCTGTAAATTTCAGGTATCAGCAAATGAAAGAAAAATTAGTAGAAAAATAGAAAAAATAAAGGAAAAATATTTTAAAGAAATGAAAAACAACTCCTTCCATTATTTTGAATTCTAAATTCTATAGCTCTTCTTTACTACCTCAAATTGATCTTCAGTCCCTAGTTATAAAATATAAGTGTAAGAAATGTGCCTAAGAAAAATACACTCTGAAAGTGCCTTTCCTATAGCCATGCCAACATTATCATTTTTTCTTCCTTTTTCCTTCCCTCTTTTTGTTTTTATTATTTCCATACAAGTGTGTGTGTTTAGAAAGAAATGCATAAAAAGAAATAAACCTATATAATCTACATTACTAGTGGGTTAAGGTTATGGCTAATTTACACTGTAGCGTGGATTTGTTGGAGCAGATGGTAAACTTCTTCCTTGTAGTCTGAAATTGGCTTTACTTAAGTTATGGGAGTTTTAATTGAAGGGTAAGGAAGCAGAAACCAACTATACAGCATAGTATTCCTTAGGAGAGAGCAAGTCTAAGTCTCTGTTACCACAAGGGACTCTGGGCAAGAAAGAAATCCAGGTTATCTGAAAGTTAGAGGAGAAAGTGCTACTGCATTCTTTATTATTATTTTTTTCCTTTAACAAATATTTGTTTCTTCTTTTTTTTTTTTTAAAGAAGGGATTCTTGAATGTAAGTGAGGAATATGGAAAATGAGATGGAGAAATGCCAAAGAAGTTTTATTTCTTAACAACTTTGTCTAGTATCTTTGTGTTGCTTGGAATATTTAATTAGTTTTTGTTGGCAAGTTCACTTTAGTTTTCCTATTTTAAAATGTCATTATTTATTTATTAGACTGACACATGCATTTTTAAAAAATTTCAGAAAATACTGTCAGTGCAAATATAAACTATATCAATTTCATAAAAGTGTGCTTTTAGAAAATGTTATATGTTATTGTTTATGAGTAGATGCAACATACTGAAACATTTAAGAAACTGGGGGGAAAAAACGTGGATACTCTGATCCTAAGATTAAATTGTTCATTTACTTTGGTGACTGGCTTTTCCCCCTATTTTATATTTTTATTATTTATTTTCTCAGTGTGAAAACATAATCACATTGTACTAAGTTCAAACAATATAGACATTTCTGTAGTCTCATTGGGCTTCCCAGGCGGCGCTAGTGGTGAAGAACCTGCCTCCTGATGCAGGAGGCATAAGAGACACAGGTTCAGTTCTTGGGTCAGAAAGACCCCCTGGAGGAGGGCATGGCAACCCACTCCAGTATGCTTGCCTGGATAATCCCGTGGACAGAGGAGCCTGGCAAGCTGCAGACCATAGGGTTGCAAAGAGTTGGGTACCACTGAAGCGACTTAGCACACACATAGTCTCATTGGCCAGTGTAAATCACTGGTAACATTTCATTTACCTGTATTTTGATTTTTAAAATTCTTATCAGTTGCAAATGAAGATGTGTGCCTTGGAAGAAGAAAAGGTATTTATTAATTTTTTAATAATTTGAAACAGTTAAATGCTTTTAATTATCAATTGTTCACTATAATGGAAAGGAGCATTGGTAATAAACAATGGAGACTATTAATTTCCTAAAATTTTAGAAACAGGAGGGATTTAAGGGAATCCTGTTACTTCAGCTCTTATCATTTTACAGTTAAGAGTATTGAGGCCTAGCAAGATTTAAATGACTTGCTGAAGTTCCCATTTTGAAGCGGTAAAGTTGAAATGAACCTAGATTTCTTCAGCCTTTAAATTAATGCTCTTTCCACTATACTACAGTGTTTCTATTACGTATAATATGTTTTTAATGCCTTTTCAATGAAATTACATTCTTTAAAACACAGTAAAATAGCTAATACATGTTTTTATTATATCAAAAGATATGCCATTTATAATATTAAAATTTATAGCTATTTTTAGCAAAAGGCCTTTCTTAAAAATTTTTATAATATCCCTATATTTATAAAACAAATGTAATTGTGTCTTATTAATTAGAATATATTTATTCTAGCTATATGAATTAAATAATTATATAGTGTCCATAAGTTCTCAGGAATGCTTTCCTGATAAAATGATTTATTGTTATGATGAGGTTTTCCATTTCATGATATTTGTAATCTTGTATAGACCTAATTGTAATTTTGTGATATTTTATAATCACTGGAAATATGGGTTATAGTATAGTTCCAAGTTTAAAGTCTGTGAAGTATTTAGTTTCAAATAGAGATTTTGGTTCTTGAACTCTTGTTTTCTCTGTTAATAATGTCACTTACATTGGAAATTAGTGAAATATAGTTTTTTGCTTAAAGGGAAAATTTCAACTTGCTACACAAATAAAGGAAAAAGAAATAGAAGGATTGAAGGAAACATTAAAGACATTACAGGTAAAGTAATTTAGTATTGCTTGATAAGTAACTTGGCATTTTAACATTGTATCAGTAAAATACCATTAAACATGTAATCTAGCAAAGTGAAGCTGACAAAAATTCATGTCATATATTATATAACTTGGTGCTTTTTTTCTGAGGGCCTTTGATTTCAAATTAGTAGGATTTTTGCTTTACTTTTTGTTTTAAAAGGAAATATTAAAATAGCTTTTATTATTTTAAACAGTACTATAGTTAGATATGTTATTTTTAACACTTTATAGACAACATGTTAGGCCTATATATTATAACTGATTTATCTATGGTCCTTAAAAATTAACATAAATAGCCTTTATTTAGTTATTATTATTTGCTAAGTACAAAACTATGTTTATTTTATGCAAATACAAAGGTAAAGAAATAGCCCTTGCCTTTAAGTTGTTCAGTCTCAGAGAATACAGAGGTATACAACAAATGATGGTTAATTCAATACATATTTATTAAGGTCTGCTATGTGCTAAATCGGAGAAGGCAATGGCACCCCACTCCAGTACTCTTGCCTGGAAAATCCCATGGACGGAGGAGCTTGGTAAGCTGCAGTCCATGGGGTTGCTAAGAGTTGGACAGACTGAGCTACTTCACTTTCACTTTTCACTTTCATGCATTGGAGAAGGCAATGGCAACCCACTCCAGTGTTCTTGCCTGGAGAATCCCAGGGACGGGGGAGCCTGGTGGGCTGCCGTCTGTGGGGTCGCACAGAGTCGGACACAACTGAAGCAACTTAGCAGCAGCAGCAGCATGTGCTAAATGCTTCTCTAAGCACTGGGAATACAGCAGTGAATAAAAGGAACTTTTATCCTCTGCCCTTGTGGAGTTTACATTCTAAACTAAATAAAAAGTTAAGTAGAGAGTTTTTGGGGAAAAGATATTCATATGATTTCAGAGTACCACTTACAGATAATTATAAAGAACAAAGTATATTTTCACAATGGAAGGATTCTGATGGTTACTACCTTAATCAGATAATTCATACCATACTATGCATTTGTTTAAGCAGTTGACAAGCTTTCTTCCTTTAGTCTGATTCCAGTAAGGACAAGCACTCCTTTTCTCCATATGTTTGCCAAAAATTCTTATCTCTTGTCTTTTTAGACAGAGAACAGCCTGTAGAACAGCCATTATATTAGGTGTGAGTTAATAACCTCATTATGAGTTTGATTTGCATTGCCCTGATTATTGTAATGATGAGCATGTTTTCATATTCCTGTTAGTCATTTGTATGTCTTCCTTTGAGAAAATGTCTATTTAGTTCCTCAACTCAATTTTTAATTGAGTTATTTGGGGGTTTCTGATACTGAGTATGTATGTATGAATTCCTTTTATGTTTTGGATGTGTATGTGTGTGTGTGTGTGTGTGTGTGTGTGTCTGTGTGTCTGTGTGTGTGTCTCTGTGTGCATGCTCAATCACTCAGTTGTGTCTGACTCTTTGTGGTCCCATGGACTGTAGCCTGCCAGGCTCCTCTGTCCATGGGATTTTTCAGGCAAGGATACTGGAGCAGCTTGCCATTTCCTACTCCAGGGGATCTTCTGACCCAGGGATTGAACCCACATATCTTGTATCTCCTGCATTGGCAGGTGGATTCTTTACCACTCTCCCATCTGGGCAGCACCTATATTTTGGATATTAATCCCTAATCAGATACATGGTTTGCAAATGTTTCTCTCATTGTGTAGGTTGCCTTTTCACTCCGTTGATTATTTCCTTTGCTGTGCAGAACCTTTTTAGTTTCATGCAGTCCCGCTTTTCTATTTTTGTTTTTGTTGCCTGGTCTTTTGGTGTCATATCTAAAAAAATCATTGCTTAGACTAAGAGAAGCTCCTGTGTTTCCTTTTAGTAGTTTTATGGCTTCAGTATTTAAGTCTTTAATCTGTTTTGTGTTGATTTTTGTTTATGGTATGAAATCTTGTGCATTGTTTGAGATATGGGTCCAATTTCCTTGTTCTGTATGTGGATATCCAGTTTTTCCAACACCATTTATTGAAGACTGTCATTTCTCCATTATGTGTTCTTGGTGTTCTTGTCAAAGATCAGTTGGCTACAGACATGTGGATTTATTTCTGGGCTTTCTAGTCTGTTCCATTGGTTGATATGTCTCTTGTTGGTTTTTGTTTTGTTTTGTTTCTTGTCAGTACCATGCTGCTTTGATTACTATAGCTTTGAAATATATTTTGGGATCAGGAAGTATGATTTCTTCGATTTTTTCCATCTTGCTTAAGATTGCTTTGGGCATTTAGGGTCTTTTATGGTTCTACATAAATTTAGGATTTTTTTTTCTATTTCTGTAGAGATTGGCAATGTGATTTAGATAAGGATTGCACTGAATCTGTAGACCACTTTGGGTAATATAGACATTTAAGCAATATTAATTTTTCCATCCATGAACACAAGATTCCTTTGCATTTATATTTGTTGTTGTTCATTTGCTGTCATGTCCGACTCTTTGTGGCCCCATGGACTGCAGCCTACCGGGCTTTCCTGTCTTTCACTGTCTGCTGGAGTTTGCTTGGACTCATGCCCATTGAGTTGACGATGCCATTCAACCATCAAATTTATATATGTCTTTTAAATTTCTTTGTATCAGTGTTTTATAGTATTCAATGTACAAGCTTTACCACTTTGCTTAAATCTGTTCCTAAATATGTTATTCATTTTGTTGCTATTGTGATTTTCTTAATTTTCTTTTCAAATATATATTTTTTTTTTGCTTATAGAATTGTGGCTGATTTTTGTATGTTGATTTTGTATCCTCAGTTTTGCTGAATTCATTTATTAGCTCTAACAGGTTTTGTTGCACTTTTAAGGTTTTCTATATACATGATTATGTTAACCTCAAAATATCGATAATCTTACTTCTTCCTTTGTGTTTTGGATGCTTTCATTTTTTTTTTTTCTTTTTTCAGTGCTCTGGCTAGGACTTCTAGTACTCTGTTGAATAGAAGTGGTGAGAATAGGCACTCATGCCTTATACAGGATTGATTATGATGACCACTGTGAGTTTTTTATATATGACCTTTATGGTGCTGAGGTAACTTTCTTATATGGCCTTCCCTGGTGTCCAGTGGTAAAGAATACACCTGCCAATGCAGGAGACATGGGTTCAGTCCCTGGATCAGGAAGATCCCCTGGAGAAGGAAGTAGCAACTCACTCCAGTATTCTTGCCTAGAAAATCCCATGAACAGAGGAGCCTGACGGGTTGCAGCCCTTGGGGTTGCAAAGAGTCCGACACAACTTAGCAACTGAGCATACACATGTTTCTTACATACCTATTTTGTTGAGAGTTTTTTAACGTGAATGGGTGTTGAATTTCATCAAATGCTTTTTCTGTGTCTATTGAGATGAACGTGTGGTTTTTTCCTTTCGTCAGTGTGGTGTATCTCATTGGTTGATTTGCATATGGTTGACTATCCTTTTATCCCAGGGATTGAAGTGCATTTGATAATGGTGTATGGTCCTTTTAATATGCTCTTGAATTTGATATTCTAGAATTTTATTAAAGATTTTTGCATCTTTGTTCATCAGGGCTACTGGCTTATAGTTTTCTAATAGTGTCTTTGTCTGGTTTTGCTGTCAGAATGATGCTGGCCTCATAAAATGAGTTTGGAAGTGTTCCCTGCTCTGCATTTTGGAAGGATATACGAAGGATTTCTGTTAAATCTTCTTGGAATGTTTGGTAGAATTCTTCCACAAAGCCATCTAGTCCTGGGTTTTTCTTTGTTGGGAGGTTTTAAATTACTGATTCAGTGTCCTCATTTGCTATCAGTATGTTCAAACTTTTTAGTTCATTCAAATTCAGTTTTGGTAGGTTGTGTTTTTCTGGGAATTTATCCACTTCTTCTAATGGGAGAATTTATTGGCATATAGTTGTTTTTAATAGTCTCTTATGATACTTTTTATTTCTGAGGTGTCCACTGTAATGTCTCCTTTTCATTTCTAATTTTGTTTACTTGAGTCTTCTGTCTTTTTCTTAGTCTAGCTAACGGTTTGTCAGTTTTGCTTATTCTTTCCCAAAAAACTAAGTCTTAGTTTTGTTGATTTTTTTCTATTGTTTTTCTATTTGCTATTTGATTTATTTCTGTTTAAATTCTACTATTTTCTTCCTTCTGCTGATTTTGGCTAGTTCTTTTTTTATTTTCCTAGTTCTTTGAGATGTAAAGTTAGATTGTGTGAGGTTTTTGTTTTTTTTTTTAATGTAGGCATTTATCATTATGAAATCTTCTATTATTTTTTTTTGATATCAACATGTTGGCTTTATCTTTTTCAAAAGAAATAAAGTTTCCTGAAATTACATCACTAAGTAGAACTGGTGGAAAAAGAGTTACATGCATGCAAAGTCACTTCAATCGTGTTGGACTCTTTGTGACCCTATGGACTGTAGCCTGCCAGGCTCCTCTGTCTGTGGGATTCTCCAGGCAAGAATACTGGAGTGTGTTGCCATGCCATCCTCCAGGGGATCTTTCAGACCCAGGAATTCAACCAATATCTCTTATGTCTCCTGCATTTACAGGTGGGTTGTTTACCACTAGTGCCGCCTGGAAAGCCCAGGAAAAGAGTTGGATTGTTCTAATTTATTTACCCTAAATTTTAAAAGTTTCTGTTACAACAAATGGTCAATACTTATGGGGAATGTAGCCACAGCGTTATAAATGTTATATATAGAGAGATTTATTTTTGTATGGCCATAACATTGTAAGGAAAGAAAGTCTTTTTCCTATGGAAAAAATCTAGATTGGGCAATTCTAAGTCCACTTCTATCGATCCTCAGATAAGTCATGATTGGTCATAGTGAGGCTAAGAAGGGCACTAAAGATCTTTATGTATAAATTTTAAATAATGGAAGACTTAGAAATCAAAGTCAGTTGTGTTTACAAAATGATTATACAGGCAATAAAAGTGGATATTTCCTCATCATTAATGCAGGCTTGAAATCTTCTATTATATTGCTTTTGGTGCATTCCATAAGTTTTTGTATGTTGTGTTATTGTTTTCATTTTGTCTTGAGATTATTTTTAAAATTATCCTTTTTTAAAAAATAATGAATGTTCAAGAATTTGTTATTTATCTTCCAAGTATTCGTAAATTTTCTATTTTCTTACTGTTAATAATTTCTAATTTTATTCCATTGTGACCAGAAAAAATATTTGGAATGCTTTCCATCTTCTTAAATGTAAGACTTTTTTGTGGCCTATCACATTAAAGTTGATTTTTCTGTGATAGACCATATGATAGACATATGCTCTATCTTGGAGAATGTTCCATGTGTGCTTGAGAAGAATGTGTATTCTTCTTCCTTTGAGTGAAACTTCTGTATATGTCTGTTAGGTCCATTTGATCTATAGTGAAGTTCAAGTCAACTGTTTCTTTATTAATTTTCTTTCTTCTATCTGTATGCAAAGTAAGGTATTGGAGTCTCCACCATTATTGTGTTTTTGTTGATTTCTCCCTTCAAGTCTATTGATATTTGCTTTGCATATTTAAGTGCTTTGATGTTGGATACATATATATTTATTGCATCTTCCAAACTGACTCTTGAGCACTATATAATGACCTTCTTTGTCTTTAGAGACAGTTTTGACTTAATTTATTTTATCTGATGGGGCTTCCCTGATGGCTCAGATGGTAAAGAGTCTGCCTGCAGTGCAGGAGAAGGCAATGGCAACCCACTCCAGTACTCTTGCCTGGAGGGTCCCATAGACAGAGGATCCTGGTAGGCTGCAGTCCATGGGGTCGCTAAGAGACTACACGACTGAACGACTTCACTTTCACTTTTCACGTTCATGCATTGGAGAAGGAAATGGCAACCCACTCCAGTGTTCTTGCCTGGAGAATCCCAGGGATGGGGGAGCCTGGTGGGCTGCCGTCCATGAGGTTGCACAGAGTCGAACATGACTGAAGTGACTTAGCAGCAGCATCAGGAGCAGTACAGGAGTCCTGGGTTCAATCTCTGGGTCAGGAAGATCCCCTGGAGAAGGAAATGGCAAACCACTCCAATATCCTTGCCTGGAAAATTCCATGGATGGAGGAGCCTGGCAGACTACAGTCCATGGGGTCACAAAAAGTCAGACACAACTGAGTGACTTCAGGCAATTTTATCTTATATAAGTTTAGCCACTCTGCTTTCTTTTGATTACTCTTTGGTATGTCTTTTCATCTTTTTATTTTTAGTCTATGTGTGTTCTTAAATCTACATTAAGTCTCTTATAGATACTATGTCATTGGATTTTTTAGAAATTCATTTAGCCTCTCTATGCCTTTTTATTGGAGAGTTAATCTACTTACATTTAATGTAATTATTAATTGGTGTGGAATTACTGTTGTCATTCTGTTGACTGTTTCTGTTTCAGTTGTTTTATATATCTCTTCATCTCTTCTTTTATTTGAAGTTTTTGTAGTGATTTTTAAAAGTCTTATCTTTTGATGGGTGTTCCATGAATCTTACATGCTTTCTTCATTCTCATTCATTTTTCTTTTCACTGGTCAATTTAAAATGACCTGTCTTTGAGTTCACTGGGGTTTTTTCCTCCTTTTTCATTGAGTGTGCTGGTTGGAACTCTCTATTACATTTTTAATTTCATTCATTGTGTTCTTTAGCTCTAGAGTTTTTTTTCTGTTTGTTTTTGGTTCTTTCCTTGTGACTTTTATCTCTATTGAACTTCTCATTTTATTATTGTAATTTTTTTTCCTAATTTTGTTGAATTTTCTATCTGTGTTGTCTTAAACTTTGCTGAGCTTCTATAAAACAATTATTCTGAGTTCTTTGTCAAGTAGTTCATAGATCTCTAATTCTTTGGAGTCAGTTACTAGAAATTTGCAAAGTTCCTTTGGTGGTTTCATGGTTCCTTGATTTTTGTGTTCCTGTAGTCCTTTGTTGGTATTTGTGCATTGAAGGAGCAGTGTTTTTGGACTAGCTCTGGTGAGTATAAATCTTGACCTACTGGTGGGTGTGAGAATGCTAGTTGAGTAGGGTATGTGGTGGTACTAGGTATAGTGCTGGGTCAGGCAGCTCTGACTTGGTTTGGGAGCAGTGGTGCCTCTGGCTCCAAGAAAGAGCACAGTGTCCTGGGCTCCAGGGATCTCCATCAACTCAAGTAGGTATGGACATAGCAAAGACTGTAAGGGTCCTTGGAGGTGAAGTTCACTCATGTCCATGGTAGTGATAAGGGCTGTTGAGGTCTTTGTGGTGAAGGCTGCTGGTGTCCTCCTGCTCTCCTTTTCTCCCATTTGAGGAGAGTTGTGGTTGAGGGCGTTTCTTTTGGCACCAAGCTGTGTGAGTCTAGAGGATGGAATGACAGGTGAATTGCTGCCTATACTTCTGTTCAGACATCCTTGATTTTTGGTGCTCTACTGGGTTCCTGCAGCTTCTTAATTGTACTCCAGAGGTCTTCCGGAACTGTTATCATTCACAGTACTTGGTAAGTCATGTGGAGGAGGTGGGATTGGGGGAAAGGACTGGGTCCTCCTGATCTGCCGTCTTTCTGATAACACGCCTGTGAATTCTTTATTTCTCAGAAATAAGCCCTTTTTGTTTGTGTTCTGGGCTTCAGATGTTTTTTTCAGTTTGTCATTTGTATTTTGATTTTGTTTGACTTTTACCATTTGCTATAAATTATTTTCCTTTTATGGCTTTTGAAGTTTGTCATGGTTAGAAAGGCATTCACAACTACAAAGTTATAAAAAGGATTTTCCCATGTTTTCTTTTATTACATCTATGTACTCAAATTTTACATTATATCTTTGATCAATTTGAAGTTTATCTTTTGTAACACAGTATGAGATACGGATCTAAGTCTATATTTTTTCAGGTTATTAAATGGTCTTAATATTGTTTAGATTCTCCTCATTTGAGATATTAAGCAATTTTTATTTTGAATTTCCTTAGTTACTTTGATGTAACAAAGTAAATAAAAATTAAGTAAAACAAAATGTCAATGAGTTCCAAGAAGAATGTTTTCAGTAAAAAGAAGGGCATGGATTCTGTTTGTCAGATTGGATGAATAAGAGGCTGGAAGATACTGATATGGTAAAAAGTCCTTATATTTTGTTTCAACAACAACAGCAATGTAACAACAAAGCAGTAAGTGATTAGAAACTCCAGAGAAAACAGATTACTCTATAACTAGGATATAAAGTAAATTACAGTTCGGAGTGGTTTTGAGCAATTGATGGGTTAAAACAAAAGAGAAGATATTTAGGTCCTGACCCTAGTAAAATCATCCTTCATATAGCATATTGGTCCCAGAAAAAATGTAGTATTAACAGCCTGTTAGGTTTTGCTTTAAAAAAATCTGTATTGTTTTTAATGACATAAACACTGTTGACTTCTCATTTTTTAAGAATTAACCTATAAGCAAAGCATGGAAGACTTAATTATGATTACATAATAAAATTTAAATGTTATTAACCTTGTTGATGAGAAAGTAAAAATGTAGGGAACTGAAGTTGATAGTGATATCCAGAAATATTCTTTAAAATAGATGGAAAAGAAATAGAAGTTTAAGGCTACTATTTAAAGTTTATGTAGTTACACAGTTTAGTGATTCTTTTCATACCTCAGATATCTAGTTAAAAATGATCCCAGTAGAGAAATTTTTAAAGTTGTTATTGTAGTTGAGTAAACAAATTACTATTCATTTCAGTTCAGTTGCTCAGTCGTGTCCGACTCTTTGCGACCCCATGAATCACAGCACTCCAGGCCTCCCTGTCCATTACCATCTCCTGGAATTCACTCAGACTCACGTCCATTGGGTCAGTGATGCCATCCAGTCATCTCATCCTCTGTCGTCCCCTTCTCCTACATTTATCCATAAGGAACTCTTAGATATTTGGATAATTTTGTAGTTTGGAGAATCATAAACTTACAGAGATGTTAGAAATACATTGTTCTTGTTCAGTTGCTAAGTTGTATCCAACTGTTTGTGACCTCATGGACTGTAGCACATCAGGCTTCTCTGTCCTTCCCTACTTCCTAGAGTTTGCTCAAACTCATGTTGATTGAGTCAGTGATGTTATCCAACCATCTCATCCCCTGTTGCCCCCTTCTCCTCCTGCCCTCAATCTTTCCCAGAATTAAGGTCTTTTCCAATGAGTCAGCTCTTTGCATCAGGTGGCCAGAGTATTGGCACTTCGCCATCAGCCATTCGAATGAATATTCAGGGTTGATTTCCTTTAGGATTGACTGGTTGGATCTCCTTGCAGTCCAAGGGACTCTCAAGAGTCTTCTCCAACACCACAGCTCAAAAATATCAATTCTTTAGTAATTCTGCATTACAGAATGTATTTTCCTGAATGATTTAAAAGTAATATGCCAATCTGATGCCCTATCTCCCCCAATACTGTACTGTCTCTCCTATAATCAAGGACATTCTCTTGCAAAACCATAACAGCCATAAAATCTTAAAGTTAATTTTGATATATAATTGTAATCTAATTCTCACGTTCCATTCAGGTTTTACCAGTTGTCTTAGCAAAAGGATCCAGTTTAAAATCTTACGTTACTCTTAGTTGTCATGTCTCTTTGATCTCTTTCAGTCTGTAACAGTTCCCCAGTCTTTGCATGAGCTTTATGCCTTTGAAACTCTTGAAGATCATAGACCAGTTATTTTGTAGAATGTCCCCCAATTTCTGTTCATATGATATTTATTCATGAATAGAATCAGTTTATGCACTTTTGGCAGGAATATTACAGAAATAAGGCCTTGCTCCTATAATTTAATCCTGTCAGATAATTGGTTATTTCAGTTATTTTATTTCCGTGCTCAGATTGTCATTAGTTTGGCCAGTAGCTATCCATTCAGGCTGATTTTTTAGCCTTATGGACATGTCTTTATCATTCTTTAGTGTTTTCTTGCTGTTAGGTAAAAACAAAATATACCAGGATCACCTTGTAGTTTAACTAACCTTGCCTTAGAATAAATTATTTCTCAACATTGCCCTGGTTCCTTTCAGTGTAAAATGGAATGTAGACATGCAGATCTCAGCACTGTTACACTTCATTACTATTGGGGTGTCAGTGGTCTCAGACCCTGTCAATGGGCAGAGCTAGGGAATTGATGTATGTATTTATATACACACAAATATATAAACATGCAGTTATAATTATGTTTGTTTCTTTATCAATCTATATATGTCAAAAACCATGAATTCACATTATTTCCAATTCTAATCCAAAACCCGAGGTTAATTTTATTTCCCTTCAATATTTATATATTTCCTTTCTTTTACAGTAAAAATATGACTTTCTTTATTCTTAATAGATTTACTTATCTGATAAATTACCCTATATGTGACCAGGCTACCATTCTGCTACTTCTTCCTTCCTAATGTGGATACCCTCTTTTCCCTGCTTCAACTCTGATACCTGGGTCACCCTTTTTCAACACTGCCTACTAACCACCTTGCTCAGCTTTTGACTCCCCACAGTAAATTGCCTCACCATTCAGGCCTGATTCTCTGTTCTGGAATGCTGCTGCCATGACCCTTTCACTTCTTCCCCACCTAATGAACTTGGGACTGATTTGTTCAGGAATGTGAGAAGTTAAATATTTTTATCACAGTATTTAAAAAAAATTTATTCTCAAGTAACATAAATCTAGTTAATGGAAAGTTAATGGGAAAAAAGATTTGCTCTAAACAAATGTACTTTACAGTCAATTTTTCATAAAATTTTCCATAAAGTGAGGGATAACTAGGAAATCATTTGTACTTTATCTTTAAAATTGCCTTCTATAGTTAATACATTAATTAGTCTTAGTATCTTTTTTATCCTGTGTTAGAAAGATGCCTATATCTGATATTGTGAGCCCATTTTATGTGATTTCAGAATGAAAAATCATTATAGAACATCCATAAAAATTTCATGTCAATCTAGTAATGTTACTTTCAGATTTGACTTGTCATAGGGATGCAGCTACATGGTAGTTTTTTAAGTTGGGAAGTGCTCTAGAGGTGTTAATAAAATAGAGTTGTGAGTCATGATTCAGAAAGAATAAAAGGGATATTAATGCAGGATATTAATGTTTCAAGGACAGTGACCTGAAAAAATTTGGTAAATTTGCTCTGTTTATCAGTTTTTTCTTTGGCAAATGGTAGCTATATTAGTGAGGGTTCTCCTGGGAAACAGAACCAATATTATATACACACACACACACAGGGGCTTCCCGGGTGGTGGTACTGGTAAAGAACCCACCTGCCAATGCAGGAGAGAAGTAAGAGATGCAGGTTCCATCCCTGGGTCAGAAAGTACCCTGGAGGAAGAAATGCCAATCCACTCCAGTATTCTTGCCTGGAGAACCCCATGGACAAAGGAGCCTGGCAGGCTACAGTCTGTAGGGTTGCAAAGAGTTGGACATGACTGAAGTGACTTAGCCCACATATATCTATATCTGTAGAGATGATATGTGGAATTGACTCACATATTCACATATTCACACAATTTAGAGGCAGAAAAGTGCTGTGAAAACTGAAGGTATAATTCTGGTCTGAGTTCCAAGGATTGTCTCTTTTTTTCTTCTTATTTTTCTAGGTGGGCTTCCCTAGTGGCTCAGCTGGTAGAGAATCCGCCTGTAATGTGGGAGATCTGGGTTTGATCCCCGGGTTGAGAAGATACCCTGGAGAAGGGAATGGCTACCCACTCCAGTATTCTGGCCTGGAGAATTCCAAGGACTGTATAGTCCATAGGGTCTCAAAGAGTCGGACACGACTGAGAGACTTTCACTTCACTTAACTTCTACCCTTTTACTTTTCTTTTGTCTGTTTCCCCTAAAATATACTGTGATCTCGTCCAGTGTCTTTTCTTTAAAATGGAATCTACATGCAAAGGGCTTCCAAATGTTTATCTCCAGCTCCAGAAGCAGCCTGGATTGACTATTGGATGTCTAAAAGACATCTGAAACTTGACATGTTCAAAACTAATTTCTTAAAATCTCATCCCCCTGAAAACTAAATAAAACTAATTTCTTAAAATCTCATCCCCCTGAAAACTAAATAACTTATTTGTCTTTTTGTTGTTGTTGTTGTTAATTACAACTTCTTTCTTCCTGTTGCAGATTTTTTTTTTTTTTTTTTTAGCTTTTCTCTCAGAGTATACCAAGAATCCAACCACTTCTCATTGTGTCTTTTACTAACACCCTGGTCCTCTTTTATCATCCTCTTTCATCTCAATTGCAGTCATTTATTAAGTGTTTTTCCTGCTGCCACTTCTGTTCTCCTTCAGTTTTAACATAACAGAGTGATCCTTTTAAAGAATAAGTTAGGTTATGTCACATTTGTGCTTGCTACTCCTCAGTGGCTTCCTGTCTCATTCAGTGGAAATCATTATCATGTGCTATAAGACCTACAATGGTTTGGTCCTACCCCCTCTCCTACTCTCCTCTGAACTCAGTTTTTGCTGTTTTTTTTTTTCCCCTTGCTTACTAAACCTTCCAGCCATATTGGCGTCCTTGCTGTTCTATGACTACATAAGACATTTTCTCACCTTAGGGCCTTTGCAGTTGCTGGAATAATCTTCCTTACTTTCTGTTGAGTCTTTACTCATAAGTTGTCCTTTCAGAAAGACTTTCCTGGCCATCTATGTAATCCTCTTCCCTGATTTATTATTTTTCTTAAGCACTTATCAATATCTAGTAGAGCCATATATTTTAACTTATTTATATTGCTCATTATCTACATTCTCCAGAATTTATACTGGACAGGATTTTTTGGTCCAATACTATACCTTCAGTGTCTACATGAGTGCTTTACTTATAGTAAGCATTCATTGTTTGTTGAAGAAATGAATCACACATAACTGATTACACCAAAATGAAATGAAATTATTAACTTACTCAAGGCAGCATGCTGAAGAATTTATTTTATAGGAAATATGAAGTAGTGAACTGTTGTTTAAATTTTAACAAATACTAGGTGAGTTCAAGTAAATAAGCACTCATACATGGCTTTGTTGTTGTTGTTAAGTCGCTCAGTCATGTCTGACTCTGTGACCTCATGGACTGTAGCCCACCTGGCTCCTCTGTCCTGGGATTTCCTGGGCAAGAATACTGGAGTTGGGTTGTCGGTTCCTTCTCCAGGGGATCCTCCTGACCCAGAGATCAAACCCACATCTCCTGTATTGGCAGGCAGATTCTTTACTGCTGAGTAAGCAGAGAAGCACTCATACATGGCTAGTTGGAGCTTAACTTGGCCTACCACTCTGGAGGACTATTATGTGTAATGACAATTGTTAAGTCTATAAAAATGAACACATCTTAGGAGTTCTGCTTCATGGGGTTCATTCTGCTAAAATGGGTAACTACAGACTTTTTTTTGGTGCAGCATGTTTATTTTTGGTACAGTATGTTTATATGAAAGAAGAATTCTTTCATAGAACTGAAAACTGGGTAAGTCTACAAAAATAGCAGTTTGATAAAACTAGGGTAGAAGGTTAAACAGTGGAATACTATTCAGCCATTAAAAACTTGTGTTATAGATTAATTTGTGATATAAAAGTGTTTGCTATATATTAAGTAAAAATAACAGTACAAAATAGTACATATATTATTATTCTGCCCCCCACTGACTCTTTTTTAAAATACATAGAAAAGTACCTGGAAACACTATGGTATTAATGATTGTTATTTCTGGATTGTTTTTTTTAAGGTAACATTTTTCCTTGTGCTTATCTATTTTATCAAAATTTTTTCAACAAAAGAGCTAATATTAAGTAGCAAACCTGCCTAGAGTTCTTTGCTGTTCTTCTTGCTTTATTTTTCTTCATAGTATTTGTCACTCTCTAATTTCTATACTTTTTGCTTATATTCTGTTGTCTGTCTGCCACCACCCCCACTAGACAGAAAGCTTGTTAAGAACAGGGACTTGGTTTGCTATTGTATCACAGGATCCTAGGAAAATGGCTGGCATATAGTACTTGCTCTGTAAATACGTGTTGAATAAATAAATGTATTTTGTTATGAGAAATAAAGTTATGGCAAATAACACTTTGAAAAAATGTCACTGGAAAGAATTACATAGAAGATAAATGTCATATAGCATACAATTTTAGTTTCAGAAGGAATTTATAGAAAATAGCTAAAAAGTTTTAACAAAGTTTTTTTCTGCTTATTTTATTCAAGGTTTCTAAATATTCTTTACAGAAGAAAGTGAGTGAAATGGTAAGGAAATTTCAAAATATTTACCCACTCACCCCAAATTAGTACATAATGTGTACAGTATTTTTGTCAAATTAATGTGATACTTATAGTAAAAAGGAGTTGAAACTGGATATTGATATCCGTTTTAAAGGACTACAATTTCAGATGTAGCTTAAATGAATTATTTCACAAGTGTATTTCCAGTTTACACAGTGTTTACCTGTGTGTGTGTGTGTTAGTCACTGTCTTGCAACCCCATGGCCTGTAGCCTGCCAGGCTCTTCTGTCCATGGGATTTCCCAGGTAGGAATACTGGAGTGGGTTGCCATTCCCTTCTCCAGGGGATCTTCTCAACCCAGGAATCGAATCTGGGTCTCCTGCATTGCAGGCAGATTCTTTACCATCTGAGTCACCAGGGCTCAGTGTTTACATATGATAAAATAAGTTTAACAGTTACTGAATTGTTGGTAGAGGTCTGTATCAAAGTTAAACAACAAAGAAGTGAAATCAGAACTGTGAAATCCCTTACTTTAATGATGTCTTTCATAGGTATTTGTGTAAACGTGTAGTTATTACTTTTAGCCTGAAAAATTGAAATAATATGAAGTAACATTTGAATACTGCACTTGAGATATGGTACTCATCCTTTATCATTCAACAAGTGTTTGTTTGTTGCACATTCCTCTTATGTAATATAGTAAAATTAATATTTGCATTTTTACAACAATATTTTAGGAAATATTTACTTTCATATTCTCTATATCCCTATTTGATACAAAAGAATTTTTTCTCTGTATTTTTGACTGAGCAAAATCCTCCCATATCCACTTATATCTTAAGAGGACTTTTTGGATGTCTTTATGCTATTTCATTCTCTTTGGAGCAGACCATAAGGCAAGTGAAACTAATTTTTGAGTAAGGTTTGTCTATTATATCTATGAGAAGTAAGAAATGAGAAATCACTCCTTATGACATTGAATACAAAAATATAAAGTACATATTTTGCTTATTGAAATGTTTTGATGGGTTAGAAAATAAAAGCCTCAGAGAGATTGCTAAGCTTGATTGAATAAAAGATCTGAAAATTCTGTCACTGTTCAACTGGAAAGACTAAAGATAATATTGTCAGACTCTTTTAAACTATGATTTTAATTAAGGAGCTGAAAAACTAGATTCCAGTTTAGCTTTAAGTACCATGACATTTGTACTGAAAGTCATCTTCAACGCTACAGTGGTTTTACACAAAATATAGTGAAATTGAATAATGTACCCTCTGACCTGGGAGATAAAGCTACAAGTTAAAGATCAAAGGCAACATAAAATGTGTTTTGTTTTATTCCACTTTAAAATTTCATCAGACAGATACTTGTAATCTTAAAAACAAATGGAAACATTGCAGTATACTTGTGATAGTTTTTGGTCAGTTTTGAGCATTGTATTGTGAATTAAGATTCTTAAGAACCTACTAAAATGATATTTGTATTATAGTTATAATTTTTTCTGACATTTCAAGGCATTAAATGAATCACTTTGCATTAAAATTATTTTGTATATTGATAGGTACACAATGTTTTATGCCAATTCTATTAGACTCTATTTTAGATGATTGACTTAAAAGTTAAAAATCTTTTTTAAAAACATTCTTTTATTATTCATTTTATATTATTCTTATATAGTTCAGGTGACTTAAAAAAAGACATTTGTTTATTTATTTTTGGCTGTGCTGAGTCTTCATTGCTGAGCAGAATTTTCTCTAGTTGTGGTGAGCAGGGGCTACTTGCTAGTTGCAGCGTGCAGCTTTCTCATTCCAGTGGCTTCTCTTACGGACATTGGCTCTGGGGTGTGTGGTCTTCAGTAGTTGTGGCACATAGGCTCAGTAGTTGAGGCCTGAGGGCTCTAGAGCACAGGCTCAGTCGTTGTGGTGCGTGGGTTTAGTTTGCTCTGCAGCATTTGGGATCTTCCCAGATCAGATTCTGAACCTTGTCTCCTGCATTGGCAGGCAGATTCTTTCCCACTGAGCCACCAGGGAAGTAGTAAACAGTGTTCAAAAATCCAATTAATTTTATTCAGATTAGCACATTATCTTTATATATTACTTGACTGTGCAAGACAGGAAAAAGATAGTCATTTGTGTCAAGGCAGGACTTTGGGAAGCAGTTGATAAAGTTGTGTCCCAAAAGAAATCATTTAAAAATAGTACTAATCTAATGTTATAAAGAAGTTCATGATTTCCTATAGGCAGGCTCTTAACTGTTAGTAAAATTCTGTCTTGTGGGAATTCAGTAAGGTGATTTTCATGTAGTGGTGGCGTGTCTCTAGATAAATTAACTCAATTATGAATGGAAAGATTCATCTGTCTCTAAAAGTACCAAAACCTTCTCTTGAACAAATGGTCATATGGATCATTACCAATAAGACAAATACAACAAAATATGGTAAAGAATAAACTATCGAACATCAAATTAATTGATTTGGTCATTGATGAAAATCTTTCCTGTTTGGTATAGGTGATTACTTTGAGTAACTGAGTAACCAATAGAACTAATGAACAAAATAAAAACTTATCTAACCATCTCTTAGTTACAGTTTATTTCTTTTTTGTTTATTACTTTTCCTCTAAAGAAAAGACTTACAAGAAGGATTTAGTTTTCTTTATTAAATTATAACAAAATTTTAGCATTGAAGGTTTTGATGAGATTTGCAATTACCACTTATTTCATTCAGAATAGAATATTTTTAGACTATTTGTCTGGAAATAATCTTTGTGATTATAATATATATATCTGTACACATAGAATATGTAACTTTAGTGTTTTTAAGTTGTGACCAAAAAAGTGGAAATATCTTAAGGTTACCATGAGTTTTTTAAAAGTGAATTTTATAGCCCATTGATTTATTTCGGGTTTATATTGAAGAAATTGAAAGATAATTTGCAAAATGAGGAAATATATAAAGTTTATTTATAAGTATATAAATAGAATGATGAATATATAAAGTTTGGTTTTGGGTTTTAAATCTTTTTCTTCAAAATTTACTTATATGAACTAATTGCTCATTTATTTCCTTATGGAGACTTTTCAAATCAGTCTCTATAAGGAAACAAGAAAGGAGAAAATGAGCAGCTTTGCTTTATTAGCAGAAGATATTAAGAAGAGATGGCAAGAATACACAGAAGAACTGTACAAAAAAGATCTTCATGACCCAGATAATCACGATGGTGTGATCACTGACCTAGAGCCAGACATCCTGGAATGTGAAGTCAAGTGGGCCTTAGAAAGCATCACTACGAACAAAGCTAGTGGAGGTGATGGAATTCCAGTTGAGCTATTTTAAATTCCTGAAAGATGATGCTGTGAAAGTGCTGTACTCAATGTGCCAGCAAATTTGGAAAACTCAGCAATGGCCACAGGACTGGAAAAGGTCAGTTTTCATTCCAATCCCAAAGAAAGGCAATGCCAAAGAAGGCTCAAACTACCGCACAATTGCACTCATCTCACACGCTAGTAAAGTAATGCTCAAAATTCTCCAAGCCAGGCTTCAGCAATATGTGAACTGTGAACTTCCTAATGTTCAAGCTGGTTTTAGAAAAGGTAGAGGAACCAGAGATCAAATTGCCAACATCTGCTGGATCATGGAAAAAGCAAG
>NW_011495081.1:7055078-7058751 GCF_000754665.1 Bison bison bison | reverse complement strand
GAAGAAGGCTGAGTGCCGAAGAATTGATGCTTTTGAACTGTGGTGTTGGAGAAGACTCTTGAGAGTCCCTTGGACTGCAAGGACATCCAACCAGTCCATTCTGAAGGAGATCAGCCCTCGGATTTCTTTGGAAGGAATGATGCTAAAGCTGAAACCAGTACTTTGGCCACCTCATGTGAAGAGTTGACTCATTGGAAAAGACTCTGATGCTGGGAGGGATTGGGGGCAAGAGGAGAAGGGGACGACAGAGGATGAGATGGCTGGATGGCATCACTGACCCAATGGACGTGAGTCTGAGTGAACTCTGGAAGTTGGTGATGGACAGGGAAGCCTGGCGTGCTGTGATTCATGGGGTCACAAAGAGTCGGACATGACTGAGCGACTGATCTGATCTGATCTGATAGTTGTAGGAAGTTGAGTGTAAATGTTATTTTTAAATTATTTTTATTTTAAGTGCCTTAAGGGTCTTTTAAGTAAACTTTTAGACCACACACACATACACACACACGCTCATATTATGTATATGCTGTTTTCCTCTAATCTTGATTTTCAAAGATTAAATTTGTTTAAAATATGTATTTAGAAAGCAGTGAATCCTGACATTATTTTCTTGTGAACAGTCTTTGCATTTATTAGTAAAATTGTGTGAAAGAGAAAACAAGTTGACACAATTCACAGAGTTAAAAAGAACAAAAACACTATATACTCAGCAATTTCTTAGTCATAATCTTTATTATGGTACCATCTGGTGGCTCAGATGGTAAAGAATCTGCCTGCATTGTTGGAGACCTGGGTTCGATCCTGGGCTGGGAGGATCCCCTGGAGAAAGGAAGGGAAACCCACTTCAGTATTCTTGCCTGGAGAATTCCATGGACAGAGGAGCCTGGTGGGCTATAGTCATGGGGTCACAAAGAGTTGAACACAACTGAGCAACTAACACACACACATATGTAATGTTATAACAGCACCATCACTATAGTTGTATTATTCTTTATAATGTTCTTAGGTTTCTCAGGCAGGTGTTACCAATCTCCTTTTTGTTGTTGCTTCCCAAAGAATTTAAACTGTTGACGGTCATGCAGTTAGTGGCAAACTGCCCTCTTCATCTCAAAACTAAATCAAGGCAGCCAACTAGGTTCACATGTGAACAGTCCTGTGGCGTCCTATATGAGCCAGTGAGCTATAGGTGCCTACTGTGATTTGAAGGACTTTATAACATTTATCATGGCCACTGAATAGACTAATTGTATTTGAAAATCAGAAGTTGTGTCATGCAGAACAAATGAAACCTACATTTTAATTCAACTTTGGCTTCAAGCAAAGAATGTTGGAATAGGGTATATCACAAACTTATCTAATGTGTATACAGCTCTATGTATGTAGAGAATACCTATAAACTCACTTTAATCTTTGCTGCATTTTTTTTTTTTTTGGCTGCATTATGCGGCATGCAGGATCATAGTTCCCCAACCAGGGATCGAACTTGTGCCCCCTACAGTGGAAGTGTAGAGTCCTAACACCTGGACTACCAGAGAATTCCCCTTTGCTGCATTCTTAATTATCAGGATTAGTTAACCTTTGCAGGCATTGACAGTATTAATGTCTGAATATATGTAGTGGACAGTATTCTCATAAAGGCTATATGAAAATTGATCTGACTTGTAGATTGAGAGAATTCCTTAAATTGAAAAAAATGTTTTTAGACCAATCTTTAGTGAGATTGTATTGGGTTGCTATACATTTCCTGAAAGGAGTGTAATTCTCTCAGTTCAGTCGATCAGTCGTGTCTGACTCTTTGCAACCCCATGGACTGTAGCACGCTAGACTTCCCTGTCCATCACCAACTCCTGGAGCTTACTCAAACTCATGTTTGTGATGCCACAAACTCACATCCGTGATGCCATCCAAACATCTTATCCTTTGTTGTCCCCTTCTCCCACCTTCAATCTTTCCCAGCATCAGGGTCTTTTCAGTGAGTTGGTCCTTTGCATTAAGTGGCCAAAGTATTGGAGTTTCAGCTTCAGCATCAGTCCTTCCAATGAATGTTCAGGACTGATTTCCATTAGGATGGACTGGTTGGATCTCCTTGCAGTCCAAGGGACTCTCAAGAGTCTTCTCCAACACCACAGTTCAAAGACATCAATTCTTTAGCGCTCAGCTTTCTTTATAATCCAACTCTCACATCCATACATGACTACTGGAACAATCATAACTTTGACTAGATGGACCTCTAGATTAGAGAATTAAGTGGTATTTTAGAGGAACAGAATATGGGTCATTATTTTTCATTGTTTGGTTATTGATAATAGTGACTACCTAGGTAAGCATAAGTGGAAAAGGGCACGGCAACCCATTCCAGTATTCTTGCCTGGGAAATCCCATGGACAGAGGAGCATGGCAGGCTACAGTCCATGGAATCGCAGAGTCAGACACGACTGAAGCGACTGAACAGGTAAGCGTAAGATCTCAGGAGTTAGTGTACTTGTCAGTTTGTTTGAATTTATGACTGCTGCATGCTTAATTCAAATAACTTAAGTAGTGAATTTGAAAAGCCCATAGAAGTACATGGAAAAAATTTAACTGATCTTTTAGAAATGTTGCCAGCTTATCATTTTGCTTAAAATCATTAAAAAAAAAACCTTTGAAAAGATGTTCACCAGATTTGCCAAGTTAATATAATTAGGTAAAACTTAAATTATAACATGTGTTCCTTATTAATATTACAGAGGGTTATTCTTATTCCAAATAAAAGCTAGTTAATCTATTGAAGGCACCTTTATCATTTAAGGAATAATAATAACAAAACATTATACTGTATTTGTTATGTAACAAGCTCTTGTTTTAGTGCTATGTATGTATTATTAATAATTTGTGTTATCTTCACAACTCTATGAGGGAGATGCTGTTATAATCTATTTTAAAGACAGGGTAGATTATTTTCCCAAGGTTACACAGCAACTAAATTACAAAGGCAAGATTTAAACATAGGCAGACTTATCTTTTGACCACTTTACTATACTGCCTGTATTTTGGTGTTAAGCAGTATAAAATGGCTCTGTTTAACTTATGCAAAAGGAAATTTAGCAGAGACACAATCAGAGAGTCAGGAATAGTTTTGAAAATGAACAGGGACTAGGTTAATGCCAGAGTTTGTGAAGCAGGATGTAGGAACCCAGGACAGAGGTCTCATATCAGTTTGGATAGGGTCACCACTGAACTTCTTTAGTTTTTTGTGTTTTTTAATTTTATTTTATTTTTAAACTTTACAATATTGTATTAGTTTTGCCAAATATCGAAATGAATCCGCCACAGGTATACCTGTGTTCCTCATCCTGAACCCTCCTCCCTCCTCCCTCTCCATACCCTCCCTCTGGGTCGTCCCAGTGCACCAGCCCCAAGCGTCCAGCATCGTGCATTGAACCTGGACTGCCGACTCGTTTCATACATGATATTATACATGTTTCAATGCCATTCTCCCAAATCTCCCCACCCTCTCCCTCTCCCACAGAGTCCATAAGACTGATCTATACATCAGTGTCTCTTTTGCTGTCTCGTACACAGGGTTATTGTTACCATCTTTCTAAATTCCATATATATGCGTTAGTATACTGTATTGGTGTTTTTCTTTCTGGCTTACTTCACTCTGTATAATAGGTTCCAGTTTCATCCACCC
>NW_011495081.1:7054306-7054978 GCF_000754665.1 Bison bison bison | reverse complement strand
CACAGCTTTCTTATCCATTCATCTGCTGATGGGCATCTAGGTTGCTTCCATGTCCTGGCTATTATAAACAGTGCTGCGATGAACATTGGGGTACACGTGTCTCTTTCCCTTCTGGTTTCCTCAGTGTGTATGCTCAGCAGTGGGATTGCTGGATGAAAGGAGAAATTAACAATAACACAATAATAGTGGGAGACTTTAATACCCCACTCACACCTATGGATAGATCAACTAAACAGAAAATTAACAAGGAAACACAAACGTTAAATGAGACAATAGACCAGTTAGACCTAATGGATATCTATAGGTCATTTCATCCCAAATCAATGAATTGCACCTTTTTTTCAAGCACACATGGAACCTTCTCCAGGATAGATCACATCCTGGGCCATAAATCTAGCCTTGGAAAATTCAAAAAAATAGAAATGATTCCAAGCATCTTTTCTGACCACAATGCAGTTAGATCTCAATTACAGGAGAAAAACTATTAAAAATTCCAACATATGGAGGCTGAACAACATGCTCTATTAGCAAGGTGAAAAGGCAGCCTTCAGAATGGGAGAAAATAATAGCACATGAAGCAACTGACAAACAACTAATCTCAAAAATATACAAGCAACTCCTACAGCTCAACTCCAGAAAAATAAATGACCCAATCAAAAAATGGGCCAAAGA
>NW_011495081.1:7053065-7053907 GCF_000754665.1 Bison bison bison | reverse complement strand
CTATGAGGTACCATTTCACGCCAGTCAGAATGGCTGCGATCCAAAAGTCTACAAGCAATAAATGCTGGAGAGGGTGTGGAGAAAAGGGAACCCTCTTACACTGTTGGTGGGAATGCAAACTAGTACAGCCACTATGGAGAACAGTGTGGAGATTCCTTAAAAAACTGGAAAATGAACTTCTTTAGTTTTATGGTCTCTCTTGCTCACAATTGAAATTCCAATAAAGTAGAAATCAGTTGGTTTATTTGGGGTAATATGCCCTACACTTTACTAGGGAAGTATAGGAGCCTGTGAATTTTAGTCCTACCAGATTGTAATGAAGAAGTATTTCAAATATATACTTGAAATTCTGTTACTTTTGTGTAAGGGAAATAGACGCTGGCTAGGTAAATCTAACAAATTGCCAGTGTTGGAACTGTATGAGATAGCAGTTCACTCAGAAAGTAATTACTGTGTACTTGTTGATAGGCCTACATTGTTCTTTGTTTTTCATCTCTCAGTAGAAACGAAAGCATGTGGCAGAAATGAATGAAAGTTACGAAGCCAATCAATGATTCTGCTAATGCCAAAATCAAAAACTTTTGAAGAGTGTTACTGATTCTGTTAACATAATATTTCTTTTAAAAACTTTTAAAAGTCATTTTTCTGGCTTACTTCACTCTGTATAATAGACTCCAGTTTCATCCACCTCATTAGAACTGATTCAAATGTATTCTTTTTAATGGCTGAGTAATACTCCATTGTGTATATGTACCATAGCTTTCTTATCCATTCATCTGCTGATGGACATCTAGGTTGCTTCCATGTCCTGGCTATTATAAACAGTGCTGCGTTGAACATTG
>NW_011495081.1:7050831-7052965 GCF_000754665.1 Bison bison bison | reverse complement strand
TCACAGCCATTCTGACTGGTGTGAAATGGTACCTCATAGTGGTTTTGATTTGCATTTCCCTGATAATGAGTGATGTTGAGCATCTTTTCATGTGTTTGTAAGCCATCTGTATGTCTTCTTTGGAGAAATGTCTATTTAGTTCTTTGGCCCATTTTTTGATTGGGTCATTTATTTTTCTGGAGTTGAGCTGTAGGAGTTGCTTGTATATTTTTGAGATTAGTTGTTTGTCAGTTGTTTCATTTGCTATTATTTTCTCCCATTCTGAAGGCTGTCTTTTCACCTTGCTAATAGTTTCCTTTGATGTGCAGAAGCTTTTAAGGTTAATTAGGTCCCATTTGTTTATTTTTGCTTTTATTTCCAATATTCTGGGAGGTGGGTCATAGAGGATCCTGCTGTGATGTATGTCAGAGAGTGTTTTGCCTATGTTCTCCTCTAGGAGTTTTATAGTTTCTGGTCTTACGTTTAGATCTTTAATCCATTTTGAGTTTATTTTTGTGTATGGTGTTAGAAAGTGGTCTAGTTTCATTCTTTTACAAGTGGTTGACCAGATTTCCCAGCACCACTTGTTAAAGAGATTGTCTTTAATCCATTGTATATTCTTGCCTCCTTTGTCAAAGATAAGGTGTCCATATGTGCGTGGATTTATCTCTGGGCTTTCTATTTTGTTCCATTGATCTATATTTCTGTCTTTGTGCCAGTACCATACTGTCTTGATAACTGTGGCTTTGTAGTAGAGCCTGAAGTCAGGTAGGTTGATTCCTCCAGTTCCATTCTTCTTTCTCAAGATCGCTTTGGCTATTTGAGGTTTTTTGTATTTCCATACAAATTGTGAAATTATTTGTTCTAGCTCTGTGAAGAATACTGTTGGTACTAACGCATATATATGGAATTTAGAAAGATGGTAACAATAACCCTGTGTACGAGACAGCAAAAGAGACACTGATGTATAGAACAGTCTTATGGACTCTGTGGGAGAGGGAGAGGGTGGGAAGATTTGGGAGAATGACATTGAAACATGTAAAATATCATGTAAGAAACGAGTTGCCAGTCCAGGTTCGATGCACGATACTGGATGCTTGGGGCTAGTGCACTGGGACGACCCAGAGGGATGGTATGGGGAGGGAGGAGGGAGGAGGGTTCAGGATGGGGAACACATGTATACCTGTGGCGGATTCATTTTGATATTTGGCAAAACTAATACAATTATTAAAGTTTAAAAATAAAATAAAATTTTAAAAAAAGTCATTTTTCTAAGTATGGAAAGACAGGCTTCTTTAGCTGAAAGCAGTGAAAGCCTATATTATATTATATTGATACATAGGGTCCAGTTTTTATCAACTATGTCTCCCAGCTTAAGTTAACTTTCTGCTATATTATATTGTCTCCCTGTCACTAATAGATATTGTTTTTATGATTCCATTTTTAACACAGTGAGAAGGTGCTGTATCATTAAAATTAATTTCAAAAAAATTATCTAAGTTTTGAGGATGCATATTATGATTATGCCAGCAAATTTAGAGAAAAATTTATTTCCTAAATTGTCAAAAGTATTGCTTTAATAATATTCACCTCACTTTGCTTAGTGCTGTACTGGACTAATTAACTTTTCTATGAACAACCAACTGATTTTTAAAAAATTTTATAAACAAGGGAAATAAAATTTTAAGTGACTGTTTTGTTATATGAAAAAAATGCTTTAATTTTACCTAGATTTAGAAATGTCTGTTAACTAACATTTTCTCCCTAAGGTATACTCAGAGACTTTTTCATGACATACTTATGTTAATAACAATAGTTATTAAAAATGATAAATTTTATATATATCTAATAAATGTGTGTATTTATGTATGTAGAACATTTAAAATAACTCTTCAAAATAGGAACAGAAAGTCCAGTTACATCTTCTGGCTAAAGAAGATCATCAGAAGCAACTGAATGAAATTGAGAAATACTATACTATAATAACAGGTCAATTTGGATTGGTAAAAGAGAATCATGAAAAGTTAGAACAAAATGGTAGGTTCCATCTTACTTAAACTTACATATTTAATAGAAAATGTTTAAATGGACATTTGTAATGAATAAATTGAACTTATCTGATATTGGTAATACTAAATGGCAGTTTATTTTTTTT
>NW_011495081.1:7004433-7050707 GCF_000754665.1 Bison bison bison | reverse complement strand
TATATATTTCATTGAGGTCATTTTCCTTGTCCATGTTAATAGTATTTCCTTAAAATGTACATTGAAATAACATTTTCCTAAGTGTCTTTCATGTTGCAGTACAAGAAGCAATACAGTTAAACAAAAGACTTTCAGCTTTAAATAAAAAGCAAGAATCTGAGATAAACAGTTTAAAGAAGGTATGATTGATATAATTTTTTGTATTATATAAAAATTGACCTAACATAATTAGTTTTATGAAATAATATCAGAAAAGTTGGATAGTTTTATTTGTAGAAAGATAATGTTTTAAATACAGATTTATAAACTGAGTTAAGATTTCAGTAAGCATAATGAATGAATTTGTTCTAACCCACTCAAAATATTGTTTCTTTGACTCATGACTAGTGGCAAACATTTTTATGGTAACATGTATTATCAATAAGCATTTGCTATATGTTAATCTCATTAGCACCATTCATTCATTCAATATTTGAGTAGCTCTATGTGCCAGGTACTATATGGCACTGAGGATACAGATAAACATGTTCCTGCTTTGTTGAGTTATAGTCCAATGGAGGAGTTATATATAAAATAGTCACATAGATAAAATAATTTAAAATTGTTGTAAATGATATGAAGAAAAATAAAGGATGTGATGATATTTTCATAGGTGACTTTATTACATTGAAGATAAAGTGGTGGGGGAGGGAAGAGATTAATAGTTCAGGCAAAGGAACGGCAAAAGCCTTGATAAGGGGAAGAGTTTTGTATATTTAAGGAACTAGGAAAAGTCTGGTATGGCTGGAGCACTTTGTGTGAAGGAGTGCATTGGATATTTATTTGTTGCTTACTGAGCATCAATATCCCCTTTGTCCTTCCTAAACTTACACAGATTCTTGTTTTGATGCCTCCAACTTGAGACAGGAACCCTAAATTGGCAGAAAGCCATAAACATATTTCATTACTCTAGCCACAATCATTGGTTCAGGAATAGATAAATGAGCTTAGCCAGTGGTTATAAACCAGGAAGAATGTAACCCCTACTGGGGCTGGCAGTCATACTATTAATACAATCATGAGAAGCTAAAAAGGAGCAACCTGACGATGTGGATGCCAGATTTCTGTGATGTCAGAATCCTGTTCTTTAATGACATTTATGAGTTCCTGAATGGATCAACCCTATATTTGCCCTACCTCTAGACTTTCAGTTTTGTGAGCCAATGAATCCCTGTTATTTTTTTAAACCAGTTTCATTAGGACTAGTTTAATTTTCCATTATTTGCAACTAAAAATATCTCCTCTGATACAAGGGGAGAGTGGTATGAGAGGAAAGAGAAGTTAGGCAAGGCCTTTTTGTTTTTACTGAGCATGACCTCTTATTACCTTCTCCTAAACTTTTCAAAACCCTAAATGGAATAATACCACTTTGGACCACCTCCTTATCCCTAAGAGAATTAAGTACCTGTCTTTACTGACACTCAGAAAATCCTTTGGATCAATCACTAAGTGACATTTAAATGTCTGTGATTTTCTGAAGTTTGAATATGATATACCTGGGTTTAATTTTTTGGTCACATTTTCTTCTTGGTGTTCTCCGAGTTTCTTGGGTTGTGGTTTGGTGTGTGACATTAATTTGGGGAAAGTCAATCATCAGTGTTTCAAATATTGCTTCGTTTCCTTCTTTTCTTCTCCTTCTGGTATTCCCTTTATGCTTGTGTTATAATTTGCCTATGTGATCCTCAGTTGATGGATGTTCTCTTATGCCTTTTTCAGTCTTTTTATTTTTAGTTTTCAGTTTTGGGATTTCTATTTTCATATCCTCAAGCTGAGAGATTATTTACTCAGCCATGTCCAATCTACTATTGAGCCCAACAAAGGCATTCTTCATTTCTATTGCAGTGTTTTTGATTTGAAGCATTTCTTTTTGATTCTTGTTTAGAATTTACATCCTCTCTTTACATTATCCATCTATTCTGTCATGTTTTGTCTGTTTTTTCTATTAAAGCTTTTAGCATATTAATCATAGTTTTTAAAAAATTCCAGGTCTGATAGTTTTAAATTTCTGTAGTATCTGACTCTGGATCTGAAGCTTGTTTAATCTCTTCAAACTTTGTTTTTTGCCTTTTAGTATGCCTTGTAATTTATTTGTTGGAAGACAGACATGATATACTGGGTGAAAGGAATTGCAGTTAATAGGCCTATAGTAATATAAAGGTGGGGGGATGGGTGTCTTATGATTAGATGGCCCTGTTGCCCTTGGATTGTGAATTTCACCAGTGCTCCTCAGTCCCTGCCCACCCACCTCATATTGTACTCTCATATGGTTGGAGAGTTGGATATTACTCTTCCCTCAGGTAGTTTATATTTCAAGTCAAAGAATTTCTCATAAAGGCAGGACTTGTTGATAAGAACAGAATGAGTTGGTGAATTTCAGAATGGTTCCTTTTCCTCCTGCTTCTAGCAGGATGAATTTTTCACTGATATTCACTGTGAGAGGACCTTGAGATAAAATGTCACAAAAGTTTGAGGGCCCCCTGAGTGTATCCTTCTGAATGGTTTAACTCCCAGAATTGTCTACTCTAAGCCTCCAGGAATTAGTCAATTACAGTTCAGTTTTTCTTACCTTGGCATTGGTGCCTGTGAAGGTTTCTGTTTATGATTTTCTATAGTGACTTCTCCGTTCCTCTGATTTTTGAGGCAGCAGTTTGTCTTATGACCTCATTTCTTTAACAGATGTAAGAGGAGTTGTTGATTTTCAGTTTGCTCAGCTTTTTATGTGTGGTAGAATCAAATGGAAACTTGTAACTAAGCTTCTTACATGCTGGAGAGAAACTGGAAAACTTTTTAACTGTAATTTTACCAAAATTAAAAATATAAAGATAATTTATTTATAGAGACACAGGCTTAAGTTTTGAGAATGTTTGTGCTACCAGATGATTGACATATACTTTAGTGCATAATTCAAGAAATCAGGGAATTTTACTGCTTTATCTTTTAGTATCATTTCAAGGAAAGCAGGACCACTTGGGTTTAAGATTAATGTGACTTCTAAATGCTAAGCTAATATTACAAAGACCATTAATATTTGTAACACTATTATATCTAGTCTTGTTCTTATATATAAAAAAAGTGAAAGTGTTAGTTTCTCAGTTGTGTCCGATTCTTTGACACCCCATGGATTGTAGCCTGCCAGGTTCCTCTATCCATGGAATTCTCCAGGCAAGAATACTGGAGTGGGTAGCCATTCCCTTCTCCAGAAGATCTTCCTGACTTGATTGTATAACTGCCCATAAATTGGTTTCATATTCCCTGGACTTTATCAAGGGACCAGAAGTAAGATCATAGGAGTAGCCCAGTACAGAATGTTAGAATGGTAATAAGCATGTATCTCTAGCCTTTAAAAGTCTTATGTCTATCCAACAAACTACCTAAGAGGACAGTTTATATGTAAAGAATATTTCATTTCAGTCACATTTAAAAATACTAAAGATGGTTCTTTTAATATAGGGATAAAAAGCTGTAATTCAAAAATTTTGTCTGTCATTTCAAATGAGAATTGTTAAATGGACCGTTCAATTTTTATGCAAAAATACTCTGATTCTTTTTTTTCCTTTTTAAAATTAATTTATTTTTTAATTGAAGGATAATTGCTTTACAGAATTTTTGTTGTTTTCTGTCAAACCTCAAAATGAATCCACCACAGGTATACATATATCCCCTCCCTTTTGACCCTTCCTCCCTGGGCTGTTCATTTTTATCAATATAAACTTTGAATGGAAATATAAGCAATACTGACTGAATAGTTGTGAATAAACACATTTTTAGTGATATTGCTTTAGTTTACTTTTTTGACACTGTTACCATTGTCCTAAATGATTAAATCATTAATTTGGTGATTATATTAAGAGTTATATATGCCTCTATTCAAATAGTATTTGCATTATTATGAAAATATTATACCTCATAAAGTTCTCTACTAAATTATGTATTTTTTGTTAAATAAGAACAAATATTTCATTGTAACGTTATTGTTTGTTATTTAGTCACTCAGTTATGTCCGACTCTTTACGACCCCATGGACTGTAGCCCACCAGGCTCCTATGTCCATGGGATTCTCCAGGCAAGAGTACTGGAGTGGGTTGCCATTGCCTTCTAGACTATTGTATTTCTAATGTATAGTTTAAGACTGACCTGTAAAAAAAAAAAAAAAAATAAGACCGACCTGTAGAAGGAGATGAGGTCTATGTAAATCCATGGAGAGTTTCCCGTGCTGGATTTATATGAAAAAAGTAAAGAATGTCTGTATAAATGAGTGGAATAGTGTTGCTCCTGAGCACACTTGCCCCCTTGTCCCAGACCTTGCCACCTTGTTCAGGGCTGCCTAAATACACTGATGTGTCTTGTGATGGTGGCCTCTGTCACTATAGAAAGCATGAAGTCAGTAAACATGCTGCTAAATAGTTCTTGGAAGAGAGAGTTTATAGAAGGGTCAAGTGGGAATGTTATTGCCTTTAAGAGTTCCATATTCAAATAGCTGAAAGGATAAGAATTTATAAATATATTTTAACAGATAGTTTTTAATATTTCAGACATTCTCGGTATAAGAATTTTGTGTTTCTTGGTGTAGTCTTTATTTTTAACTTTAAGAAAACTTTTTTCTGTTCTTCTTCTGAGGAGGCTAATCAAGCCTAGTATTAAAAACATTTTTTTAGATTACTCATTTAAAACTTTTAATCATTAATTTTTCCAAAGTTAATTTTTATTTTTCTTTTATGTTGTTGTTTGATTTTGTCCAGGACAGTTATTGGTTTGTGATAAGATGGAATTCTTTTTTTTGTGTGTGGAGCAAAGTTAAACAGACCAAACTTAGTTGTTAGATAAAACTAAGTATTACAGTTCTGAATGCTGGGTTCACCATTATGGCAGTCATGAAGGATTCCTGATACTATCTGTGTGCTGCATTCATAACCTCTGCTATTTGTCTGAGTAAACGTCAGAGCACTCAAGGAGATAGTGATATTTAACAGACTACCTCATACCAGAAGAGGAGGGGTAAAGGAGAAAAGGGCATGATATTTATGACTCTAGGAACTATAAGTTGTAATTTAATGAGATCAAAGCATGTGCTGTTTATTTGCTGCACTAACAGCTTTGAATAAAATGGGTAGAAAACAGACAATGTACTAAAAGTTCAGGATATTTAAAAGCTATAAGGGCTGTAAAATCAAAATCATATTTTCAGTGGAAAAAGATTTCTGATTTTAATTTAATATGCTCTTAAGATTAAGTAATTATAAGAGAAAAACAGACATAAGAAATGATAAGTTTCTACTTTCGTCAGTTGCATACTGGATTTTTTTCTCCTTCCCTCTCCCTTCCCACTTCCCTATTGTTTCATAATAATTAATATAAAAGAATTGATATATTTCAGAGTATCTTCTATAAAACTTAGCTGATTACAATGGCTCCATGGTTTCAGTTGTTGAAAAATGTGGAAAGACATAGAAGTTTGTTCTACTTTGTAACCTTGACAGAAGAAAAACTTCTAGAAAACCAACCCTTTTTAAATTTACAGAATTGTAAGATACTATATCTGAATATAAGTTTTAGCCATATATCTTAGTTTAATTATATTTTTATCAATAAGGCTTTGTATCTTAGGAATGAGTCTAGAACAGATCACTAGTATAAAACAAGCCATCTAATTAATTTCTAAGTTGTTTAGTTCATATAGGTGAATCTTGCTCTAAGAAAACCCAATATAAAAAATTAAAGAAAATTGGTTGCAAGTTTTCTTTTAAAAATCATTTTAGTGCACAAAAAAGCAGCTTGAAAGCAAAGTTTTAGAACATCATGTGTAAAGAAAAATGTACATTATTTTAAATCTAATATCATTGTGTCTTTTAAAAAATCAATTTAGCGTATAAGACTTTTTTTTTTATTAATCAGGTGGTGTTTGACTAAATTCCAAATAACAACACAAATATTAGTCAAATTGAGATTAAAATTTTGAGGCCTTCTAACAGATGCTTTCCCTTAGTCTCCAAAAGTTTTAAAAAGTTTAATTAATTGCTGAATTGACTGTCTTTATTTTTGTATTCTTTAGTATCCATAGTCAATTTAACTGTTAACCCATGTTTTTGAATATTTATCCAGGATGGATATATTAAGAGCAATAAATTCTTTTATTCAATAAGTTCATTGAGTCAAAGACCATCTAGCTTATGAACTAGAATAATGTTTTTTTATATTGTCTTACTCGTTTTCTAGAATATACTTGGATCTGAATTTATAATGCAGAATTAACCCATATTAATCTCACAAGTTTAGGGTTGTTAATTAAGTCAGTTAAGTTTCTAGCCCCAAATATGCTGTTCTTCTAAAGTTAACATAATGCCAGTGACTCACCAACTACTAAGCTTTATTTTTTATTATTGGTAAGGAAATTGTAGTAATCTGTAGTAATCTGTTTACATTCAAATGAGGAGCATCTATCTGTCACATGGTTGTCTACAGGCTTGTGGTTATTTCTTTGATTAGAATAAGCCATCTGGTTCAATCAGTGATTAAACCCTTAGCACTATACTTTCCTATATACTATACAATTAGCACTATACTATACTTACCATTTTCTATGCAGTTTTACAAATTGACTATGAACTACTATCGTGCCATTAACTACTATCTGTTTGGCCGACATTGACTGTTCTCACCAAGTTTTTAATTTATTTTTTATTGCCATTTGCTGTATCCTGAATAAATCACCTTTGATTTCATCAAATCCTATTTTAGGCAAAGATGAGTCACATTTATTTAATATCATGTTCATCATTATTTTCTTCTTATGTTCATTAAAAGTTTTTAGCACCTCTTAGATCCCTGAATGTATTAAGGTGCTATGGGATAAGTATGAAACGTGGTACCTTTCCTTGAGGTAGTTCATTCCTACCACCATTAGGATTTCAGACCACTTTATTTTAAAAGTAGAGAAAATAATCATAGAACCACTTGAATTCACCTTGGTGGTGGTTTAGTCTCTAAGTTGTGTCTGACTCTTGAGACCCCAAGCACTGTAACCTGCCAAGCTCCTCTGTCCATGGGATTTCCCAGGCAAGAATACTGGAGTGGGTTTCCATTTCTTTTTCCAGGGGATCTTCCCAACCCAGGGATTGAACCTGGGTTTCCTGCCTTGCAGGCAGATTCTTTACTCACTGAGCCACCAGGGAAGCCCTGAATTCACATTAGTAGTAATAACAGGTAACAATGCCTAGTACATAGTAGATGCTCAACAAATACTTGCATGGATTATTACATACCAGGCACTTTGTTTTGTTAAAAAATTATATTCCTATTTAACAGATGAGGAACTTGAGGCAGAATGCAATTAAGTAGTTGCCTAAAGTTACACAACAAGGAAAATAGAGGATTGCAATTCAAATTGCAGAATTTCTGCACAGCTCCAGAACCTGTGATCTTAACCATTCTACTGATAACAGGAGCAGATAAGCAATTTACCCACATAAGTTTCTTCTCTGCTTTATTCACCATTAGAAAGCACATATTTATTAAAAGGAGAAGTTGCCAGTATTAATCCTCCTAAACTACCAGGTTTATCTATCTAGACTATGTATCTAGACTAATATTTCCATTACCTTGAAACTCATCATTAAATACTGCTTCCTTTGGGCTTTGTCATTCGGCCCTCCTCTTCTCCAACCTGAGCATCAGTTTCCATCATCTGTACCGTTAAACACCCCACTTAGTTCTTGTATTTCTAGTCTTTCAGTGTCCATTACTTCACGCAGTCCATTGGCCTGTTCCTGCATACACATAATTCCCTGCATAGTATTTCTCATTTATTCTGTTTCTCTTAACTTTACCTTTTTCTTTAAAACTAAACCTTTCACTGTAGTCTTCCTAAGGAGGTGCATGAGTCAGACCATACCAAGTGTTGCTTTTCTCTTTGTATTCTCATTTGCAATATGAGTTTAATGATATCTGCCTTTCCAGTTTTATATATTGTGCATGTGTGCATGCTCAGTCACTCACTTGTGTCCAACTCTTTGTGACCCTAAGACCATACCCTGCCAGGCTCCTCTGTCCATGGGATTCTCCAGGTTAGAATATTGAAGCAGGTTGCCATGCCCTCCTCTAGGGGATCTTCCCAACCCAGGGATCGTACCTGTGTCTCCTGCATTGGCAGGCAGATTCTTTACCACTGAGCCACCTGGGAAGCCCCTTATAACAAATATAATATATGGAAAAGCACTTCAGAAAGTTTATCATGCTGTAGAAATTTATGGGATTATTGTTACATGCAAGTGAAATTAGGTTAAAATTAAGGTAAATTTTGATGGATTTGGTTTTTCTGCACCAAAACTATAAAGGGTTATTTGTATTGACTTTCAAGACAACTGAAACATAGCCTCATCTGATAAACTTTTTTCCGGATAGGAAAGTGTGAAATTTCTTCCAACTTATTAATTGCTTTTTCTCCCTTCATGTTTGAATTATATTCTGTTTCTTCAATGACTAATTCTCTTCTTCAGATCTTCTATTTATCTTCTTCATATCATCTCTAAATTTCATGGAATCGTAGAGATCATCTGATTTATTGGTTTTAATCTTTCTTTGAATTGTAGAACCTTCTGTTAAAGATTTGGAGGCTCAGTATTAAAACAAAGTAGACCCCAGTGTTCATTGCAGCACTGCTTATAATAGCCAGGACATGGAAGCAACCTAGATGTCCATCAGCAGATGAATGGATAAGAAAGCTGTGGTACATATACACAATGGAGTATTACTCAGCCATTAAAAAGAATACATTTGAATCAGTTCTAATGAGGTGGATGAAACTGGAGCCCATTATACAGAGTGAAGTAAGCCAGAAGGAAAAACACCAATACAGTATACTAACGCATATATATGGAATTTAGAAAGATGGTAACGATAACCCTGTATGCAAGACAGCAAAAGAGACACTGATGTATAGAACAGTCTTTTGGACTCTGTGGGAGAGGGTGAGGGTGGGATGATTTGGGAGAATGGCATTGAAACATGTATAATATCATATGTGAAACGAATCACCAGTCCAGGTTCGATGCATGATACAGGATGCTTGGGGCTGGTGCACTGGGATGACCCAGAGGGATGGTTTGGGGAGGGAGGTGGAAAGGGGGTTCAGGATGAGGAACACGTGCACACCCGTGGTGGATTCAGGTTGATGTATGCCAAAACCATTACAATATTGTAAAGTAATTAGCCTCCAATTAAAATAAGTAAATTTATATTAAAAACAAAAGAACAACAACAACAACAACAAATAAAACAAAGTAGATCACTTGTGCTTGAAGGGAGAATTGAAAGAACACTGGAGCCATGCATGTTGACTCTTTCTTCTCTATCAGCAGCTATGGAGGGGGGCCGTGGAACCTCTAGGACTTCTTGGAGCACAATTTAAAAACCACTAACTGGATCCAACAGTTAGGTGAATTACTCAATATCGAGTAGCTTGTAAAAAAGAGTCTCTATTTATCATCACTTTATACCACATACTGTACGAACAGTACAATAATATTCTAAACAACCTGTAAATTTTATAATGTTAGTTGAAATTCTTCACGTAGTAGATGTTGTGATAATTCCTCAATGTCCAGTGCGTCTCATATGATCAGTCTGTCTTTAAACTAATTAATATCATCTCCAATCTCCATGCCAGTATTTGGTTCAGGAATGAGCATGTGATCTAATTCTGGCCAGGGGGAGGTGGTTCAAAGAAAAAATATCCTTACTCTTTAGAAGGTGCTCCATGAAGGGACTATGCAATGAGTTGCTATGCAATTCCTAAATTACCTCTTACTACAGAATAAATTTCATTTTATTTATGAAATTTATTCTTTAAATTATAAAACCTTATCATTTAAAGGTTTAAGTATGGTTTTCTGATAGTTATAACCCAAGCATCCTGATACTAATTCATGTTTTTCATTACAGAATATTGTATTTTGTACAAAATGATATTTAAAATACAAAATCTATTGATTTTAATTATTTGTGATACATTGTCTTTGGGTACAAATAAATTCTTATGGCTCCCTAATTGTCCTATTTTTCTCCCCAATTCATCTAAAGCTCTGTCATAACATCTTTCTTTTCTTCAATTAGCTCATCCTCCTTAATGCAGTCATTCACTTTATGTAGATGACTTCATATCTATATTTCCAGCCTACATTTCTTTTAATCTGCAGTTCTGTATTTTTAGCTGCTTGCAGGTCATCTCCTTTTATGACTTACTGTAGTTTCAGGGTCACCCACCCATTGATTCTTCATTCTTTCCATCCTTCCTCCTCTGACCCTGCCCCCCCACCAAAAAAATTCATAGAACTCTTTCAAAGGAAACCATCTTGCTGCCTATAAAGAACTCATCACTGATACACTGAAACTTTTTTTGAGGGAATTTATCATATGTAACCTTTTATAATTTGAAAAATAATGAATTAATTTTCTTTTAGAACGGTAACACCCTATGACTTAAGTTTAGTGATTTGTGCTTTTTGGCTTTCTTAAGAGTCAGTCTCTTAAGAAAGCTCAAAATTGATGCTTGTGAACTATGGTATTGGAGAAGACTCTTCAGAGTCCCCTGGACTGCAGGGAGATCAAACCAGTCAATCCTAAAGGAAATCAGTCCTGAATATTCATTGGAAGAACTGATGCTGAAGATGAAATTCCAATACTTTGGCCACTTGATGCGAAGAACTGACTCATTTGAAAAGACCCTGATGCTGGGAAAGATTGAAGGTAGGAGGAGAAGGGGACAACAGAGCATGAGATGGTTGGATGGCATCACCTGCTCCATGGACATGAGTTTGAGTAAGCTCTGGGAGTTGGTGATGGACAGAGAAGCCTGGCATGCTGCAGTCCATGGTGTCGCAGAGTCAGACACAACTGAGCGACTGAACTGAACTGAAGAGTCAGTCTCAGAATATCATCCATCTCTTACTTATCTTTAATAGATTTTTCATCTGTTTCATCAGTGAAGCACCTTTTTCATTTTCTTTTCATTTTCATGCTTCTCTTTTTCACATTTCAGTTTCCTATTCTCGCTTCATTTAGACAGTTTGAAATAATCTTTTTCCTTCATTTCCTCTGCCTATTTGATTATATCTTCCTTCAGAATGTCTCATATTTTCATTATCCATTTTCCAATAGTATGGACATTCATCATCTCATTCCTGGATTAATAAAATACCTCTTAGCCAGTGTTCTTTCCTTCAGTTTTTGTTCACTCTTTCTGCCAGACTAATTTTACTAAGTCATTCTTTTAATACATTGTCTGTATATGCCTGACACATCTACTTAGCACATGTGGAAAGACTTTTAAATTGAATGGTTCTCCTTTGTCTTTCAAATCAAGTCCCAAACTTTTTTCCACCTTTATTGAGATACAATTGCCATACAACATTATTTAAGCTTATGGTATACAATGTGTTGATTTAGTCTTAAACTTCTTAAAATTAGCTTTCTGGAACTTCCATGATCTGGTCCCAACATTGTTTCCTACTACTTCCTAATAAGTATCTTCATTCTTTGTAATCTAAAAGTCTTTGTTTCCATTATCATAATTCTTAATTTTCCCTGTCTTTTTGCCTTTTTCTCCTTCATGTTCCTTATAGCAACTTGAAATGCCTTCTTTCAATTTACTTGTATTAAACGGGATTGAGTCAGGAAACATGGTACATTGGAATGGGAAATTGAGAGAAGTCTGATGGAAGAGCCATTTACAGACTTGTAGGTCGGGTTAAGGGAAGCCAACAAGGGATAGAAGCAGTTGGGGAATGATTACACCTCCTAGACCTGGTGATGACAAGGGAAGGAAACAGATCCTGGAACCTGGAGAGAGCTATAGGTAAAGCTATTGAAGAAAGCTGCAAATCAGAAGCTGTGGCCTTTGGTAAAGGTACAGAGCTGTTGCCAGTTTGTGGTCATGTAGGGAGGGAGCTGGGAAAAATACCTCAATCACTCTGTCTTCCTAGCATACTGATTACTGGTGCCTCCCAGAGATTGAACCCAACAAAGGGAGAGGGACGGGAACTTGCTTGCGGTATCCACAGATGCCAGCCACACGGGTCATAGAGAAAGAGTGGAAAATGAATCAGGAGGTACAAATGCAGGATATCCAGTATGCTACTTACTCTTCTAGGCTCACCAGCTTCATTTAAACTTCTTTCCTTATTCAATACATGCTGATTGTTCTCTTAGTGCATAATTTTGTCTGCCTGCTTTTTGGAGATAGGAGAATAAAGCCCTATCTCTTGACCCATGTGGTTACTTTAGCAGTCATTTTATGCAGTATACATATCTAAAGGGGGTATGTGAACTGAGAACAATGAATTTTTTCTCCTGGATTTTGGACTAAACCCAAAGAAATTTAATCAGGTGAATTTCTGTCTAGGTGGCTAAGGCTGTAACATAGAATTCTGGAGCTATTGAGAGCCCAGTTTTCTGCTACTCCTTTTTCAGCTTCCTTGATACCACACTCTCTTGGTTTCACTCCTACCTCTGTTGACGTCTGTATTAGCAGCTTATTTAATCCATGAATCTTGGACTTTTTTAGAACTCAGTCATTTGTCATCTTTCCTCTTACTAAAAGTGAAGTGATTGCACCTGTTTCAATAGCTTTACATACTATTCAAAAACTAATACATGAGAAATGTGTTTATTTTAGAAAAAAAGAGAAAATACTTAAAAAACAAAATGAGGAAAATAAATATTTCCTATAATCTCATCACCCTAATGAACCAATTTCAGTTTTTAAGAATTGAAATGTACTAATAAAGATTTTTAATTGTAAGATGATTTTTTTCAGCAAAGGAATTTGGATGTTGTTCATCTCAGACTTGGAAAATTGTCAACAGCCAGGGAATGTATATCCAGAACCGTAGCAGGAAACCAACTTCCACCACTAAGCTGTTTTATTCTACTTATACCATCGCTGTTGACCATAGTGGATACTGCTACTGCTACAGGAGTACCACTGTTGTTCATGGAGGCTTGACACGACTAGCATGGCCTCTGCTTCTACCGACTAGTTCTGGATCCAATATCCAAGATAGGTGTTGCTGATTAGCAGAACCTGATATCATGTTTCTGAAGCTAGTATCTGGCATTTGTGGCTTCTCTTGGGGGCTTTCAGAGTTCAAAGGGAGTTCAGTCGCTCAGTTGTGTCCAACTCTTTGCAACCCCGTGGACTGTAGCACACCAGGCTTCCCTGTCCATCACCAACTCCTGGAGCTTGCTTAAACTCATGTCCATTGAGTTGGTGATGCCATCCAACTATCTCATCCTCTGTCATCCACTTCTCCTCCTACCTACAATCTTTCCCACCATTGGGGTCTTTTCTAATGAGTCAGTTCTTTGCATCACATGCCAAAGTACTGGAGCTTCAGCATTAGTCCTTCTAATGAATATTCAGGGTTGATTTCCTTTAGGATTGACTGGTTTGATCTCCTTGCAGTCCAAGGGACTCTCAAGAGTCTTCTCCAGTACCACAGATCAGAAGCATCAATTCTTCTGTGCTCAGCTTTCTTTATAGTCCAACTCTTACATCCATACATGATTACTGGAAAAAACCATAGCTTTGAGTAGATGGACCTTTGTTGGCAAAGTAATGTCTCTGCTTTATAATATGCTGTCTAGGTTTGTCATAGCCTTTCTTCCAAGGAACAAGCATCTTTTAATTTTATGGCTTCTGTCACTGTCTGCAGTGATTTTTTACCCCAAGAAAATAAAGTTTGTCACTGTTTCCATTGTCTCCCCATCTATTTGCCATGAAGTGATGGAACCGGATACTGTGATCTTAGTTTTTTGAATATTGAGTTTTAAGCCAACTTTTTCACTCTTCTCTTTCACTTTCATCAAGAGGTTCTTTGGTTCCTCTTCACTTTCTGCCATAAGGGTGGTGTCATCTGCATATCTGAGGTTATTGATATTTCTCCCGGTAATCTTGATTTCAGCTTGTGCTTCATCCAGCCCAGCATTTCACATGATGTACTCTGCATAGAAGTTAAATAATCAGGGTGACAGTATACAGCCTTGACATACTCCTTTCCCAATTTGGAGCCAGTTCATTGTTCCATGTCTGGTTTTAACTGTTGCCTCTTGACCTGCATACAGGTTTCTCAGGAGGCAGGTCAGGTGGTCTGGTATTCCCATCTCTTTCAGAATTTTCCATAGTTTGTTGTGATTCACACAGTCAGAAGCTTTATTGTAGTCAATGAAGCAGGAGTTGATGTTTTTCTAGAATTCTCTTGCTTTTTCTATGATCCAACAGATGTTGGCAATTTGATCTCTGGTTATGATGCTGTATAATCAAGAAAATCAGATCCTTGAACAAAACAGCAGTGCTATAGAATACACACCCCCTCAGAAGTTGGTATTTCTGGATTTAAATGTATTCAGATGTATCTGTTAAACTCCATGAACATGTAACTTCACAATGTAGACTTCTTTTATGTCACCGTAAATTCTGTCCTTTGTAATGATGCCAGAGTTATTTTTCTAAAAGGCACATCTTGTTATGTCATTCTCTTAACCAAAATCCTTCAGTGGTTAATTCCTCATTGTCTGTAAAATTAGAACTCTTTAGCTTGGCCTACAAATCTTGTGATACTTGAATTTTGCCAAATTTCTAGTCAAAACTTGTTGTTCAGACACTAATTCATGTCCGACTCCTTGTGATCCCATGGACTGTAGCTCACCAGTTTCCCCTGTCCTTCACTGTCTCCCAGAGTTTGCTCAAATTCATGTCCATTGAGTTGGTGATGCTATCTAACCATCTCATCCTCTGTTGCCCCCTTTTTCTCTTGCCCTCAATCTTTCCCAGCATAAGGGTCTTTTTCAGTGAATCAGCTCTTTGCATCATGTGGCCAAAGTATTGGAGCTTCAGCATCAGGTCTTTCCACTGAATAGTGTTGGTTTCCTTTAGGATTGACTGATTTGATCTCCTTGCTCTCCAAGGGATTCTTCTCCAGCACCACAATTCAGAAGCATTAATTCTTCAGCACTCAGCCTTCTTTATGGTCCAACTCTCACATCCATACATGACTACTGGAAAAAACCATTGTTTTGACTACATGGACCTTTGTTGGCAAAATAATGTCTTTGCTTTTTGATACACTTGTGTAGGTTTGTCAAAGCTTTCCTTCCAAGGAGCAAGTATCTTAAATTCCTCCCTTTTACCCATGACACACTAGTTCTGGTCATATTATTTTAGTTCTGTTTCCTTGAAAAATACCATGCTTTTTCATGTTTCTGTACTTTTCTGAATGTTTTGGCCTGGAATATCTACTTATTTTTTGTCCTCTTCAAAAATTTATCTTTACAGACTCAGTTTAAATACCACTGTCCTGTGTAATGCCTTCTTCACACCCTCGACCAAACTGTTTCATCCTTTAAACTTCTGTACTTTCCTAAACTTTTCCTATTAAAACACTCATCACATTATAATTATTTCTTAAATAAATTTTTCTTATTAGCTGCTAATAACTTGGAAATTGATAATCTTTCATATAATCTTTTATCTTAGAGGATTTTTGTTGAATAAGTCATCTGGGAAAACACCCTACTTCTGGTTGATTAGTTCATTTAGTTCATGTATTCTTTTTAAGAACAAAGATCATGCATTCTAGCTTTGTGTCATTGTGTTTGCCTATTCTGTAACCACAGACAGCATTTCCACGTTGGCTAATTATCTTGCAAGGAAAGTAGGGAAAATAGACCTTAATGGGTCAGTCGTAGTCACTCAGTTGTTTCCAACTCTTCGCAACCCCATGGACTGTAGTAGAATAGATTTAAAATGAACTTTAAACTGTCAGAAAAGTGCCTTGCTTTAATGAAATATCTATACTGAATTCTTTGTTTGATGTTTTTTATGTTAAGGAACTTAAAACAGTAACCTCAGACTTGATAAAGACCAAAGTCACATGTCAACAACAGAAGATGGGAGCAGAAAACAATTTAACAATTAAAGAACAAAAATTTCAAGAACTTGAAGAAAGACTCAAAATGGTATTTATTTAAATATATCCTTGTTTATAAAATTAAAATTTTTGTAAAATTTACGAGATTATATAAACAATTGAATAAGAGGAGTATGATACAAAATTTTCCCTTCTTTGTAGAGTTAATATACATAGTAAAGAAAGATTTCATGAATTTTTGAAAAATTGCTAGATACCTTTTGGCATTATCTATCTATAACCACTTTATTTTTACTTTACTTTGGTGTCCAGTAATCAGGGCTTTCCTTGTGGCTCAGCTGGTAAAGAATCCGCCTGCACCAGCCTGCAATTCAGGAGACCTGGGTTCAATCCCTGGGTTGGGAAGGTCCCCTCGGGAAGGGAAAGGCTACCCACTCCAGTATTCTGGCCGGAGAATTCCATGGACTGGATAGTCCATGAAGTCGCAAAGAGTCAGATACGACTGAGCGACTTGCACTTTACAGTTCCTTTTAGAGGTAATACTCCCTGGTGGCTCACGCAGTAGAGTCTGCCTGCAATGCGGGAGACCCAGGTTTAATCCCTGGGTCAAGAAGATCCCCTGGAGAAGGAAATGGCAACCCACTCCAGTATTCTTGCCTGGAAAATCCCTTGGATGGAGGAGCCTGGAGGGGTACAGTCCATGGGGTCGCAAAGAGTTGGACATGACTGAGTGACTTCACTTTCGCTTTCAGGTAATCGTCTGGCATAATGATATCTTCAGGAAAGCTTTTTGAGATGAGAAATTTTGTTGTCTTCAACATTAACACTTATAAGTTTGCATCAGCCTGTATTGAATCTCTAACACCATCTTCACTTCACTAAAATCATTAATTCAACAGTAGACAAACATTGGTACTCTGGAGTAAAAATAGGTCATGATACTCCTGAATTTGTTAAGTCCTGAATTGAATGTATAATTTGCTGAATGTTGTATCTTAACTTTAAAATTATTCAAATTTTTAGGAATTGGAATTAAATAAGAAGATCAATGAAGAGATAACCTGTATTCAAGACGAAAAACAGGCAAGCAATCATGAGATATTTTGGAAGTCAGTAAATATTCTGAAAACCAAATACAGTGTGGAAGATAAACAACAAATGGAATCATGCCTAGGTCAATTCCTAGCACTCAGTAAACACTCAGTTGGTGTATATTGAATAGATCACATATGTACCTTTTAAACCAAGTCTAACCTGTATTCACATAAAAAATAAATCAGGGACTTCCTTGGTGGTCCAGTGGTTAAGACTCCACGCTTCTAATGCAAAGGGTGAAGGTTCAATCCCTGTTTGGGAACCTAAGATCCCACATGCTATAAAGTACTGCCCAAAAAAAAAAATCAGAGGAGAAGTGAGGAGATGGTCATCTAAGGGTACAAACTTCCAGTTGTAAAATGAGTTAGTTCTAGGTATGTAATGTGCAGCATGATGTCATATAGAACTGCCTTATGATCCAGCAATCCCACTGCTGGGCATACACACTGAGGAAACCAGAAGGGAAAGAGACACGTGTACCCCAATGTTCATCGCAGCACTGTTTATAATAGCCAGGACATGGAAGCAACCTAGATGTCCATCAGCAGATGAATGGATAAGAAAGCTATGGTACATATACACAATGGAGTATTACTCAGCCATTAAAAAGAATACATTTGAATCAGTTCTAATGAGGTGGATGAAACTGGAGCCTATTATACAGAGTGAAGTAAGCCAGAAGGAAAAACACCAATACAGTATACTAACGCATATATATGGAATTTAGAAATATGGTAACGATAACCCTGTATACGAGACAGCAAAAGAGACACTGATGTATAGAACAGTCTTATGGACTCTGTGGGAGAGGGAGAGGGTGGGAAGATTTGGGAGAAAAAAAAAAAAAGAAAGTTGCTAAGAGAGTGGAGTTTTTTTTAATGAGACTCTGAAGACATGTTTAAAAATACTTATTTAGTTGAGGTCTAGTTGATTTACAATGTTATATTAGTTTTAACTATGCAACAGTGATTCAAAATTTTTAGATTATGCTGCATTTAAAGTTATTATAAAATATTGACTGAATTCCTTGTTCTGTACAATATATCCTTGTAGCTTATTTATTTTTTACAGAGAGTAGATCTTAAATGTTCTCCCACATACAAAAAAGTTGGTGATTATGTGTGGTAATAGAGATGTTAACCTTATTTTGATAATTATATCACAATACATATGTGTATCAAATCATCATATTTTATACTTTAAGCTTACACATATGTCAATTATATCTCAATAAAGCTGGAAAAAGATTACACTAAAATAATTTATAAATAAAGTATATAAATATAAATCACTGTTTTCCTTAGTTTAGACTACTGGTACTCTAGTAGGTAATTATTGAAATGTATTTATGCTTATAGCATGCTTTTATAGGACATTATACTCTCATTTGAATTTGATATTTATAATTATTCTATTCTTAGAAAAAGATATGTGAATAAAATTTCTCCTTTTTCTTTTTTTTTCTCTTCTGATTTTTCTCTGTTTGATCCTGAATGCATACCAGGCCATCCTCGCCCGTTAGCACTATGCCATTTTAGTAGCGATATATTTACTATTTGAGGAGAAAGCCAACAGTAGTTTTGTTTTGAATACTTTACATTTTTCAGTAGTGTCTCAGAGTCCATGTCCCATTTCAAAAACTTTGTCAATTATTTGAGGAACTCTTAGAAATAGTACTTTGTAAGAGATCATATAATACAAATTGCATTAAATATTAATAAATGTGCCATTAGTTTATTTCAATATATTGTTTATTATGGCATTGAAATTAAACTGTAATAAGAAACCAGAAAATATATTTTAAGAATGTGAGTTTAGAAACATATACCTACTGCCTTAAAACTTTTTCAATTAATATATCATATTTATATTTTTTTTAAAGGTTATCATCATTTCTTTCCAACAATTGCAGCAGTTACTTCAGCAACAGACTCAAGCTAATACTGAAATGGAAGAAAAATTGAAGGTGATAAAAGAAAATAATTAGGATATATATATATATAAAACATACCCTGATTTTATATATATATATATATATATGCATATTTTATCTAATGAACTTTACCTGTTTAGTTGCTTTCATATGTCCAGCTTTATCTGAGATCATTTTTAATTTTAGGGGTAAAGTATTGACCTCCTTCATCAATTTGGTATCAGTGTCCAAAGAAGACAAAAAAGAGCATTTTTTTAGCATTTAAGTCACTAGTTAATTTTCAGTTTTAACAAGTAATTGATTTAATTTTGTAACAGATTGGGTGTTTTTTCTCAAGATTCAAAACTGAAAATAAAAGGTGACAAGTGACACCACATTCTAGGAGAGGAATCATTGAGCTTTCAGAAGTGGGGTGGGAGGCAGATCCCTTTTCACAAGAACATGATAGAACTGGTCCTTTACCACAGCAATCACCTCATCATCTTCTTCCCAGTATGTATAAAGAAAATGACTGGGGAGAGGAAGAAGTTATGGGAGTGTTTTGGGAATGAGGGTTCATTAAGTGATACTTTTTTCTTACATCCCTAGTTGAGAGAGATGTCTTTCCCCTCATGAATCAAAATGAAGGCGTCTACAGGAAAATCGTGTAAAAATTGGGGTACAAGAAGGGGAGACTGCCATCTTAATTTTTTAGATGGATGCTTGTGATGCTATTGAACCTAAAGGTTCACTGTGGTGTTGCCAGTAAATTGTGACAAATTCATTTTGTGGGAGAATTTGATGTATATTTCTTAAAGTTTGGAAGTTGTACCAAGAACATCTAGACTGATGCCCAGGTTTCAGTCTAGAAATTTCAAGGAGTAAAGTTTTTGGAGGAATCTGTTCCAGTGGGACTTGAAGTGTGTATTATGCTTGTTCTAATGCTGTATGGCCCTAGAAGGGTCATAAGCAAGAACATGGTGGTTCCTTGGCTTCACATGAAGGAACGTAGTGGTTAGTGGAAGAGCAGAAACTGGCAAGTGATGGGATGTCTAACTCAAGAGGAGTTGGGGACATGTTCCACTGTGGTGGCCAGTGGAAGATATTTGTGCCCCTCTGAAGGGATTCTTGATAATGAAGCATGAAGCTCAACATTTCCCAAGAAAAGTATATTCACCTCCGATGAAAAGACCACCATCAACAGAGGCCTGGACCAGCTTCATGAGAATGTAACCAGTATAGTTGCATAAGGCTGATAGCCAGAGGAGCCTCAAGTTTCAGGTTTAATATTCTGTGGTCACTTCCTTGACATTTTTATTAACTTTTGTATTTAAATGTATGCTTTGTAAATTAAGTCTGATGGTAAAATGGAGCTTGCACCAGGGCTTGAAGCCCCAGCTTTGGCATTCTCCAGCCCCCCATTGCCTCCAAGGAACCATTCTTGGCTGCTGTCTCTTCTGCCCTTTGGTGCCCTGGGCCCTGCACAGCCTTATCCTCTCTGCTCCTATCTTGCACCACTCTATGTTGGCTGGGTCACATTGGTGGATAGAGGCCTGTGTGTTCTATTGTCATTTACCAATGTTTGGGCTTCCCAGCTGGTGCTAGTGGTAAAGAACCTACCTGCCAATGCAGGAGACATAAGAAAGGTGGGTTTGATCCTTGGATCAGAAAGATCCCCTGGAGGAGGGCATGGTAACCAGTATTCTTGCCTGGAGAATTCCATGGACAGAGGAGCATGGCAGGCCACAGTCCATAGGGTCACAAAGAGAGGGACACAACTGAAGCAACTTAGCATGCACACCCCACACTGGCGGAGGCCTAGATGTAGCAGGGTGGGCCTGAGTTGAGTACATGTGCCCTGCAGCATCTTTTCCCCAGGTTGACCATGCCTAGCACATGAGGTAGGTATCTTGGCAGGAAGTGAGTCCTCAGTCCAGGTAGTGAGCTGCATCCCTGCCTAGCAGTTGCAATCCTTTAGGGGTTAGCCATCTGCCAGAGGGCCCATGGGATGGAGAGAGTGACTTCCCCAACTTCAGCCAGAACGCCAGAGGGCCCATGGGATGGAGAGACTGACTTCCCCAACTTCAGACAGAACATAATACATGGGTCTTGCAGCTTGCAGGAGGTAGAACTCAAAGCTAAGTTGTGTGGTGAGGCCCTTAGGCATCTGTGAGGATCTGTCTTTGGCCTTTGACTATCTTATCCCAGGGGACATTAAAGAGAAAATAAAAAGCACCTTGATAGGTGGATAGGGGTAGAGAGACAAAGAGAGATGGAAGAACCATAAAGAAAAGAAAAGGTTTAGTATCAGTATCTTTAATAGCTTTTTTTTTCTCTTCTTTTTTTAAATTTTGCATATGGCCCCAGAAATTATGCTGAATCCATCCTCACTGAACGAAACCAAACTTAACCTGAACAGTGAAATACTATCTTTTCACCATTGATGTTCTATGATTAGTTATGTAAAGAGAGGTTTGCCTCGCTCATTTCTCTTGCCTGCCCCCCCAATACTGTACAGATTTCACCTGGAAGGCAGAGAGGGAAAACTTATGCTAGAGCCAAATCTCTCCCTTCTTTTAACCCTTTCACCTACTCCAATAAAAGATTTTTAAAAGTTTCATAAAGTCCAGTTATCTGCAAATATGAACAAAGCTTGTGGAGGTGATGGAATTCCAGTTGAGCTATTTCAAATCCTAAAAGATGATGCTGTGAAAGTGCTGCACTCAATATGCCAGCAAATTTGGAAAGCTCAGCAGTGGCCACAGGACTGGAAAAGGTCAGTTTTCATTTCAATCCCAAAGAAACGCAATGCCAAAGAATGCTCAAACTACCACACAATTAAACTCAAATCATATGCTAGCAAAGTAATGTTCAAAATTCTCCACGCCAGGCTTCAAAAGTACGTGAACCACGAACTTCCAGATGGTCAAGCTGGATTTAGAAAAGGCAGAGGAACCAGAGATGAAATTGCCAACATCTGCTGGATCACTGAAAAAGGCAAGAGTTCCAGAAAAACATGTACTTTTGCTTAACTGACTATGCCAAAGCCTTTGTGTGGATCACAACAAAGTGTGGAAAATTTTAAAGAGATGGGAATACCAGACCTCCTGACCTGCCTCCTGAGAAATCCGTATGTACATCAAGACGCAACAGTTAGAACCAGACATGGAACAATAGACTGGTTCCAAGTTGGGAAAGGAGTACATCAAGGCTGTATATTGTCACTGTGCTTATTTAACTTATATGCAGAGTCAGTTCAACTCAGTTGCTCAATCGAGTCTGACTGTTGCGACCCCCTGAATTGCAGCATGCCAGGCCTCCCTGTCCATCACCAACTCCCGGAGTTCACTCAAACTCATGTCCATCGAGTCAGTGATGCCATCTAGCCATCTCATCCTCTGTCGTCCCCTTCTCCTCCTGCCCCCAATCCCTCCCAGCATCAGAGTCTTTTCCAATGAGTCAGCTCTTTGCATGAGGTGGGCAAAGTACTGGAGTTTCAGCTTTAGCATCATTCCTTCCAAACAACACCCAGGACTGTACATCATGAGAAATGCCAGGCTGGATGAAGCACAAGCTGGAATCAAGATTTCCGGGAGAAATATCAATAACCTCAGATATGCAGATTACACCACCCTTATGGCAGAAAGCGAAGAACTAAAGAGCCTCTTGATGAAAGTGAAAGAGGAGAGTGAAAAAGTTAGCTTAAAACTCAACATTCAGAAAACTAAGATCATGGCATCTGGTCCCATCACTTCGTGGTAAATAGATGGGGAAACAGTGGAAACCGTGACAGACTTTATTTTTGGGGGCTCCAAAATCACTTCAGTTGGTGACTGCAGCCATGAAATTAAAAGACACTGCTCCTTGGAAGAAAAGCTATGACCAACCTAGACAGCATATTATAAAGCAGAGACATTACTTTGCCAACAAAGTCCGTCTAGTCAAAGCTATGGTTTTTCCAGTAGTCATGTATGGATGTGAGAGTTGGACTATAAAGAAAGCTGAGCACTGAAGAATTGATGCTTTTGAACTGTGGTGTTGGAGAAGACTCTTGAGAGTCCCTTGGACTGCAGTGAGACGCAACCAATCCATGCTAAAGGAGATCAGTCCTGAATATTCATTGGAAGGACTGATGCTGAAGCTGAAATTCCAATACTTTGGCCACCTGATGTAAAGAACCGACTCATTGGAAAGACCCTGATGCTGGGAAAGATTGAAGGCAGGAGGAGAAAGGGATGACAGGGGATGAGATGGTTGAATGGGATCACTGACCTGATGGACATGATTTTGAGTAAGCTCCAGGAGTTGGTGATGGACAGGGAGGCCTGGCGTGCGGCAGTCCATGGGGTTGCAAAGAGTCAGACACAACTGAGAGACTGAACTGAACTGACCTACTCTACCCACCCTATAGATGCTTAATGGGGATTATTTCCCTAGGTGTTAAACCTTCTTCCAAGAAACATATGAAATAATTTATTCAAATTCTTGATGAAAGCAGTTACCAGGATTGTCCCCTAATCCATTTAAAGGAGATGAAACATAGATTTTTAGGATGAACAAAATGTTAGAGATTAACCAATCCAACCATTTCATTTTGTGATGAAATAGAGATCCACAAAAGTCAAGCAGTATAGTTCAAGGCCCCAAATTAGTGGCAAAACCAGAATTAAATCTTTGTCTCGATTCTACTTCAGCACTATTTCTACTGTTTCTACTGTTATGATATATTTCCTAGATCTGTTGGAAATTCCAGTCTTGCTGTATCAGTTATACAAAGACCACAACTTTCAAATTGCCCTTCATCAGCTCTAAATCCAGTGTTTATGTATTGTTGAATTCTACAGGGCCTATGGTAGTCATAGATGATATATTAGGTCAGTGCAAAAGTAATTATGGTTTTGGACTCTGAATTTTAAATAATTATAACCAGGCTCAAACACATCTTTATTAATCAAAATAGGAACCATTACAGTCAACACATTTTTTACCAACAAGAGATGTTTGTTTATTCCTGTAGCATAAAAATCAGTGCTTTGGGATTCAACAAACTCTTGGAAAGCAGCCTCTTGCTGGTTGTGGAAGCATTTTTCCCTGCAAAAAATTGTAGACAGCTTGAAGAAGTAGTAGTCGGTTGGTGAGAGATCAGGTGAATATGGCAGATGAGGTAAAACTTTGTAGCCTAATTGGTTCAACTTTTGAAACGGTTGTACAACATGCAACTGGGCATTGTCACAGAGAAGAGTTGGGCCCTTTCTGTTGGCCAATGCTGGCTGCAAGAATTGTCATTTTCGGTGCTTCTCATCAATTTGCTGAGCGTACTTCTCAGATGTAATGGTTTCGCCAGAATTCAGGAAGCTGATTGGATCAGACCAGCAGCAGATCACCAAACAGTGACCGTGACTTATTTTTCGTTCTTGTTTGGCTTTGGAAAGTGCTCTGGAGCTTCTTCTTGGTCCAACCACTGAGCTGGTCATCACTGATTGTTGTATAATATCCACTTCTTTGCACATCACAATCCAAATTGAGAAATGGTTTGTTGTTGTGTAGAGTAAGAGAAGAGGACACTTCAAAACGACAATGCTTCTGATTTTTGGTCAGCTCATGAGGCTCCCACTTACCGAGTTTTTTCACCTTTCCAATTTGCTTGAAATGCCACGTGACCATAGAATGTCAACATTGAGTTCTTGGGCCTTCTCATGTAGTAGCTTCGGTGATCCTCTCAGTTGGTCGTTGTCAGCTTCCAGTGGCCCGCCACTATGCTCATCTTCAAGGCTCTCGTCTCCTTTGCAAAACTTCTTAAACCACCACTGCGTTGTACATTCAGTTCCTTAGCCAAATGTGTTCATGTTGTGATTGTCTCCACTGCTTTGTGACCTGTTCTGAACTCAAATAAGAAAAATTTCTCGAATTTCCTTTTTGTCTAACATCATTTCCATATTTCTGTAGACTAAAGTACATATAAAATAAACAGCAAATCATTCATTAGCAAAAAACATAAGGGAAGAAATGCACATCAAAATGATGTATAACAACCACATTTATTTAAGAATGGATTCCAACAGAAAATGGCAAAGTTCAACAGTGCAAAACCATACTTATTTTTACACCAACCTAATAGTGTCTTTGAGTTAATGATGACAACAACTGTTTCCAGGATTTTTAGCTATAAATGGAAATATTTTAGTTAATCCAAATGCCTCTCTCTTATACTAGACCCGTTATTGCCTAAGCCTTGATAGTACATAGAGAAACTAGATTTCATGTAGTAGTAAAATTTCAAAGTATTGGCAAGAACGAGATAGAATTGTCTGCTTTTTATTATAACAGTTAAGGGCATTAAAAAAAAATAGTACCATCTATCATCACTTTCATTTTATAAAAGATAACATTTTAACACCAAAAGTATATTAAGGATGTAATATCAGTTAAAGGACAGTCCTTTATAGGAAAACACATTCAATGACCTTACATTGACATTTTTTGCCATGGACTAGTGAGATTTTTGTCATGGATCAGTTCTTGTTTACAGACTGGTGTTGGAGAACCACTGATATATAGTATAACAAAATATTAATGTTGAACTGTTGCTGAGGATTATGCTGCATAGATATCTTAAGTGTTTTCCTGAGGAGCATTCTAATTCCACCTGTACTAAAAGGGATCATTACTCTTCATAATGGCCTGCTGTTTTTCAGTGCTCTGCAGTCATGCTGTCATCTGTCTTATTTTTTTTAAAGTACAGTTTGGAGCATAGAAGACCTAAATTCTCATGATAGAGAATATTTTTTACTGTGATTTAATTATAGTTTAGTCCAGATAAAAGTATAGTTATGCTGCTATAATCATAGTGTTAGGAAGACTATTTATTTAGTTTGCTGCTATAGTCATAGTGTTAACATAGTATTAACCAGAATAATTTACTTAGTTTTTGGTATATTAAAGCATTAACTAGTGGTTTTATTTTGATTTTCCACAATATATATTTTGTCAGAGAAGGTTTTCAAATTTGTTAATCCAGGTGCAGATAATACCCAATAATTCCCTGGTAGAATATAAATTCCATAAAAATACTAACATTTTCACTAATATAGTATAAGAGCCCAAAAAAGTTTCTGACACATAATAGGAGCTCATTAAATCTTATTAAATTAATGGGTGATTAACAGTGAGTAAATTCAGACTCTGCAAGTTCAGATATTGCCAGGTCAGGGCTTCTGGTTAAACATATTGGATTGAACCTATACATTCCCTTCTATTTCCTTCTGAAGCTGCAATAAAATGACATAAAAACCACAAGAATGCAGAAATGGGGAGAAGAAACAATAAAAATAAAGTTTTAAACCAAATGGAAAATTAGTCATTTACTCAGCAAATGAGAGAAAGTAAAAACCCAAGTTAAAGCAACAGAAATTATCAGGAATTGCAAGCATCATGTGCCTCTAAAGTAAGATGCACAACTGGTGCCAGTAGCTAGAAGATCTGCATGGAAAGCTATTGCACATTCAGATTCTTCTCCCTAATCTGCACAGTCACTCCCTATCTTCTAATGGGCAAAAGATAGAGAACTAGTTGGAGTGTTTGAGGAGCAACTGAGACTGGAAAGATCCAGTGGTGTGCTGGAGGCAGTTTGTACCAGGGAGAGCTGGTTATTAGAGCTGTTGTCATTTTGTAAGCTGGTTTAAATAAGTGGTAGCTTGAATTAACCACAGTGAGTTGTTTTTTTTAACTTTAATGAGATTCGCAAATGCTACAAATAAGGCTTTGTTGAGACCTAGTTTACTAGCACAGTACAGAGAGTATTATTTTAAAAATAGTTTGGAAAGTCTATATACTGAATTCTGAAGCCTCCAAGCAGTCTCCCCATTTGGAGGACAGTTAAGTGCCTTGTAACATCCAGGCAGCAGAATGGAAGATTCTGTGGCGACTAACCTGCAATTAAAGTCTCCTGATGAAACAGTTCAGCCAGGTCAATGCACAGTGAAGCCACCACTGTAGTGAAAAAACTTTGTAGTTGACAAAACTTTTAACTGGCTATTTAATACTTCATTCTTAAATAGGAACAAACAGTTAAGGATCACTGGGTATTTGAAAATCTCCAGTGTGAAAAACAGACAAAACAAATAGGGTAATGAACAAAAACTTGGAGAAGCTAAAAAAATATACCCAGTTAAGAGAAATATATTTGTTAATCCAAAAACAGTAATTTAGGATCTAAAAAACATTCATAGAATAAAATATAACCCTTAAATATATTAGCATACATAAAAAGTACAATGAAAAGTTTAGAAGATAACATAAAAAAATAAGAAAGTAGAACCAAAAGACAAGAAGATGGAAAATAGGAAAGGAAGAAAATGAGGGGGTTGTTCAAGAGGTCTGGTGAGTTTCAGAGAGAACAGAGAGAGTGGAAGGAGAGCAAATGACCCAAGAGATAATGCAGGAAAGTAACCCAGAATTGAAGGATCTGAGTTTGTTTTGCTTACCTAAACCAATGCATATCATTATGAAATTTCATACTAAAAGAGAATATTATAAAACTCTCTGGGGGTGGGGGGGACGGGCAAAAAAAGTAGGTCACCTATGAAGGTCCAAAATGAAAATGGCAACATAATGGCTTCAAACTTCTCATTGGCAACCCTGGAAGGTAGAAGATGATAGAACCATGCTTTCAGAGGTTCCAAAACAGAATTGTACTGTATTTAGCCAAACAAATTAAGTATTGGTAGAATAAACATACTTTCAGACATGCAGGGTTTCAAAAAATATGATACTTGTCTGCTTTATCAAAAAGTAATAGCTTGCTTTACCAAGACAAGGGAATAAACCAGGAGGAAATCATGGGATCTAGGAGACAGGAGACCCACCACAGAAGAAAAAAGGAAATTCTCAAAGATTGCTTGATCAGTGTAGCAGGATGAAAGAACAGTCAGTTCACATTGTAGGATAAGGATGGAATGTCTCCAAAACATGGAAACAGAGAATACCAGATACAGGCACTTTCTTTTAGATGGGGGTATAGTTACAGACAGGAAATGACTGATATATCTAATGTGCTTTTTAAGAACATAATACTTTCGGTCATTTATTTTTACTAGGATACTCTGTGGTATACTCTCCCATATCTCCTCTGAATTTTTTGATTTGTCTGTTTTCTAAAATAGTGTTACTAATATAGATACTGTAAATATTTGTTAGAATGTTAAAGTACTAAGCACCTATTAAATAATACCCTTGTATATATTTAGAAACTTATTATCACAAGTGAAAGTGAAGTTGCTCAGTCATGTCCAACTCTTTGCGACCTATGGACTGTAGCCCACCAAGCTCCTCCATCCATGGGATTCTCCAGGCAAGAATACTGGAGTGGGTTGCCATTTCCTTCTTCAGGGGATCTTCCCAACCCAGGGATCGAACCCAGGTCTTCCACATTGCAGGCAGGCCTTTTAACCTCTGCGCCACCAGGGAAGCCTATAAATCAAGATGAAATCATATTACCTATAAATCAAGATGAAATCATGACTTCTTTAAAAACATTTACATTGTCCTAAAATAGAGACAGTCAAAATAGGTATTCATTGAGTGCTCTCAAATTGCATGGTTCTTTATGAGCCAGAGGAGAATCTTTGTGTTAAAATTGTTTTATCAAATGTTTTCAAAATTTTGCATAATTATGTCATCACATACTGATATTCTGTGTAGTAATTGAGGACTTTTTAAATAGTTGAAATACTGTGAAGCCTCTAAAATGAGATCTTAATAGTGATATGGAAGTTAAGCAAGATATATTACTCATATTTTTAGAAAAGCAAATGGCAGCACAACAGAGTATGTATAGTATGATTTGAAAGATATATACTTGTATGCTTATAGACAATTTTTGAAAGGATACACAAGAAACTACTTTACCTCTGGTGGGGAGAGCTGGAAAACCAGTAGAGGAAAACTTTGCCTTTTCTCTCTGTATCCTTTGTGTGGCTTGGATGTTGGCCCTGAATGTACTTAGCTTTAGTAATGATAAACAAACTAACATAGAAATTCCAGATACATTAGATGCAGCTAGAGTTTTACTATTTGTCTTTTTACAGAATTTTACTTGGATTATCAGCAGATACTGAAGAAACCTAATAATATTGGTGATACTGGTTTAGTATCTTTTAAACCTTTGTCTTAGAAAACAGTGATAATTTTACTCTTTAAAGGTTTTTTGGGGAAGGGAAGAGGAGAGTGTGGTAGTGAATGTATAATATGTTAATTTATGAAGTAATAAGTTAATTAGTGAATACTGACGTTCTACTAAAAAAGTGTTAATTTGAAATTAAAAATTTTAATTGTATTTAAGAGTTTTCCAGCCAATTAATTTCTGAAATAAATAGATAGGGAAAATATATTCTGTGATAGTTAAAAAATTTTAGTAGGGTTAGGCTGGATTATGCTACATTTCATATTTTTCAGTGCTGTACTTTATATTACTTTTTTCAGTACATTAAAACTTATGCAGTGAAACTGAATAATGGCAATGTTTTTATACCCTTTTATAGCCATTTCTTTTTCATAACCTCCCCCTATTTCCTGTTAACTAAACTATAAGCACCTTTCTGTTAATTTATGAAAATTATTGTTGAGATAGCACATTATCACTGATCTGTATGGCACTTTCAGCATGTTAGAAGCAAAGGTCCAAGCAACATAAAACACATCAAAATTCATTAATGTGGTATTGATTATTTTTTGGATAATTAATTTTATTGCAGACCCTTGAAAGAGATAATGAGCTGCAAAGGGAGAAGGTAAAAGAAAATGAAGAAAAGTTCCTTAATCTTCAAAATGAGCATGAGAAAGCACTAGGAACCTGGAAGAAGCATGTAGGTTTATTTAATAGTAAAATTTTTAAATATTTTAAGTAGTTGTAGACATTTAAAATAACAAATGCTAAGAAAATATTGCAAAAATATTGTAGGAATAAAGTCAGACACATTTTCTTCTTGCACTTGTATTTCTAAAAAGTGAATGTTTTTAAAGCTAAATTTAATAAAATTTTCTATAATGCTTTCATACATGAAAAACCACACATATACATGTGTATATTTATATGTATTTTGTATGACTTTTCATAGGTGACAAAAATTAATTTTCCTTTTCATAAACCTATTGATAGTGTTTTAATAAATGGTTATAATAAGGAATTATATCAGTATTATTGTTAGCTGATCTCTTTGGCTTTCCTCAGCAGTTTCATTGAGTCATATTAAAGCCATGTTTAGAACATGTATACAGTAGTTGGGTTCTTTAGTATTAACATTTTATCAAGAGAATTGTTATGTTATTAACATTATTTGCTTAAGGCACAACTCTTTTATTTTACAGTAAATTTTAATTTCAGTGAAGTAGATAATAAAACATGTAAAGTAATATAAAGTTGTGAAATATAAGGTTCACTTTAAAGACTGGTGAACCCAAAATCAGTTGTTCTATTTATTATCTATTTTTATTGCCTTCAATTCTTTTAAAAGAACTAAAAAAAAAAATGGAGGGTAACTATTTATAAGTTTATGAAGCTATATTTTGGGAAAGTAAGATATTTTAAAGTATTATACTAGTTATACTATAAAATTCTAACACTGTATTAATATAGTTTGTAATAATATATATCTGTGTACTATTCTGTGGTTGAGTTTGTTTGATATAAATTGTTATAAAAGTAATTCTTGATTTTTTGATCCATTTGCAGCTAACATGTTCTCTTAATTTGTATTTTGGAGAGATCAGATTTTCACTGATGAATTTGACAAGTTTTACCAAATTCTCAAAAAGTATTTTGTAATTCATTAGATCAGAATACTATAAAATGCTTAATGATCCCCATATAGGTAAAGTTCATCATTAAGCAACAAACATAGTAATTTTCATTTTAGCTTCAGCTAATCTGCCTTGCATCCTAACACTTCTGTCTCATTTCTAATGTTTAAAAGACCATGGAAATAGTACTGTCAGGGTAAGGAAAACTATGATGTAAAAAGAGACTATAAACTTGAATATGCCAATCATGCCCCCCAAACTTAGTTGAGATAAGAAAAGTAAACGTGTATTTTTCCTAGTGATATTTCAGCTATGTTCCTCCCCTGGGTCGGGGCAGGGGGTGTGGGGAGGGCAGGAGTCAACTGAATTAAGAGAAATAAGCATTCAGCTTTCCTGGTGAGACCTGTTTATAATTTGGATGAAATTGGTTTTGTCTTAGAATTTTTAGCATCTGCATTCATTTCATTTCATGCTTCAGTACTAAACAGAACATAGTTAAATTTTTTAAAAGCTGCTTTGGTTCTATAGGAGTTTTCTTGAGTGGGAGGTCAGATCTACTCTTTAATTGTATTTCTGTCTCTCTGTAAGCATTTCACCACTCTTGAGTGAAGGGTAATTGTAGTATTGCTACTGAGGTCAGATCAAGATAGGTTTTTTAAAAAACTAAAAGATAGTAACAAATATAAGATGAAATCATATATACTGCTGTTTTTTTAAATAGTGAAAGAATACTGTACAAATCAAACAGTGAATATTACTAGACAATATATTTTAAAATTCATAGAAATGTCATAAAGAATGTGGTATGTATACCTGCTTTTATTTGGCCAGTTATATAGCCAATAGATATTTATAGGTAAGACAGTAATAAATGGAGATGTTCAGAAATTATTTAGAGAAAGGGGGTGTCACAAAAGAAATTCAATTCACAACATTTGTTGAGCATCTATTATGTGTTAGGCACTATACTAGGTGCTGGATTTTCAAAGGTGCCTAAAATACAAAGATTATTAAAGAGCTCACACTCTCAAAAGACAGGTAATTATTAACTACAATAGTATGAAGTGTTTTTAGTAGTATTAGTATTAACAAATTACTATGAAAGCACAAAATAAATTGTATTGTTTAACTAGGTTGTAGAAAGTTTTAGAGAAAAGATGGCCCTAGAATTTGGACTTGAAAGATGAATAGGGTTTCACCAGACAGAAGGTGCCTGCTTCCTATACTTCTCACTCCACTCTGTTGGCATTCCATTTAAGAAAGGGGATAATGATGGAGGCATGAGATTGCTTTCTCAAGGATGAATGGTCTGATCTAGAATGTGACATTGCAAATGAGGTTGAAATCATCTTCTGAAGAGTTCTTTTCTAAGTAAATTGAATTTTATTTTATAAGTAATGGGAAGCCATTGAGATTTTTAAAGCAGAAAAGTGACTTAGATCTGCAGTTTAGAAAAATAACTCTTGCAGTAGTATGGAGAATAGCATTATGGGAAGAGATCAATAAGAAGAATATTCTAACCATGAGCCCATGAGGATGTGAATTAGCGCAACAGTAGTGAGGATTGCAGTCCATGGGGTTGCACAGAGCAGTCCATGGGGTTGCACAGAGTCGGACACAACTGGGCGACTGAACAACAACAACAGTGAATACAGAGAAAAGAGACAGAGGCAAGAAGGACTGGAGGTAGAATTAGCAGGATTAATCACATTTTATATATAATGGATTTTAAAAGGGAAAGGAGTCAACTCTGATTCTGAGATTAGTATAATAATTTATGCAGATTAGCAGAATAATATCACTAAATGACATAAGGAATGTGAAAGAAGCAGCAGATTTGGTGGATGAAAATGAGTTTAGTTTGGAAATTGCTTAACTTACAGTGACTACAGGACATCGGACTTGAAATTTATATCATGTATTTGGCAACATGAATCTAATCTTAGGCAAGAGGTTGGGAGATGAGATAGAGATTTAAGACTTACTAGCATAGAGATGGAGAAGGCAATGGCACCCCACTCCAGTACTCTTGCTTGGAAAATCCCATGGACGGAGGAGCCTGTTAGGCTGCAATCCATGGGGTCGCTAAGAGTGAGACACGACTGAGCGACTTCCCTTTCACTTTTCACTTTCATGCATTGGAGAAGGAAATGGCAACCCACTCCAGTGTTCTTGCCTGGAGAATCCCAGGGACAGGGGAGCCTGGTGGGCTGCCGTCTATGGGGTCGCAGAGAGTTGGACACAGCTAAAGTGACTTAGCATAGCATAGCATAGCATAGAGATGAAATTTGAAGGTATAATAAGATCATCTATGGAAGGAGTGGAAGACTTGAAGAGAGGGCTAAAGAAGAAAGAGCTTTGGGGAATGCCAGGATTTTGTGAGTGGTTAATGTGGGAGAGGGAGCCTGACAAGAACAGTGAGAAAGGTAGGAGGATGAAGAGGGAGTGGTACCATGAAATGAAGAAAAGGGGCTGTTTGAAAATAAGTAGTCTACACAGTTGTGCTACAATGCTGTTAAATGGTATGAAACTTGGAACAAGTCCTTTTGCTAATTTGCAGGTCATAATAGAAAAAAAAGTTAGTAGAACATGAGGGCAGAAGTCTGGTTGTTAAGGAGTGAAATTAAAGAAGGAAAGTGATGTCGCTTGTAGTACTTAGTACTCAGTATTCTTCATCTAGTTGAGTTGAAATCTGTGTATCTAATTTGCAACAAGAAAACAAAACTTTAAGAAAGCAATGAAATGGTAACCTTTACAGAATTTTTATAGTAAGTTTTATAAAAGTTAATTAATTTTTCATCTATAACAAGAAGTGATTTAATGTAGTACTTAAGAGCACAACTCCTAGGCTTAGCCTTGCATTTGAATCTTGACTATCACTTTCTTTCTACCTGATCTTGGGCAACTTACTTAACGTCTATGAGCCTCACATTTCTCACCTGTAAGTTGGGAGCTGATTTTTAAGAGTATGAAATTATGTTTATTAAGTACTCAGCACAATTCAACAAATGGTAGCTTTTAATATTAGTAATTACTTGGGGAATATTTTCATTGTTTACAATTTCTAAACACTTGTGTTAATGAAGTATTTTTATACACAACTAATTTACATACATGTTCATTTTGGTTAAATGTTATATATTAGGTTGAAGAACTGAATGGAGAAATTAATGAGATTAAAAATGAGTTATCATCACTTAAAGAAACTCATACTAAGTTACAAGAAGATTATGATGAATTATGTGATCAGAAAAAGTTTGAGGAAGACAAGAAGTTTGAGGTAAAATTCAAGTATGTGGGGTATAACCTCTTAAAAGAAATTAGGACCATCGATGATTATTTTCTCCATGGTTTATATTTCCACTTTCTCAACTTTTAAAAATGAGTGTAAGCATATAGTCTGTAGTACATTTTAAATTAATTTTTTATACAATATGACATAGGATTAAGAATCATTTCTTGGACATGAATCTTCAATTTCAGCATATACATTTGTGGATAGACAATTTAACATTTTCTTTATTAATGTAGCATTATAAAAAGTCTTAAAATGTGGTAGTATAATTCCTTCAATTTTGTTGTTCTTTTCCAAAATTGTTTTGACTATTGTGAGTCCTTTGCATTTCCATATAACTTTTAGAATCAGTTTTATCAGTTTCTAAAAGAAAAAGTCTATGGTATTTGAATTTGGCTTGTGTTGAATATATAGATTAATTTACAAAGAATTTATATCTTAACATACAATTCATGACATGGTATATCTTTGTATTTATTTAGATTTTCTTTAATACCGCTCAGAAATGTTTTGTAGTTTTCATTGTATAGGTCTTGCAAGTATTTTGTTAAATTTACCCCTGAATATTTCATGTTTTGGGCTCTTAGTATAAGCAGTATTTTTAATATGAGTTTTTCTAATTGTTTCTTGCTATGAGATAGGGTTAAAACTGATCTTTGTACATTGACTTCGTATTCTTTTACCATTTTAATTAATTCGTAGTATGTTTTTCTTGGTTGAACTTTGGAGTTTTCTTTGTACATAGTATGTTGTCTGAGAATTTAAGGCAGATGAATTTTATATCTTTTTCTTCTCTATGCATTTTATTTTTTCCTCAACTTACTGTACTTCACTAGCTAGGACTCTTAGGTACAGTGTTAAATAAAGTTGTAAAAGTGGACATGATTGCTTAACTTTTCATCTTAGATGTCTTTCATCATTTCATAGTCTATTGAAAGTGAAAGTGACAGTCACTCAGTCATGTCTGACTCTTTGCAACCCCATGGACTATATAGTCCATGGAATTTTCCAGGCCAGAATACTGGAATGGGTAGCCTTTCCCTTCTCCAGGGTATCTTCCCAACCCAGGGATTGAACCTAGGTCTCCAGCATTGCAAGCAGATTCTTTACCAACTGAGCCACAAGAGAAGCCCAAGAACACTGGAGTGGGTAGCCTTACCTTCTCCAACAGATTTTCGTGACCCAGTATTAGTCATAGATTTTTTTTTATATGTGCTCTTTATCAGATTGAAATTTCCATCTGTTCCTAGTTTGCTGAGTTTTTATCATGAATAGGTATTCAGTTCAGTTCAGTTCGGTCGCTCAGTTGTGTCCGACTCTTTGCAACCCCATGAATTGCAGCACGCCAGGCCTCCCTGTCCATCACCAACTCCCGGAGTTCACTCAAACTCACGTCCATCGAGTCGGTGATACCATCTAGCCATCTTATCCTCTGTCGTCCCCTTTTCTCCTGTCCCCAATCCCTCCCAGCATCAGAGTCTTTTCCAATGAGTCAACTCTTTACATGAGGTGGCCAAAGTACTGGAGTTTCAGCTTTAGCATCATTCCTTCCAGAGAACACCCAGGGCTAATCTCCTTTAGAATGGACTGGTTGTATCTCCTTGCAATCCAAGGGACTCTCAAGAGTCTTCTCCAACACCACAGTTCAAAATTTTGTTAAGTGCTTTTTCTGTATCTGTTGATAAGATCATTCTGTTTTCTTTATTCTGTTAATGTGTCAACATTAACAATTAATTACATTGATTGATTTTCAAATATACCTTGCATTTCTGAGATATCTATTGTCCTTTTAATATATGGCTAGATTTGCTAATGCTATGTCAGGGGTTTTGAATTGATGAGGAATATTGATCTGTAGTTTTTGTTCATTTTTTCTTTTCATGCTTTTGGTCTAGTTTTTGTATCGGAGTAATAGTAGCCACCAGCCATGCAGCAGGGTTACTGCAGGGTTGGGGGCACTGAGTGTAGCAGTACCTACATGGGATCTTTTGAAGGAGGTCTCCATTATATTCATTACCTCCACCACAGTTTGGCCCCAGGTAAATAGCGGGGAGGGAACACAGTTCCACCCATCAACAGAAAATTGGATTAAAGATTTACTGAGCATGGCCCTGCCCATCAGAACAAGACCCACCAGTCATTCACTCCCATCAGGAAGCTTCCATAAGCCTCTTATCCGTCACCATCAGAGGGCAGACAAAATGAAAACCATAATCACAGAAAACTAACCAGTCTAATCACATGGACCACAGCCTTGTCTAACTCAGTGAAACTATGAGCCATGCCATGTAAGGCCACCCGAGATGGACAGGTCATGGTGGAAAGGTCTGACAAAATGTGGTCCACTGGAGAAGGGAATGGCAAACCACTTCAGTATTCTTGCCTTGAGAACCCCATGAACAGTATGAGAAGGCAAAAAGATAGGACACTGAAAGATGAACTCCTCAGGTCAGTAGGTGCCCAATATGCTACTAGAGATGAGTGGAGAAATAACTCCAGAAAGAATGAAGAGACAGAGCAAAAGAAAAAATATCATCCAGTTGTGGATGTGACTGGTGATGGAAACAAGGTCTGATGCTGTAAAGAGCAATATTGCATAGAAATCTGGAACGTTAGGTCAATGAATCAAGGCAAATTGGAAGTGGTCAAACTGGAAATGGCAAGAGTGAACATCAACATTTTAGGAATCAGTGAACTAAAATGGACTGGAATGGGTGAATTTAACTCAGTTGACGGTTATATCTACTACTGTGAGCAAGAATCCCTTAGAAGAAATGGAATAGCCATCATAGTCAACAAAAGAGTCCGAAATGTAGTACTTGGATGCAGTCTCAAAAACGACAGAATGATCTCTGTTCATTTCCAAGGCAAACCATTCAATATCACGGTCCAAGTCTATGCCCCAACGAGTATTGCTGAAGAAGCTGAAGTTGAACGGTTCTGTGAAGACCTACAAGACCTTTTAGAACTAACACCCCAAAAAAGATGTCCTTTTCATTATTGGGGACTGGAATGCAAAAGTAGGAAGTCAAGAAACACCTGGAGTAACAGGCAGATTTGGCCTTGGAGTACAGAATGAAGCAGGGCAAAGGCTAATAGAGTTTTGCCAAGAGAACATACTGGTCATAGCAAACACCTTCTTCCAACAACACAAGAGAAGACTCTACACATGGACATCACCAGATGGTCAACACCAAAATCAGATTGATTATATTTGTTGCAGCCAAAGATGGAGAAGCTCTATACAGCCAGCAAAAACAAGACCAGGAGCTGACTGTGGTTCAGATCATGAACTCCTTATTGCCAAATTCAGATTTAAATTGAAGAAAGTTGGGTAAACCACTAGACCATTCAGGTATGACCTAAATAAAATCCCTTATGATTATACAGTGGAAGTGAGAAATAGATTTAAGGGACTAGATCTGATAGAGTGCCTGATGAACTATGGATGGAAGTTCATGGCATTGTATAGGGGATAGGTATCAAGACCATCCCCAAGAAAAAGAAATGCAAAAAAGCAAAGTGGCTGCCTGAGGAGGCCTTAAAAATAGCTGTGAAAGGAGGAGAAATGAAAAGCAAAGGAGAAAAGGAAAGATAAAGCCATTTGAATGCAGAGTTCCAAAGAATAGCAAGGAGAGATAAGAAAGCCTTCCTCAGTGATCCAGGCAAAGAAATACAGGAAAACAGTAGAATGGGAAAGACTAGAGATCTCTTCAAGAAAATTAGAGATACCAAGGGAACATTTCATGCAAAGATGGGCTCAATAAAGGACAGAAATGGTATGGACCTAACAGAAGCAGAAGATATTAAAGACGAGGTGGCAGGAATACACAGAACTGTACAAAAAAGATCTTCATGACCCAGATAATCACAATGGTGTGATCACCACCTAGAGCCGGACATCCTGAAATGTGAAGTCAAGTGGGCCTCAGGAAGCATCACTATGAACAAAGCTAGTGGAGGTGATGGAATAATTTGCGCTGTTTCAAATCCTAAAAGATGCTGCTGTGAAAGTGCCACCAAATTTGGAAAACTCAATATGCCAGCAAATTTGGAAAACTCAGCAGTGGCCACAGGACTGGAAAAGGTCAGTTTTCATTCCAATCCCAAAGAAAGGCAATGCCAAAGAATGCTCAAACTACCGCACAATTGTACTCATCTCACACGCTAGTAAAATAATGCTCAAAATTCTCCAAACCAGGCTTCAATAATACGTGAACTGTGAACTTCCAGATGTTCAAGCTGGTTTTAGAAAAGGCAGAGGAACCAGAGATCAAATTGCTAACATCCGTTGAATCATCGAAAAAGCAAGAGAGTTCCAGAAAAACATCTATTTCTGCTTTATTGACTATGCCAAAGCCTTTGACTGTGTGGATCATAATAAACTGCAAAATTCTGAAAGAGATTCCAGACCACCTGACCTGCCTCTTGAGAAATCTGTATGCAGGTCAGGAAGCAACAGTTAGAACTGGACATGGAACAACAGACTGGTTCCAAATAGGAAAAGGAGTACATCAAGGCTGTATATTGTCACCCTCCTTATTTAACTTATATGCAGAGTACATCATGAGAAATGCTGGGCTGGAGGAAGCCCAGAAGAAACGCTGGAATCAAGATTGCTGGGAGAAATATCAATAACCTCAGATATGCAGATGACACCACCCTTATGGAAGAAAGCAAAGAACTAAAGAGCCTCTTGAAAGTGAAAAAGTTAGCTTAAAACTCAGCATTCAGAAAACTAAGATCATGGCATCCAGCCCCATCACTTCATGGCAAATAGATGTGGAAACAGTGCAAGACTTTATTTTTGGGGGCTCTAAAATCACTGCAGATGGTGACTGCAGCCATGAAATTAAAAGACACTTACTCCTCGGCAGAAAAGTTATGACCAACCTAGATAGCATATCAAAAAGCAGAGACATTACTTTGCCAACCAAGGTCCATCTAGTCAAGGCTATGGTTTTTCCAGTAGTCATGTATGGATATGAGAGTTGGACTATAAGGAAAGCTGAATGCCGAAGAATTGATGCTTTTGAACTGTGGTGTTGGAGAAAACTCTTGAGAGTCCCTTGGACTGCAAGGAAATCCAACCAGTTCATCCTAAAGGAGATCAGTCCTGAGTGTTCATTGGAGTGTTCAGTCCTTCCAAGGACTGATGCTGAAGCTAAAACTCCAGTACTTTGGCCACCTGATGCGAAGAGGTGACTAATTTGAAAAGACCCTGATGCTGGGAAAGATTGAGGGCAGGAGGAGAAGGGGACGACAGAGGATGAGATGGTTGGATGGTATTACGGACTCAATGGACATGAGTTTGAGTAAACTCCGGTAGTTGGTGATGGACAGGGTGGCCTAGCGTGCTTCAGTCCATGGTGTCTCAAAGAGTCAGACGTGACTGAGCAACTGAACTGAACTGAATACTAGCCACATAAATTGAATTGGAATGTGTTCCTTCCTCCTTAAAGAGTATTGTGTTGAACTGCTGTTGTTTACTAAATATTAGATACAATTCATTGGTGAAACTATTGAGGCTTTTTCTTTGTGGGAATATTTTTAGAAACAAATTTAGCTTTTAAATTATCAGATTATTCAGATTTTCAATTTCTTCATATGCCAGTGTGCAGAAAACAGTTGACATAGCAGGTTTGCAAAAGGCCTCTGGAAGACCTGCTTGTCAGTTTGGCTGTTGACTGATAACTGGAAATTGGATTTGGGGAGGGTTCCCACCATTTCCTAACAGACAGGAGTGATTCACTGTGCTTAAACTATTAAGTAGTTTACTTTGAACGTCTGCTTTCTTTCTGAAAGTCAGTAGTTTTCGTACATGCAAGGCAAAGAGTGACCAGCGGCCAATTAAGCTTTGAGCACCAAGTCTCTAATGAGCTTCCTAGTAGACAAAAGTCCACATTTGTGGTCACAATTATTGCTGCAGGAATTAAGCATGTCCTCTGTGACTTCACTAGGAGAAGACTCTTTTTATTTTTTGGAAATTGAATAAATTTATTCAGTTCAATTCAGTTGCTCAGTCATGTCCGACTCTTTGTGACCCCATGGACTGCAGCACTCCAGGCTTCCCTGTCTATTGCCAACTCCCGGAGCTTGCTTAAACTCATATCCGTCAAGTCAGTGATGCCATCCAACCATCTCATCTTCTGTCATCATTATGTAACGTTTTATGTGGGGAAGAACTTATAGAACTTAGTTCCAAAATTCATGTGAGAGTGAAGGGAGAGAGTAAATGACACAAACAGGAGATACAAATCAGCTGATTTCAAATTCAGATTATACCTACATGCCATAAGAGAGGACTCTTGAAAGAAGTTTGTACCTCGTTTCTTCCAGACTTCATCTCTTGTGCCTTTTCCCTTTGCTGATTTTGCTTTACAGTCTTTACTGTTATAAATCTTAGGAGTACAACTGTATATTGAGTTCTTTGAGTCCTTATATCAAATCACCAAACCTGGGGGTGAACTTGGAGACCTCCAGCACTGTCAATTTTGCTGATTTTTCTCCTTCAAGGGACTTGTCATTTTCATCTGAGTTATCAATTTATTGGTTATTGGCCCTTCTTCTTCTCTAATATAAACATTTAAAGCTATTAATTTTCCTCTAAGTACTGCTTTAGCTTCACTCTACAAATTCTGATGTATAGTGTTTTCATTCTTACTCAGTTGAACGTATTTTAAAATTTCTCTTGTGAGCTCTTTGACCCATGAATATGAGTTGGATCTATAACCTTGCTGTTTAATTTCCAAATATTTAAGAATTTTCCAAGTATCTTTCTGTTAATGATTTCAAATTTAAGTAAGACTTTTTTTTTTCCCGCTATACCAAGACTTGTTTTTGGCCAAATATATTGTCTGTCTTGGCAAATACTTCATATATTCTTGAAAAGAATGTATATTCTGTTGTTGGTTGGTGGAATGTTTTATAAATGTCAGGTCAGTTTGGTTGATAATATTGTTCAAATCTTCTTTATCCTTACTGATTTTTTGTGTACTTGTTCTGTCAGTCAATGAGAAATCATTAATTATAATTGTGAATTTATATTTCTCTTTTCAGTTCTGTCAGTTTTTGTTCACGTGTGTTTAAGCCCTGTTATTAGATGTATACACAGTTATAATTATTATTACTTTCTGATTAATTAACCTTTTTATCATTTAACATGTCCATCCTTATCCTAGTAATATTATTTTGTCTGGTATTAGTAAGCTACTGCATCTTTTATGATTAGTGTTTGCATTATGTATTTTTTTTCACCTTACTTGTGTGTAAGGTGGAGAAGGCAATGGTACCCCACTCCAGTACTCTTGCCTGGAAAATCCCATGGATGGAGGAGCCTGGTGGGCTGCAGTCCATGGGGTCGCTAAGAGTTGGACACGACTGAGCGACTTCATTTTCTCTTTTCACTTTCATGCATTGGAGAAGGAAATGGCAACCCACTCCAGTGTTCTTGCCTGGAGAATCCCAGGGACGGGGGAGCCTGGAGGGCTGCCGTCTATGGGGTCACACAGAGTCGGACACGACTGAAGTGACTTAGCATAGCGTAGCATGCATGTAAGGAGTAGATCTCACATGGCAAGAGAATTTTAGCTGAGTTGTTAAAAATAACTAAGAATTTCCAGATAAAGATTTAAAATAGATGAAATAGCATGAGCAAAGAATCAGAAATGTGAAATATCGTAATTCAGTATGTAAACTAGATGTCTGTTAGCGAGGCTGCTGTAGAGGTTGCTAGCAGTGCAGTAAGTATCAGGAGAAGAGTTGAGAAGAGACTGAAGACAGACTATAAATGGCTGTATAGACTGTTCGTGGAACTTTGTTCTTGACCATGTCATTTGGGGGATTTTAAACAAGGGAGTAAAGTGATTAGATTACTTTTTTAAAAATATCATTTTGGTGATGATATGATTAGACAGTGAGACAAAGCTAAGACACAGGTCCCGGCTTGGAGAATACTGAAGTGGTTCAGGCAGGAGATATTTATTGCTGTTTTAATATTCATAAATGTACTATAGCTTGTAATATTACTTGTAAGTGGCAAGTAATTCCTACTTTTGATTGATTATAAAATGAATATATACTTCCTTCATAAGAAGTTGATCAGCATTATTTTATTTAATCGGACTATAAATCATGTTTTTAAGAAATGTAGATAGTATAGACACTTTAAAATAAGAAAGTGCGTCGAGTTAGAACAGCTTCCGGCGGGGTCTGGATGTTGATGTCCTGTATCTGATGCCTTGTTGCGCTCGAAAGTAAGCGAGCTCCAGAGGAGTGCGGAGAAATTCAAGTCTTTGCTGCTGTAACTTCATCAGCCCGCCAAGATGGCGATGCAAGCGGCCAAGAGGGCGAACATTCGACTTCCACCAGAAGTAAATCAGATTTTGTATATAAGAAATTTGCCTTACAAAATCACAGCTGAAGAAATGTATGATATATTTGGGAAATATGGACCTATTCGTCAAATCAGAGTGGGGAACACACCTGAAACTAGAGGAACAGCTTATGTGATATATGAGGACATCTTTGATGCCAAGAATGTATGTGATCACCTGTCAGGATTCAATGTTTGTAACAGATACCTTGTGGTTTTGTACTATAATGCCAACAGGGCATTTCAGAAGATGGACACAAAGAAGAAGGAAGAACAGTTGAAGCTCCTTAAGGAGAAATATGGCATCAACACAGATCCACCAAAGTAAACGTTTTCTGCATTTTCACTTTGGACTAAAACCACTATTTTTTTTTTTTTAATGCTGAATATTGTGATTTCTTATTTGAGATTGAAAAAGACCCACTTGAAACTGATATATGTTAGAATATATTATGTTAATAAACTTGTAGCTTTTGGTAAAACAACAACAAAAAAAAAAAATAAAATAAGAAAGTGAAGATCATGCATAACCCCAGCCACCCAGAAATTATTAAAATTATGGTATATGACTTCCAGAGTTTTCCTGTACATCAGTTTGTATAGAAACAAATAGACATTCATATATATGTACTTCTTAAAAACTAAAATAAAATCATACTTTCTCTGATGTTCTGTAGACCATTTTTATTTAGAAATTTATTTTATTGTGGTAAAATATATAACATAAAATTTGCCATTTTAAAGTGTTAAGTTTAAAATTACAATTATAACTCAATGGCATTAATTACAGCTACAATGTTGTATAGTCATCACCACTGTCTATTTCCAAAATTTCATCATCCCAGACAGAAACTGTGTAACCATTAATCAATAACTTCTGATTTCCCCGTCTCCTCAGGTCCTGGTAGCCTCTCATCTACTTCCTGACACTGAATTTGTCTATATATTTTATATAAGTGGTATTATACAATATTTGTCCTGTTTGGTTTCTTTTATTTAGATGATGCTTTCAGAGTTCATGCATGTTGTAGCACTTCATTCCTTTTTATGGTGGAATTCCATTGCTTGAATATACCACATTTTGTGTGTTCATTCTTCTATTGATGGACACTTGGGCTTTTACCTTTTGGCTGTTGTGCTGTTTTGAACATTGACATGCAACTAGCTGTTTGAATCTCTAGTTTTAATTTTTGGAAGGTACATACCAAGGAGTGACACCAAGTGATTTCCACTTCCTGGTATTCATGTTCTATTGTAATACCCTCCATAGAGTGGGAGTTGGATCTAGTAACTTGCTTCTAGTTAATAGACTACAGCAGAAGTGATGCAATGTTACTTCTGAGATTAGGTTATAAGAAGACTGTGGTTTCTGTCTTGGGTGAACACCCTGTCTCTCAGTCTGTCTCTCTCTCTCCGTCTCTCTCTCTCTGAGACATATAAAAAAGTCCCAGCTATCCTACCAGAGAGCCCATATAGTGGAGACGCCCTAGAGGATAAAAGGCCACATAAAAGAGAACTGGGCACTCCAGCCAACAGCCAACACAACTGTTACCCATGTAAGTGAGCCTTCTAGAGGCAGAAGTTCCAGCCCCAAGTTTCAGATGATAGCTTGACTAGACACTCATGAGAGACCGGGGTCAGAACCATCAAGCCAAGCCATTCCTCATCCATCTAAAAGATGAGATAGTAAATGTTTGCTATTTTAAACCACTGTTAACTCTTAATATGGCTGACCCTGGAACAACTCAGGGGTTAGGGGCACCAACCCTCAGAACAGTAAAAAATCTGTATATAACTTATAATCAGTCTTTCATAAAAATGGTTCCTCCATATTGATGGTTCAGCATCCACAGATTCAACCAACTGCAGATGTATAGTACTAGAGTATTTACTGTTGAAGGAAATCTGTGTATATTTGGACCAGTGCTATTCCAACACATGATGTTGACATGTCAACTCTGTAAGTATCCTTCTAGGATTTCACAGTAGGTATTGAAACAGGATTTGAACCTATATTTATCCAACTCCAAAGCTCCTGGCAACTATCATACTATTTTTCTCAATCTCCTTTGCAAACTTCTCTTTTGCAAGTTTCTCTTTCCCTGCCTCTCCTTTGGGGATTTTCATTAGCATTTTATTCTTTCTTCTCAGAGTATACTCTCAATCAGTCTCATCAACCAGTATGTCTGCAGTTGCCGTCTATCTGCCAGCGATCTTCAAACCTGTTTTTCCAAGTCAATTTTTCTCTTAAAAGCTCCCAATCAGTACATCTAAATGTTCACTAGACATCTCCACCTTTTTGTCTTAACTCTTCAGACTCGAGAGATTCAAAATGAACTCATGATATTTTTCTCTAAACCTCCTATTCCTGTTTTCTAGCTCAGTAAATAACACTCACCAGTCTCTTAGGTACCCACTCTGACCTCTGCAAGTAAGTCTTGACTTTCCTCTCAGTTTTTATATCCAGTCACTCAACAGTTGATAGTAGCTCAGTACATAATTCATGCATCTCTTCAGGCTTTTCAACTTTACTGATATCACCTGGACTGCTGTGGCATTCTTCTGATGCATCTCTCTGCCTCATGTATTGTTTCCCCTTAATTCAGTGTTTGTCAGATACCAAATGCAACTTATTAGTGATTCATGGAAATCAGCCTAGTAGTTTATGACTGGCATTCTTTTAAAAAGGAAATAAACTAATGTAGTATAGAAAACATTAGAATGTATCTCATTGAGTGGGTATGCTCATTGTGTTATGAGACATACTTATTTCTTATTGCAGTTTTTAATTAGTGAAGTTTGGAAAACAATCCATTCTTTATACTGTAGCCAGAATGGTCTTTCCAATCAGCTCATATTAATAACCTTATCTAAAATCCTTCAGTGACTTCTCATTGACTTCCTGGTAGAATCTGAACTCCTTAGCATGCTCTTTGGGGGCCTTTAATGATCTAGGCCTAGCTCAAGACTCATTTCTCCCCATTCTTCTCACAGCATCTAAGCTCATGCTGAAGTAAATCACAGGTAGTTCCATGAAGTAGAACTACATGAAATGACTATAGTTCTGCTTGTTTTTAACATCTGTAAATGCCATTTCTTCTCCCTGGAGTGCTTCCTTATCCCCATCTATATTAAAATTGTCTGTTACTTCTTTTCCTATCTTTCCCAGTTGACCATAAATTTTTTGAGGATAGTGACTATATTTTGTTCATCATTGTATCCCAAAGCCTAGTGCAGTGCTTCCATGTAATAATGTTCAATATTTTGGGGGAATAAAAAGATGTTGAATTGCATCACTATTTTAAAGATACATAGAAACACCAAGCACTCAAAACAATTTGCCTGCCATGACTACTTTGCTTTTAATAAAGGAGTGATTCTTAATATGTGGTATTTGTAATAATGTGGAATGCATGTTTGAAAACATCTAAGGCTCTCCCATTTTATTTAAATATGATAGACTTTAAATGAACTTAGAGTGATCTTGTTATAAAGAGGAATATATTAAATGTAGTAAAAAAGTCATTTGGCTTTCAAATACAAATTGCTGGGTGATTAACTGAAATATAGATTCCACTTTCATTAACAAAATTTGTTCAGATATTTTATGCTTTTTAACAATATGTTTTTACATTAAAGGAATCTTTTCCATTTTACACTAGAATCTTCCAGAAGTAAACACTGAAATGTCAGTGGAAAAATCAGGAAACACCATCATACAGAAATATAATTCCAGGCAAGAAATAAGGGAAGAAAATACCAAGAGTTGTTGTTTAGACACTGAATACAAAGAAAAAGGGGAAACAAAAGAAGGCCCATTTTTAGAGGAAATCATTATAGGTA
>NW_011495081.1:6985561-7004333 GCF_000754665.1 Bison bison bison | reverse complement strand
ATTATTTCAATGGTTATATTGATGTTTTCTAATTTTTATATTGGTCTTTCAGGGGGATATCAATTTCAGTCTTCGCTTTGAGGACCTAGTAGTATAATTGGAGAAATACTTTTCCATTTGTATGTCTTAACAAAAGGACTTGTATGTCTTTTGAGCTGTTCTTTAATAGTCAGTATTCAGGGGAAAAAACACATTTTTGCTTTCCTTTCTCATCACTTACTCGTTGGCTTTTTGCATTCTGGTTTCTGCTTTCGTTTCTTTGCTGAGACTGTTCTCTGAGCTACTAGTAACCTTTTGATGACCAAATTCTAGAGCACTTTTCTTAGTTCAGATTACCTTTCTGTAACCATTGAAATAATTGACTAATTCATTCATATTGAAAAAGAGTTGTTTAAAGAAGGTAATCTGAAGGTGTTCAAACCTAGGCTGAACAACCACTTGGTGGGGATGTTGTAGAGAGAATGATTGGATTAAAAAGACCCTTCATGGCCTACAGATTATTGTAACTATACTGAAATTTTGAAATCTGTGGTTAAAACCCAGATGAATAAAATTAATATCTTAAGTAGATATTCTGTACACTTTGCCCAAAAGTATTCCAGATTTTAAAAATATTTACAAGGTAGTGAGCAAAAAAGTGAAGAAAAGAAACCAGCTGGCAACTTCTGGATCTAGGTAATAAGAGAAATTACAATATGACTATTAGTGTAAATTAATTTTTATCTAATCAGCTGTGTGTTTGTATGGAATTGTACTGTATATGCAAAAGGAAGTAACAGACTAGAGAAATAACCAGTTTGTAATGCCCTCAACTTACTTTTTTAAACCAAAACTACTTTCTCTGTTATGAAATACAAATTTAATATAAGTAGAACCAAATATTTTACCATGCTTATTAAAGGGAACTATTTATGTAAAACTGATGTCATTATGTTTGTATAATAGCTTGCCAGTGAAATATTTAAAATTAAATATATTTTTTAAAAACAGTTAATATGTGTTATAAAAGCAGGCTTTAGTATATAACCCAAAATTTTACTGTGTTCTCTTTATAACAGACTTACAGCTTTTTGAAAAAAGCTCCAAGAATAAAATTGATATTGTTGTGCCACAGGATGAAAACCAAAGTGAAATATCCCTAGGCAAAACCCTCGGCATAGAAAAAGAATTAATTAGTGAAGGACAAACCTTGGATATTACCAACTTTACAAAAGTGGTTACTACAGAAATAAAAAACAAGGTGGACTTGGAGAAAGATAATGAGTGTACAGAACTTAAATCACCAAGTATTCCCTTTGTAGTGGCAGATTCATCATTGGAAACAGAAAAGATCCATCTAGAAAGAACTGAAGGATTAGATCTTCACCATGCAAATACACATCTGGGGGTTGAAAATAACAGCACATCATTTAACAGTATTTTAAATGAGATGGCTTGCCATACAAATCATAAAAAAGATGTTTCTGAAGATGAGCCATTCAAACAACAGTTGAGATTGTTTCCAGGGACTCAAGAAAATACCACAGAGAAGGTAATTACAAATAGCCACCAAATCAAAACAGATCTGGATTCTTCTGTAGATATAAAAAGGAATCTTGTCCAGCCTCAGAAATATAGTTTACAGGATTCAAATAATGTTATGTTAGATGATAAACAATGTAAAATAAGACAGACACAACTGTTAAATAAAAAAAGTGAACGTAGCCTATTGCCATTTAAAGAAACTTCAGATGTTCAGCAAGTTGGTGAAGGTCCTTCAGAGCAACCTCAACTAGCTATTCCTTGTGATACAGCAATCAACCACCCCATTTCTTCTGCTGTTTTCAGTGACAATTTGAATGTACTTTTAAAGAATTCAGATAAAATTGTTAATATCATGCCTATGTTGGTGACACCCAACTCAAGCCCTGGGAAAAGAACTATATGGAAAAATCTAAATGATATGCAAAACAGTCAATTTGAGAACTGTTTGGGGTATCTAGAAAACAATGTGACTCTTTCCCATCTTCAAATTAACAATGAGAATATAGATGCTTCACAAGCCAAAGATACGAAAACTGCTAGTCATGTGAAAACTTCCACAGAAATGCAGTTTTCCAATAAAGAAAGTCAGATTGATGAGAATCAGATAACTGAAGTTAAAAAAAAAGACTACTTCCCTAATGAAAGACAGCATACATTGTTAAATAGTACAGAGAAAACGGAGTCATTAAATGACATTGTTTCAGGAAAAATTTACAGTGAAGGACAGCTGGAAGAATCATGTTCATTTCACATAAAGCCATCTGGAGATTTAGTAAACATAAGTGGAAGGTCAGCCTTTGATCTTTCAACTTCAGATAAAAAAACTGAGAAAACTCTAGTGTATGTGAATTTTTTAGGCCCTAGTTCTTGGTCAAAAGTAAATCAAATTGAAAGTCAAACAGTGAGCACTTCAACATCTAGCATTCCTTTGTTGCTGAACGAGAGACCAGTAAGTCTGTTAGAAAACAAAAAGACTGTTTCGATGACACTTTGTAAAAATGTTAGTGTGGATGAGGCCAGGAATGATGTTGGACCAGGTAAGAAAATAATTATTTTAAAAATTGCTTTTCTACTTATTATTCTTGGTAAAAATTTTCCAGATTGTTTAATATGAAAATTTATATTACTATATATATTATTTTGCCTAAACCTAAAGACTCTGTATATGTATGTATATATATAAAAGTAGGAAAGGTTTTACTTAAATGGAAGCAGATTTCTTTTCATTTAAATCTGAACCAGTATTATCAACATAACATGTACAGAGGTCAACTGCATTTTGGAAATTTTAAAAAAAATCCTTTTCATTATCAAAGAACTGAAATTAGCAAAAACAATCACATTTGTGTCATTAATTTTAAATTAGGACCATCTACCTAATCCAAGTCTCTTTTTTTTTTCTTACTTTCTAGAGCAAATGCAGTAAAGTTGTTGATAAGGCTTCTGCCTGCATTCATGTTTACTCCTTTTCTTTCTATACTAAGAACACACACAAAACAAGCTTCCTTCTCTCAGAACTGTTTTAGTTTCTCTTGCTTTCTTCTAATTTTTCCCTCCTTCCTTAATTTTTCTGTTTTGTCTGTCCCTTCACTAGCACCACAAATCCAGCTCTTTGTTTTTTTTTGTTTGGCAAGTAATAGTGAAGTGAAAGTCACTCAGTTGTGTCCAACTCTTTGCGACCCCATGGACTGCATAGCCTACCAGGCTGCTCTGTCCATGGCATCTCCAGGCAAGAATACTGGAGTGGGTAGCCATTCCCCTCTCCAGGGGATCTTCCTGACCCAGGGATGGAACATGGATGGATCCCTTGCATTGCAGGCAGATTCTTTACCACCTGAGCCACCCAGGGAAGCCAAGTGAAAGTGTTAGTTGTTCATTTGTGTCTGATTCTTTGTGACCCCATAGATGATAGTCCACCAGGCTTCTCTGTTCGTGGAATTCTCCAGGCAAGAACCCTGGAGTGGGAAGCCTTTCCCTTCTCCAGGGGATCTTTTCAACCCAGGGATCAAACCTGGGTCTCCCACATTGCAAGCAGGTTCTTTACCATGAGTCACCAGGAAAGCCCCAAGTAATAGTGAGGTGTAACATTACCTTTCATATCCTTGATATATATTGTTTGAAACAGTTTAAATTGAATCCCTTAATAGGTATAGATCAATATTGATACATTCAAATAGTCAATATTTCAGATTGTAGGGACTGTTCTATTCTTTAGAGTGTAGTAAGGACTACCACATGATATAAAAACATCCTCCAGAATAAAAAAAGAGGGATGGGGAGGTAAATGGATGACATACACATGACTTAATATTGAAGGTACTGAAACTAGGTGAGAAGTACATTAAGGTTCGTTCTCTCTACTTTTATGTACTTTAAAATTTTCATATTAAAGACATTTTAAAATAGAAATGCAGTATATCTCATGTATAGGTATTGTATAAATGTAACAAAGATAATCACTGTTTAAGAAGTATAATAATAATAAAAATGTTTATTTGCTAATAGCAATCTCAACATGTTTAAGTTGTTGGGGCTGTTAGACAGCCTTAGATTTTTAGGGAAATTTGCCTTGACTTCCCTGGTGGCTCAGACAGTAAAGCATCTGCATACAATGCGGGAGACCCGGGTTCAATCCCTGGGTCAGGAAGATCTCCTGGAGAAGGGAATGGCAACCCACTCCAGTATTCTTGCCCCCACCCAAAAAAAGGGGGGCTCAAAGAAATATTTGGGGCTTCCCTGGTAGCTTGGACGGTAAAGCATCTGCCTACAATGAGGGAGACCTGGGTTCGATCCCTGGGTCTGGAAGATCCCCTGGAGAAGGAAATGGCAACCCACTCCAGTATTCATGCCTAGAAAATCCCATGGACCAAGGAGCATGCGCTACAGCCCACAGGGTCACAAAGAGTTGGACATGACTGAGCAACTTCTCTCTTCTTTGCCTGTTTAACAATATGCATTTAGACCCATTACAGAAATATGGCTTATTAGGAAAGCTTTGCATGGCCCCTCTGACTTTAACAGGCTTCTTTTAAAAAGGAAATTGAGAAAATTTTAAAAAGAAGTGGGAATTAAAAGCAAAGCAAGTATATCTTATTTGAATGGAGAAGTAATTAGGGAAAAATACAAAACACAAAAACACTGTAAAATCTCATTTCACAAACTCATTTTCCTAATATAATAAAATGCATTAACTTCAGATTCCATTAATTTTGTCTGTCAAATGCAGCAGTTTAATGCTGTTAGTCAATGGACAGGTCTAACATTTACCATTTTCTTACAAGTCTTTCCTTCTAAATTAAATCTCAGTGATAGGATGCAAGGAGAGATGACTAAAATTCTATAGTAATTCAACTTGTAAAATACTCAGACTCATAAAAGATACTCCTAAATATCTTTTAGCCTTCAAAGACATGTTGCTCTAAATTGTTATCTATTTATTAAAACACAGTGACCCCCTACTAGACAGCCCTTTGTTGGCCTTCTTATAGTCAATTTCTTTTTAAATATAATTTAGAAATCTTTCAGTTGGTTCAGACTTTTCCCTTTGTATTAGTAAGATGTTTACTATATAAATGTTTATATGCATAGGCAGTCCAGTAACCAGGGGAATAAGGATAACATTTTAATGTATGTTATATTGTTTGAGAAGATCCTAACACTGTGTCACTGGTGGTAATGTGAAATCAGCAGGTTTTTGAAAGTAGCAATAAAATGTTTTCTGAAATGAAGTACCTAATGTAAGAGCAAAGTCTATGAAAACCAGTATTCAATATAAGAATATAGAAATTGTTACTTTTAAAATACCAAAGCATGGGATCAGAGAAAAACAAGTTTAGTCACTAAAATGAGTCCCTGGAGAATAAAATTCAGTTGTCATTTCCTCTTTGTCAACCAGATACTACCAGCATTAACAGAGTTGCTGACACTTTGAATAACTCAAGTATCCATCCAGATCCCAGGGGAGAGCCCAGTGAAGAGAGGAATGCAATTGCAAAGACTTTTTATGATTCTTCTTTTCCCACAGAACATGTAAGTCAATTAAAAATATTGCCGAGCAGACCTTAGTGAGCTAATTCTACAGATATGTGTAGAACTGTATGCATCTGGATGGTTTAAGACCTAACTGATCTCCAAAATAATATCAAGAGGGCAACATGGCACCATTTTTCACAATTAAGGTTGATGGAAAACAGCAGGAAAAAGTCACAGTGTATAAATCAAATAGATATAATCCAGCCTGTTTGGGGAAGGAGAGTGTGAGGTAGTGTATCATGTACTTCTATTTTTTAGTCACCTAAATTTAGGAATAGTGGCATTTGAGCATTTACTTATTTAAACTATTAAAAAATAGTTGACTCATTTGAGCATTTTACATTATAATAAAAGCTGTCTTAAGTTGTTTTAACAGTGCTTAAAGGTAATTTATATTATTTTCAGAAATTGACTATTCCAAAGGAAAAAATTTGTCTATTTTAAATTATTTCAATTAAAACACAGTATGTGAAAGGATCAAATATTCATAAGTATATGATATCAAGTATGGATATAAATATTAAGCAAAGTATTTGTAGACGTTATATGGCTCCAAGAGTCCATTTGTCATATGAAAAGCAACTAACTACAATCGACAGGTTTTTGTTGGGTTTTTTTGGAAAATTCTAAGTTTTTAAACTTAAGTGTGCAAAACTTCAGTGCAAAAATGGCTGTATTGTTCAAAGTCTAAAAAACAAATACAGCTGCTATAAGGAACCCAAAAAGGTTAGGAAAAATGACAAAAAAGCAACTGCATAGTCACTGTATATTTTAAATGTTAAAGATGCACATTAAACAACTTTTTTGAGCACTGTTACAAAGTGAAAATTATAGCAGTAACACAGCCTTATGAGTAAGTTTCTAATAGTACATTTTATTTCCATTTTTAAATTTGAGAAACCTCAAGTAAGGTAGCCTAACTGTCCCTTTGGGAAAGTTTAAACTAAAATCAGGATCTGCGTTTTTCACCTTTGCATAATTGAGCTCAAAACCAAATCATTTCAGCTTGATGTGCAAATGTTCAATCTTTAAACTGTGGTGACTAATGCACAGTAGACTAGGCACTGGGAAATCTAAGTTCTGACCTTTAGCTAATTGGGTAAGTCATAGAATCAAATCAAAAGCAAAAAGAGGCTTGAGTATCAAAGGTAGACATCCATTCTGATTGGGTTGAATACTTAACACTTCTAACATAATTGTTCTATTTTCAAACAGTTTAAGGGTATGATGGAAATTTCACATCGCCCTTTCAAGCCCATTTTTATTTAAAAAAAAAGAAAAAAACCCAATAGATAAGTTCTTTGTAGTGCATCCCTAATGCTTTTTCTGTAATTAGTTAAGAATTTCTAAAATTTAAAATTTTGAAGAAATATTCCCACAACAGCTTTAAAACCATATTGAGGCAGTGACACAAATGTGAAATAATTTTCCAGAGCATTAAGAACAGTTTGCAGTGGACTTAGACTAGGTATCTTGGCTGTTACATGCTACATTCTCAATTTTTCTTCTCAATTTTTGTTAATAGAAAAGTCTCTTCTAAAAATACTGGTGTGGGGAACACACACTAACTGTCTGTTTAGAAAAGGGATCATCACTTGGTGTCAAGTAGTGTGCTCTGTATCATTGTCCCAGCTGATGCTTGGTTACCAGTTAACATTTAATATGGGACAAATTTAAAAGCAGGTGAGCTCTTTTGCTTAGTCTACTGAAAAGGCTGTGATCCCTGGATTAAACAAGACCAATCTAACCTTTTACTTATCCTTTTCTACATCACAGGCTGTTGAATGACAGCTCATGGGCCATATGCAGCCTATTGCCTGGATTTTGACAATAAAAGCTTATCAGAACAGCCACACCCATGCCTTTACCTGTAGTTCTACGGCTGCTTTTGTGTTAGTGACACAGTGGTGAGGGAGGCCACTTGGCCCACAAAGCCAAAAATGTTTACTCTGGCTCTTTTACAGCAAAAGTTTGCCAACTCTTGTTCTAAACGAAAAGTGAATTTTATGAAGACTTATGGCCAGAAAGGGAATATAAGTTCTTTAACTTGATTTCAACATATTTTTATGTATACTGTCCACATCAGTTTTGTAAAATTCTGGGTAGTTACATTATGAGTTAATTCACTTTTCTCCTGTAGATCCAGAGTAATGTGTTTTTTTTTATTCTTAGAGGGGGTTCGGTTGGCAGCCTGCTGCAATCTTGATTACACACAGGAATGAGGATGGGAGAGAGGGGTCAGAATAAGCAGTCACTTGTTTACACATTCAGTATTAGGTTCATTCAGAATTTTAAAATGTAACCACAGGCTTAAAGAGGACTACTGCTACTAGGCTGGGGAAAATTTTAGGCTAAAGAGCAGATCTTTTGAGTCAGGCAGAAAGAGGTGAAGAGGTGATTTTTTAAGAAGGAAAGGAAGGAGCAAAGATATATGGCAACATGTGTATAACTAGAATTACTGCTGTAGGCTGCAAAACCTAAGTTAAGCTAAATAGGACAAGTTAAGTGTAAACTTTAAAATTATATCCTGCTTCTCTCTATGGCCAATCCTTGCTTCTGCCCCTCCCACTAAGTAGGAAAAAGGGAAGTGTAATGTGTGAATGTCTCCCTCCTTTTTCCATCAAGTCAAAAGATACAGATTTTGGGAAATTGGGTAGTTTGTACTTGGTGTCAAAGCACCAAGATGTTTCTAGCATTTTGTTGGCAAAACAGGACCATTATGTCATACAGATCATCAAATCATTTTACTCCAAAATTAGTAGCAACCTAGCTTTGGATTTGGTCTACTTCTGTTAACTATTCTCAGTATTGCATGAGGCCGACACACTACCACGCATGGATGACTTTAATTCATTTTGGCTCTGTGAGCCACACAAGGTATGTTGAACACTTACAAGCCAGACATTATGAAAAATACATATTTATGTGCATTTTATCCAGCTACTCTTTACAGAATAGCATTTTGTAACTAAAAGAATCTGATGAGAAAACTGAGGTCCACAGAAGTTAAATGAATTGCGTAAGGTCTCCTGGTGGTCCTTTGTTGATACTTTTGTTTTCATCTGTTATTTCACAAAAACATAGGCAATGAGACAGACATGAACCCAGCATCACTAAGGATCAGAGGCTAAGACTCTGAGGAGACTGGCGGTTGACTAGAATTCGCAGGAACCAAACAGAGCAGTCCAAAAGGACACATCCTTTAGGGAACTGAGATAAATGTAAATATTTAAATGCAGTTTAAAAAATTGTTACTGTATGATCTCACTTTGAAAATACATTACAAAAATATGCCACTTTTAACAGATTGGAAAATACTTTAATGTAAGGGCAGTACTCAAAGATCTTCACAAAGATTTATGAACAAATGACCTTCATTATAGCTTAATAACAGTAAACATTTTCCAACAACTCAAATGTCCAACAATATATTAAATTACGGAACATGGAGTATGATGGAGCCATGGTCTTTCTAGAGGGAAATGTTAAAAATGTTTTTAACCCAGCATAGACAATCATATAAATGATCCAGATTTTTAAAAACTATATATAGAGAAGAGTCTAGGATATTTGTATCAAAATGTTTAATGGTGGTGAATACTGGGTAATTTTAATCAAATTCTTATTCTGTTCTGTACTTCAAAAATATATTCCCATTCAAGAAAAGATTTTATCTGAGAATCTAAGAAGACCATAAAAGATTTTTTTCAAAAATTGAATTTTGTCACACCCTGCAGCTTGTGGGGAATTCCCTGACCAAGAACTGAACCCGTGCTCCCTGCAGTGTAAATGCAAAGTCTTAACCATTTGCACCACCAGGGAAGCCCTCAAATTTATTTCTGATAGGGATAAACTGGAAACATGTCAACAATAGGTCCTAGTTGAATTATCACACATCCATAAGAAGTGTCTTGCAGCACTGACATTTGCTTATGAGAAGTCTGTATTGTATAGGAAACAATTCAGAAGGAAAAACTGATATAAAATTCTATAGCATGGTCAACATTAAAATATAGATGATAAAAATAGAAAGACTAATAGCAAACAATACCAAAATGTTGACAGGTCTCTCTGGATAGTGGATTACTAGTGATTTTTAGTTTCTTTACACTTTTCTGTTTTCTAAACTTGTAGTTAATTATTTTATATTCAGAAAAAACCTTCAAAATACTTCTTTAACACAGTATTAGAAGTGTGACCCAATGTGGTGCCTTGGAAACACACCAACTTAACACCTCATTGCGCTTTCCTGTTTCTCCAACAATGGTGCTCTGAAGCCTAAGAGGAAACCTGAGGTAAAAGGCAGTTTCTATATGGCAGTTTACTTCCGTTAGCATTTAAAAATTTCCCCAGCCTTGATAGAAGATACAAAACATAGACTTGTTTGGGAAGGGCAGGGGAGTAGCAGACAAAACAGATTTTAATCTGCATTGTTTTAAATATGTTTTCTTTCAAAGAAAGCTTAAGACCTTTAAGAAAACATTTGTGGTATCTCTGGAGTATATCTTGAAGAGCTACTTGAAGATCTTGAAGAGCTACTACATAAGCCTACAAATTCACAGTTTATAGTTTTTTTTTGGTGCCAAAATTACTAGGGTGGTAGCTGGAAAATAGCCAAGACAACAGTGGGTTTTTATCACATACCCCTAATTGCAAAGGCTGAAGGATTTTCTTTAAATGCTTATTGATGACTGGTTAGAAAATGAGTAATAATTTCAGTGGTAAAACAAGTTTGGTATTTCCTAGGTGAAAACAAAGCCTCTGAAATCAACTCCGCTACAAAGCCATTTTCAGGCAATCAAGATTAAAAATACTGATTCAGATGTGTCTTCTGGTGAAGATGACTGGCAGCACTTGGTAACAAATCAAATAAATGAAATTGAAAAGTTTCTCAGCTTAGAAAATAACAACCAACCTAAAAAAAGAAAAGCAGAAGAGATGGCAGAAAAAACAGATTAAAATAATGTTGATAAATGCTTTCAGAGTGAATTATTTAGTTGAAATATTGATGTGGTATCAATTGGAATACAATTTATATCTAAAGCTTTATAGTTGTACTCACTTTACCAACTTTTTTCTTTGATGAAATTATATTACTGTTGTGTTTTCACTCAATAAATGCTTCATTTAAGATAGCTAAGATTGCAAGGTTTGATATTAGCACTGAATGAATGTTAGCATTTAATTCCCTTTAGTTAAATTTGTCTTTCCTCCATATACTCAAAGCTCTTGGTGCATCTCAAACCCCTTCCTTACAGAACACAACATATGTATTATACAAAATAGACAGTGACCCTTTGTGATTTATTACTTTGTATGCTCTGAAGATGGTTATTTCTTTTAAATATGAGACAATAAATGTCCAGACTGTAGTCAGATTTTAGCCTATATTTTACTATGATTTAGATTTTCCAAAAAGAGCAAAACTATACAGCATAAAAATTCAGGTGTCAGAAAGACTCAAAAGGCTGTTTTTCACTTTGTTCAAATTTTGTTTCCAGGCATTAAGTGTGTCATAGAGTTGCTGCCATTGCTGTTTTCCAAATGTCCGATGTGTGCTATGACTGGAAAAATTAAAAATAAAGTTATTAGTCAACCTTTTGTCCTTTGGTATTCTTTTATAATACAATACACTTGTATCTAGTTAAAACAGCAAGGTTAAATATATATAGGAGACAATATAGAGTTGTAAAAATGACTATAAGGTTTTTTAAAACAAAACAAAACAAAAAAACCTTTATTTGCCATACTAATCCTAAACCAGGCTTCCCTTGTGGCTCAGCTGGTAAAGAATCTGCCTGTAATATCAGAGACCTGGGTTCAATTCCTGGGTTGGGAAGATCCCCTGGAGAAGGGAAAAGCTACCCACTCCAGTATTCTGGCCTGGAGAGTTCCACAGACTGTATAGTTCATGGGGTCGCAAAGAGTTGGACACAACTGAGCGACTTTCACTATTCACACTAATCCTAAACCATCTATTTTCCTGAACTACATAAACCAGACACAGAAGTCATTAGTATTCTAGCCAGTGCTGAGCCATTAAATGAAATGTGCTGGAAAATAGGACTCTTTCATTAAATAAGCTAATCACATTCAGTCTGAACTTTAATAAAATTATGATAAATAGGAACTATTTAACTACAGTCAACTGATAAGAATACACCTTGGTTCTCTATAAACATTTAAGTGAAATAGAATAAACTGTTCTACAAAATGCTGCAAAGTATTAGTGTCTTACCTGACAACAACTTTTCTCTGGGTTTGATCAATTTTGCAGTAGACCATTTTAGTTCTTACAGCTAGAAAAAGGATGTTTTACATGACTTATTATATGGAAAAATTCCCAAGGAAAACAGTCTAAAGCATGAAACTGTGACCAAGTAAACCATAATAAAACTTTACAGTTTCCCAACACTATTTTACAAACTGGCTCTTTGAAGCGCAGCAGTATGATACAACCAAAAGGAAGGCCACATATATTTGTCCTCTGGTTTGCTGCACCTGTCTGTATTAAATATCACATAACGATTTTCAGTAAGAATTCTAGTGTTCATCCTGAAATCACAAAACAGAGGAGGCAGGAAACAGTTTCTTAATAAGGTATTATAGGACTGTTTGAGACTTAAGAGCATTCCAATGAAACAATGTCAATAGTTCCGTGCATTTTATTAATCTTAAAAAATCCTAATTACATTGCACTTTATAAGGCAATTATTAAGGCTTCCCAGCCAACACAGGAGACCTAAGAGACATGGGTTTGATCCCTGGGTTGGGAAAATCCCCTGGGGAAGGAAATGGCAACCTAATCCAGTTTCTTGCCTGGAAAATTTCATGGGACAGAGGAGCCTGGTGGGCTACAGTCCACGGGGTTGCGAAGAATGGGATGTGACTGAGCACAGCACACAATATAATTATTGGAGGTCCTATTCCTAGGCCAATCACAAAAATGTGATAATGGTTAGTATTTTCAGATCATTTACTGAGCTGGCACATGCATTAATTACAGGCATTAATTTATTTAATCTAAACAACCGCAAATTAACTCCTACATTCATGTTTCACAGCTGAAGGCCTAGTCTCAAACACAGGTTTAATACTAAAATCTAGGCTCTTAACCACTACAATATACCACCGCCCTAAAGGCCTTTTGTTCTACATGACTTCAAGGAATAGATACACACCAAAAACCAAATGTGCTCATTCAGTCGTGTCCGACCCTTTGTGACCCTATGGATTGTAGCCTGACAGGCTCCTCTGTCCACGGAATTCTCCAGGCAAGAATATTAGAGTGGGTTGCCATTTCCTTCTCCAAAAAAAACCACAACGCAACTTACTGAATGTAATCCCACTGAATTTTCCAGTACTACAAATATAATCTGCTCAACTACTAAACTCAGTTTCAGGATTAAAAATCTTATGTTTCATAGGATAGAAGGAAATTCTAGAAAAGAAAATGTTCCAATTGCCTTACCATCAATAACAAATGCTTCAACATCATCAGCTCCAATCTGAAGTTCTTGTTGCATTGTGTCAAAAGAAATTTCTTTATTTTCCACGGCCATTCCCATAAAAGTAAGCAGTCTCATTTTTGCCATATTCTGTTCATGCAGTAGGCCTGAGAAACACAGCAGTGAAGCCAGATAAGCATCCATACTAATTACAGCCCTGCATGGTAACAACGCTTCTGTAAAATTGTGTCAGTGTTAATTTTCACAAACCTTCTTGTATTTGCAAACCATAAACTGACCCTACAATCATATTATGGAGCATTTAAAATTATTTTTCTATAACTACGTTTCTTTATTACTTCAGTGCCACAGGTGACACATTCAATGTTAAGATCAGGCTATAAAATGGTATTTTTAGGCCCTAAACATTTTGCACATTTTCTATTTTTAGTATTTATTTTATATATCTTAGGAGATAAAGTATACAAAATACATTTCATAAAGAACATTCTCATTAAACTAAATTACTTAAAACTTATTTTTACTAATAAGCTCTTCATTTAAACACAGGATTCTGTATCTATTGATACTTAACTGTTTTCTGTGTTACTGGTAAGCATGGAATTTTAAAATATTTTAACATACATTCAGTTATGAAAACATTAAATTTCTCTTTAGACCACTTGGGATTTAATACTTAAAAGTCAAACTGCAGAAGTATATATTTAACATTTACAGGTTTAAAATGATTAGTACTAGATAAAGTAATAGTGATAACCTGTTCTTTTTAAGGCAAAAGTAGAAAACTACAAATAATTCAAATTTTGCCTTATAATTTCTAATGAAATATTATAATTATTCGGATCACAAACAACTGTCAGACCTAAAAGCAAACTACCTAGTCCCCATCCTTTCTCTTTAAAAAAATTAAAATTGAGGAGTAAGATTAAGTGACTTACTTATTGGTACAAAGTGGCAGTACTAGGCCTAAAAAACAAGTTCATTTACAAAACAACTAGAAATACAAATATATACAAATCCTGAATACCCAAACTATCTATTTCTAAACAGAAGCCGAATTATAACACACAGATTACTTTTATTTCATGTTAATTTCTTAAAACATTTCTAAAGTTAATTTAGAAATACTCACACATTCCTTTTCTCTGAACTTTCAAATTATGTAAACTCAGCGAATGACACTCTCTAGTAATTAAGAGCCTCAAGTTTGTACTGGTAAAAAAGTTCTAAGTACTCCATAAATAAATTTGAAATTTATAACAATATTAGCAGAAGACTAGGGAAGCCCATTAATATAGGACATAATTGTTAATTAGCTGTAATTATGATGCAGGCTTTCTATTTGGCACTGATTCAACAAAAACATGATCATCATAACTCAAATGAATGAGGTACCCAAGTAAGTATTGCTAAGCAGATTTAATGGAAACCTACAAGCATCAAAAAATCAATTAGTGCACATTAACCCTAATTAACAAATGCAAATTAGATGCTGATTAACTTTCTGAAGCAAGAAGGTAGCAACTGGACAACACTAGATTACATGTGGACATGTTAGGGCAATTCAGTTGACACAAGTCGTGCTACTGTTGGCCCAAGCTGTCCGTTAATAAAACGAAGTGTTCTGAGAATAACTGATGCCACCTGTGGCGTCTACACATTTATAATCCGACTTTCAGCTGTAATAACATCTTAATACATTTAAAACCCAAAAATAAACATTTAATATGATGTTTTTCTCCAAAACATCTTTTACAAACAAATTACTAATAAATGATTGCTAATCTGCATAGATTGTGACAAACAAAAGGCCAAACAGGGAATCTGATTTGTGGTTTACACAGAAATTATGTTTTTCCTATCACAGAGAACAAATACAAAGTTTATTTGTATACAATATTTGTTAATATAAGAAAATTCCTTAACATTACCAGTTCTATGGACATACATATTGGCCTCTTTTAATATGATAAAATGATAGGAATTCCTAAAATTTCTAAGATATAATTTAAAATACTAATGAAATTAAATTTATTTTACTGCTACTCCTTGTGCAGTTACAAGCTTACCATAAATCAAAAAACTTATCAGAGGGAAGATTATTTCTCAAATGAATTATGTAAAACCATGGTCTATCTAACTCATGGAAATCTGCATTTAAAAACACTTCAAACTGATGTTTAAAACAAAGAACCAAATTTAAAGTCTTTAGGATTCTTGTTCTCAAAATCAAACTATGAAGCCAGTAAAGTATGAGTTAAAGACTTGTGGAAAGCTGTGCTTTGTTTCATGAAAGTAGATTACCTTCAACGAGGAAGTCACAGTGTTCTGTGTCATATTTCAATTTTAAAGTTATAAAAAAATCTAATTTTATGGAAACATTTATTCATTACTAATATGTCAAAACCTTAATGCAGTAATAAAAAAATGTGCATCATTGAGCAATTTCTGCATTGTCACTGACCCCTGTCTTAAAATGCTGCAATATAGAAAACGTAATTTTAATGCATGCAATAGCTTATGAACCAGTGCTCCTTTGAAACAGTCAATTACACATCAATGGGGGAGTGTCAAAGTGTTAATTACTACTCCTTTTTCTTTGGTGCGTAAATAAAGAGGTTGCTGACATTAACATTCCATCACATAGCTTCATGCCACAAAACAAATTAACTGGGACAGAATGTGGTTTTCTGGGTCTAGTGCACCTGGCAAAGCACTGCACACAAACACACTTGCATCTACTTTATCTTGGTGTATTTCAAACGCCTTATTATGTTCAGGATAATTCAATCTTCCCCAATTCCAATGGCTGCACAAAAGTTATAGGTGACAGAAATTAATGATTACCAAATTGAGGACTAATAGTATAATCAAAGTAGATTATAAATGTATTCTTTATCTACACTTCAACCAACCAGGAAGACTAAATTCAATTTTAATACGGAAAATTACAACTGGCCTTTGTGTTCTGATCATCGTCCAGTAGAAAAACTAAGCACCTTAGCTTTATTTGTCTTCACTCTCTAAAAAACGGAGTTTTAGAACAATTAAACCTGTTCAACTACAGATTTCCTAAGGTTTCTCTTTTTAATTTTAGCCATGTTAAAAACATGCTCCAGAAAGAAAACACTGAATATATATGCAGTCTGCTCAATGAGGATGAGTAAGATTCAATTCAGCAACATTTACTGAACTCTGTTGGTCTAGAAAGAAAACTTCAAGATAAAAATCACAAAGCTTAAACTTACTATGCTGTCTTCAACAAACTGTCACACAAAATCACCATAACTCCACATCTAACTTCATCTACAGCTTCACTTAGATCTGCTTAGGAATACAGTATACTTTGTTCATTGGGGGCAGTGATGGAGAACCAAGTGTAAGACTGTATTAGAAGGAAAAAAGCTATCTGCTACAATTATGTGACTGTGGCTTTTTAAAAGAAGTACCAAAAATTTCAATCACCATGCATCTAAGGAATAAGATACACCACTGGTTAGGGTAATCTACACATAAGGCCATGATTGTATTTTCTCAATCATACATTCCTATCTCTCCCTACCCCTCCAAAGAATATTCCCCAAAACTTACCAAGTGAATCAATGAAGTCTTTATTATTCTGATAAAACTTGACATATGATGCCAATTTAGCACTCACAAAAATGGTTAAAAGCTATACAAATAAAGACAAAAAAACCAGAATCAAGATTTATTCTAGCTATTTAGGACACTGACTCCCAGCAAGGAGACTCTACATTTCAATCTGTTTGATCAAATTACCATGTAAATCTGCTTTCATCAAATTCACTTAAGATGAAAGAATCAGTAAATACAATGAGCTCTAAATGATTTACCCCAAAAGATGGCAGTAATGACGTAGTACTAAAAGAAAATAATCCGTAATGTATTTATACTAGAAAAGTGCATTCATGTGCTTTTAAATATCAGACTTATTTTCCTAATTGGGGGCTAGCAGACACTATATAAATGAAGAAATTTGTATTCTCTAAGTTCATAATAGAGAAGATGAAGGAAAGAAATGAAGAACAGGAGTGTTCAGCAGCGGAGAAAAGCTAAATGTTAGTCCTAAATTTCAGTCTGTTCCTGATAAAAAATGAATAAATAGTTCTCTTTCTAGATTTCTCTGAGTTGTGTCCATTAATACAAAGAGTTCTGGGTTCAGTATGTTAGATTGAGGAGAAAACACTTTTCACATTAAGGATAAATTACTTACATCATGAATAAGCTCGCCTTCCAAAAACTTGACTGGTTTTAACGTAAGAAGATGGTCAAAAAGGAATGCATTTGGATCTTTCAATGCTCGCACAATACACCTTAGTTAGAAAACAAAATCAAAGCTCAGAGTCTTGAAATTCAGGTACATTTCACTAGCTTTGCAGACTGCAAAATATATTCAATTAAGTGAAATATCTAAGAGTTTGATATACATGGCATAAAAAAATTACAAAACTGGGGTTAAAACAGGCCAATAAATTGATCAGTGATGCCTGTTTTAACCAAATTATTCAGACAAAAACATAGTTGAAGAGAAAGCACCACCAAAATAAAGAATAAAATAGCAATATTTTACCATTTATGTCAGACATTAAGTGCTTTAACATATATTATCTTATTTCATCCTCACAGCACCCTGAGACACTTAACAGTATTATCAAGCCCACTTTACCAAAGATGAAACAAGCTCAGAAAAGAACATGCCTGGTTTTAAGGGCTCATTAAGTGGTCAAGTATTTGAATGCAGGCATTCTAACCTGAGTCGACGACGATCTTTTCCACTAACTACCCTTTCTACCAACATCCATTATATACAAGTTCTTGGGAAGCAATAACCCTATGAAGAAATTACCACAATTTCCATTCCATAGAGTTAAAAAACTGATCCTACTCTTATCGCTACTAAATAGACCTAAAAGTGCTTGAAGCAGTTCTCGTTAGCAATAAGTTAATTTTTATACAAATGAAACCTTTCCCCACCAAACCAAGATCAAGTTCTACTACTCAGGTTGGGAACCCCAATTGCAGGAATACCCCAAATAGCAAACACTATATGGCTATTTCACATGCATTCTGTGGTTCTTTCAATACCCAATCTTGAATTTTGGTAGCTACATGAGAATCATCAAGAAGCATGTGCTATCAAATGGTTTTGGATCACTGGTGGATGCAGGCATGACCTCCACTATATGACCAAATACTCTAGCTTGCCTCTGCCCCAGTGACGACAGCCATCACTGGAACACCATGGTAAACATTACCTGTGGGCATCAACTCGAGCCTGGGAAGCATTGTCCTCCGTGTAACTGCCTAACAATTCCACCATAACTTTTGATGCGGCATCACTAAAAAGAAATACAACTTTAGGAACTTCAGAGTGTCATTACTGCCATTCATTCATTAAAAAATATTTACTAAGTGCCAATATTGTGCTGATGATACACATACACTGGTGACCCAGAGACACAGTTCTTCTCTATGGAAAGTCATGAACTTTCCTTCTAGTAGGAAAGAGAAACAACTAAGGAAAAATAACAATTAACAAGTACGTGCCATAAAGGAAAATGGTGATGTTATACAGTAATAGGGAGAAGGCAATGGAACCCCACTCCAGTACTCTTGCCTGGGGAATCCCATGGATGGAGGAGCCTGGTGGGCTGCAGTCCATGGGGTCGCAAAGAGTCAGACACGACTGAGTGACTTCACTTTCACTTTTTACTTTCATGCATTGG
>NW_011495081.1:6985284-6985461 GCF_000754665.1 Bison bison bison | reverse complement strand
TCATGCATTGGAGAAGGAAATGGCAACCCACTCCAGTGTTCTTGCCTGGAGAATCCCAGGGACAGGGGAGCCTGGTGGGCTGCCATCTATGGGGTCGCACAGAGTCGGAGATGACTGAAGCGACTTAGCAGCAGCATACAGTAATAAGAGTTGAGAGAGGAAAGAGCAGGCTATTTC
>NW_011495081.1:6975883-6985184 GCF_000754665.1 Bison bison bison | reverse complement strand
TCATACAGAGTGAGCAGGGAAAGTCTCTCTCTGAGGAAATGACACGTAAGCTGAGATCTGAAGGATGTAAAATAATTGGCTATGAAGAGTACTGGAGGTGGGAGGCAGGGGCTGGATGACTTTCCAGGCAGAGAAGACAAGCTATAAAAAGGCCTAGAGGAGAAAAAGTTTTTTTGTCTGAGAATAGTACGGCTGAACCTGAGCCAACACCAGATATTTAAATAACTCCACTAATGACACCCTTCCAATTAAATCACCCCCAGAATTACATGATCAATTTTGACTGCAGTGAAAAGTACAAAATAATTAAATGCATCAGCTCAATCTGAACTTAGAAAATGTTTATCTTCACCGTTTATTTCTTCTTTTAAACTGATAAAATCTTCAGCCAGTTACGGAAAGCTTCAGTTTGCTAAGTAGGAGAAATACCCTTTTCATTTGCTAAAAACCCTTCTCTTCTCCCCACATCTGGATTCAACCTGGATAAAATCAGTAAGAGCTATACCATTTATTTTTAAAAAGTTAAATGACATTCTAAAACTTCCCACAAAACTAAGGTTCAAATATATTACCTTGTTGGGGGGAGTGGGAGGAAGGCTCACAAGGGAGGGGATATATATATATATATATATACACACACACACTTATGGCTGAATTCATGTTGTACAGCAGAGAGAACACTGTAAAACAATCACCCTCCAATTTAAAAAACAAATTACTATCCTGTGATACACTGCAAGCATGGGCACACTTTCCAGTTTTAACAGCCACAGTATACTTCAGTCGAATACATCTTTTTAAAGAAAATCTGAATTCACAAATATCAAATAGTCCATTTAAAGAGCACAGTATCTGACATATTAAAGGCCTCAGAAGGTATCACACAATTTGCACTCATCAACCACCAATATGAATAAAATCAGGAAGGAGGCACCAATAAGTGTAAGCATTTCTTACTAAGAGGGCAAGGTAACTCCCAAGAAGCAAAAACAACAAAATGACCATTTTCTGTGTACTAGGCAAAAACCAAATCTTAAAACTTAAAGCAGCAGCATGACAGAAATTTACAGAGTTTAAATAAGTATCCTCTCCTAGTTCCTTAAGCATGGGGAGCATTCACCGACTCAGGGCCCATCAGTGCCCAAGACCTTGGGAATGCAATGGCGGGCAGACAAGCTTGCTAACCTTCCCTGAGCCTTTACTGCTCTGTGGTTTAGTCACTAAGGCGTGTCCAACTCTTCTGCTATTCCACGGACTGTAGCCCGCCAGGCTCCTCTGTCCATGGGACTTCCCAGGCAAAGATACTGGAGTGCACTGCCATTTCCTTCTCTAAGGGATCTTCCCAATCCAGGGATCGAGCCTACGTGTCTTGTGTCTCCCGCACTGGTAGGTGGACTTTCTACACCGCACCACCTGGAAGCCGTCACTGAGCCTACATCCTCATAAAGCTCTTAGCTGAGGGTACGAAGCGCCATGTGAGTGGAGGGCACTGTAAGTACAGGAGGAGCACTTCAGGCAGAGTGAAGGAGCTGAGTGTGGGTCTAGACCACGTAGAGGTCAGCTTTCTACAAAGCACCAGGCAAATATTTTGGCTTTAGAGGTCACAGTCTCTACCTCAACTATTCAAATCTTGGCGAAAGCAGACATAGAAAATACATAAAAATGTAAATATGGGCGTGTTCCAATAAAATTTTATGGACACTGAAATTTGCATTTCATATAATGGCCACATTTTAAGAAATAGCCTTTTTTTGACTCCCCAACCCCACCCCAATCAATCAGTTAAAAATGTAAAAACCATTCTTAGCTTGTAGACCATATAAGAACAAGTTCCAGCCTCTCTGGTCCAGACTGGGAAAGAGCACGGTGCTTTTGTATCTGACACAGTTCACTATGTCTAGAGTACGATAACCAAGAGGAAGAGTATGCGGGTGGGTGTGGGTGTGCATAAAAAAGAGGAGAGAAGTGGAGGGAGGGAGTATCTATATAGAGAAAGCAAACTTTTTGTAGTTTGTCACTGCACCATACAAAAATGGCAAGATTATTGTCACATTCGCCAAGTCACACTACAGCAATAAACGGAAGCCCACGTCAGAAAGGACTTCTGTATCAGACTAAGAATTTTGTACTGTACCCTAAAGAAAATATAAACCTGAAGAATCATATGCTGAAATTTGTTTCACTGTAAATAGAATAAACAGAAGATGACTTCAAGATGTCTAGCTAGGAAAATAGACTAATTCAGAGAGAGAAAACGGTAATTCATTTTGGTCATACTGAGTTTGAGGCAACTGTGTGTGCTCAGTCACTCAATCACGTCTGACTGTTTGTGACCTCATGGACTGTGGCCCACCAGGCTCCTCTGTCCGTGGGGATTCTCCAAGCAAGAAAACTGGAGTGGGTTGCCATGCCCTCCCCAAAGGGAATCTTCCCAATCCAGGGATTGAACCCAGGTCTCCTGCATTGCAGGCGGATTCTTTACTGTCTGACTCACCAAGGCAAGGCCGCAACTAAATAGAAACAGGTGGAAAGCAGCTGAACATAAAGACCTAAAGTTCAGAAGAGAAGCTGGGTTGAAAGCCTGGGAAGGGCATGCACGCTATAGTTCCATAAACCACTGCTTCATATTGCCTTACGTCACTGCTTCTTACATCTACTGCTGTTGCAACACGTTCGTTTTCCAGAAATAGTCATCATTCACCTAGCACATACATACTGAGCGCCTACTCTTGTCAGACACTGTCCTAGCAATGAACAAAAAGTTAAGGCCCTTGTGAAACTTACATTCTGGTGGGGACTAACAGATAATAAACATTACAACATAGAAGGTCAGTTAATAATAAGTGCAATGGGAGCAGTAATATAAGAGGGAAGGTAGGGGGAAGCAACGCAAGGGTAGAGGAACGTTGTTATTTTCACAGACAGCCAAAGGCCTTTCCAATGAGGCAACAACTGAGCAGATCTGAAGAAGGGAGGGAGCCACAAATGAGTTGTGAATGAAGCAAGACTCTAGACAGAAGCCCCAGAAGTCAACTGAAGGAAGCGTTTCAACAGGGAAAGAATGCTCACCTGTGACAAATGCTGCAGGTATTTCTTCATACGTTAACATTAGGGTGTGTCTAGGAGGGGACGGATGGGTACTGATGTCCTATCTCAATTTCTCTGAGAACTAGCTTTGGGATTCTTTAGAAGGTGACCTTAGTTACTTCCTTTTTATGAATAAAAGACTGAGGATCTACTAAATAGCAATCAGAGACACCACCCAATGAGTAGTCATCAACGACATACATCATTTTAAACGACTGTACCAGAAGAAAAAGACTAATTTTTTAAGATGAGCTTGAAAAAAGTGAAAAAGATAATGACAGGAATAAAATATCTAATATTCACTGAGTGCTTTCTTAATAATAAAACCACTGTTTTAAGAACTTCGTGCATATCTTATTTAATCTTTCCAATAATGCTATTGGGTACTGCTGCTGCTGCTAAGTCGCTTCAGTCATGTCCGACTCTGTGCGACCCCATAGACGGCAGCCCACGAGGCTCCCCCGTCCCTGGGATTCTCCAGGCAAGAACACTGGAGTGGGTTGCCATTTCCTTCTCCAATGCATGAAAGTGAAAAGTGAAAGTGAAGTCGCTCAGTCGTGTCCAACTTTTAGCGACCCCATGGACTACAGCCCACCAGGCCCTCCATCCATGGGATTTTCCAGGCAACAGTACTGGAGTGGGGTGCCATTGCCTTCTCCAGCTATTGGGTACATACTACTATTATTTCCATCTTGAAGTTGGAAATTGAGGTATACAGATTTATTTAGGGTCATACAGCTAGCCTGGAGGTTCAGATGGTAAAGAATCTGCCTGTAATGCAGGAGACCTGGTTTTGATCCCTGGGTTGGGAAGATCCCCTGGAGAAGGGAATGGCAACTTACCCTAGTATTCTTGCCTAGAGAATTCCATGGACAGGATCCTGGCAAGCTACAATCCATGGGATTGCAGAGTTGGACATGACTGAGCAACTAACACATAGCTAGTAGGAAGGCCAAGGTTCGAATCCCAGTAGTTTTATTCCACTGCCTACACATTTCTAGTGTATATTAAAATACGGATTCCTTCTCCAGTAGCTTTCATGCCCTCCCTATTTGAAATGGTCTGATATAAAACTAACACTTATTGACAACTGGCTGGAATGCTGCCACAAGTGTGCAAGCATGTAACAGACAGTAGCCACTGATACAAAATGAAAAAGGCTATTAATGCAAAATCCCCTGCTTACTTCTTTTATAATAAAACACTGCAACTTTCACAACAAAAATATAATTTTCTCTTGTATTATTAAATGTAAATGGCCTGCAAAAACTTACATTAACGTAACAGAAACACTATTATTGATCTTCTCTAATATATCAAACACCCTAGCACTGAAAGCCACTAAAAATTGTGCAATAAAACTAAACCGAAGACTGATTACTTTTTCTAAAAGTTTTTAACCACTATGTGAAAAGAGAAATTGAAAAGCTAGGTCAAAATGGCAGGATTATCCTTCAATACTGATTCTAAAATCTGGGCCAAATCTATCATTTGGTTGCACTCATAACTGGCTGAGGAATAAATCTTTTGGGCATGCAGTTTGCTGGGCTAAATACAAGCCTTAGAAACTCAAGACCTTGCAAAAGCACAATAAGATTCAGTATAGTCTATTGCAAAGTTGGGCTTCCTTGGTAGCTCAGATGGTAAACGTCTGTCTGCAATGTGGGAGACCTGAGCTCGATCCCTGGGTTGGGAAGATCCTCTGGAGAAGGAACTGGCTACCCACTCCAGTATTCTTGCCTGGAAAAGCCCACGGACAGAGGGGCCTGGCTGGCTACAGTCAATGGAGTCACCAAGAGTCGGACATGACTGAATGACTAACACTTTTCTTTCACTTTCATTGCAAAGTTTCACCTCAGGGACACTGTTTATATAGGAGACACTGACTAAGGGGAACTGACTGCTAGACCCTCACCACCATTAAACAAAAGCGACAGCACTACCCCGCACTAAGACATCAAAGCTTAGTCTAATTAAATAACTTAGTCTGATATTACACAGCTTTGGGATTAACAGCTGTACCAGTTTTAGGAAAGCAAGTTTTGCTTTCTAGAAAGTTTAAAGATGGGAAAAACTATTTCAAACTTTGCAGTTATCTTGAATTTAGTAGGTGAAATTTACACAAAGAGATTTATAGCACCTCGTCAGAGAACAAAGAAAGAGCAAAAGCACTTATCCTACTTGTCTTCACAGGGCATCAATTCTGAATACCTTTTCTTACAATCCACAAGTGCCTCATAAAGTAGTCTTAAAAGGGTGTGTTTTTTTTCAGTGGTGAGGTTCCAGTCAGAAATCCATTTTCTAACCTAGGACGAGATTGACAAAAGGAGAAAATGCAGTGACATGGTGAACATATTTGCTTCTTATTTCTTATAAGCAGAACAAGCATTCCACATGGTAACTCACTTGATCCAGCTCAGTTGGAATATACTGGATGGCCCCACAAGATGCTGCCACTTTAATGAGGCTGCAATACACTGTATATCTTACAGGAGTATTCTTATCCATCCCATGGAAAAGGTTGCTTAGCCTGGTGAACAAACAATAAGGCAGTGCTTGAGATCAGTGACTATGCTGAGTACACTGAGGCCATCCGCCCTGACAACAAACTTCGCAGAGATACTGTCACGAACATCACACTGCAAGGAGGGAAATGGAGCCCAAGACACACCACCAATAAGCCACAGCTGAGAGTCAAGTTCTAGAATTCTGTTTACAAATAAACGACAGTAACATGAAAACCCCATAGAAAAACTGAGCCTCTTTCAGTTCTTAACTTACAACTGCAGTCTCAGAGACGGACGTTCACCTTCCCGAAATTTGACCAGTTTCTCACATAGGCTTTCAATCAGAGCTTCTTGCTTATCTGGTTCCAGGATCAACAGGAGGGATACCACGCTGTTCATCACACTTTCAACATCTACACGTGTATGGATGACACAACAGTGACACTATAATGTTTAATGTATTGAGGTGAATATGTATCACACAACAGTGACACTATACTATTTAATGTATTGAGGTAAATATGTATCACACAACAGTGACACTATACTATTTAATGTATTGAGGTGAATATGTATCACACAACAGTGACACTATACTATTTAATGTATTGAGGTGAATATGTATTTCCAGAATTTTAATATACCGAAGACCACTGAACTTAAAACTTAAAAAAACTAAAAAACAGAGAACACGTGAATTTAAAATAACCAGCTCTGTTGTACCATTATCATTCAGAAAACAACTTCCACATTTTATTAAACGAGGAAGAAGTTACTACCCAGGATCTGGTTTTCAACCAGTAAAACAGAAGACTGATTTACACGTCCTTATACTATACAGTTTCAGTTTTTACTGGCAAGATACTATTTATATGCCAAGTTTAATCTCAAACCTTAACCAGAGATTTTAGGACTCCTAATTTTCAAAATTTCCCATTTTATCTCAATAAATAGAGGATTAGTCAAATGATTAGCTTTTCAATTACCTGAAATTGCCTCCCATTTGATACTGCAAACCTTATGAAGAGATTCGTATTTCTTCTTTAGTTCATTCTGAAATTACCAGTATTTACTGTGTGCAATAACACTCAAAAAACAGATGTGAAAAAGATGTTTTCTCAAAATAGGCTTACTTCACAGGTTTAACAGATGAGAATAAACTGAAAGTGTGTGCAAAGATTAAAAACAATGGTGCTTTTAAAGTTCTAAGGTCTAAAACAAAACAAATATAATTCCTAACAAAGTTTTAAAAGTAGGTCTATGATTAGTAATAATACAAAAAATTTAAAAACAAACCTTTATCATCTTCCTTCAGACATACATCGCAGGCTTCAATAATCTGAGCTAAATCTACATGAAGTCCACCTTCTGAATTCTCTTCTGAAATTTCAGCTCCTTTAGACTTCAAATAAGCACGAAGTTCAGCAGCCTGTTGAATCAAATAAGATTGTTCTGTATTTATTAGATGAACTATAAATTACAAAAGGCAAGCTCTAAAAGCATTCTGTCCTGTTTCTTAAAAAAATAATAAACAAAATGTGAATATCACATTTAATGATGACTTAAAATTATATTAAAGTTTCTCTCCCCAGCTCATCCACCATCAGTCTCAAAGGGCTCAGACGGTAAAGCGTCTGCCTACAATGCGGGAGACCCAGGTTCAATCCCTGGGTTGGGAGGATCTCCTGGAGAAGGCAATGGCAACCCACTCCAGTATTCTTGCCTGGAGAATCCCATGGACGGAGGAGCCTGGTAGGCTATAGCCCATGGGGTCGCAAAGAGTCGGACATGACAGAGCAACTTCACTTCACCTCAAACAAGTAGCTACACAAACCCCCATTATGACCCCCACACTTATCACCTTCAGAATTTCTCTCACATGACCTATATATCCTGATGGATTTTCAGTATACAGCAAAAGCCTTTCTAACATAGTCCAAGCTTTTTTGGGGGGCAAGTGGGGAAAGGGAATAAGTGATCTGTTTTAAAGAAGTGAAGTTTTATTGCTCAGGTCTATGTAACATGGATAATTTAAAAAGTTACACACATTACCCTGGTAAGGGAGTAATCATTTAAGTAAATGTTTGAGGACCTATCTGAGATAAGCCCTGTGAGAGACATAAAAATAAGAAGATGCCTTTGAATGTCGCCCTTAATATAATGTTTCTGTCAAATTGCATCTATGCACACCCGGATCAGAAAGCGCTGTTGGGCCTATAAACACGTAACTACAGGACCACATCAAGTATTCAGGCATTTTCTACTCTAACGCACACATAGTATTTAATAACTTATTCGAGGACTTGGATTTATGGCAGCTATACATGAATGTAAACGGTGTTTAAGATAATAAAGAAATGAAATGGAGATGCAGGGACACCACCAGCACATGTACAGGCATCACATTTCTAATCCCACAGCTATGTCTGGCCACCTAAGTACATGAAACCTGCAGATCTGACGGCGCAATCTTTTCAGATAACATAGAAACTTCACATGACTTGGTATAAACAAGATTTCATAAAACAAATCTCACCATTTCAGAGAGCATTAAGATACCACTGTATATTTCTCTATGAAGGAGACGTAGTACGGTGCCCCCCTCCCCCCACCAAAGGCATTTATTTACTTTCTGCTTTGCATGCACAAAGCAAACTATTCAACACTTTGCTGTTTTCATCTGGCATCCCTACTGGCCACAGGTGGTTATTCTAATCGGAGAACTTGATGGAAGTTAAATTCCTGAAGCAATCATCTATTTACCCAAAAGGAATGGCTAGGGTGAAACAAGAACAGTAGCATAACCTAACTAGAAAAGACACTTTAATATAATCAATGGCAAAACTTCCTGCATCAACAACCCTTTTCCATTTAAAACAAAAACAAAAACCAAGTAACTTCTCTTTCCCCAATAACCTAATAGCCTATTGTTGATAACATGATCTCATTCCTCATCAGATAGGCTTTTTTTCCTTACACGTCTTTTCTAATAATGCTCAACTCCTTCCCTAGCTTTTTACCCCCCATTTTTCTTTCCCTTACTCTGCTCTTCAGGTCTGAAAGTTATCTTAGACTAGTAATGTTTTCTCTTCTATCGAAACCAAAATTTCCATGTTAGTAGAGTAGCAGAAAACTACAGAATGGCAACACTTAAAACTTCGGAGAACAGTTTTCAGTTCTGCAAAATTAACGAGAAACTCACTTCGAGTTTAGCTGAACTTGAGACTTCTCCGTTTAAAATGAGAAGCATTACCCATGCATACATACCAAAAAGCAAACAGAAACTTAAAAATATTAAGACCGTTCAACAGGTGTATGCCTCAAAAGTCTGGGGGTGGAACTGATGTTATGCTTTCAGAACTCTCACTCTTGCTCAAGTAAGACTAAAAAATACAGTCTACATACGGTCACAAAGTAGTAAAGCCATCTTGATCTTTAGTACCAAATTTTCCCCTGAACTGCTTTTGCCTTCTGAAGATTCGCCACCTCCCACTCCGGATGTGGCTGCATTTCGGGGACGGAAGCAGATACCCGTCTCAATGAGTCAAAAGTACTGTGTCGACAGACAGAAGTGACTACAGGCTGGAAGAGTCCCGACGCCAACCAGGAAGTAGGCTGTCGAGCCTGGGACCCAGCGCTGGGAGCGCCGGCGGGCGGGCTGGTGCAACTCCAGGCTCGCAACGTGCGCCCCTTCCTCTCGGCCTGCC
>NW_011495081.1:6964422-6975783 GCF_000754665.1 Bison bison bison | reverse complement strand
CCCGCGCCCCTGCCTCTCGGCCTGCCCACTCCTGGGTGCGGAGGACACAACCGCGGCTCTCGACTCCGGGGTTGGCTCCGCGGGGCAGCGTTCCGCCCGCCTGGCCCAGGCTCAACCCCGACTCGGCCCCTCACATCCCTGAGTCTACCCCCACCTCCCACCCTGGAGGCATCCGCGGTCCGGGAACACACCTGATCTTCCTCGCTGATGTCGATGAACGCCGGGACACTCATGGTGAACGCCCGGGCACCGTGGACGTTGCGCTCCCAAACCACGCCGACCGGAAAAGAGAGCTGGGCCGAGCGGCGGCGCCTCACAACTGCTTCCGGGTCACCCACCGCGGGTCTTGCGGGGCGGGGTCATCGACAAGGGCGGAACCACAGAGACCAATCCCAGCACGCATTCTGGCTGGGGGCGGGGCAGAGGGGAGCCGGGGCACGCGCAAGGGGCCTCCTCCCTGGACTGCCTCCAGCCGCCTCTAACTTCGGTAGTGGAGTTGCGGGCTGTGTTTCGAGTTGCTGCCGAGTTTGTGGCTCGCGGAGCCTACCTAGCATTTTGAAGTTTTAAGACAATTTTTTTTCGACTTATAATTTAATCCACTTTTAAACCTTTATTGAGGGACTAAGTAGCAGGCAGTGCACTCTGCCCTGGGGATAGCAGAAGTTTTCAAGGTAAACTCCCGCACCAGCAGCTTACATTCAGTGGAGGCACACAGAACACAACAGTACGAAGCATATTAGAAATGCTCTCCTGGATGGCATCCTGATTAACAGCACAGGCTGCCGAATCGAGTTCCTTGGGGTGGAATCCCTGCTGTACCGTCTGATGGATTTGTGATTTGGGGTAATTGCTTAACCGCGGCGTTTCATCTTCCAGTTGGAAAAATAAAATCAAGTACTTACCTCTTGGTGGTATTGTGAGAACTAAGTAATAAATAAAGCAATTAAAACACGGTGAACTTTGGATGTCTTAGCTATTATTCAATAGTCACGTAACAGTTAACTGGCACTACTAAGAGAAAAGCAGAGAAAGGAGTCGTGTGTGCATGCCTTTTAGGATAGAGTGAGCAAAAAAAATGGATCGAGTATTAATGAGAACTGAAGGAAATGAGGAAAGTACCAATGAATAAATCTGCCGGAAACCTTTTTATGCAGAAGACAGCAAGGAAAGGACTTGAAGCAGGTACAAGGAATGTGTCTATTTTGGACATTCCATATAAGTGGAAGCATAACAATATGTGGCCTGCGTCTTTTTTCATTTAACATGCTTTCACGGTTGTAGCATGTATTAATCCTTCATTCCTTTTTATTGCTTAATAATATTCATTGTTATGCATATACCATATTTTGTTTATCCATTTATCAGTGGGAGCACATTTAGGTTGCTTCCATTTTTTGGCTACTATGAACAATGTTTTTAGCAACATTCATGCACAAGATTTTGCAGGAACATGTGTTTATATTTCTTTTTCCTAGGAGTAGAAATCCTAGGTTATATGGTAACTTTATGTTAAGTTTTTTGAGGAGCTATTTTCCAAAAAGGCAGCAGCTTCATTTTTAATAGTCCCAAATAAGAAACAACCCAAATGTTCATCAACAGGTGAATGGATGGAGTTTTCTGGCCGTCCAGTGGTTAGGATTCAGCACTTGCACTGCCATGGCTTGAGTTCAACCCCTGGTGGGGAACTGAGATCCCACAAGTAGCATAGCATGGCCAAAAAAAACTCCCAAACACAAATGAGTGTATAAACAAGTTGTTATATATTCATGGAATACTGCTCTGCAATAAAAATGATGAAATATCAATACATGCAACAATACAGATGAATCAAAATAATTTATTGTGTGAAAGAAGCCAGACATACTGTATGATTCCACTTATATAACCTCTAGAAAACGCAAACTAGAGTAGCAGCACTGTAGATTGTCGTTGCCTAGATGAGGAGGACTAATATTTAAAAATAGTATCTCAGATCGAATTAGTTTTTAAATGCATCAAAAAATTTAGCTTTATTTTGTTAAACAAAATAAATGTTCTGTGGGCTTTTTTTTTCCTTTTTAAGGAAGACAAGTCTCTTTAACTTAGACAAGTGGTACAAGAAATATTGTCTATTTTTCTATAAAAGGCATGTTTCATATATTCTAAAGTTTCAGATAAAAAAGTTTAGCGCCATTTGAAGAAATTTGGAGCTAGCTGAAATTTGAGCAGACCAATTTCAGCTTGATCCTATGGCTAAAACTAATATACAGGTCAAATGGTGTGTTAAAGGCAATAAAATGAGTTGTCATTTATGCTGCCACAATAGCAACCTATTATTATTGTGTCATATTCTTTAATAGAGTTTCTTGAAAGTATACCTCGAAATTTTCAAAAAGTGAATTGAACAGGTCTCCTATTTTCTAAAAGGGAATATTTTCTAGATTATTTTTTTTATGTGAATAATACAACCAAATATTTATAGTTTTTTTTTGTTTCTTAATTTGTCTGCTTTTGCTCTAGTAATATCTCCTTGTTTTTTCTAATTAAAAATTATGGAAAACCTAGGTTTAACTATATTTTTAATTATCTTATTTGAAAGGACCATATCAATATATTCACATGAAATTTTATCATTGGAACAAAATTACATATTTTGTAAGAAGAATTCTTTGTGTGATATTAATACCCAAAATTTGTCTTCAAGTTTGTATTAAGTATCTCAAAACTATGGAATTATTCACCTGATAAATAAAAGTATATTTTTATGCTAAAATAGTACATGTAGTTAATTACATAAATAGTAATGCTATATTTTAAAGGATAACTTATTTGAAATGAGCATTATATATAATAATTGATCATCATTCTTTTACTGAATCAATATTCTCTGAACACTGAGAAGGTGGAAATGTTCTCATTATTCCATTCCTTCACTTATGGAAGTGGCTGATACAAAGAAAGTGTAATAAATAGGTGTTATATTAGTGAATGATATCATAAAAGTTAACTTTAATTAGCATATAATAAATCTCTGGTCTTTGCTTTAAATTTTAATTTTGAATGAAAAATAGATGACTACAGCCATTCTAGAAAGACATGGAAAAGAGTGAGGGAAAATGGTGTGACAGAGACTGCTACTTGTCAGCCTGCTGTCCATCCTCTTATTCCTTAGTTGGAAATCCTCCCTGTAATGTAGGTGTAGCAATGCCCCCTTTCTTGCAACTAAATTTATCAACCTTATGGCTGGGGTAGCCAATGAGACGTAAATGAAAATCTGGGGAGGAGCTTCTGGGAAAATGCTATAAAAGGAGCAGCCTCAGTCTGGAAGCTGACTCTTCTGTCCTTGGCCTTTTCTGTTTCTTGTGGCCTAAAAACACATGTACTTGATGGTGGGAGTTTCAGTAACCAAACTAAAACCAAGATGTGATCTTAAAGGTAGAATCTGTGATAATAGACAGGAAAGCTGGAAAAGCCTTGTCTTGAAAGTGAAAGTGTTAGTTGGTCAGTCATCTCCGACTCTTTGCAACCCCATGGACTGTAGCCCTCCAGGCTCTTCTGTCCATAGGAGTCTCCAGGAAGAATACTGGAGTGGGTTGCCATTCCCTTCTCCAGGGCATCTTCCTGACAGGGATCAAACCCAAGTCTCCAGCATGGCAGGCAGAGTCTTTACAAGTCTAGATGAGCCATCTAGACTTGTCTTACATAAGAGAAAAATAAACCTCCATCTTGTTTAATCTACCATTATATTGGATTTCTCTCATATTCAACTGAATCTAATCCTGATTGACACAGAGAAAAAAGTTTGAAATCTAAAGTCATAATTTTGTAAATAAAAAGTTTATTTAAGTGTAGGTTAGCACATTTTTGTAATGTGTATTTATGGTGGGAATCTCTCTTAGGGCTATTGTGATATAGCACTGAATTTACAAACCATCTATCATATTAAGGTCTCAGAGATTAAGGTCTCATCACTAGTATAAAATGTAATTATTAGTTATAAATCTTAATAATTAAATTTTATACTAGTGATGCAACATATGATTATAGTGACTTTGTAGGTGAAACAATTAATGTTTAAGCCAGTTAACTGGTGGCTTACTGAAATGTATTGGATCTGAGCTGTAGATTCAGCAGTGGAGCTAATACAGTGCCAGAGACCATTAGAAAACATGAATCTTCTCAATTAACTTTCCCAAATTCATAAGGATAACTTCTTCATTTCACATGACACAGTCAATAACTGAAGCATTCATAAATCTGTTGAAGCCAAAGAAGACACATTCATGATTTATGTTTTTAAAATAACTTTAGAAAGACATGTTTATACTAGAGGGAAAATATTAACATAGTCATCAAGGGGCATATCATCTGCAAACCATGAGAATGCAAGAGTAGTTTTATGAGCTGATAATTTTTACATTTTTGGGAAAAAATTATTTTTAGCTTCTATATAAGCCACACTAACCACAATCCTGTGAGGTATTATTTTTAAAGTTTTATTGAACAGAGGCTCAGATGAATTAGGCAGCTTTGCCAGCATGAGACATAGAGCATCAGTCAATATGGATTTCTATTCAAGTCTGTCTCACTTGAAAGTTGTTTCTCTTGCCTCTTTTTTTGTGGATTGGTGATGATTTTATTTCCAAAATAGAATGTAAGAGTTCTTTACCTGATATGGAATATGTACTTTCAAAATAAACATTTGTATTGAAGTGTAACATGTTAAGAAAAATGTGCCAATCATAATTGGATACTTTGCTGAATTATCACAGTGAGTATACACATGGAACCATTATGCAGGTCAGATAAAGAGCATTCATTAGCCATTGGGGAAATGCAAATGGAAACAAAAATAAGATATGCTTTCAAATCCATAGAATAGCTGTGATAAAAAAGACAGGCAATAACAAGTGTTGATGAGGATGTGGAGAATTTGGAGCCCTCATACACTGATGATGAGAATGTAAAATGGTACAGCCACTCCAGGAAAGTCTGGCAATTTCTTAAAAGGCTAAACATAGAATGGTCATATGTTGCAGAATTTCCTCCCCTAGGCGTATATCTAAGAGAACTGAAAATGTATGTCCATGCAAAAACATATATACAAATGTTCATAGCAGCATTATTCATAATAGCCAAAAACGTTCATAATAAGCAAATATCTATCAGTTGATGAATGGAGAAACAAGATATGGTATATTTATACAATGGTATATCATTTGGCAATAAAAAGGAATGATACCACATGAAAGAAACTTGAAAATATTATACTAAGCGAAAGAGGCCAGAAACAACACATGTTATATGACTCCATTGGTGGTGTGTGTGTGTGTTGCGGGAGCAGGAAGAATGAAGAGGAAGAATGAAGAATGGTAACTAAAGGGTAAGAGGTTTGTTATGGAGTGAGATGAAAATGTTCCCAAATTGATTTAGGTACTGGTTGCACAACCCTGTGAATATAATAAAAACCATAGAATTATAGGTTTTAAATGGGTGAAGTGTGTGGTATGGAAATTGTATCAACAGAGCTTTTTTTTTTTTTTTTTAATAATGTACAGAAGAGGCAGATGGGGAAAGAAATAGCATCTTCATTATGGATAGAGATAGATAATATGCTTTGGTACAGTGGTTTTAAAGACAAAGAAATAGAACTTGAATCACTTCAAGTATATCAATCTTTGTGAGTGCTTGAAGTTTTTATCTGTGTTCAATATATAAAACAGTGAAACAGAAAACTGAAAGATGTAATATTTTGTATGGTAAGTGTGAGTTTTACTTCATACGTAATATATTTTCCTGAATTTGAACAATATCTTTAAAAATTTCTTCTTTTTAGATTGTTAATTATTTAAAAAATTATATACATATATATGTGTGTATAGGTGTATACTGGAGAAGGCAATGACACCCACTCCAGTACTCTTGCCTGGAAAATCCCATGGACGGAGGAGCCTGGTAGGCTGCAGTCCATGGGGTCACTGAGGGTCAGACATGACTGAATGACTTCACTTTCACTTTTCACTTTCATGCATTGGAGAAGGTAATGGCAAACCCACTCCAGCGTTCTTGCCTGGAGAATCCCAGGGACGGGGGAGCCTGGTGGGCTGCTGTCTATGGGGTCACACAGAGTCAGACACGACTAAAGTGACTTAGCAGCAGCAGCATAGGTTTATACATGTTCATAAAATTTAACTAAAAAATGATTTCACTGTCTACATTTTTTATGGTCCCAGTTATATAGTTTTATTTCATAACTATCATCGAAAATGATTTTGTCATGTAGTTGAGTAGGTGTTTAAAAATAAACATGCCACGGACATTTCTGCTCATGTCATAAATATATTGCTCAATAAATCTTCACATACAAAAATACCAGAACCAAAAGAGAATAAAATAAGAACCTCAAAATACCCTATTGTGTGCCCCTCCAATCACAACATTCCTAACAATCACAACACAATAGTGGTAAATACTATTAAGATTTCAAATTGCATGGATTAGTTTGCCTCTTTGTGTTAAATATAAATAGAATCACATAATATGAACCCTTTGGTTTCTGACTTCTTTTGCTCAACTCTGTTTGTGAGACGTATCCATTTGCTGCATGTGGTGGTAAATGGTTCCTTCTCACTGTACACAGTATTCCATAGTGTAAATGTATTACCCTATATTATCCTTTCTATTGTGAATAGGCATTTGGGATGTTTCCATCTCTTGTAAGATTCGTAGTGCTCCTGTAAATATCCTACTATATGTCTTTTGGGGAACATACCTTTTAGTTAGGTGTGTGTCTAGGGATGAGGTTGTTGAAACACAAGGTATATGTATGTTTGCCAAATAATTTCTAGAGTGGCTTTACTATGTTAAACATCTTTTTAATAAATGTATTTTCTGCTTTATCATCCAGAATCTGCTTCTGTTCTTTGTATCCAAGAACCTTCTTAATATAACCACTATTTAAATACTGGGAGATTTTACAGTAAAATACAGATGAAAAATTTATTGTGAAAAAGGTAACGGTCAACAGCACTGGGTTAAAATTCCTAGTGTTAGTCACTCAGTTGTGCCTGACTCTTTGCAACCCTGTGGACTGAAGCCCACCAGGCTCCTCTGTCCATGGAGTTCTCCAGGCAAAATACTGGAGTGGGCAGCCATTCCCTTCTCCAGGGAATCTTCTTGACCCAGGGTTCAAACTTGTGTCTCTTGCATGGCAGGCAGATTCTTTACCATGTGAGTTACCAGGGAAGCCCCAAATTCCTACTTGTCACCAATTGGTTGAGGCCACACAGTGACCACTCCCTTAGCCAAGGTTGGTGCTCTTTGGTTTGCCTCAGTCCCCACCACACCCTGGGGCTTCCCTTGCAGCTCGCTCAGTCAGTTAAGAATCTGCCTGCAGTGCCGGAGACCCAGGTTCAGTTCCTGAGTTGGGAAGATACCCTGGAGAAGGAAATGGTAACCCACTCCAGTATTCTTGCTTGGAGAATCCTGTGGACAGAGGAGCCTGGCGGGCTACAGTCCATGGGGTCCCAAGAGTCGGATATGACTTATCGACTAAACCACCACCACACCCTAACCATTCCACCCAGCCTAGTTCAGTCATTTATTTTACAAGCCTAGTCAATGAAAGCCCCTGAGTTTAGAATCTCACACAGTACAACTACTTTAAAAGTCTTTGTAACAGCAAATCTGATTGTCGGCCTCTATTTAAAGCTTTGACTGGTTCCCCATTGCCTATAATGGAAGTCCTCAAACTTAGAAATCACCTAGAGAGCTTTGCAGACTGTTGATCTTTCTGAGCTCACTCACCGTTCTTCTTGGGATTCCAAATCATTCCTGCCCTGCTGCTGCTGCTGCTAAGTCACTTCAGTCGTGTCCGACTCTGTGCGACTCTATAGACGGCAGTCCACCAGGCTCCCCTGTCCCTGGGATTCTCCAGGCAAGAAGTGGGTTGCCATTTCCTTCTCCAATGCATGAAAGTGAAAAGTGAAAGTGAAGTCGCTCAGTCGTGTCTGACTCTTAGCGACACCATGGACTTCGGCCTACCAGGCTCCTCCATCCATGGGATTTTCTAGGCAAGAGTACTAGAGTGGGGTGCCACTGGCTTCTCCGCATTCTTGCCCAGGGATCTGCAAATTTTTTTTTTTTCCTGCAACACACAGCCTGCTGGATCTTAGTTCACTGACCGGGGAAGGTCCCCAGATCCTGACACAATAAAAGATCCTAACCACCGGACCACCAAGGAATTTTAATGAGGACCTTCTAAAGCAATCTGAGACAAATGCTCTTTAAATCACAATGGCTGACTGGATTAAATCCCAACCCTTACCATAGCATATAAAGGGCTATGTACCTCAGAACCTACACACACACACACACACACACACACACACACACATACACAGACACACACAGAGCATGCCCACATGCACACCCCAGGTCCAGTCAGGTTGAACTGTTTGTACTTTCTTACTCACCAGCCTGTTTCATAGCCTCAAGCCTGTGCTTGTGCTTCTCGCTTTACCTTGAAAGTTCACTGTCCACTGGTGACCGACCACACACTAACTTTCAAGACTCTGATCAAGCATCACGTCTCCTGAAAAACCTCGTGTGGTGTGCACACTTCCCTCTTTCTGTCTCCTTGGAGGAATGAATCACCCCCTTCTTTGTCTGCCCTCTGTCTCCTGTGTGTACATCTATATTCGATCCCTGCAACATTACACTGTATTCATATGTCTGTCTATCCCAATAGTCTAGGAGCCTCAACAGTCATGGCCCTGGCTTCCTAACTAGTCTTTGGAGCAAGGGTGTAGCGCAGTGCTTGATACTCATCAGATGACTTAACAACACTGAACTGCTCAAAGAAAAAAAATAATAGTCTCTTGAAATGAAGCCAAGTACCACAATTCATCTCTAACTAAATATATCTCTAGCTATGAAAGTTCTTTTCAAACTATAAAAGGACAAAATAAAGAGCTTAATGAAGGAAAACATATCAAATTTCTGCTGATCCAGAAGCTCCATGAATGAGCAAGATTAATATTTCAAGACAGATTCTCTAGGATTTTCTTCTAAAGTCTCAGGAGATCAAGGTCTAATGCCCTGACTCCAGACTGTTTTCCTCTCTAAACTATTAACATCAGAATTAATTATTTCTGGTAGTTTTTCATGACAGGGAAAGGGTGTTCTGAAGCATAGTTGTTTTGGAGGTAAAAACAACCCAATTACAGCCATGCTCCTTTATACTCAGGAGCTCCATTTCCATCTTCTGCATAGATATAAACAGATTTTACTTCTCTGGCCTTATATTCCATCCCTATATATACCCTAATATTAAGCTATAAAAATTCCTTGTAATTTCTCAAATGCAAAGATTCTCCCCACCTCTGTCTGAACTCAGTGAACTTGTGCACGGCTGTCAAGGCTCTCTTTACGTATTGCCCTCTGGATGAAGACTAAGCCTTTCCTGTCTGCTGTTTCCATCTACACTCAGCCGGGCCCCGCCTCACTGGCTGCTCCTTATCTGTGCTCTCATCTCCCCCAGCACATACCACTATCTGTGCAAGAGGCAAGCTGCTCCCATCGCGGTGCTTTAGTTCCCGCCCCTTCTCCTAGACCAGAGGGACTGTATCTCATCTCTGCAGTCTCAGTGCCAAAATCGCATTTGCTTAATTAATGCTTTCTGAATTTCCTGTGCATTGATTATGTATCAGACTCCATTCTGGGTACCTGAGACACACCAGTGAACAAAACCAGCAAAGGTCCATGCCCTTGTAGGGCTTACATTCCGTCAGAGAGAGACAGATGGGAAGAGTTAATAAATAAGCAAATCATATATTATGTTGGAAGGTGATAAGTTCCACAGAAAAAAAGAGAAAAATATTGATCAGGGTAAGGGGGAGCAACAGGCAGGGGCTGGTTAATAAAGGAGTGGCCAGGTCACCCAGTGGTGTAAAGTGGAAGTGTTACTTGCTCAGTCGTGTCTGACTCTTTGTGACCCCATGGACTGTAACCCACCACACTCCTCTGTCTATGGAATTCTCCTGGCAAGAACCCTGGAGTGGGTAGCCAGTCCCTTCTCTAAGGGATCTTCCAAACCCAGGGATCCAACCCAGATCTCCTGCATTGCAGGCCAATTCTTTACTATCTGAGCCACCAGGGAAGCCCCTCACCCAGCAGAGGAGAATCCAGAAGCAAGAATGTGAAGGTTTCATTTGACCTACATATAGGGGGCTGAACGAGAATTTCTCAGGCTGGAAGGTGGTAATGAGAGGTTTAAACCCTAAAGAGCAGTCCAGGCAGGGGACCCCGTGTGTCCAAAGACACATGGCCTTGAGAATTGTTGATGTGACGGCGGAAGTTCCGTGTGGCTGGGGGAGGGTGCAGTGCTGGGCTGAAGCAGTGGAAGATGAAGTTGGTGAGGAGCATGGGGCCAGGATGTGAAGGGACTTGTATGCCCTGCTAAAGAGTTTGCACTTTACCCTGTAGACAGCCGGAGTCCTGTTGATGATTTTATGCAGGGGAATGTCATGTTTATATTTATTTTTAGGAAGATAATTCTGGCAGATGGACCAGAGTGGTGAGAGACTGGGCAAGTCACTTAACCTTTCCCTTCCTCTATTTTACCATCTATCAAGTGAAACGAGGCATATTTGTTCTACTTACCTCGTAGGATTCTGGTGAGAAATAAATGAGATAAGAGATGTAAAAACGCTTTGAAAAGTGGATGGTACTGTAAAAATGCAAGCTGGTGCTATTGTTATTTCAGCTGTGCTGTGTTTAGGAATGTGGTTTCAGAGAGGCCCAAAGAATCAAGGAGCGAAGCAGAGGGACGACCCCATTTCTGTCTTCCTGAAATAAAACCCAATAATACTTTAATTTATTAAATGCCTATTTTGGCTCTCTGCTGTGCAAAGAGCTAAGGGGGTTTTATAGAAAATAAACTAAACCAACCCTGGGGAGTTTATAGTCTAACTGGAGAGAGTTGGTACCTCTAGCAAATGAAAACAAGTATGTTAAAATATGATCCAATGCAAAAGGAAAATGCTGGAGGAGGGCAGAGATGGAAGGAGTCAAGAGAGACTTCCTTTGAGAAAAGAAAGTCATGAATTTACTCTAATGAAGATGGTGATTTGATAAATAACAAAATCGCCATTAGTCCCCTCTCTCTATGAGGCAGAATGGTCAGAAGAACTAGGGAAGCATCTCACCAGGTAGAAAATTGCATTTCATTATCAGTTGCATCATACAGATCATCTTTCTAAAAGCAATGAAAACAAATTATGACATTTTCAAAATTATGAGTTCAGTTCAGTCGCTCAGTCATGTCCGACTCTTTGCGACCCCATGAATCGCAGCACGCCAGGCCTCCCTGTCTATCACCAG
>NW_011495081.1:6963911-6964322 GCF_000754665.1 Bison bison bison | reverse complement strand
ATCCATCGAGTCGGTGATGCCATCCAGCCATCTCATCCTCTGTCGTCCCCTTCTCCTCCAGCCCCAAATCCCTCCCAGCATCAGAGTCTTTTCCAATGAGTCAGCTCTTCACATGAGGTGGCCAAAGTACTGGAGTTTCAGCTTTAGCATCATTCCTTCCAAAGAACACCCAGGACTGAAATCCTTTACAATGGACTGGTTGGATCTCCTTGCAGTCCAAGGGACTCTCAACAGTCTTCTCCAACACCACAGTTCAAAAATATCAAATCTTTGGAGCTCAGCTTTCTTCACAGTCCAACTCTCACATCCATATATGACCACTGGAAAAACCATAGCCTTGGCTAGATGGACCTTTTTTGGCAGTAATGTCTCTACTTTTTAATAATGCTATCTAGGTTGGTTATAACTTTC
>NW_011495081.1:6938965-6963811 GCF_000754665.1 Bison bison bison | reverse complement strand
CGCTCAGTCATGTCCGACTCTTTGCGACCCCATGAATCGCAGCACGCCAGGCCTCCCTGTCTATCACCATCTTCCGGAGTTCACTCAGACTCACATCCATCGAGTCGGTGATGCCATCCAGCCATCTCATCCTCTGTCGTCCCCTTCTCCTCCTGCCCTCAATCCCTCCCAGCATCAGAGTCTTTCCCAATGAGTCAACTCTTCGCATGAGGTGGCCAAAGTACTGGAGTTTCAGCTTTAGCATCGTTCCTCCCAAAGAACACCCAGGGCTGATTTTCTTTAGGATGGACTGGTTGGATCTCCCTGCAGTCCAAGGGACTCTCAAGAGTCTTCTCCAACACCACAGTTCAAAAGCATCAATTCTTCGGTGCTCAGCTTTCTTCACAGTCCAAATCTCGCATCCATACATTTACTTGGTAACAAACACAAATAAGCCTCATTACAGAAACATCTTGGGTCCATCTACCTAGTGCTTTTCCATTCTCAGGTATGTTTGGGATAAAAACAGATTCTTGGCATATGAAATTGTTTCTCTAGGCTCCTTCGTGAATGTAAATCTCCTCCTTTGAATTATACCTTTCTATATCCTGCTAGCACATGCTGTTCATAAATATATTACACTGACAATTTTATGTCCATCTGTATTTTCTTTTGTAGAGATGATAAGGTGTGTATCTTTGTAAGAGAGGCAGAATCCATGATGTTTTGAGGATATTGATAAACAATGATATAATAATTAAGCTTAATAAGAGATATATTAACTTCTCTGAATTGGTAAATTATCCTTTTACTCAAGGTTTTTGGTTAGGAATTATATAACCTTTAAAATACTACTTTGATAAAGCAAGCAGTCAAGGGAAATGGAGTTCTTCTTATGTGAGATTTTAGTGCATACTTAGAATGTGCTATATGGCAGCCCACTCCAGTACTCTTGCCTGGAAAATCCCATGGATGGAGGAGCCTGGTGGGCTGCAGTCCATGGGGTCTCTAAGAGTCGGACACGACTGAGCAACTTCACTTTCACTTTTCACTTTCATGCATTGGAGAAGGAAATGGCAACCCACTCCAGTGTTCTTGCCTGGAGAATCCCAGGGACGGCGGGGCCTGGTGGGCTGCCGGGTCGCACAGAGTCGGACACGACTGAAGCGACTTAGCAGCAGTAGCAGCAGCAGCATAGATAGTTCTAAGTATGTGCTTAGCATGTGGTCATCACCTTATTAAACCAATAACCTGACAAAGGAGACAAGATTTACACACAAGAAGCAGTTGGTAAAAATACACTATAGTAAGTGCATGGATACTAAGTCGCTTCAGTTGTGTCCAGCTCTTTGTGACCCTATGAACCATAGCCCACCAGGCTCCTCTGTCCATGGGATCCTCCAAGTAAGAATACTGGAGTGGACTGCCTCCAAGGAATCTTCCAAATTCAGGGATTGAACCCATGTTTCTTACATTTCTTACAAATTGGCAGGTGGGTTCTTTACCACTAGTGCCACCAGGGAAGCCCACATTATAGTATACATTGTACTAAATTATGAGGCATAAGCTAAAAGAGCTATGGAAGTGAATTAGTTTAGTTACAATTTTTTAATTTCAGTGTTGATCTATCAATGAATGCAACTGATAGTGAATATAAAATATGACTATTTCCCTTGCCAAGAGTCTGCTAAAATGGAAAGATTATAGCTTTGGCATCCAGTTGACCTGGGTCTTAATCTAGGCTCTGATTTCTTTGAGCTGCATGGCGTGTGGCAAATTATTTACCCTCACCAATGAAATGCAGCTATTAATAGTAACAATCATGACTTTTGTAGATCAGTTCAGTTCAGTTCAGTCGCTCAGTCGTGTCCGACTCTTTGCGACCCCATGAATCGCAGCACGCCAGGTCTCCCTGTCCATCACCAACTCCCGGAGTTCACTCAGACTCACATCCATCAAGTTGGTGAGGCCATCCAGCCATCTCATCCCTCTGTCGTCCACTTCTCCTCCTGCCCCCAATCCCTCCCAGCATCAGAGTCTTTTCCAATGAGTCAACTCTTCACATGAGGGACTTTTGTAGATAGATAATGGCAATTCCTAAAAGGAAGTGCAGTATATCATCATCTTTGTATTTAGCTCTGCCTCTTACCAGCTACCCCGAAAAGCAGCCATTGTTAGGTATTTTCCTGAGAGCCCTCCAAAACTAGGAAAAGGCAGTTGCTTTCCTTGAAATTTAGGATAATTGTCCTTAGGCTCTGAGAGTGTGCAGTGGAAGTATGGTTTGATAGGTGGGGCAGGATGAATTATGACGATGCTTGAAAGTCAGGCAGAGTTCTTAAGGCTCCAGGAGAAGAACAACAGGAGTTTACTGGTAGGTCTCAAGCAGGGAGGTGTCAGGATAAAAGGGATGGAACATGGAGAAGGTGGGGAAGTGAGCATGGAAAGAAAAAAAATTAGATATGAGATATTTTAAAATACCATTTTGTCCTCTTATTCTAAATGTAATACATGCATTGAGGCAAGTTATAGCCCACCAGGCTCCTCTGTCCATGAGATTTTCTGGGCAAGAATACTGGAGTGGGTTGCCATTTCCTTCTCCAGGGGATATTCCTGACTCAGGGATCTAACCCTTGTCTCTTGGCAGGCAGATTCTTTACCACGAGCAGCACCTGGGAAGCCTCGCAGCAGGTCAGGAAGTACACAAAATGTGAAGAGGGAAATAATTACCACAAGTCCTTCACCCTGAGATACTTGTTGCTTATGTTTTGTCATATTTCTTTTGAGTCTCTACAGTCATTACCCCTATTAGACATTTGGGGAGAATATTGAAATAAAGATGATGTAAAGCTTATATGTTATGCTTCTGGGACGCCTTCTTGGATTTTCATGCAGAATTTATTCTCTGTGCTTATAATATTTTATACATATGTAGCAGGAGCCCCCAAATAACTTTAAACCAAATGAAATTAATGTAACTAATGTCAGTTATTTTAGGAGTGACTTTAGAATTCTTCTTTAAGGGAGGATGGCTCTTTTAATTGTAAGAAAAGCAACTTATAATGTGCCTTTTGAGTTATGCAAAAAAAAAAAGCAAATCCTGCTTTGGGATAGAGCAGTTCAGGATTAGTTGCTAAATTGTTTTTTCATAGCAACATAAAAGACAGTTTGGCTGCTATCAGGGAGTGTTTCAGTAAAAATTATTATTTAAACAGGACTTCTGCTTTCAGGGACAAGGGAGAGATTTGGGGATGCTTGACTTGGGTGAAGCCTGAGGACAAGCCATTGAGAACTTCTGTCTTAAGGTTTATGAGCTGACTCTTGTAAGCCAACAGTAGTAGGCTGAGGCCTGAGCAAAGAGATGTCCTGTAAGTGACTTCCTGGAAAGGGGTATCATTAATGAACTCTAGGTTCTAGCGATACTTTTGTAAACACTATTTATCAGCAGTGACTTGCAGAATTTAAGGAAGCAATTGTAACAGCTAGAAGTGCCATAGACTTATGGGAACATAGCAGCCTGAAGAAATGAGTAAGACACTTAAGACACTTGCATGGATAAGATCCTTAATATATCAGGTACATACTATTCTGAGACCTCCACAGATACTAATTCCAATAACAACCTTATCATCCTCAGTTTATAGATGAGGAAACAGAGGCAGAGAGAAGTTAAACACCTCAAAGATACCTAGGAATTAGTGGAGACTCAAGTCTGCTCTTAAGCACTGAATGCTAGTCTGTTGGAAAGGGATCACACCATCTGTAGACACACAGGATGGTAGTTCAGGCAATGTCCATGGAGAATCAAGGGAGAGGGAACATACAAAAACTGGAGAACTTAGGAACTTGCATCAGAGCATTTGCTAGGTATTTTCATTCATGCACCTCTCCCGTCCACCAGGCTGATTTCCTCATGGACAGGATTGTGTCGTGTTTCCTCTGTAAAGCACAATGCCTGGCACATAGGTGTGCAGCAACACTCAGAAATATTTACTTCAAAGAGCACATGGGACACATCAATGATAACTCCAAAGTATTGAGTCTCGATAGCTAAGACAAGGATGGTGCTACTGAGAGAGAGCTAATTCTTTAGTTGAAAGATCCTTACAGCTTAATAGGGCTTCCCTGGTGGCTCAGACAGTTAAAGTGTCTGCCTGCAATGCTGGAGACCCAGGTTCGATCCCTGGGTCAGGAAGATCCCCTGGAGGAGGGCATGGCAACCCACTCCAGTATTCTTGCCTGGAGAATCCCATGGACAGAGGGGCCTGGTGGGTTATGGTCCATAGGGTCACAAAGAGACAGACACGACTGAAGCGACTTAGCATATACATAGCTTTTCTTCCTAGAAAAGTCTGCATTAGGAGATGGGCTGAATTTCACTTGTAATTTTCTCTCCAATGCCAGGGTACAATAGAGCAGGAACCAATCTGAGATTTACTGCCTCGAATATTATCAAGATATTTGAGAACAGTTAATAAGAGCAATCTATGAACTTAGTAGGATTTATAGCATGTTTAAGTCTTCTGTCTAGCCCTAATATATAACAAAACACAGTGGGACATTCAAGTAAAATTCATGTAGAATGCAAGGTGCACAAAATAGCTAGCTAGTGCCCCAGTGCCTGAACTTGAAACTTCTGTTCCTTACTAACAAGTCCATGGGGAATTGTAGACTCCTAATATACTGCAGCTAAAGACCTTTCATTGCATTTAGCTTAAACTAAAACACCCTGAATAATCTGTGTTTAGTAGTATTGCTATTATTGTTGTTGTTAGGTTTAAGCCAAGAGCAAAAGCAAGATTTTACCTTAAAACCGAAAGACAAATATGAAAAATTCAAACATAGGCAAAAATGGAGAGAATAGTATGAAGGCTTCTCATCCAGTTTCAAAAGTTAGTCGTTTGTGGCCAATCTTGTTTCATCCACTTGTCCGTACTCCATTCCAGACTAATATGAAGCAGATTCTAATTACCCAAACACCACATCATTGTAGCTCTAAACGATAAAAACTCTTTTTTTAAACTTAACACACCTTAAAAATTAACCACACTTCTTTAACATTACTACCTATCTAGACAGAGTTCAAGTTTCCCTGATTGTTTTTTTTTTAATTTTATTTTATTTTTAAACTTTACATAATTGTATTAGTTTTGCCAAATATCAAAATGAATCTCCCTGATTGTTTTGTTAGATTTTTGTAGTTTGCTTGAGTAAAGGTGCAACTAGATCTTATCCCTTGTGATTGATTGTTATGTCAATGAAATCTCTTTTAATTTACAGGTCCCCCTGCATGTCTTTTTTTTTTTCCTTGTGATTTTGGTTCTGAAGGGTACCTCGCTTGTGGATTTTAAAAATTGGGTCTAAGCAAGTATTTTTTTAGCATGTTCCCTTTTTCCCTGTATTTCCTGTGACTTGATTATTATTAAACTCTAAGGTTCTGATTAGTTTCATTTTAACAGGATGTTTTAGAAGTAGTGGTTTATAGATGTGTACTTCTATCAACAGGTATGTGAACCTGGTTATTTCATTTTTGTGATATTAGCAGCCATGGATCATCATTGCCTAGATTCATTAATTCATTAGGGGTTGCACAGTTCACTGATTCATTAGGGATTACCTTGATTTTTCTAATTCCTTCAGTGTTTATCAGCTGAAATAATTCTATAAAGAGAAAATTCCTCTGATCAACTCTTTGATTACCCTGGGATATAGTTCATATAAAAAAAAGAAAGACAGATATTTGTTTGAGTCTTTCTCTTTATTTATCACATTTTAAAATAATAAGCTGATGCCCCACCATCCTTTAAAACTGTCAAGGAATCATTTCAAACTCATGGACTTATATATACTTTATGTATTTCAACCCATTATTATTATTGGCCAGTGGGGTCTTTTGCAAGTTGTCTCTTGACTGCTTTTAAAAGCCGTCAGGAGCCTTTAAAGACTTTCTAACTTTCACAGAGAGATGTTTCAGGCTCATGTTGTAGATTTCCTACCTTAAACCTGGAATCAGCTATTTATCCAAGGAGTTATGGGTCATTTAGAGGGAAATGGTATTAATAAACCACAGTCTGAGGACTAGAGGTCCTAGGACTTGTTTGAATTTTAAAAATTCTAGATCCAAATGCCAAAACTTTTCAATATTTAGAGCACCAGTCATTTAGAGGGGCTCACAAGAATATTTCTCCCCCCATGGAGAACTACTACTTAGATAAAGCACTGTGTTCTTTGAGCATCCAAGTTTAGAAAGAAAGCATACTATCTAGAAGGAAGTAATAATATAATTAATTCACACTTGGTGCCTATGACAGGCTGAATGTGCATTACTTCCCCACCCGAAGATATTACCTGATATGACAAAAGAAACTCTGTGATTAAAGACCTTGAGATGCAGAACTTATCCTAGATTACCCTGTTCAGTTCAGTTCAGTTCAGTTGCTCAGTCGTGTCCGACTCTTTGCAACCCCATGAATCGCAGCACGCCAGGCCTCCCTGTCCATCACCAACTCCCGGAGTTCACTCACTCATGTCCATTGAGTCGGTGATGCCATCCAGCCATCTCATCCTCTGTCGTCCCCTTCTCCTCCAGCCCCAAATCCCTCCCAGCATCAGAGTCTTTTCCAATGAGTCAGCTCTTCACATGAGGTGGCCAAAGTACTGGAGTTTCAGCTTTAGCATCATTCCTTCCAAAGAACACCCAGGACTGAAATCCTTTACAATGGACTGGTTGGATCTCCTTGCAGTCCAAGGGACTCTCAACAGTCTTCTCCAACACCACAGTTCAAAAATATCAAATCTTTGGAGCTCAGCTTTCTTCACAGTCCAACTCTCACATCCATATATGACCACTGGAAAAACCATAGCCTTGGCTAGATGGACCTTTTTTGGCAAGTAATGTCTCTACTTTTTAATATGCTATCTAGGTTGGTTATAACTTTCCTTCCAAGGAGTAAGCGTCTTAATTTCATGGCTGCAATCACCATCTGCAGTGATTTTGGAGCCCCCCCCCAAATAAAGTCTGACACTGTTTCCACTGTTTCCCCATCTATTTCCCATGAAGTGATGAAACCAAATGCCATGATCTTAGTTTTCTGAATGTTGAGCTTTAAGCCAATTTTTTCACTCTCCTCTTTCACTTTCATCAAGTGGACCCTAAACGTAATTCCAAGTGTCCTTAAAAGAGGGAGGCAGAAGAGGAGAAGGTGATATGGCAAGAGAAGCAGAGATGGAAATGATGCGAACATAAGCCCAGTAATGCCAGCAGCCATCAAAAGCTGGAAGAGGCAGCTAATAGATTCTCTAATGGAGCCTCCAGAAAGAATTGGCCCTGCCGACACTGATTTTAACCCCACAAAACTTATTTTGGACTTACATCTTCCAGAATTGTAAGAGAATAAATTTCTGTGTTCTAAGCCTTTAAATTTGTGGTAATTTAGGACAGAGGAGCCTGGTGGGCTACAATCCATGGGATCACAAAGAGTCAGACACAACCGAGGACACACACATAAAAACATAAATTAAAAGCAACAGTAGAAAACCAATGTAAAAACTTACCCTAAAATGAGAGGTACTTGGGCGATATATAGGCTTCCCTAGTGGCTCAGACCGGAGAAGGCGATGGCACCCCACTCCAGTACTCTTGCCTGGAAAATCCCATGGACGGAGGAGCCTGGTGGGCTGCAGTCCATGGGGTCGTGAAGAGTCGACACGACTGAGGGACTTCACTTTCACTTTTCACTTTCATGCATTGGAGAAGGAAATGGCAACCCACTCCAGTATTCTTGCCTGGAGAATCCCATGGACAGAGGAGCCCGGTGGGCTACAGTCCAAGGGGTTGCGAAGAGTCGGACACAACTGAATGACTAACACTTACTTGGGCAATATATTTTGGAGTTTTTTTGCTTTTCTGCTCTTGTCTGTACCTTGGGCCTCAAAGTCTTGTCTGGAAAAGACTATTGCTCTTAGATCCCTTCCAGGGTCAGGGCGATGCTATCCCGCAAGAACCCCAGGGTCACCTGTCTGGTCTGCACCCAGTAGGTGTCTCTGTGGATCTTTCAAAGGCCAGTCTGCCTCACTTATCCCCAGGCCTGTTCGGCCAGGCTAGAGGAGTTGCTCCGTCTTTCTCAGGCTTGTTCCCTGCTTTGTTCTCCTTTGTGTCCCTGACCTTCTGCTCTGGTCAAGGCTTCCTATGCTCCCCTCCCCCTGGTCTCAGGAACGATATGATAAATTCATTCACTCTCAGATATGACTAATGATATCATAAAAACAAAGCAGGAAGCAGAAAAGTTGTGCCTTAGAGCAGGGATCCCCAATCTCTGGGATCTGATAATGCCTGATGATCTGAGATGGAGCTGATGTGATGATAATCGGAACAGAGGGCACGATAAATGTAATGTGCTTGAATCACCCCCAAACCATCCCCCCACTCCCACGGAAAAGCAGTTTTCCATGAAACTGGTCCCTGGTGCCAAAGAGTTTGGCAACTGCTACCCTGGAGGGCCTCAGGGGTCTGGTGAAGGGCTCATGCTAAGAAGAAAGAAAGTAAAAGCACTAGTTAACAGGGTAGTTAAACTTCACTTTCCACCTCTGTCTTAACAACTTGAACTTGGGCTCAAGCAGCAGTGGAGGTGATCTGCAGGAGGTCTGACTGCAGGTAGCCATCGCCAGGTTGTAAGGACTGCGTGAAACTCACAGCAGCTGTCAGATGCTGATGTGACGGGTTACCTGGGGCCGGCAGCAGGATGGAAGGAGGGACAGCCAAGGCTCTCAGACCCACTGCTCTTAGTCATAACAATGACTGTTAGCAAGTAATAAAAGAGCTTTTCATCAACCATCAACCGTGGAATAATTGGAAACATATTTTTGTGAGGAAAGAAGAGGTAATGGGATTGTGCCGTCGTCGTAGGAAGTAAGGAGCTGAAAACAATTGCTTCTTTAATAGGAGTTCAGAGACTGGCGCTTCGACCTTGCAGTCTGTGTGGTTTACGGGAGAAAGTGGGAACCAGCCCGCTGATCGAATGCTTCGTAAACTCTCCCCCTGACTTATGGTTTCTAAGACAGACGCGGTACATACTGGCTGCATTTGGCTTCATGCTTCAAAAGTTTAAATAAATAATCCTTCACTTCAATTCCGCAGCTATCAGGGAAAATGATATTGTTTTTACTCATCCTGCAAGGGGAGGCACTTCTGAAGTGTCCACGCTTTCAAGCAGAAAGAGAGCATTTCTGCCAATGAAGCGTGGAGTGAGGTCCCGAGTCACCAGCCGAACTTTTTATCACAAAGGAAAGATGAATGCTCCCATCTAAGTCTCGGCTGCTTGCTATTTTTCCTATATATGGTCAGTGGTTTCCATAGAACCGAGTGTGAGAAAGGCTTTAGATAATGATGTTTTCTTCTCTTGGCTAACTGAAAGTTTTTGATATTTAGGTGAAAAAGTCAGAATGCTTTGTTGGATGGGTTGTAAAATTCATGAGGGAGCAGCAAATTCACACTGGTGTTGAGCAGCCTCGAGGGGCCATGGCAAGGTTACTGTACTTAGGAAGAAGGGAAATGAATGTTCTTTTAAAATTCCGCAAAGTCCCTTTCATAAAAGTGTATTAATCCCCATTAAAAAACACAACTTGATAACTTTGACTTCCTTTGGCAAAATAACCGTGAGAGTTTGCTATGAATTGGACATCAAAGAACCAATAAATTTAATGAGTAGTTTTCAACACTAAAGGCTCACTAGCCAGTACGTTTCACTATTACTATGTCCATGTTAAGACAAAAATAATCTCTTGTGGAGATGCTTCTCAAGCCTTAATACAAAGAATATGCCCGTGACCTGTCTTACAAATAGGTAGGCTAGCGATATAAAGGCTTGTGGCCAGGAGTATGGCTCACAGTGCCTAGAATGTTGTCATTAAAGATCAATTGCTTTCCGCTAAAGTCTTTTCTAGACTCTCTGCTCTGCAAATGCAAAGGATACTATGTAAAGTTACACATTATCCGAGTACTTTTCTCTGGGAAAATGGGAAGGCTGTTTGGAAGCTTTGAAAGAAATAGGGGTAAAGTGAGTTTGAAAGTTTGGGGAAGAGCTCAGCAGCTGAAGGGATAAGCTACATCCTCTTCAAGTCTTTCATAGGATGCTCAGAATCTTCCCACTATCTCAGGGGTTGCAAATTCATGTGTCTATGGGGCATCTTAACTATTGCACCTTGAAGCATAAAATCCCACACCATGGAATATACCTTCCTTTTAAGAGACATGCAAGAATATGTCACATTACTGGTATCATATGAGGTTTCTTAAATTAATAGTCTTACAGAAGAAAAGAATTATTTCTTAGGTAGTCCCAGCAAAATTGAATCTAAGTAAGCCATTATATAACACATTTTTATCTCATATAACAACATAGAGTGTTGAAGGTAAGGTTCTTCCTATGTGAATTCTACCACGTCTTTGAGGGGAGACTGGGTGGGTTGTTCCGATCTGTGTGAGTGGAACTTCTCATTTGAAGCTAACGGGGAGACCAGAACTAGGAGAGAGAGTGGAGTTTAGAATCTTGTGAAAATCCTAAGTTCAAAAAGCCAGTAGTGGGATGTGCAAACAGAAGTTGTTGTTGTTGTTCAGTCGTTAAGTCATGTCCGACTCTGCGATCCCATGGACTGCAGCACACCAGGCCTCCCTGTCCTTCACTGTCTCCTGGAGTTTGCTCAGATTCATGTCCATTGAGTTGGTGGTGCCAGGCCTCCCTGTCCTTCACTATCTCCTAGAGTTTGCTCAGATTCATGTCCATTGAGTCGGTGGTGCTATATAGCCGTCTCACTCTCTGCCTGCCCCTTCTCCTCTTGCTCTCAATCTTTCCCAGCATCAGGGTCTTTTCCAATGAGTCAGCTCTTTGCATCAAGTGGCCAGAGTATTGGAGCTTCGGCTGGGTAGTGGTGTATACTGAAGTAGGGGTGTGGAGGCTTCTGCTGTTTGTGCTTTCCTTTCAGGAAGAGCTAGGGGGTGTGATGTGTAGTGGGTTAGGCAACTTAAAGGGCCAGAGTGGAAAGGACCATGGGACAATGAATACCCCAGTGTAATAGTAAGCATTTGATAAACATAGAAACTCACTGAAGTGAAGTGATCCACTTATTCTCAGCCATATGGATAGTATACATAGAGTAATAAGCAATTAAGCATTTTCAAAACTAATTTTATTTTTGGCTGTGCTGGGTTTTCATTGCTGCTCAAGGTTTTCCCTAGTTGTGGCGAGCAGGGGCTACTCTCTAGTTGCGGTGCACAGGCTTCTCACTGCGTGGCTTTCTTGCTGTGGAGCACTGGTTTTAGGGCACTTGGCTTCAGTATTTGCAGCTCCCAGGCTCTAGGGCACACGTTCAGTAGCTGTGGCTCACAGGCTAAGTTGCTCAGCAGCATGTGGGATCTTCCAGGGTCAGGGACCGAACTCGCGTCTCCTGCATTGGCAGGAAAATTCTTTATCACTGAGCCACCAGGGAAGCCCAGCAATTTAGCATTAAAGATGCAAAGTTCAGCCTCTAACTATAAACTAAGGAAATTCCAAAGCCGTGTATGTTTAACAATATCACAGAGTAGATAGGCAGCTTCATGATGTGATGTGTTGGATGGATGGATGAATGCATAGAAAACCTCTAACTCCCAAAACATTCCTCCCATTTGCCATTCTACCATTATAGATTCCTTCCTTGGCCAACATATCACCACAAACAGCCTCTTTACATATGTAAATAAACCACGTTGAATATTAATATATTAGTTATGCAAACAAAGGTCATATCTGTAGAGCTGTGCAGTTTTCAAACTATCATCTTGTAAATATTCTGTATCACTTTTTAACATTTATGGGCAGAGATCAGGGAGGAAATGGGAGTTTTGATGGAGAGATAAGGGAGGATTAATTTGGGCGCAGAGGCCAGAGGTGACAGCTAGAGTGGAGAGACACATTAGAGGGCTCCAGGCATTGAGAGGGCACTTGGGACCAGCAGGGGCCTGGGCTGGCCAGGAGAGGGACCGCTGCCAGGTAACTTCACTACATCAGCATCTTTACACAAAGGTCTACAAGGTGCTTGCTGGCATTCTCTTTGCTGCTCGGATGTATGACTTTGATCTACTCTCTTAGTGAGTTTAGCAGCCGCACAGTCCTGCTATTTCTGCAGGCAAAAGCTTCATATATTGATTTCCAGTGACAAAAATCTTGTAACATGTTTTGTTGTTTTGGAAGGATATGGTGGGGAGTTACAGAATGATAGCTACAACCTTGGGATTTAGTGACTTAATTCAAGAATTTTTCTTTAGCAATATATGCTTTGAATTTAAAAGATAGCTTGTATGTATTATCTCCTTACTTTAGTTCCACTGACGTACTCTCTAAATTCTAGATATTGGCAGGCATTTGTGGGGGGCGCTTTTCACAATAAAGAGTCAAATAAAAACTCTACTTTAAAAAAACATAATGTGAGCCTTAATAAGGGATAAACCATTTAACTGGAGAAAAGACAAAGAAGAAAAGTGTAATAACCATGAGAAGCAATTTTTGGTTTGGTGGATTTTTTAGTGCTGTGGCTTCAAATGAATTTCAAAGTAAAGATGACTTTGGACAGTTGACCAAATGGACTGTGTGAGTTTACATATTGATTTGGTAGCGATGATAGTCTTGTTAGAGCCAGACTGAAGGGGTTGGGTCACATTCCTTCCATGACATTTTAACGAGCGGTTTAGGGAGTGTGGCTGGTGTGGTGATAGTAAGTGGGGAGAAGTGGCAAAGATTAACTCACTATTCATTTGCCCGAGTGCAGAATTTGATACCTCACTGTGGCTGGTACTGTCAACACAATGGTAGAAAGTATAAATTAGATGATGCTCTACAATATCTTGTATGTAACAACTTCACTTACTGATTAAAGTGTTTCTTAAGGGTTTCAATTGTTAATAATAGTCCTTTCCCAAATTTTCCTATAAGGCTCCTGTATGGTTAACAGTATATTTGTGTTTTTGTCGAGCTATAATGTACCTACCATGAAATTTATCCTTTTAAAATGTGCAATTCAGTAGATATTTTTTCCAAAGACCTGTGCAACCATTACCCTTATATAATTCCAGAACAATTTCATCACTCCCAAAAAGAATACCCGTTCCCCATTAGCAGTCACTCCCCAAGTGTTTTTACAGTATTTAGTTGACCTACAAATAAAAGAGTAGAAGAGGTTGTTCAGGAATATATCACCCATGAGAATCAGGGACTTAAGATGGACTCTTCAGATGTGTGAGGATTCCACTCTCTGATGAGCCAGCTTGTGGCCTGCCCTTGATTTTTTTGATTCTGGCCCAATTTTTTTTTAACTGCATGCAAATCTCAGCTGCTGTCAGAGTAGAGAAGAGCAATCTGGATAGTGAACAACTAAAAGTGTGAGATACGCAGTGGTGTACAAAGTTTTATATATCATTTTACATCACTCTCGTTCAAAAAAATCTTCCTTGGATTTTGATTTATTTTACTAGTTAATAATAATAAAACTTTAATAACCTACTTACAAAGCCATGGATAGCACTTTAGAAATAGTGAGTAAAGAATCTAAAATAATATCTGGCCCCCAAACCACTAAACAAACCATGACTACTGTTCCTAACGATGATTTGTGCCCCCGTGTAATGTTTAATTCATAGTTATCAAAGGACTTTGTAAACCATTCATTATCTATTTTCAGGGGAATTCAGTAAAACTCTCTGGCAGGCTACAGTCCACGGGGTCGCAAAGAGTCAAACATGACCAAGCTTTTAAGTACGTCAGTAAAACTCTGAAAAATTTTGTGTTATTGCATGCTTAGTTGCTCAGTCGTGTCCAGCTCTGTGACCCTGTGAAATGTAGCCTGCCAGGCTCTTCTGTCCATGGGATTTTCCGGGCAAGAATACTGGAGTGGGTTGACATTTCCTTCTTCAAGGAATATTCCCGGCCCAGGGATCGAACCCATGTCTCTGATGTCTCCTGCATTGCAGGTGGCTCCTTTACCCACTGAGCAGAGAACCTTACAATATGCTACCAGTATATCATTGTTAGTGCAAGCCACAATCTATTGTCGTATAATTAACAGTGGATGTGGCCCAGTGGTAAAGAATCTACTGTGCAATTTCAGGAGACATGAGACCCAGGTTTGATCCCTAGGTCAGGAAGATCCCCTGGAGGAGGATATGGCAACCCATTCCAATATTCTTGCCTGGAGAATCCCATGGACAGAGGAGACTGGAGGGCTAAACGTCGCAAAGGGTTGGACATGACTGAGCGACTGAATACACACGTACACCTATCGGCTATACTGTTGATCCCTTGGATTGACTATACTAGCTAAACAGATATTCTTCCCTGGTGACTCTAAATGCTCTCCAAAAAGCAGCTTTCCCAGAAAGAGACAACTATTTCAGTTCTAACTTGTTCTTCCTTCCCTTGCCCTACCCCATTCTCCATCTTTTTGTTTGTTTTCTTTGCTCTTGTTGCTGAAGTCCTTTGAATTTATGTCTGACCTTGGTTGTTTTGGTCTGTGATTAGTTCAAACAATATGATCTAAGGTTTATAGTATGCAAAAGCATTTAGAAATTTTACAAAAAGTTAATTTCTTGAAAGATTTAAAAATTCTTTCCACTTAGGTTTTTCCAGTATAACATAAATGTTCTTGAAATTTTTTCTTCCATTAGGCTAGGTATTCATCTATGAAGTGAAGTGGAAAACTGAGGTCATCGCTTTTGATCTCTACTCTTGAAAATACAGAAAACAGGAAGAGAAAACTGGGATATCAGTTTTCCACGTTTCTAAATTAGTATATCTTTTACTAAAAAGAAAAAAGAAGAAAGAATTCATAAAATGGAGCCCACAATAGTAGATTATAAGTTAAATGATTATTTTTTAAGTTTGGAGAAATTTTCAGTTTATATCTTGACTGAAGGTTTAAGAATTATCCATCGCTAGCTGTATATTCAGTCTGAATGATAAAGGAATGAGTTGGTATTGGAGAAAGAATTCTCCTGGATTAGTGGCTAAGGCCACAAGATATCTTGGGAACATACACGATTAATCCACATTTCCTCCCATTCTTCTTTGAGAACACAACTGTGCTTTGAGTAAATTTGTGTACATCTTATCAGAGGCATAGCTGAGTATCTTTTTTTCTTCTCTTTTAACAGTACAGCTGTGGGTTTCTGGATGATGGTTGATGAATGAAAGCAAAATTTATGTAAGTACAGAAGCTACTCAACTGAATCTGTGTGTGGGAGAGGGGTCAAGGTTATTGGTAGAAAAAAAAAGAGAGAAAGAGCTAGTGTGAAAGTGAATAAAATAATTTTCTCTTGACCCAAGACAAAGATTGTGTTCAACATCATGCATGTTTTAGTCAGCTAATGTTTGTTGTTGTTTTTAATTCTCCTGGTTGCATTTCTTGAAGAAGGGCAGTATATGTGGCTGTCAAATTTTTAAAAGTTTTCTGAAAAGGATTTTGGGTCATTTCATGGAGTTTTAAGAGACCCCACAGGAACCTCATTGAAACTCCTAGGATATGGCATTTAAACTTGGAAGAGATCTACTCCTTGCTACTCAATGTGATTCAAAGGCTAGTAGCATAGAATATCACCTGGGAGCTTGTTAGAGATGTAGAATTTCTAGCCTCACATCTGAACCCCTAAGTCAAAGCTACCTTTTAAATGAGACACCGAAGTAATTTACATGTACATCCATTAAAGCATGAGAGACTCGGATGTCGTCCATTTCTTTCCCCATGTAGGAACGAAATGGAATGAATGTCAGTATATCTGAAGATGATGAAATTATGACTATGATGATGGGTAAAGAAAGGTTTAAAGTTTCTATTTTAAGTGGGAAGATAACATTATAAACCAACACCAATCTACCGAACAAAACCCACAACAAAATGGTGGGAAATCAAAGAAGATGAATGTAGAAACTTTAACAGGAAGAATTCAGAGAAGCATCAAGACAACATCAAAAGCAATGAACAGCTGGAGGTGGGGGGTCAGGATACAGGCCAGATCGGGAATCACTGTTCCCAGGGAGCGGAGTGACCTAAGCATGATTCTATACGTTTAGAAGACAGGGGACAGTTCCCTGATGATTTTCAAACAGTCCTGGGCCTGTGGTTTTGTTGGTGGAAATTCCTAACCTGGGAGTCTACAAGAGAAGCCTGTAATAATACTGAAGTGTTTGTTTGTTTTAGCACAATTTTGTTTGAAGCAAGTAAGCTTTGTTTTGCGACTGCTGTAGCAGGTGTTTTTCTTAATCTTTCTTTTTTTTTTTTTTTTTTTAAGGAGAACTGCTGAGTTCAGAGGAAATGAGTACTCTTTTATTTAAATTTCCTGAGATTAGAGGAAGAACATATTGCCAAACAATGCCTCTTCACTTCAAAACCTCTCCTCATAAATTATTTGAGGATATCTTATTAAAAGTCTGTAAAATTTCCTATTAAGAATGGTTGATTGCAGTCCAGATCATCATAGCTTTGGTGCTTTCCCTGAAATACCACAGCTGTCGGGAAGAAATATATTTTGAGACAAAAGGTTTTGTTTCCCCAGCAATAAATTATTTTAGTGATATCTCAAGATAGATAAAACTTTCACTTATGTTTGAGTGAAGGAAGATCCTACTGATAACTTGTTTAAAAAAATCTATAAAAAGAATATGAGAATGTAGATGTAGATAGCAAATTAAAATCAGACTTCCTTTAAGTTAGCAAAGCAATTATTTGTAAAGCCAGTGAAGATTATTATTATGGATAATGAAATGATTTACTGGAATATTTGGAATGACATTCAATATGGCCACATCTCTGCACAACCTCAAGTTGGTATTTTCAACTTTAACCTTGAAGCCATTAAGAAAAAAAAAACAACAACTCTGCTCTAGTAATATTTTATGTAAATTGCTAAACAAAAACCTTGCCTATGGCGATGTGGATCCTAAATGAGATAGGAAATGCCTTGTCTGCAGTGCTGATGTAATAATCCACTGATTTCATTGCAGATGAGCTCTTTAAAACAAAGCTCTTCTCCCTAATTCTTTTGGTTCACCCTCTGTCAGCTGTTTCCCCCCATCCCTAAACAAGGAGAATCTTCCTTTACATAGTCGTAAGGAAAGGTATCAATATTCTGTCAAAGACATTTGTTTTCAGAGTTGCATCATTACTGGAAGTAAGGGTGTACGTTGAGCAAGTTGCTAAAGATTTCTAATGTTGTTTATTTCCTGGGCTCATAAGACACTTTGTGGGCCAGCAGAACATTTTATTTTGTTTTCAACTCTGATGTAAAATCAATGAGGAAAATTTGGTATGTCTTCACTATTTCCAGAGTGATGTTAATTAAGAAATTTGCAGTCCATTTTTCATCTAGACCCTGAAAGCATTTCTGCTGACTTCTGGCAAATGCAGACCTTTAATATTTAAGTGATGGATATTAACAGAAGATAGAGTTGGGAGGTTTGAGACTTCACATAACTCAATAATGATATAACTCACTGACTAATGATCACAGCAAAGTGGTACAAAATGCTACTAAACACTAATAAAACAATAACTCTAAATGTGTGATAAAATAATCCTATTATTCATTCATTTGTTTTTAGTTTAGAGATGATAAATAAATTGTGTTAATGTACTTTTTTGAAATTAAAAAACTGAGGGCTCCTTTGTAACTTTTTAAAATAGGAAACTATGTGTCTCAACTCTGTATGATTTCAATACCTTCAGTCTATGAAATTTTTGTACCTTGTTTTGTCCCAGATATGTTTCAGTGTCTCCTAGTTTATGTTCTATGGGAACTTGAATAGAATTTTCATCCTACTATTGTGTGAAAATCGTATACCTCTTAATTATGTTGAATTGATTCATGGTGATTTTCAGGTCTGCTATATCCTTCTACTTTTCTGTATATTCATTTTATTAATTTTTGAGAGTTCGATGTTGAAAAACCAACTAAAATCTTAATTTATCTACTTAAAAAATTGTTGTAATATGTAGTGGAACTATGTATAACTCTGTTCTGCATTTTCTAAGTCTCCTATAAATGTGTTATTATACTTCCATAATATAAAAAAAAAGAAAGAGAAAAAAATATGTGTCTCAAAAGTACATACTTGCCCTTTCATAGAGTACCTGAAATTAAAAATGATACAGCTCTCTGGGTAGTAGAGTAAATATTATCATCAATTTTATTTATATTTGAACAAGCTCGTTTTGCCTCGAATAAAGAATCCGCACATAGTAAGTGCATGCTGCCTTCTGCATCCTGCAGTTGTTAAAAGAACATTAATCATTTAAACAAGGTCACAAGCAACAAAGGCCAAAGAGGGTTCAAAGTTTACAGGTCCAGGCATTTATCAGGTAGAAATAGGCTACATTTCAATATTTTGTAAAATACCTTTTTATGAAAAAGCTATCAGTCATAGTATAGCTTGGCAAAACTCTGGTTATTCCAGTGAACAGAATGAATGATGACAATGAATCAAGAACCCCTTTATGAGTTTATGTTTTTTGCAGGACCACCATGGCTTGAACACACGTTTTTGATTTCTAGAAGGATGTGATTATGATGTGGGAATGGCTTCCTCCCTTTGGCAAAAGCAAAAGATATATCAAACTGGCCTCCACTTCTGATAGGCAGATTAGGATCAATTGGTTAAGGAAATCACAGAGCTGGTACCACTAAATACCATGAAAATTATTGTTTTCCACTGACTTTTGTGATACTTTAGATTATTTTTTATGGGAGAGGTATAAAACAGAATGCTTTGGTTTGTGTTTAGCTTCGGCTTGTATTTTACCATTTGATGGTGTCTTGAAAATGGATGTAGGTGTGTTGCATTTAGTCTGTGTATTTTCCCGATTTGTTATTGGCTTTTTCATATTCATTTGAAATGTTGATTTTAGGGACTTCAAATCTTTCAAGTTCAGAGAAGAAACAAATTCTTCTTTTCCCAATATAAGAAACTTTGAACTTAAATGGAGACAAGCCCTTTGGTATCTGGGTAATTTTCTAGCAGCTTTATTGAGATGTAATTCACACGCCATACAATTCATCCATGTAAGATGTGCAGTTCCGTGGTTTTTGTATGGTCACAAGGTTGTGCGACCCTCACAGCAATCAGTTTTACAACAGTTCACCTTTCCAAATGGAAACTGTACCCATGAGCAGTCAGTCCCTATTTTCTTCCAAACACCCCGGCCTTAGGCAACCACGAGTCTACTTTTTGTTTCTATAAATGTGCCTCTTCTGGATGTTTCATATAAATGGAATCATACAATATGTGGTTGTTTGTGACTGGCTTCTTTCACTTAGTATAACATCTTCAAGTTTCATTCACACTGTAGCATGTATTAGTATTTCATTCCTTTTCGTGGGCAAATACTATTTCATTTTACGGATATGCTACATTTTGTCTACCCATTCATCAGTTGACAGAAATTTGGGTTATTTCCACTTTTTTTGGCTATGGTGGCTCATGCTGCCGCTAGCCTTTGTATGCAAGTGTCTGTGTGAACATGTGTTTTAATTTCTTTTAGGTATATAACCAGAAATGGAATTTCTGGGTCATATGATAACTCAATCTTTAACATTGTGAGGAGCTGCCAAAGTGTTTTCCAAAATGGTCACACCATTTCTGCATTCCTCTAAGCAAGGTATGAGGGTCCTGATATCTCCACATACTTTCTAAAACTTCTTATTACAGTCTTTTTATTTTAGCCTCCCTGAGTTTAATTTGTATCATTGTTACAAATTAACAATGACATTACAAATGTCAGAATTAGACACTGAAAAAAGTGTTATATTTAAAAAGTATTTGATTAGTAGAAAAAATACTTAATGAAATAATTAGACAAAAAAGTATTTAACAGAGATAGAGCAATTCAATTTATAGACTACTTTTAACTTTTTGAGAGTTTTCCTATCTTTCGGTATACTATACAGGATTAAAACCCCACTTCTAGAGTTATGTAACTACACCCCCATCCTCATGAGCCCCAGAGTTTTCTGTAGTAGTCACAGGAGAGAGGTTACAGGATGGGCCAGATAATATGATGGGTAGATGGAAACAGTATGAAGTGCTTCATACATGCTGTCAACCAGGCTGAGTCAATACTGTGTCAACATTTTGTCAAAAATATAAATTAAATCACTAAAAAATTTAGCTAAATAAGATGCTTAGGTTCTAAGAAAGCATAATTTTCATTGCATATGTAGTCTTCCTTCATAAAAATGGATCATAATTCATTTAAACTTTCCTAATTTGGGGATGTGTAGGCAATCTCCAAACTTCACTAGGATAAATAATGCTGCAATGGATAATACAGCAATTTCTCTCATGCCAAATAAAGAACTGATAGACTGAATTTCCCATTGCTGGCTTTGGCTTCATGGAGATCCAGTCTGAGATTATCTCGAGATTGTGTGAAGTTGATGCAAAGCAGACGGAGCTTCACTTAGCAAGGGGCTCATCCGAAAGACCCCTGTGAGCCCACTAAACAGGGGCATTCCAAGAACTCAATTTATCTGTCTTAAAAGGTTAAGCTCTCATGTTGACCCTGCCAAGATTCAGACCTATGCTCCCAAGAAGGCTACATGTTCTGAGACTGCTGTAGGCCCCGAGTAGCCATTCTCTTCAACTATACCAGTGCGATTTCTTTATCCTCAAGGCTGGAAGGCAAGGATTCCGTGACCTAATGGAAATTTCTCTTCCCGTTTGAGACTATGCAAAAAAAAGACCTCTTTCTTTTTCCAAAGAAGTAGACTTTACTATGGTGGAAAGACTTTTTGAAAAAAGGCACATAGAGACAGCAGAAATAGTATGTTACACTTCAACATATAAATCAAATCCAAGAAGTAGCATACTAAAGTGAAGTGAGTACGGGATAGGAGTCAGAAAAACTTGAGTGAAGTCATCCTGTCTCTTACTATCTGTGTGACTTTGGATGAATCACTAAACTTCTCTGAGCATCTCCTTTTTAACAAAATGCAAGAGTTTGGTTCGATTGCTATAGACTTTTCTACCTCCAAAGCTCTATGCTTTCCAAAACAAAAATATTATTAAACTAAGAAGTGCAGGTAAATTTCTGAAGACTGAATGATGGTGGTGTACGTGACCAATTCTAATTTGTGTGTCTGTTGTGGATGTTACACAGTAGGATTTGTTCATTTTTTACAGTTTATAAAATAGTTGTATACATTCTGTGATTTGATCACTTCTCAGCAAGAGAGTTCCAGAAAAACATCTATTTCTGCTTTATTGACTATGCCAAAGCCTTTGACTGTGTGGATCACAATAAACTGTGGACAATTCTGAAAGAGATGGGAATACCAGACCACTGACCTGCCTCTTGAGAAATCTGTATGCAGGTCAGGAAGCAACAGTTAGAACTGGACATGGAACAACAGACTGGTTCCAAATAGGAAAAGGAGTACATCAAGGCTGTATATTATCACCTTGCTTAGTTAACTTATATGTAGAGTACATCATGAGAAATGCTGGACTGGAAGAAACACAAGCTGGAATCAAGATTGCCGGGAGAAATATCAATAACCTCAGATATGCAGATGACACCACCCTTATGGCAGAAAGTGAAGAGGAACTAAAAAGCCTCTTGAAGAAGGTGAAAGAAGAGAGTGAAAAGTTGACTTAAAGCTCAACATTCAGAAAATGAAGATCATGGCATCCGGTCCCATCACTTCATGGGAAATAGATGGGGAAACAGTGGAAACAGTGTCAGAATTTATTTTTCTGGGCTCCAAAATCACTGCAGATGGTGACTGCAGCCATGAAATTCAAAGATGCTTACTCCTTGGAAGAAAAGTTATGACCAACCTAGATAGCAGTAGCAGCAGGAAAAGCAGACATTACTTTGCCAACAAAGGTCCGTCTAGTCAAGGCTATGTTTTTTCCTGTGGTCACGTATGTATGTGAGAGTTGGACTGTGAAGAAGGCTGAGCGCAGAATTGATGCTTTTGAACTGTAGTGTTGGAGAAGACTCTTGAGAGTCCCTTGGACTGCAAGGAGATCCAACCAGTCCATTGTGAAGGATCTTAGCCCTGGGATTTCTTTGGAGGGAATGATGCTAAAGCTGAAACCAGTACTTTGGCCACCTCATGTGAAGAGTTGACTCATTGGAAAAGACTCTGATGCTGGGAGGGACTGGGGGCAGGAGGAGAAGGGGACGACAGAGGATGAGATGGCTGGATGGCATCACTGACTCGATGGACCTGAGTCTGAGTGAACTCCGGGAGTTGGTGATGGACAGGGAGGCCTGGCGTGCTGCGATTCATGGGGTCGCAAAGAGTTGGACACGACTGAGCGACTGAACTAAACTGAACTGAACAGTTCTTTTTACTTAGAGAAACTAAGCAACTTGCCCAAAGTCATACATCTACTCAGTGACATGGCCCAGGGCTCCAGCCCATGTCTGCCCTATCTAAAGTCCATGTTCTTTCCCCCGCCTCACTATTCCCCCAACCCCCATGCATCAACTGCTTTATATTTCAGGCACACTGAGGAACCATTAAAAAGGTGAATTTTGATACCAGATTCTTATGTGTGTGGGAGAGGGGAACACTGGATGTATATAGAGTTTCCATTGGTGGACAAAGTTGATACCTTTTCTTAATCCAGTCACTCCCTCTGATTACCACCCTCTCTCACCCTCAGTTCTATCATGGCCAAGTCCTTAAACATCATTTTTTCACTTCACCTTCGTTCCTTGGGCACTACAGTCTGACTTCTGCTCCCATCACTTGTCTTGGTAAGGTGGTCTGTGGCAGTTTGGCAGGAAGGGTCCCAGCCGACAATAGTGCTCCCTTCTCTAACTCAACCCGAGTACTCGGAAACAGGTCCACACTGCCATTCTACACGAGGTTATCAAACCCCACAACAACAGCTGATCATTTAAGAATAGATTCATGACCTGATGGGCTTCTCAGGAGCCTCAGTGATAAAGAATCCAGCTGACAGTGAAGGAGACATGGGTTCAGTCCCGGGGTTGGGAAGATCCCCTGGAGGAGGGGCAACTGATTCCAGTATTCCTGCTGGGAATATCCCATGGACAGAGGAGCCTGGCAGGCTACAGTTCATGGGGGTTGAAAAGTGCTGGACACAACTGAATGACTGAGCACATATACACATGACCTGACCTGGGCCAGTGTCCCAGAACTTTGAAACTTGAAAAGAAATCCAGAGGCCTGGAGTAATTGGAGCTGAGCTGGTAAATGGGAGTGTGCTGGGAACAGAGGACTCCAGATGCTCCTGCATAAATTCCTGCAGTTGCCTTGATTCAACTCTTCCTCTGACATTTTACCAGCTTCCCAGGTGGCTCAGTGGTAAAGAATACCCCTACCAATGTAGGAGACATAAGAGACATCAGTTCCATCCCTTGGTTGGGAAGATGGCATGGCAACTCACTCTAGTATTCTTTCTTGGATAATCCTATGGACAGAGGAGCCTGGTGGGCTAGAGTCCGTAGGGTCGCAAAGAGTCAGACATGACTGAATCAACTTTGCGTGCTGACTTTTTACAAGACTGCTTTCGTTGCTTAAATTGCTTACCTAGGCTTCCCACCCAGAGACTCTTGATCAACACATTCATCAGTAATCCTTATTCCCTTTAAATTCAATGGACACTGTTGTTAGTTCCCTTTCTTGAAGCTCCCTGTTGGTCTTCATGACATTCCCTTCCCATTCTCTTCCCTCTTCTTGGATGACACCTTCTTGCTTTCTTCAGGGGGTCCTCTCCACCTTCTCTGCTCCCTAGGCGCCATCCTTAGATTCTGTTGCTCTGCTTATTCTAAATTTTCACTTGGGTGATCTGACTACTCCCATGGCTTCAGCTGCCTGCATGGGGCTCCACTCTAGCTGTCCTAAAATATTTTTCCTTAAATAAGTTGTCTTCCCTCTCTAGTCTCCCGGCCTTGGCTTACGCCCTACAGAGGCTGCCACCAGCTCCCAGTCCATTTCCTCTGGACAGCTCTTTTGCATCCTTGTGGATTCAGCATGGATTTTATTTCCCACAGCAGAGATCTTGCAATTCTTTTGCTCTCAATAAGTACCGAATTCACTTAAAAAACTATGCACGTCCTTGCACAAATTATGCTGACCATCAGAAAGTGTTATCATAAGTTTAGAAAGTTGCAAATGAGTTAATTTCTAGTTTACTGGAAACACTGACATTTTAAAACAAAACTGGACTTTAAATATTTTAAATACTTCAGTGATTTGATACTTTTCATCACCCTCTTAAAGATGGAACCACTCTTTAATAGTTTGAAATTTTGTATCATTTCGCTTTCCCTTTGTATTTATATTTTCATCCTACTTCTCACCTCCATGTAAATTATTTTAATCTTGAAAATCTTTCATTGATCAGTCTCTCATAGCTCTTTGCCACATAAATATGTAAATAAATTGAAATTTTAAAAGTCCCATGATCACAAAATTTTGTTACATTTTTTCCTTCTGGATTGAGTTTTCATTACAATTACATAGCACATGGCAGCACACAATAAAGCAAAAGATTATAAAATATATTACAAGTTTTGATAAATAATTATTAACCCCAGAAGTAAATGATTAATGAGACAGGCCTTCATAAAATTGATTTATATATCCACGGATCAGTTCAGTTCAGTCGCTCAGTCGTGTCCGACTCTTTGCAACCCCATGAATTGCAGCACACCAGGCCTCCCTGTCCATCACCAACTCCCAGAGTTCACTCAAACTCATGTCCATCAAGTCGGTGATGCCATCCAGCCATCTCATCCTCTGTCGTTCCCTTCTCCTCCTGCCCCCAATCCCTCCCAGCATCAGAGTCTTTTCCAATGAGTCAATTCTTCGTA
>NW_011495081.1:6938781-6938865 GCF_000754665.1 Bison bison bison | reverse complement strand
ACAGGGACACGACTGAGCGACTGAACTAAACTGAACTGAACAGTTCTTTTTACTTAGAGAAACTAAGCAACTTGCCCAAAGTCA
>NW_011495081.1:6927951-6938681 GCF_000754665.1 Bison bison bison | reverse complement strand
TCGTATGAGGTGGCCCAAGTACTGGAGTTTCAGCTTTAGCATCATTCCCTCCAAAGAAATCCCAGGGAGATCCTTCACAATGGACTGGTTGGATCTCCTTGCAGTCCAAGGGACTCTCAAGAGTCTTCTCCAACACCACAGTTCAAAAGCATCAATTCTTCGGCGCTCAGCTTTCTTCACAGTCCAACTCTCACATCCTTACTTATTACCCAAATGAGATAACATTTCTGCATCAATTCTATTCCAATTTTTTTTTACACGTAAGCATTGCAAAATCTCAATCACATACAGAATCAAAGTGTTATTAAGGCAGTGTCATATTGACTCTTTGAGCCCTCCAAAATGACTGTTTAAAATGACAATTATCTAGCATAAAAATTATTTAAGACTTTCTTTTGTTTAACAACTCTATTATATGCTCCCTTAATTTTGTAAAAGGATTTGTGCTTCAGTTAGTGGAGTAATTTGTCTTCTCAATTCCTAGAGCATAAACCCAAAGTTTTTAGCAAAACTTACTGAATGACTCTTAATTATATCACTTACTTTTTCACCAAGCTGTATCTTATTTAACCCTCTATGTTCAGAAAGATTTGGGGAATATATTAAAAAAAAATTGATTTCAAAACTCCTTTGTTGATACTTTTTTTTCTTTGCTAAATATTTCCACATGCTTAAAATACATTTTTATCAAATCCTAGGAGCTTCCAAATATAATCATTCAACTTATGGAAAATATATAAAATACAACCTATCTGGCATATACTTTGGCCACCTGATGCAAAGAACTGACCCATTGGAAAAGAACCCGATGCTGGGAAAGATTGAAGGCAAGAGGAGAAGGGAACTACAGAGGATGAGATGGTTGGATGGCAACACTGACTCAATGGACATGAGTTTGAGCAAGCTCCAGGAGTTGATGATGGACAGGGAAGCCTGGTGTGCTGCAGTCCATGGGGTCACAAAGAGTCAGACACAACTAAGGGACTGAACTGGCATAAACAATCTTCACTCTTAAGGGAGATGCATTTGGTCTTTCTATGTGGAAAGAAATTAATTGTTTTATGGTCTGTTTGGCTTCGGGTTATGTGAGTGTGTGTGTGTGTGTGTGTGTGTTTTTAAATAACATCATAACCGACCCAGTTATTCTGTTAATGTCCACATTTCCCTGACTTTGCAGCATCTTGTGTCTTGCTGGTATTTCTGAAGGGCAATTATCAACTGGAAATTGAACAGAAGAATGAATTCATTCAATCTGCAAATTATTTTTAAAGCTATTTTCTTTGTACATGTTTATTGTATGGTTTATTTCTTTCAGTTAAGACTGGGTAAAAAATTAAATTAGATGCAAGAATAGAATTGTATTGATCATATGTTGATGGATAAGTTATACTGATTGCATGACAACCAGCCTCAAATAATCAGAATACTTACAGTTACTAGGTACTCAATAAATGCTTTGCTGAGGAAATCAATAATGAATGGGGAAAGAAGTCCCAAACAAATGTTAATAGTTGCTTGAAATTTTCCAGTAATCTATGTCCACTTCTGAAATTTCTCCTGTTTCTATTTCTCTTAAAAAGAAAATTAACGTCAGCAACTCAAATTTAATAAGTTTCTACTAGGTGTCAGGCACTGTTTTAAGTGTTTTGCCTGTATTAATTTAATTGTCACACTGCTATTGGGTTGCTATAAAAATTAAAAGTGTATAAAGTTCTTACACAAACAGAAATCTGTATCTAATATTAAGAGATTTAGTTGATATCTTTCTAAATTTTATTTAACTGGGAAATGATATTATTCCCCAATCCTCTAAGAGTACAAGTTACATATGTCTGCAGTTGTTACAAAAGCCTCTCATTTTATTTTATTTTTTAACTTTTTTTTTTTTTGAGTCACACCTTGGGGCTTTCAGGATCTGAGTTCCCTGCCTGACCAGGGATTAAACCCAGGCTCTGACAGTGAAAGTGCCAAATCCTGACCACTGGACCACAAGGAAATTTCCAGAAGCCTCTGATTTTTAAATAACCAATTCAAATCCTTCCAGAACCTGTGCTGATAAGCCAAACTCTGTTTGTGTGGCATTTTGAAGTATTCACTTTTTTTCTACATAAATAGGATGCAACCAGGCACATTTAAACTGTCCAGTTAAATCTCCCGTGTCTGAAATAGTTGTTTTAGACATCTGACCCTCTGAATCTGCTCACAGTGGCCACGTGTGCCATCGTCCTCAACTTGCCTAGAGAAAATGTACACATTTGCAAACTATGGAAACTCTGGAAGTTGGCCGTTGACTCTTCACAGTTTGCATTTGTTGCTATTCATCTTTAAAACCTTAGTTATCTTACATCCTGTATGGATGGACAGCTCTACCCACAGAATATTTATCAAGGCCAGGCTATTGGGTGATTACTAAATTCCGTGACATCTCCTAAGGGTGTTTAACAGAGTAGAGCATTTTAGTTTCTCTTCTTAGCTGTTTTTGGTTCTCCTGGCATTGCCAAAGGGCAATCCTGCATCCATTCAAGGTTACGGGGTGTGAAATAATATTCTTGAGTACACAGCTCCAGTAGCAGTCCATTACTTATAAATTAGGGTGGCCGACAGTGTTGGTTTGCCTTGAACACTCTGAGTTTACGCCTCTTTTCCCAGCCTGCTGCCTAGTATTTGTACCAGGCGTTTCACGTTCTGATGGCATACTTTTATTAACAGTGGAATGAAAGGCTGGGATGTTTCTGACAGACTTCCACTTTATTCGAATTGAAATATAGTTGATGTCTATTGTGCAGTTTCAGGTGTTCTAAATAGTAATTTAACATCTGTGTGTATTATGAAATGATCGCCAAGCTGAGTCTGGTAACACTCTGTCTCCATACAGTTATTATGATATTATTGACCTATTCCTTACACTGTACATTACGTCTCTGTCATTTATTTATTATATAACTGGAGGCTTGCACCTCTTAATCCGGTTCATCCATTTCTCCCCACCTCTCCTCCATTCTGAAAACCCCCTGTTTGTTCTCTGTATCTATGAATCTGTTTTTGTTTTGTTGGTTTGTTTTAGATTTCACACTTAAGTGAGATCATGTGGTAACTGTCTTTCTCTTTCTGACATTTCACTTAGCATAATAGTTTCTAGATCACAAATGGCAAGATTTAATAATTTATGGCCTAGTAATAGTCCACTGAATATATCAGCCTCAGCCGATCCCATGAGAGTCCTGGCGCTGGGAAAGCCTGTCAGGGTTGCTTGAAATGAAGCCAGGTCTTTATTTTTCACCAACGTCTCCCATCCCCCTTACCAGTGACAAATTATAGGATGGAAACTGCCCCTGGGGCAAGAACATGACATTGGATAGGCAGCATGTTTCAGTGAAGGGCAATTCCTGGAGCTGGAACCAACTGTGAGCTGTCAACAGCCAACATTCCCAGCAGCCAGGGGAACCTTGCCACGGTCCTGCAGGAGGAATCTGGGTGGTACAGCATGCGGCATTCATGACAGCAACAATGAGAAGGAAGGAAGGAGGGAGGTGGGTTAGTTTTATAAAAATTACTGAGTTTTCATATTTCAAGAAAGTTGATCACCAAAGCTGTTGACCTAATCTAAAAGAGGTCATCCCACCTCCCCACAGCCCTGGCAAATGGAAATGTTTGAGCTGGATATTCTTATGGAAAAAATGAACCTCGTCCCTTACCTCAAACCATACATACAAAATTATTCATCATCATAGCAGAAACATCATAGTGAAGTGAAAGTCCCTCAGTCGTTTCTGACTCTTTGAGACCCCACAGACTGTAGCCTGCCAGGTTCCTGTGTACCATGGAATTCTCCAGGCAAGAATACCAGATCCTGCCAGGTTCCTCTGTACCATGGAATTCTCCAGGCAAGAATACCAGATTGGATTGCCATTCCCTTCTCCAGGGGATATTCCCAAGCCAGGGATTGAATCCAGGTCTCCCACATTGCAGGCAGGTTCTTTACAGGCTGAGCTACCAGGGAAACCAGGAAACATCATAACCCAAAAGTCAAAGTTAAGCCATAGAATCTTTAGAAGAAAATATAGAAGAAATTCTTTGTGACTTTGGGAAAGTAAAGATTTCTTAAAGAGGACACACATGCAAAGAACAAATCATACGAAAATTTGATAAATTTGATTTTGTTAAAATTAACACCTTCTCTTCTTCTTAAGCCACCGTTAAAGTAGACGTAACCACTGACTAGCAGACAATATTCACAATACGTATACCTTGCCAGAGACTTGTATCTAACACATATAATTAGTGTTTACAACTCAAGAATTAGACAAAACCCCAATTTAAAAGATGTGAACAGAAATTTAACTAAAGGAAACATATGAATGGCCAGCAAGCATGTGAAAAAATAGTTCCATTTGACAGGAGCAGAGTGGGTGTTCAAAAGAATAGAGTGGAAACTCATGAATATCCGATTATACTTTATTAATAAAAAATGTATTGATCCACAAAGAAATATGTTAAAATACATATATATATAAAACTTTATTTTTATGCACCTTTTACTCTCAAATAATGATCTGGATGATAAATTATGTGGTCACCTCACCTGTGAACGTAACTCCGACTTCCCTAGTTGGGTATCATGAGTCTCCACTCCCTTCTCTTGTTTTTATTGAGATATAGTTCCTGTACAATATTATATAAGTTACAGGTGTACCACATACTGATTCACAATCTTTAAAGGTTATGCTCCATTTACTGTTATTATAGAATATTGACTGTATTCTGTGTGCTGTATACTATATTCCTGTAGCTTATTTTATACATAATAGTTCGTATCTTTTAATCTTCTATCTCTGTCTTTTTTCTCCCTCTTTTCTTTCCCCAGTGATAATAACTAGTTTGTTCTCTATATCTGTGAGCCTGTTTATTTTTTGTTATATTCACTAGGAGAAGGAAATGGCAACCTACTCCAGTACTCTTGCCTGGAAAATCCCATGGACGGAGGAGCCTGGTAGGCTGCAGTCCATGGAGTCGCTAAGAGTCGGACACAACTGAGCGACTTCACTTTCACTTTTCACTTTCATGCATTGGAGGAGGAAATGGCAACCCACTCCAGTGTTCTTGCCTGGAGAATCCCAGGGACAGGGGAGCCTGGTGGGCTGCCGTCTATGGGGTCGCACAGAGTTGGACACGACTGAAGCGACTTAGCAGCAGCAGCAGCAGTTTATTTTAGTTTTTAAATTCCATGGATCAATAACATCACGCAGTATTTGTCTTTCTCTAATTTATTTCACTTAACATAATGCCCTCAAAGTCCAGCAATGTTGCTGTTAATAGCAAAGTTTCATTCTTTTTTATGACTGAGTAGTATTCCGTTGTGTATATTAATGCATATATTTACACCACGTCTTCATCCATTCATCTGTTGATGGAAACTTATTTTGCTTCTGTATCTTGGCAACTGTAAATAATGCTGCTATAAACATGGGGTGTATATATCCTTTAGAATTAGTGAGTTGGTTTTTTTTTCAGATTTTTTTTTTCAGATGAAGAATGAAACTGCTGGGTCGTGTGGTAGTTTTGGGCTCCCCAGGCGGCTCAGTAGTAAAGAATCTGCTTGCCAATGCAGGCGATGCCAGAGACGCAGGTTCGATATCTAGGTTGGGAAGATCCCCTGGAGGAGGAAATGACAACCCACTGTTAGCATTCTTGCCTGGGAAATTCTATGCACAAAGGAGCCTGGCAGGCTACAGTCCATGGGGTCACAAAGAGTCAGACGTGACTGAGCGACTATGAGTGCATGGTGGTTATAGTTTTTTGAGAAACTGTCGCTTCCTTCTTTTTGATACACATTCTGCTCCTGTCAAATGGAACTATTCACTTTTCTACAGGCAGGTCTTGCATTTTTCTGCATCTTTGCCTTGATTTCTGTTAGTTCCCAATCCTCAACCCCATTCCCATTTTCACACTTGTTTCCTACCACTTTTTTCAAGGACCCAGCTTACTCTTCTGTGAAGCCCTTTTCTCTAACCAGATCTCTGTTCCCTGCACTTTAATTAGTTTGGATGATTTATCACATTTTACATCTGTAGTTCTTTAAACGCATGTTTCACCTCCTCTTCTTACCTCCAAGTGCTTTAAGGTCAGAGGTAGTATCTTATTCATCTTTATATCACCCATAGTTCCTACAGTGTATGTACTCAGTAAACATTTGTTAAATAAATATGTGAAAAAATAAACAAACCAATGAACGAATGCTTTGTTTAGCATGTGTGGTGTACTGAAACAGACTTATAAGGCTTTTTTTTTTTTCATTGAATTTGTGATCATTGGTAAAATTGACAAATCCATTTTAGGATAAGGTCTGTGGATACAGAGTAGTTAAAAATCTTTCTTTCTCACACTTGTGATATCTTGCGATTAATCAGAATGCTTTTGACATCCTGCTACAAAAAGAAGAGGGAAATTCTGAAATGTGAAAGTTCTATTCAAAAGGTCTTGATCCATGGTTTGCCTGTCCCCAGGACAGCCTGTTCCAGAAGAATCAGGACTCCAGCCAACAGCTCAGATATTGACGTGTGATGCCCATTGTTTGAAGATTCTGCCCCCAAGCTTCTTCCATGAGGAAGAGCCAGGATTTTATCTGATCATCATTCAGGTTGATCTATAAAGGCACACGGACATCATGTTTCAGAATTTTTGAGTATGCTGGCCATCAGTTCAGTTCAGTTCAGTTCAGTCCCTCAATCGTGTCCAACTCTTTGCGACCCCATGAATCGCAGCATGCCAGGCCTCCCTGTCCATCACCAACTCCTGGAGTTCACTCAGACTCATGTCCATCGAGTCGGTGATGCCATCCAGCCATCTCACCCTCTGTTGTCCCCTTCTCCTCCAGCCCCCAATCCCTCCCAGCATCAGAGTCTTTTCCAGTGAGTCAACTCTTCGCATGAGGTGGCCAAAGTACTGGAGTTTCAGCTTTAGCATCATTCCTTCCAAAGAAATCCCAGGGCTGATCTCCTTTAGAATGGACTGTTTGGATCTCCTTGCAGTCCAAGGGACTCTCAACAGTCTTCTCCAACACCACAGTTCAAAAGTATCAATTCTTCGGCACTCAGCCTTCTTCACAGTCCAACTCTCACATCCATACATGACCACAGGAAAAACCATAGCCTTGACTAGACGGACCTTTGTTGGCAAAGTAATGTCTCTGCATATTGTCTCACACATAATACATGTTTGTGGTTCAAAAACTAATAATATGCTGCTGCTGCTGCTAAGTCGCTTCAGTCATGTCCTACTCTGAAACCCTAGCCCATCAGGCTCCTCTGTCCATTGGATTCTCCAAGCACGACTACTGGAGTGGGTTCCTTGCTCTCCTCCAGGGGATCTTCCTGACTCAGGGATCAAATCCGCATCTCTTAAGTCTACCGGCATTGGCAGGCAGGTTCTTTACCACCAGCATCATCTAATAATATGATAATATCAGCCCAATAATATGGTAGTCTCTCCTTCTCCAAAAGGAATACATTCCAACACCCCAATAGATGTCAGAAACTGCAGATAGTACTGAATACTATATATACCATTTTTTCCTATGTATATCTATTTATGATAAATTTTAATTTATGATTTTAGCATAGTAAGAGATTAACAACAATAATAAAACTGAACAATTATAATAATGTACTGTAAAACAGAATGTGGTCAACCTTGGAATATTTTAATGCCTCTTTATCTGTTGAGGATGTAGAATCAATAAAATCATGGGCTTTTTTTCTTAGCAGCTCAAATGATGCAAATGTATTAACTTAGAGTTCTGAAGTTCTACATAAACTTATGTACAGGTAATACATGTCAGAAGTCTGATGTGTGTCTCACTGGGCTAACATCAAATTGTGGCAGGACTGGGTTTCCCTCTGGAGTACTGTGCCTAGTCACTTCAGTCCTGTCTGACTCTTTGTGACTGCATGGACTGTAGCCCTCCAGGCTCCTCTGTTCATGGGATTTCCCAGGCAAGAATACTGGAGTGCGTTGCCATTCCCTCCTCCAAGGGATCTTCCCGACCCAGGGATCAAACCTGTGTCTCCTGCATGGCAGGCCAAGTCTTTACTTCTGAGCTACCAGGTCCTTGCTTATTTAGGTTGTTGGTGGAATAGAATCCTTGCTGGGATCTCCATTTTCTTGCTGGGTGTCATCTGAGGGCTGGTCCCAGCTTCCAGAGTCTGCCTGCATAGCCACATGATTTAGCCTATGGCCCCCTTTCCTCTATTTTCAAAGAATCAGGGGCACTCTTAGCATATCAGAAACACTGGCAGGTTTGGAAGTATGGAGTAATAAAAGTCAAATATATGCAATGAGTTCTTAAAAAGGTGAGAACATGAAAGTATTAACTAAGGATAGTGATATTAAAGCATCTCCCCAGATGCCTTATTAAGAAAGCCATTCTTACATCCACCATGAGAACTGGCAAAAGGTCAGTTCATGATTTCAAGACATATTGATAAATCACATGGGCATTCGACACTAGAAACCAAGACAAGAGATCTGGAATTTAGGACAAAGGGATAACTCTTGAAAAGGCTCTGAATAAATGAAGAGAGATTCTTTAATCAGTTCTCACTGATTCCATAAAAGACATATAACTTTATGATTCTTATCACAAAGTGCAGCCACTCAAGTCTCAGTCACTTCAGTTCAGTTGCTCAGTCATGTCCTACTCTTTGCAACCCCATGGACTGCAGTACGTCAGGCTTCCCCATCCATCACCAACTTCCAGAGCTTACTCAAACTCACATCCATCAAGTTGGTGATGCCATCCAACCATCTCATCCTCTGTCATCCCCTTCTTTAATCTTTCCCATCATCAGGGTCTTTTCCAATGAGTCAGTTCTTTGCATTAGGTGGCCAAAGTATTGGAGTTTCAGCCTCAGCATCAGTCCTTCCAATGAATATTCAGGACTGATTTCCTTTAGGATGGACTGGTTGGATCTCCTTGCAGTCCAAGGGACTCTCAAGAGTCTTCTCCAACACCACAGTTCAAAAGCATCAATTCTTCGGTGCTCAATTTTCTTTACAGTGCAACCCTCACGTCCATACATGACTACTGGAAAAACCATACTTTGACTAGATGGACCTTTGTTGGCAAAGTAATGTCTCTGCTTTTTAATACGTGGTCTAGGTTGGTCATAGCTTTTCTTCCAAGGAGCAAGTGTCTTTTAATTTCATGGCTGCAATCACTGTCTGCAATGATTTTGGAGCCCCCCAAAATAAAGTCTCTCGCTGTTTCCATTGTTTCCCCATCTATTTCCCATGAAGTGATCGGACCCGATGCTATGATCTTAGTTTTATGAATGTCGAGTTTTAAGCCAACTTTTTCACTCTCCTCCTTCACTTTCATCAAGAGGCTCTTTAGTTCTTCTTCACTTTCTGCCAAAAGGGTGGTGTCATCTGCATATCTGACGTTATTGATATTTCTCCCAGCGATCTTGATTCCAGCTTGTGCTTCTTCCGGCCCAGCGTTTCTCATGATGTACTCTGCATATAAGTTAAATAAACAGGGTGACAATATACAGCCTTGACATACTCCTTTCCCAGTTTGGAACCAGTCCGTTCTTCCATGTCCAGGTCTAACTGTTGCTTCTTGACCTTCATACAGATTTCTCTGAAGGCAAGTGAGGTGGTCTGGTATTTCCATCTCTGGAAGAATTTTCCTTTGTTTTGATCCACGCAAAGGCTTTGGTGTAGTCAATAAAGAAGAAGTAGATGTTTTTCTGGAACTCTCTTGCTTTTTTGATGATCCAATGGATGTTGGCAGTTTGATCTCTGGTTCTTCTGCCTTTTCTAAATCCAGCTTGAACTTCTGGAAGTTCATGGTTCACATACTGTTGAAGCCTGGCTTGGAGAATTTTAAGCATTACTTTGCTAGAATGTGAGATGAGTGCGATTGTGCAGTACTTTGAACATTCTTTGTCATTGCCTTTCTTTGAGATTGGAATGAAAATTGACATTTCCAGTCCTGTGGCCACTGCTGAGTTTTCCAAATTTGTTGGCATATTGAATGCAGCACTTTCACAGCATCATCTTTCAGGATTTGAAATAGCTCAACTGGAATTCCATCACCTCCACTAGCTTTGTTCATGAAACTATGAGCCATGCCGTGTAGGGCTGCCCAAGATGGATGGGTCATAGTGGAGAGTTCTGACAAAACGTGGTCCACTGAAGAAGGGAATGGCAAACCACTTCAGTATTCTTGCCTTGAGAACCCCATGAACAGTATGAAAAGGCAAAAAGATAGGACACTGAAAGATGAACTCCCCAGGTCGGTAGGTGCCCACTATGCTTCTGGAGAAGAGTGGAGAAATAACTCCAGAAAGAATGAAGAGATGGAGTCAAAGCAAAAACAACGTCCAGCTGTGGCTGTGACCAGTGATGGAAGTAAAGCCCGATGCTGTAAAGAGCAATATTGCATAGGAACCTGGAATGTTAGGTTCATGAATCAAGGCAAGTTGGAAGTGGTCAGACAGGAAATGGCAAGAGTGAACATCGACACTTTAGGAATCAGTGAACTAAAATGGATTGGAACGGGTGAATTAAACTCAGATGACCATTGTGTCTACTACTGTGGGCAAGAATCCCTTAGAAGAAATGGAGTAGCCATCATAGTCAACAAAAGAGTCCGAAACGCAGTACTTGGATGCAGTCTCAAAAATGACAGAATGATCTCTGTTCGTTTCCAAGGCAAATCATTCAAT
>NW_011495081.1:6918473-6927851 GCF_000754665.1 Bison bison bison | reverse complement strand
TGTGTCTACTACTGTGGGCAAGAATCCCTTAGAAGAAATGGAGTAGCCATCATAGTCAACAAAAGAGTCCGAAACGCAGTACTTGGATGCAGTCTCAAAAATGACAGAATGATCTCTGTTCGTTTCCAAGGCAAATCATTCAATACCATAGTAATCCAAGTCTATGCCCCAACCAGTAACGCTGAAGAAGCTGAAGTTGAACAGTTCTATGAAGACCTACAAGACCTTCTAAACTAACACCCTAAAAAGATATCCTTTTCATTATAGGGGACTGGAATGCAAAAGGAGGAAGTCAAGAAATACCCAAGAATAACAGGTGAATTTGGCCTTGGAGTACAAAACGAAGCAGGGGAAAGGCTAACAGAGTTTTGTCAAGAGAATGCACCCATATCTGGGAGAAGGCCGTTCCTCAGGCAGGGTGTGCCTACTGGGTTTATGGACTCCCTGAAGGCCAGGGTGGCCCAGGTGATATGAACGAGGGGAGAGTAGGAAGAGACGAGGGCAACTGAGGAGCAGGAACAGTAAAATTGAAGTTCAGGGAATACCTTCTAGAGGAAAAGGTGATGGTGGGAGAAAAGTAAACGCTAAAATTAGATGACAGGCTTTGCTCATAGGCTAGATCTCAAGTCAAATCTACATATTCAAGGGCTTCCCAGGTGGCCCTAGTGGTAAAGAACCTGCCTGCCAAAGCAGGAGACACAACAGACGTGGGTTTGATCCCTGGGTCGGGAAGATCCCCTGGAGGAGGAAATGGAAATGCATACCAGGATTCTTGCCTGAAAAGTCCCATGGACAGAGAAGCCTACAAACCATGATGTCACAAAGAGTCAGACAGGACTGAGCAACAGCATGTACCCACTACATATCCCACATTCACTCCACAGCCAGGCAGGTGCCAGGTGTAAAAGATGAATGAATAGTCTGGATGTCTAACAGGTTCTGTGTGGCTCACAGATCCATCTTCCACGAAATACCCCAGAGGTTTTCAACCATCTTATAGATACAACTAAAACTCAAGCCACCCTTTTAGGGGCTGGGAGGCCATGGTGTAAGGCTGTATCAGCAAAAAACCAATTTAAACAGGGTCATCCCCTACTTGCCCTCAATGAAACATCTCCTTGGAAGGAGATGCGAGGCCTGGCTTTGGATGCCCCCAAACTCTCTGGAGCTCTGGGGCTCTACTTCCGGGCCCCACGCCAGGGTGGAGCATATGTGAGCTGCTGTGCGAGGCTCCCGGAGTTCAAGGGCAGGCCTGGCTTTCTTTTCTAAGCTTGCTCAGATCTTCAGCCAGCTTACCCACTTAGGAAGTTCGCCTTGCCCTTGTGGAGAACAAACATTTACAAAAGATGGCCTGGAATTCTGCTCCGGTGTCATTTAGGGAGGCCAACTGTTCCCAAGGCTGCGGGCCAACTTTTCCTCAGTGAGAAGGCCCCTCTGTGTGGGCCCCTCATGACAGAGCTCAGGGTGCAAATGAGGTTGATGGTTTTCTGTTCTCTTCCCCTTACCCTTCTTATCTCCCATAGAAAACAAGATTCACGGTGTTTTCCCTCATTTTGCCTTCATTAATCTTACTAGGCGTCGGCAAAGCTTGTTCCCTGAACGCCCCGATGGGGAATGTTTTCTTTACTGAAGTTCACGATTCTCCTATTCAAATCACTAATTTCCATGGTTTCACCTCAGTGCTTTAGTGCTCTCAGGCCTTTCAAGAATGAGCTCAATTATCAACCCTGAGTGAATCTGAAACCTGATTCCGTCTTCTTATGATCTGATGAAAGGAATGGGGTTTTATAAATGTCACTAAAGAAACAGTCAAACCTAGACTGCTAGTGTTTGGCGAGGCAATAATTCCCCCCTGTGAATTTGTGGCTTATTAGCTTTCGAATATTTGAAGCAGATCAGTGGTCCGGTGGTCATTGTGTGTCTTAGGGGGTTAAGATTTTACCCTGAAAAACATTCCTTATAATACTTGGCATGCACATTCCAAAAAAAAAAAAAATCCTATCACAAGACTGGCAGTTTTTAAATTAATTATTTGAGCTTGAACAATTCAAAAGCATCATCAAATTAAAACAAGGTAATTTGGCACAGAGGTTATTGCCCATCATGTCTTCTAATTACTTTTCTGTATTTTGAAAAAACAAAAACAAAACATTAAATGCTGAGATAATGAACTTTGGGGGCGGCGTTCCGCAGCAATCCCCTTGGTGATGGAAAAACAGGGCTGACTTCCAAACAGACCCAACTCATCTTTCCCAGAAAGATCTGTTTGTAGGAAGTGGCAAGTCAAAGACTCAGGCTCCTTAGGACATCTTTACAGAACCACAACCACAAATTGCCCACACAGTTATGGAGCAAGGAGAATTTTTAAAAAAATAGACACAAGGGTGCTTTACAAAAAATTCAACTTTTAAAAGTAGAATTTACATATTATTAAGTAGATCTATTTCAGGTGCGTAACTTGAGTTTTGACAAATGTACACGGCTGTGTAGCCACCAGTGCGATCAAGATAAAGCACAGTTCCATCACCCTCCAAGTCTCCCTGTGTCCCTCACAGTCCGCACCCTCCCCCACTCCACTTTTCAGGCCCAGGCAACCACTGATCCATTTTCTGCCACTATAGATTAGGATCTCATATAAATGGAATCATAGAGTATGTACTCTTTTGTGTCTAGCTTCTTTCATTCATCAAAATATTTCTTTAAAAATCTGTCCATATTTCTATGTATGTCCATAGCTTGCCCTTTTTATTGCTGAACAGTATTTTATGGTATGCATGTACCAACATTTATTTTTTCCCCCCATGTTTTCTGTTTTAATAAAGTTACTATGAACATTTGTGTACAAGTCTCTGTGTGGACACATCAAGTCTTTTTGCAAGAATAAATGTAAGAAATAGAAAAGGTTTGTGTAGAGCCCATAAGTTCAGTTGTCAAAGGGGAGAGGTGGGTGATGTAGATGAGGAAAGCAGGGTAGGTATAAGCCAAAAGGGGTGGTGGGGACTCCAAAAATTTACCGTAGGAATAGTTTTCAACTCCTGGTGTGTAGAAATCATGTTAAGAAATATGAAACAGTAATGGATTAAAAATGAGAGCTTTACAGATCAACTCATTCCTTTGGGTCAAGGAACAAAGCACCTTTTCCAGACTTTCCCTTTCCCACAAGCATCATGGCATTAAGAATCAAGAACATAAAATTTGGGCTTAGACAGTCTTGGGTTGGAATTCCTGATCCACACCCACTAGCTATTCATATGATCCTGAACAAGTCTCCCAACTCTGAATCTTACTTTCCTTATTTGTAAAATGGGGGTGATTTGATAACAGCTGTCTCATAGAGGGTGATAAAGAATAAATGAAATAAAGGCTTATTGGGGTTAGTCTAAACATTTCCAGAAAACACTGATTCTCTCCCTCACTTTGGCATAAGTTGCATGCCAGTCCCAGACACATTACTCCATCTTCTGTTATTAAATCCTCATTCTATTTTATTAAATAGGAAACGAGTTTCAGAGTGATGAGAATGCAATGATGAGTCCAATGATGAGGGTGGAGGAGGAGAACCACCACCTCTAGCTGGACTTTGTGATGCTTCCTGAAAGCACAAGCCCTGGCCCGACACTTTTTGAGACCCTGGATGTCTGTCCTCACACATTTGCCGTGAGTCTCACCTTTCCCGCATCACTGCAGCCTCTGCCACTGTCCACAGCCCATATGTCCACTGTTCTCAGGAGTAACTGGAGGCAGAACTTCCCTAAGAGCAGCTCTCAGGCTAACCTGAACCGGGCTTTCAACTCAATTACTGCTCTATACCGTTTTCCCAGGACCTGGTTCAGTGCCTGGCATGTGGTAGGACCCAGGTCTACGTGCCCTGAAGGAAGGAAGAAAGGAGGAAGGGGCATTCTGGGAACAACATAGCTGCTCCTAACGAGAACATTCTTCCTACTGCCTGTGTGTGTGCATTCATGCGTGTGCGCACACACACACACACACACACAGCTTGAACCCATGAATGATTGCAATAAAATATAATTATATCCCAGTAAAAGGACAATTAGGCAGATTATTTCTATAGATGTGGTGTTGCTTTTGGGCTTATACAGTCTCTATTGAAATTTTTAAAGTCTATAGTCGTTTGCTTTAAATTTTATATATTTTATATGTGTACACACACACACACATACACACACACCCACACACACACGTGTCTGTCTGAGCTGACTTACCAGAGAATAAAAGTTCAACTAATAAAAAGATTATATTTAGTTAGGATATTAAGGAGTATCTGTGTGCTAAACATTTTCATTCTAATGAGATAACTTTCAACTCTAATATTTGTTGTTTGGTTTTCATTTGCTTATGAAAATTTGGGAGCAACTCCTACAAAGAACACATTTCTAGGAGTTTTTTTCTTCCCACATTAATGGTGGATATAAAACAGTACCAAAATTTTCAACTCCAGGCTGTGTTTGGCAGGAGAGGACCTATTACAAGAAATAGACCAAAGATCTTAAATGACCAGGCATTTGGTGACATGCTCAGCAGAACAATTTTTTGAAGAAACAGTCTTAGAAACCAGTAACTTCTTTCTGCTGTCCCTTCTTATCATGCTGGGGCTAGGTTTTTCAGTGTTGTAAGAGATTGACTTGTGAGTAATACAATCACACCTAGAGAGCTGAAAGAGACTCAAGGCAGCCCTGAGTTCCAAAGCTTCACTTTCCTGAAAAAGAAAGTGAAATATGGACTCTAAAAAACAAAACAAGTGAATGAACACAAAACAGAAGCAGACTCACAGAGAACAAACTGGTGGTTGTCAAAGAGGAGGCAGAATGGGAGATGAGTGACATATGTAAGGGAATTGAGAGGTCCAAACTCGTAGTTATAAAGTAAACAAGTCCCGGGAATATAAAGTGCAGCAGAGGGAATATAGTCAATAGTATTGTAATAACTTTGTATGGTGACAGATGGTAACTAGACTTATCATGGTGATCATTTCATAATGTCTAAAAATATCTAATCTCTATGTGGTGCTCCTGAAGCTAATATAATATTGTAGTCAATTATATTTCAATAATAAAAAAAAAGAAAGTGAAATGACTCCTTTAGTTCACAAAATAAATAAGTGGCACTGGTAAGTCCAGAATCCCAGATCTTCTAATAGTTATGCCAGTGTTAACAAATGTTATACACCTTTCATTTCGAAAAGTTTCAAACACAGGAAAGCAGAAAAAAGTAGTACAATGAACAATACACACTCCATATACATTCAACAAATGTCAATATTTGCCACACTTGCTTGATATTTTTCTCTTTCTGTCTGTACACCTGAGAAAAGTGTAAGACTTACATACAATTCTTTTTGTCCTTACAATATATCCCATTAAAGAATGGTGGATGGTGGTTTAGTCGCCAGGTCATGTCCAACTCTTGCGACCCCGTGGACTGTAGCCCACCAGGCTCCTCTGTCCGTGGAATTCTCCAGGCAAGAATACTGGAGTGGGTTGCCATTTCCTTCTCCAGGGGACCTTCCTGACCCAGGGATCGAACCTGCGTTTCCTATATTGCAGGTGGTCTCCTCACTGCAGGTGGATTCTCTACTGCTGAGCCACCAGGGAAGCCCATTAAAGAATACTATACTCAGAAGTTACCTTAAAAATTCTTTTATCTGTATGGTTATGTATCAGTTTGATGCACAGTTAAGATCATTTATTCCTGTTTTGATTAAATTTGAGGGCTTGTTTCTTTCCATTTGATATAAGAATTTTTTAGAATATAAGCATTTACAGTGTTCAAAAGTCCAGGTGATACAAAAAATGTCCTTTCCTTTTTATATCCTTATAGAAGTCTCACTCCCTTCCTCAACCCCTCTCCTTCATAAGTAGATATTTTAATCCTACTGCAGTTTGTCCTTCCTGTGGTTCTATTTTAGAAAAATAAGCAAATACAAATATCTTAATATTAAGTCTTCCTTCTTTCTTACATAAAAGGTAGAAATTACTATTCCTATAATGCAGTTCTGCATCTTCATTGTGTTTCATTCAACAATATATCCTGGAGACATCTCTGTATTGGTTCATCGTTCTCTTTTATGGCTGCAAAACTTTCCATTATGTGGATGATCCTGACAGCTCCCTTTTAATGGACATGTGGGCCATCTCTGATCTTTTGCCATGAGATAATGCTGCAGTGAATAACTATTCTTTCATGCATATGCTGTTTCAAATTTGTGGAGGCTTGTTTTCAGAGCAGACTCTTAGAATATTGCTTGCCAAAGGGTAAATGCATGTATAATTTTAATAGATATGGCCAAGTCTCCTCCATAGGAACATAGCATTTTGCATCGTACCAAAACTGTATGAGAAACTTGTTCCCACACAGCCTCACAGTGTTATCAAGCTTTAGGATTTCTGCCAGCTATGGATGTGAGAGCTGGACTGTGAAGAAGGCTGAGCACTGAAGAATTGATGCTTTTGAACTGTGGTGTTGGAGAAGACTCTTGAGAGTCCCTTGGACTGCAAGGAGATCCAACCGGTCCATTCTGAAGGAGATCAGCCCTGGGATTTCTTTGGAAGTACTGATGCTAAAGCTGAAACTCCAGTACTTTGGCCACCTCATGCGAAGAGTTGACTCATTGGAAAAGACTCTGATGCTGGGAGGGATTGGGGGCAGGAGGAGAAGGGGACGACAGAGGATGAGATGGCTGGATGGCATCACTGACTCCATGGACATGAGTTTGAGTGAACTCCAGGAGTTGGTAATAGACAGGGAGGCCTGGCAGTGCTGCGATTCATGGGGTCGCAAAGAGTCGGACATGACTGAGCGACTGAACTGAACTGAATAGGTAAGAAATGGTGTCTCAGGGCAGTATTAGTTCAGAGCTCTCTTATTATGAAAGAACTTGAGCATTTTATTGTGTACTTAAAGAGTTATCTGTTTATCTTTTCCTATAAATAGTATGGTCATGTTTTATGCCCATTTTTTATTAAGTTTTTCTCTTTTTCTTAAGAGCCCTTTATTTTTAGAGAATTAGTCCTTGTTATAAATAAAAGTTGCAAATATCCCCACCACCATCTTTGTCTTTTGTTGTTATTACTGATGTAGTTTTCCTACGGTGTTGTTTTGTTACTCAATAAAAAGTTTTTAATGCATTTAAATTTATTATTTTTCCTTTTATTACTTTCAGCCTTTGAGACATAGTTAGGCTTTCTTCACTGCAGATTATAAAGGAATTTCTTTTTGGTAGTGCTCTGGCTTTATTTTTTATTGATACATGTAGATCTTGGGTCCATTTAGCATTTATTCTGGTAACACTGTAAGTTTTTATACAAATTTCATTTTGGCATTTGACTTTTTCTCTATTTCATAGCATTTTTAAGATTAATCAATCAAATGTTTTTATATTTTATCATTGGCATCTTTTCTGCTTTTAAAAGTATAGTATACATTAACTGTGGTCAGAATGAAAAGCAAAGTATAAAGAAGCAGAGAAATCACTTTTAGGACCATGCAAATTTTCATTTTTTCAGTAATATTTTTTATTATTGTGATAATACCACCTATATAGCTTTTTTGGGAATCCACTCCAGTATTCTTTCTTGGAGAATCCTGTGGACAGAGGAGCCTGGTGGGCTGCTGTCCATGGGGTTGCATAGAGTTGGACAACACTGAAGCAACTTAGCATGCATGCATGCATTGGAGAAGGAAATGGCACCCACACCAGTGTTCTTGACTAGAGAATCCCAGGGATGGAGGAGCCTGGTGGGCTGCCGTCTATGGGATCGCACAGAGTTGGACATGACTGAATCGACTTAGCAGCAGCGGCAGTAGCATACAGCTTTGTATCCTCCTCTTTTTCACTTAACATTCTAGCATAAGCACTTTCTGATGGTCCTAAAAGTGATATATTATTATGTACTTACCCATTTTCACCTTGTTGATATACATTTTTTGGTTCAGTTTAGTTCTGTCACTCAGTTGTGTCCAACTCTTTGCGACCCCATTAACCACAGCACTCCAGGCCTCCCTGTCCATCACCAACTCAGGGAGTCCACCCAAACCCATGTCCATTGAGTCGGCGATGCCATCAACCATCTTATCCTCTGCTGTCCTCTTCTCCTCCTGCCCTCAATCTTTCCCAGCATCAGAGTCTTTTCAAATGAGTCAGCTCTTCACATCAGGTGGCCAAAGTGTTGGAGTTTCAGCTTCAACATCAGTCCTCCCAAAGAACACCCAGGACTGATCTCCTTTAGGATGGACTGGTTGGATCTCCTTGCAGTGCAAAGGACTCTCAAGAGTCTTCTCCAACACCACAGTTTAAAAACATCAATTCTTCGGTGCTCAGCTTTCTTTATAGTCCAACTCTCACATCCATACATGACCACTAGAAAAACCATAGCCTTGACATGATGGACCTTTGTTGACAAAGTAATGTCTCTGCTTTTGAATATGCTATCTACGTTGGTCATAATTTTCCTTCCAAGGAGTAAGCATCTTTTAATTTCATGGCTGCAATCACCATCTGCAGTGATTTTGGAGCCCAGAAAAATAAAGTCAGCCACTGTTTCCCCATCTATTTCCCATGCAGTGATGGGACCGGATGCCATGATCTTCGTTTTCTGAATGTTGACCTTTAAGCCAACTTTTTCATTTTCCTCTTTCACTTTCATCAAGAGGCTTTTTAGTTCTCTTCACTTTCTGCCATAAGGGTGGTGTCATCTGCATATCTAAGGTTCTTGATATTTCTCCCGGCAATCTTGATTCCAGCTTGTGCTTCCTCCAGCCAGCGTTTCTCATGCGGTACTCTGCATACAAGTTAAATAAGCAGGGTGACAATATACAGCCTTGACGTACTCCTTTTCCTGTATGGAACCAGTCTGTTGTTCCATGTCCAGTTCTAACTGTTGCTTCCTGACCTGCATATAGGTTTCTCAAGAGGCAGGTCAGGTGGTATTCCCATCTCTTTCAGAATTTTCCACAGTTTATTGTGATCCACACAGTCAAAGGCTTTGGCATATAAAAAGTCAATAAAGCAGAAATAGATGTTTTTCTTTGGCATATAAAAAGTCAATAAAGCAGAAATAGATGTTTTTCTGGAACTTTCTTACTTTTTTGATGATCCAGCGGATGTTGGCAATTTGATCTCTGGTTTCTCTGCCATTTCTAAAACCAGCTTGAACATCTGGAAGTTCAGGGTTCATGTATTGCTAAAGCCTGTCTTGGAGAATTTTGAGCATTACTTTACTAGCATGTGAGATGAGTGCAATTGTGCAGTCATTTGAGCATTCTTTGGCATTGTCTTTCTTTGGGATTGGAATGAAAACTGACCTTTTCCAGTCCTGTGGCCACTGCTGAGTTTTCCAAATTTGCTGGCATATTGAGTGC
>NW_011495081.1:6917992-6918373 GCF_000754665.1 Bison bison bison | reverse complement strand
GATGGCTACTCCATTTCTTCTAAGGGATTCCTGCCTGCAGTAGTAGATATAATGGTCATCTGAGTTAAATTCACCCATTCCAGTCCATCTTAGTTTGCTGAATCCTACAATGTTGACGTTCACTCTTGCCATCTCCTGTTTGACCACTTCCAATTTGCCTTGATTCATGCACCCAACATTCCAGGTTCCTATGCAACATTGCTCTTTACAGCATTGAACCTTGCTTCTATCACCAGTCACATCAACAACTGGGTGTTGTTTTTGCTTTGGCTCCATCTCTTCATTCTTTCTGGAGTTATTTCTCCACTCATCTCTAGTAGCATATTGGGCCCCTACTGACCTGTGGAGTTCCTCTTTCAGTATCCTATCGTTTTGCCTTTT
>NW_011495081.1:6916918-6917892 GCF_000754665.1 Bison bison bison | reverse complement strand
GGCATTGTCTTTCTTTGGGATTGGAATGAAAACTGACCTTTTCCAGTCCTGTGGCCACTGCTGAGTTTTCCAAATTTGCTGGCATATTGAGTGCAACACTTTCACAGCACTATCTTTCAGGATTTGAAATGGCTCAACTGGAATTCCATCACCTCCACTAGCTTTATTCGTAGTGATGCTTCCTAAGGCCCACTTGACTTCACATTCCAGGATGTCTGGCTCTAGGTCAGTGATCACACCATTGTGATTATCTGGGTCGTGAAGATCTTTTTTGTACAGTTCTTCTGTGTATTCTTGCCACCTCTTCTTAATATCTTCTGCTTTTGTTAGTTCCCTACCATTTCTGTCCTTTATCGAGCCCATCTTTGCCTAAAATGTTCCCTTGGTATCTCTAATTTTCTTGAAGAGATCTTTAGTCTTTCCCATTCTACTGTTTTCCTGCATTTCTTTGCATTGATCACTGAGGAAGGCTTTCTTATTTCTCCTTGCTATTCTTTGGAACTCTGCATTCAAATGGGTATATCTTTCCTTTTCTCCTTTGCTTTTCGCTTCCCTTTTCACAGCTATTTGTAAGGCCTCCTCAGACAGCCATTTTGCTTTCTTGCATTTCTTTTTCTTGTTAATGGTCTTGATTCCTGTCTCCTGTACAATGTCACAAACCTCCATCCATAGTTCATCAGGCACTCTATCAATCAGATCTAGTCCCTTAAATCTATTTCTCACTTCCACTATATAGTCATAAGGGATTTGATTTAGGTCATACCTGAATGGTCTAGTGGTTTTCTCCACTTTCTTCAATTTAAATCTGAATTTGGCAATAAGGAGTTCATGATCTGAGCCACAGTCAGCTCCCAGTCTTGCTTTTGCTGACTGTATAGAGCTTCTCCATCTTTGGCTGCAAAGAATATAATCAGTCTGATTTTGGTGTTGACCATCTGGTGATGTCCATGTGTAGAGTCTTCTTTTGTGATGTT
>NW_011495081.1:6913849-6916818 GCF_000754665.1 Bison bison bison | reverse complement strand
ATTTGCCTTGATTCATGCACCCAACATTCCAGGTTCCTATGCAACATTGCTCTTTACAGCATTGAACCTTGCTTCTATCACCAGTCACATCAACAACTGGGTGTTGTTTTTGCTTTGGCTCCATCTCTTCATTCTTTCTTGAGTTATTTCTCCACTCATCTCTAGTAGCATATTGGGCCCCTACTGACCTGTGGAGTTCCTCTTTCAGTATCCTATCGTTTTGCCTTTTCATACTGTTCATGGGGTTCTCAAGGCAAGAATACTGAAGTGGTTTGCCATTCCATTCTCCGGTGGACCACATTCTGTTAGACCTCTCCACCATGACCCGTCCATCTTGGGTGGCCCCACATGGCATGGCTTAGTTTCACTGAGTTAGACAAGGCTGTGGTCCGTGTGATCAGATTGGCCTGTTGTCTGTGATTGTGGTTTCAGTCTGTCTGCCCTCTGATGCCCTCTCTCAGTGCCTACAGTCTTACTTAGGTTCCTCTTACCTTGGACGTGGGGCATCTCTTCATGGTTGCTCCAGCAAAGTGCAGCCGCTGCTCCTTACCTCTGACGTGGGATAGCTCCTCTCAGCCGCCGCCCCTGACCTTTTGGTTACTGTTTTTTTGGTTACTCTTTCAATTGTATAATTAACTCTGTGATGACTGTCTACATGGTTTAATTTGGAAGAGAGGTTCCAGAAGAGGAATTACTATGTGAAAACTTAAGCACATTTTTTTAGACTCCTGATTTATAGTTCTGAATGCTTTCTAGAAACTTACAGCCATTACCATTGCCACCAACAACATATGATACTATCACTACAGCATTTTTGAGAAATATCTTTTGCCTTCAACAAACTTTTCTTTTTTAGATCATAGAGGAAGTGACATTCTTAGCATGGAGCAGATAAAAAAGTATTATTTAGAATATCTTTGCATTGACCAGTAAATTTAGTTTTATCTTCCTTAAATTTTGTATAATCCATTATAGTGATATTTACATAATCAAAGGGCTTCCTGGTAGTTCAGCTTGTAAAGAATCCGCCTGCAATTCAGGAGACCGCAGTTTGATTCCTGGGTCAGGAAGATCCCCTGGAGAAAGAGGCTACCCATTCTAGTATTCCTGGGCTTCCCTGGTGGCTCAGCTGGTAAAAAATTCACCTGCAGTGGGGGATACCTGGGTTCGATCCCTGGGTTGGGAAGATCCCCTGGAGGAGGGCATAGAAACCTGCTTCAGTATTCTTGCCTGTATAATCCCCATGTACAGAGGAGCCTGGTGGGCTACGGTCCATAGGGTCCCAGAGTCATACACAACTGAGCGACTAAGCACAGCACATAATCAAAATACTACTAAAATTTCAGGTGTATAATTTGCATCCAACTAATAAAAAATGTCTCATATTAATTCTTTTAGCAAATATTTATTGTTTTCTGCGTTCCAGGAACTACGTGGGTCATAGGAGATACACCAGTACACAAAAGTCACCCCTTCATGTATTTAAGTTACTGGGCTGAGCCTTGAGGCATCTGAGTTTGCTACATCTTTTATACATTAGGCTGTCTTGCATTTATTCTTTTGCAAATATGTATCATTTATTTATCAAACACATATATGTTGACTGCTTCCATTGTGCCAGACACTCTTCTGGGATCTCAAGATAAACCAGTAAACAAAGACCCTCCCTCAGAGAATCTGTCTTCTAGAAAGGGAGCATGCAGTAAACACTAAATGTAACAAAGAAGTAAGCTACATAATATGTTAGAGGGTGGTAAGCATATGGGTAAACAGAGCTTGGAGCTGTCAAAAGCAGCTTTGTACTGTGTAGGCAGAGTCCTAACCCCCAGTCTCCTCCACTATTATTTCCCACTAAGTTCTCTTTGAGGGCAAAAATATTCTTACATCTTTTTAAAAACTTTTGTTTTTGACTAGTTTTAAGCTTATCCAACAAGTTGCATGAGGAGTGCAGCGTGTTCCTAGTTTCCTCAAATGTTAACATCTTACAGACTCACAGGGTAATCATGAAACCCAGGAAATTAACATTGATACAATTTGAATTTCACCAGTTTCCCTCCCCAGTGTTCTTTTTCTGTTTCAGCATCTCTTCCAGCATCTTACATTGCACCTGGTTGTTAATTCTTAGCCTCCTTAAGCCTGTAAGAGAGTATGATAGGCTTTCTAAATCTTTTATGACCTTAACATTTTTGAAGGATAACCGTTATTTTGTAGAATATCTTTAAATTCGAATGTCTGATGTTTTCTCATGATGAGAGCAAGGTTATGAATTTTTGACCAGAACACTAGAAATTATGTGATGTCCTTCTCAAATCAAGGGGACCATGATGTCAGTATATTTTTATAACTGGTAATTTTAACTTTGATCATTTGGTTAAGGTAGTATCTGAAGAGTTTCTCTACTGAAGAGTTACCATCTTTCCCTTTGAAGTTAATAGATATCTTGAGGGACATGTTTTGGGACTTTGCATTTTTTCCCATTTGTATTTTCCCTGCCCTCGCCCAGCCACTTCTCCAAGGAGCCTTGGTTCCTCTTTCTGGAGGATGATGTTTAGAGATCAAATCGCCAACATCTGCCGGATTGTGGAAAAAGCAAGAGAGTTCCAGAAAAACATCTATTTCTGCTTTATTGACTATGCCAAAGCCTTTGACTGTGTGGATCACAATAAACTGTGGGAAAGTCTGAAAGAGATGGGAATACCAGACCACCTGACCTGCCTCTTGAGAAACCTATATGCAGATCAGGAAGCAACAGTTAGAACTGGACATGGAACAACAGACTGGTTCCAACTAGGAAAAGGAGTACATCAAGGCTGTATATTGTCACCCTGCTTATTTAACTTGTATGCAGAGTACATCATGAGAAACGCTGGGCTGGAGGAAGCACAAGCTGGAATCAAGATTGCCGGGAGAAATATCAAGAACCTCAGATATGCAGATGATACCACCCTTATGGCAGAAAGTGAAGAAGA
>NW_011495081.1:6904134-6913749 GCF_000754665.1 Bison bison bison | reverse complement strand
AAACAGTGGAAACAGTGTCAGACTATTTTTGGGGGTTCCAAAATCACTGCAGATGGTGATTGCAGCCATGAAATTAAAAGATGCTTACTCCTTGGAAGGAAAATTATGACCAACCTAGATAGTATATTAAAAAGCAGAGACATTACTTTGTCAACAAAGGTCCATCTAGTCAAGGCTATGGTTTTTCCAGTGGTCATGTATGGATGTGAGAGTTGGACTGTGAAGAAAGCTGAGTGCAGAATTGATGCTTTTGAACTGTGGTGTTGGAGAAGACTCTTGAGAGTCCCTTGGACTGCAAGGAGATCCAACCAGTCCATCCTAAAGAAGATCAGTCCTGGGTGTTCTTTGGGAGGACTGATGTTGAAGCTGAAACTCCAATTCTTTGGCCACCTGATGCGAAGAGTTGACTCATTGCAAAAGACTGACGCTGGGAGGAATTGAGGGCAGGAGGAGAAGGGGACGACGGAGGATGAGATGGCTGGATGGCATCACCGACTTGATGGACACACGTTTGAGTGAACTCCGGGAGTTGGTGATGGACAGGGAGGCCTGGCGTGCTGCAATTCATGGGGTCACAGAGTCGGACACGACTGAGTGACTGAACTGAACTGAACTGAACTAAACTGATGTTTAGAAACCAAGATCTAGGCACTGGATGTGAATGTTGAGACTGGGTACCATCATTTCTAGGTCCTCTCACAGTTAACTAGGAAATTATGTAACTATAAACCATTCATATATACTCATCAGTACCATTTATACCCACCTATATTTCTGTATGTATCTTTCATCAGGTTTTGATTTGTATATATATACATATATGAAAAAAAGTAAATGTTAGTAGCTCAGTGGTGTCTGACTCTTTGTGACCCCATGGACTGTAGCCTGCTAGGCTCCTCTGTCCATGGAATTCTCCAGACAAGAATACTGGAGTGGGTAGCCATTCCCTTCTCCAGGAGATCTTTCCCACCTAGGGATCAAACCCCAGTCTCTTGCACTGCAGGGAGATTCTTTACCGACTGAGCCACCAACATTGATATAAAATTATCAGTTTATACTGATAGCTTGGATTTCAATTCAACACCACAGGGTTCATGTTAACCTTTTCCTTTTCTTTATTTGCAACAGCTTTCACTAACAGTGAGAAATCAGGCCATGATTATCTATAACCTATTTATTTATTTGTCTCAGTAAACTTTTAATAAGACATCTTTACTAAATAGAAGACAATATTTACAGGTAGTTCTCTTTGTCTTTGGCCTGACAATATTCAGTCAAGATACTGTTTTCCATGGTTACTTAACTCAGCTCTTTTCATCCTCCTTCCTATAGTGTAGTTACACAACTCATTTGTAGTATTTGCAATCTACTTTTCCCTCTATATCCTGGTTAGTTTTTGTTTTATTTTTTAGGGCATATAAAAAAAGATATCTGAAATATTACTATGGTTTTAAAAACACGGCTATAGGAAAAGGTAGACTCAGAGACGCTATTCATCTTTTAAAATTCCTTTCTTGGTACCGTATTGGCAGTTCAATCAACATTTGCTGAATAAAAGAATTAATTTATAACATCAGTGCAAAATGTTGATGTTCTGAAAGCACAGTTATGATAGTATTTGAAACTAAAATGATGGTATTGGAAAAACATGGCTGGGAAAGAAAAATTTAGAAGGAAAAAATATTAACAGAATCAAGCTAAATCAGAGGGTAAAATGGCTTAAGAGTCTCACTTTGGCTTTTATGATTTAATTCTGTAGCTTTTCAATCAAACACTTCTAAGGAGTCATACACGAATTTGAGACGTGCCAAATTTGTTAAAGACGTCTCAAAAACTGAATAACAATCATATCAGAGTTTAAGTTAGCCAGAAAGCAGTTACCTGCAATGCCATTTTTTAATCCATGTATATATATAGATTAAATTTCTACAGAATCTCAGATGTCTTCTTTCTGTTTTCTGTGTCTCATTGTAGAATTTAAAAAACTTTCAAACAAAAGAACACATTTAATTATTTAACATTATGAATCTGCATGCTTCCTCTAAGTAAATGTCATAACAGGCCACAAATAATTTAAATTACCAAATAATTTAAATTTCATTATTCAAAAAGTGGGGGGTTGGAGGACTGGGCAAAAGTTTTATTTCTTTTTGTTATCAGCGTTTGTGGGACATTTTCTATTGTCATTTGTTTTTCTAGGTCATGTTCAAAGAAAGTCAACATAGGATTCTTCATAAAGTCTGTAAGAGTGTTTTCTTTTTTTAGAGTGGGGAGATGAGGAACTAGATATAACAAATTACAATACATACTGTAGAATAGGTTTTCTGAGGATAGTCGAATTAGATCCCTATCAGCTAGACTTTTCTTGAATATGTTCATCCTGGCTTAAAAGCATCAAGTGGCTTTGAAGTTGCAGCCATTCATATGTGTACTTTTTTGCAGGCAAATTCACCAAAACAGAACCATTTCCCCAGCTCCTCACTAATGCTCTTCCTGGGCCCTCATCCTTCCTCCTCCTGCCAAATTGAGCTCTCAGAAAGAATATGCATCAGTTTACTCCAACTTCCACGCATTAAAGTCCACAGGGTAGGGAAAAGGAGAAGGAAACCAGCCCTGGGGGTGGGGGATAGGTGAGGGTATTTGTATATACCAGGCACTGTACTGGGGTATATTTACTCATATCTTAAGCCTCATGTCAAAAATGAAAAAAGAGTAGAGATTTCATCATCACGTTAAAAGAGTGTAAATGGGAAAGTAAAAAAAATATATATGTATATTTTAATAGAGTCATCTCTTTTGTGAAAACTGATCTACTCAATCTATTGTCAAGGTTGGAAACAGCATCTTCTTTAACTTCTGCTTGACTCTTTCTTGTGTCCTGGCTGGTCTTGTCCCTGAATAATATTCAGACTCGGAACAGTGTTAGCTGAAGATTAGGTTGTTTTCACTGACAATCAGAGAAGATTCCATTCTCTGAGATAGTTCACTTCACAGATATTTACTGAGCTCCTGCTTCATGAAGCTCGTTTCCTTTGAAGGGGTACATGGGAGAAGATGCACATGGAGTAAACCATCAGCCCTATTTTCAGTTAGCTCACAGTCCAGTGGTAAACATACACAGAGCATGCTTGGGGAGTGTGCATGTGTGTCTACCAGAGTGGGTCTCCACGCTGTGCGATGTTTTCTTTCTAGTCTCCATCAGCTCCAGGAGTCTCACAAACCCCATGTTCCAATTTCCCTTTAACCTGCCATAAACATGGTCACTTTCTCTATCTCTCAGACAATAATAAATGCAGTGGGCCAGTGATAAGTAACTATGTGAGGGCTGCCTCTTTCTAGCTACAGGAAGCTTCCTTATCCTTATTAGTGCTGGGCAGGATTTAGGGGCTTAAGCTTGGTGTCAGAGCACCTTTTTCTCTCCCTAGATACATTACTTTTTTCTCAGCTCTTATCTTGATTCACTCAGCTGTGTCTCTTTATCTATGCTCTTGTCCCAACGCAGGGTGGATATAAGACGTGTTGGTCTCTTGTCCCTAAGAGTTGAGAGAGAGAACCTAAGTCAGTCATCCTAAGAGCAGTCTCATCCCTTTAGATGGTTTTTTCCTGCCAGGATTGCTGGGGATGAATTCAGAGGAAGGGAAGACGACCACCGTGAACATCTCCTCTTCCCTTCTGTGTCTCTCTGAAGTCCTTGGTATGGGGCAGGATTTGGCTTGATGCTCATTTTCTCAGAAACTGCCTAGGACTTGATGAGAAAGGTGACTCCTAACTACTCTTGGACTTGCCCAGCCAGTTTCATTAAAATGCCAGCTGTTTCAACAGCTGAATGTCTCGGTCACACCCTGTTTGTTGTGATGTGTTTTTCTGAAGGGCCCTGCGCTCCTGGCTGATGAGTTTGAGGGCTGGATCAGGGTAACCACAGAGTGGGCAAAACTTGTCTGCACACTCGTTTCCTCATTCTCAGGTAGGACCATGTGTTGGTAGTTGCAGAGATCTCTGAGAGGGAGATAGTGTCTTTTGCTGCGAGCTTTTCTTTGCACATGTCTCCAAATCTACAAAAAAGTTGAAGACAAAGGGAATATCTGAGGACAGGGCTATAGTGAAGTCGCTCAGTTGTGTCCGACTCTTTGCGACCCCATGGACTGTAGCCTACCAGGCTCCTCTGTCCATGGGATTTTCCAGGCAATAGTCCTGGAGTGGATGCCATTTCCTTCTCCAGGGGATCTTCCCAATTCAGGGATCAAACCCCGGTCTTCCACATTGTAGACAGATGCTTTACCATCTGAGCCACCAGGGAAGTCCAGAAATGACTTTCAAACTTGCTACTAGAGTGACTCTCAGAGATAGTCCATGGATTTCTCCGGGCCAGAATACTGGAGTGGGTAGCCTTTCCCTTCTCCAGGGCATCTTCCCAACCCAGGGATTGAACCCAGGTCTCCCGCATTGCAGGCAGATTCTTTACCAGCTGAGCCACAAGAGAAACTCGAGGACAGGGAAATGGACCATAAATAGCCACAAATACTCTGGTTTTACAGAGAAATAAAAGTTATGACTCTTTGATTTACTTCCCCCATCTCACAGGTTTTTGGAACTTAAAGCCTTGGACAGAAGAGGTTGAAACCTAAGAGGTAGTCACCAGGAAGACAAAGCTGATATTTCTATTTACTTTTTGAATGTTCTGCAGAACTTGTGGGTAAAGAACTCACAGAGCTGTCTAGAGTTTCTAGGTATTAGTCACTCAGTCATGTCCGACTTTTTGTGACCCCATGGATTGTGGCCTGCCAGGCTCCTCTGTCTGTGGAATTCTCCAGGCAAGAATATTGGAGTGGGTAGCCATGCCTTCTTCCAGGGGATCTTCCAGACCCAGGGATCCTGTGTTGCAGGCAGATTCTTTACCATTTGAGCCACCAGGGAGGTAAAGATGTCCAAAATATTTTGGACAGTATGGGAAAAGAAAGCAATATTGCAGATGTAATACTAAATCATCAAACTATATGATTGCATGTGTTTGTATAAACACTTCAAAAGTATTTTTATGATATTTACAAGTCATGGGAGGACATTCACAGAATAATTTCCACTTGTTACCTTAGGATGGGGGTAGCAAGGAGAGAGATAAGGGGGTGGAGGTAGGGAGATTATTAATTTTTCTCTTATACCCTTCACATCTGTTCAAATTGTTATAATAAGCTTTTATGTTTATATTTATAATTAGAAAATAAAGCATTCTATTATAAAAAGGAGCTGGAAGGTTTGCTTGTGCATCTGAGGCTGGCTGAAGTGGGGATTAAATGAGAGGCTTGCTAATCAGGTGGAAGAGTTTTGAGCCTCACTGAGCCCCTCGGACAGAGCAGGGGCTGCCCAATGGGCTGTGCTACCCCAGGGAGGAGGCCAAGGAGGCTGTGGGCAACAGGACTGTGGGAGCCTGCACTTCCTCAGGCCTAACCTCCAGTACGTGTCATTGCAGACCCCCCGGGTGATCAATCAAGAGTCTGGTTAGACCTGGAACTGGAGGGAGCATCTTGAAACCAAAGTGAGCTGATAAGCAGGGAGCACTATGGCAGGGCCTAGAGTCCGGTATTGTTCTTAGTTATATATAGCCAACACTGAGCAGGCGTCAGGGGCCAGAGAGCATGCTGCTGCTGCTGCTAAGTCGCTTCAGTCGTGTCCGACTCTGTGCGACCCCATAGACGGCAACCCACCAAGCTCCACCGTCCCTGGGATTCTCCAGGCAAGAACACTGGAGTGGGTTGCCGAGAGCATGTTAGTGCTTGGCAAAGCTCTCCTTTCATCTGGGTTTCCCTGTAGGGTCAGATGGTAAAGAATCTGCCTGCAATGCAGAAGACCTGTGTTCGATCCCTGGGTCGGGAAGATGCCCTGGAGAAGGGAATGGCTACCCACTCCAGTATTCTTGCCTGGAGAATCTCATGGACAGGGGAGCCTGGTGGGCTACAGTCCATGGGGTTGCACAGTCAGAGACAAGGGAAGCGACTTAGCACACACGCACGAGCACATATAGCCTCCTACTTTTTCCAGCACTTTCTCACACCTGGTTAATCCTCTTTGGTCTGAAGTTTCCTAAAAAGCAGCAAGCATACTGCATTTCCTTCAGTCCTCCACAGGGTCTGATGTATCACAGCCCCTCACTAAATGTAGTTAGCTGTATTTATTTGTCGGACACATTACTGACAGGACTCAGACCCCAAAGAGGGTGTAATAGAAGCTCCCCAGGTCAAGTAGGGGAAACCAGAAGCAGATCAAGCCTTGGGGAGAGCCCTGGGAACACTACTTTGTGTGGAGAAAGAGTTCTAAATTCTTCAGCCCACTCTTTCCTCATATCATTCTCCTCTTCCTCTTCCTTTCCTTATAAAAACATCTGAGTTTGTGTCCCAGGATAAGAGAAAAATGCGGGTCCTACCCAATTTAGTTCTTCCTCTACTGATCTGATTAGAATAAACAAGAGCCTCCTAGGACTTGTAAAAAAAAATCCTTACTCAGATCTTGGATGAATTATTGCTGAGAGGTTTTAATTGGCTGTGGTTGGCTTCTGACCTCTTGTACAGATTGATTTATGAGGTGAATTTGCAATCAACTGTTGGAAAAATTGATAGCTTGGTAACAGACAGAAGTTGCTATTTGAATAGGGCTTGGAAAATATTTATGCCATCTCAGCCCCCACCACAAACACCCACTTTCATATCTGAAGACAGCACTCCCTAGGAAACTGATGCCCTAAGCTAGCCTTATGTGTTCTGTTTATAAAATCAGATACATGTTGCTATTTTCAAATCTGTAGGGAGGGAAATATTCAGTTAATATGTAGGATTATCTGTTTTGCTTTTCCTATAATTGTTTTTAAGCCTCCTACACAATTTTACATATAAAAGTTTCTCTTTCAACACAAAGTGCTTGCTCTTCCCCCCGCCCCCCACTATTTTAGTGTATTTCATGTGGTTCTTTAGGAGACACGACTTCTTGTGAATCACTCTCTCAGGATTTGGACAGATTTGGACACAGTCCCTCAGACTGAAGGACGGCAAGTCCTCTTTCTTTGCATAGAGGAGGAAGTCAGATTTTGAGGGACTGTGTGAGGCAAAAGAGGCTGTGAGTCCATGCAAAGTGGTGCAATGACTCTGCATCAGTCTATGTGCCTGGCCCTAGATTCTTTTAGAAAGTGGGAGATCTGTGCTCAGGGATATTGCTCTCCAGTTCACATTTCTTCTAGGATGCAGGACACAGTTCAGATCCAACGAGCCATTCTTTGAAAATGGTTTAGAAATAAGTGAAGCATTTCCTTGCATGACTTCCTATAGCCTGTGTGCTACACTGATTCACATTGATTATCAGCCACCTATTACCTTGTCCCTGTCTTCTTTAGCCAATAAGTTTCTATGTTCCCAGCACTTTGCTAGATACAGAATCAGAGGCTAATGACTTACTGTTAACTTTGTTCATTTATTCATTCATTCAGCAAGTCTTTGAGTGCCTACCATGAACAACCTCTGAGCAGGCATCTGGTATACAGTGGTGAACAAAACAGAGGTGGCTCTTAACTTCGCGGGGCATAGCTTCTTTGGGAAGGCAGACATGGAACAAATAAAACACATAAACACACCGTGACAGATTATTACACATGCTAAAAAAGAAAAAGAGCAGGAGGCTGTGGGGAACAATAGCAGAAGATGCTGACTCTACACTTCATAGTCAAAGAAAGACTCCCCGAAGAGGTGACGTTTAAGCTGAGACCTGAAGAAAAAAGCCAGCCATGAGAAGAAGGGGAAAATCATTCCAAGCAGAAGGGACAGCCTGTGCAAAGGCCCTGCATCAGAGTAGGACTGAGCAGGTACAACCAAAGAACGAAAAAGGACCTGTATGCATGGAGCATAGTGAGAAATGCAGAAAGATGGATGATAGATGATCAGAGACCAGTCATTTAAGGGCTATACAGCCCAAAAGTTAAGAAGTCTGGACTTTGTTCCCTGAGCAATGGGAAGATGTATTCATCCTTACAGAACCTCACAAAGACACTACATTGAATTTCTGGCTAAAATAGCCTCTTGCCAGACTTAAGCCAAATTAAATGAGGTCATGTCTTTTCAGGGAGAAGGCAATGGCACCTCACTCCAGTGTTCTTGCCTGGAGAATCCCAGGGATGGGGGAGCCTGGTGGGCTGCCGTCTATGGGGTCGCACAGAGTCGGACATGACTGAAGCGACTTAGCAGCAGCAGCAGCATGTCTTTTCAGAAAGTTTACTGTATTTCTTTTGGTGTGTGTTCAATCCCTATTATATACCATATATATATGCTAAGGTGCTAAGTCACTTCAGTCGTGTCCGACTCTGTGCGACCCCATAGACAGCAGCCCACCAGGCTCCCCTGTCTCTGGGATTCTCCAGACAAGAACACTGGAGTGGGTTGCCATTTCCTTCTCCAATGCATGAAAGTGAAAAGTGACAGTGAAGTCACTCAGTAGTGTCCGACCCTCAGCGACCCCATGGCCTGCAGCCTTCCAGGCTCCTCCATCCATGGGATTTTCCAGGCAAGAGTACTGGAGTAGGGTGCCATTGCCTTCTCCGCCATATATATATATATGTATATATATATATATATATATATATTGCACAATTTAGATAGTACTTGCTTGTGTTCACAATGTATCTTGATTTTTAATGACTTCATATTATTTTAATTGGGATGTGCCATAATGGATCTAGCCTGGTTCCTGTTAGACATTTGAATCAAATAACATAATAACAATATTAATAATTTAATGATAAATACATAACAACATACAGAATTTACACATTAATATTGGCACACAGACACCTTATTACTTTGTTGGGGAAAATTTCTAGGAATGAAATTGTTGGGCCAAAAGACTATGTTTACTTTTATGATTGAATCAAAAGCGCCAGACTGGAAAATACCAATTTACATGCTCATGAGAGAAACTTGAGAGTAGCCATTTCAACAGTTTTCAAATGGTATGTATTGGGCTGTAGAGAAAATGAGGAGTTAATCATGTTCACTAGGGTTGGAATCCTGGGTCTCATAAGCTTCGTGTAGTACAGGTAGGTACACAAACCTTACCCTGAAAGACACTTTCTTCATCAGTAAAACAGGGGAGATAATAGTATTTGCTTCATAGGACTGATGCAAAGTTTAAGAGAAATCAAGTCTGGAAAATGCTTAACAAAGTACCTACCCAGAGTAAGCATTTATTACTCTCTCCCCCTCCCTTCCTCCCTCCCTCTCTCTTTCTCTCTCACACATAGATACACACACACACAATCTTATGTTATGTTGTGAATTTGGATACTCTTTTGAGCAAATAGTAAAAAGAAAATTCCAGTCTTTGTTATCACATCTTTTAGGCATGAATAAAGGGTTTTTCTACTTTCTCTTGCAAACGAGAGTGTAATTTCCATATTCAAAGGTGAAATTTTTCCCACATGGATATTTCCTTTCTAAAGAGAAGACAAATCATCTTTGCCTACCACTGTGCTTAGAGACTCGGAGAAGGCAATGGCACCCCACTCCAATACTCTTGCCTGGAAAATCCCACGGACGGAGGAGCCTGGTAGGCTGCAGTCCGTGGGGTCTCGAAGAGTCGGAC
>NW_011495081.1:6899491-6904034 GCF_000754665.1 Bison bison bison | reverse complement strand
ATAAGAGTCAGGGACACGACTGAGCGACTTCACTTTCATTTTTCACCTTCATGCATTGGAGAAGGAAATGGCAACCCACTCCAGCGGTCTTGCCTGGAGAATCCCAGGGACGGCGGAGCCTGGTGGGCTGCCGTCTGTGGGGTCGCACAGACTCGGACACGACTGAAGCGACTTAGCAGCAGCAGCAGCAGTGCTTACAGACTATCTGTTTTGGGTTTGAACCTTTCACTATTTGCTCACGTTAAAAGGCAAAAAATGTGGCACAGAGTTAAGAGCCCCTAAAGACCTGGGTGGGAAGGCTAGTCCTTGTCACTTCCAGGCCCAAGCGTGGCCTTGGGCTGGTTGCTCACCCTCTCTGAGCCTCATTTCTTCCCACTGTAATATAGGTAATGCCACCTCTCAGTGTTATGAGGATTAAATCAGAGTAACACAAAGAAGGCCTCTTAATCTCTGCTGTGTAGGAGATCAATAAATGTTGAATCCAAATCTCATATTTAGCTTCCAAGCAACAAGTACTGAAGATGTTAGGGGAAACTTCCTACGTTCATGAGAAAAGACATCTGCTCTTGAGTCTAGCTCAGTCTTTTATTCCTACGATGATCAACTGCTTCTTCCCTTTCATAGGCTGACTTATAACCAAGATAAGAAAACACAAGTGATAAGGACACCGATGAATCTCCTGACACATCGCGGAGTTACTTGAATTGTTGGGTTGACCTGCCATCTTCCTCCTTTGTCAACCTAGAAAAACTCTGAAATGGCCAAGAGGTCCAAGGCAGCCAGTAGCCCAATGAACTGAAGAGTGGAAGGAATGCCTGAGTTCCTGGTGGTCCTGAAAGAGTGTCAACAAGCAAAGAACCACCGTTTCTCTAAAGTTTACTGTGGAAACCTCCATTTCAATTGGGAGTGATGGCCAGAATCAACTTGGGCACATACAGAGTTAATTTGAGGTGGCAGGCTAGGAAAAGGCCTATAAGAAAAAGCTTGGATCAGGACTTTAAAAATCATAACTCAAACCATGACTTTTTTGGAGATTTTTCTAATTAGGTTTTTCATTCTTGTAACTTCTAGAAAGCTCTCCTTTCACACCCATAAACAGGTAGAAATTCTCAAATTCCAAGTTCTTAAGCTATTGGCTAGCGCATGGGCTTTGAGACCAATTTATACCTGCAGCCCAGGTTGCTCTACCTTTTCTTGAAGTGTAACAACCATTTTGAACCTCTCTATCCATCTCTATTAGTGACAATTCCGTTCTTTTACTTGCTGGAGCAGAAAACTTCAGGGTTCCTCTTGTCTCCTGGCTTTTTGTCTTATATTTTTTTCTTATATCCCTGCTCAGTCTGCTTGGAAATCCTATTTGCTATACCTTGAAAATATATCCAAGCCAATAAGACCCTTTTAAATGAATTATTATCATTGCTACCCCTTGGCTATAACCATCTCCTTCCTGATTATTACCATATTCCCATCATTGTTCGCCCTTGTTTCATCCTGATTATTTCAGTCTATTTTCAACACATCAGGAAGATGAACCTGTTTATCTGTCCACGACAGAAAATGTCAGAAACCTCCAGGGGACTTCCCTAGTGGTCCAGTGGTTGAGAATCTGTCATGTAATGCAGGGAGCTGGTTTTGAGGGACTGGTTGGAGGACTAAGATCACACATGTCTTGGGGCAACTAAGCCTCAGTGCAGCAACTACTGAGCCCACCTACACCCTCTGGAGAGAACTTAGACTTAATTTAGGTGTGGATTCCCATCCTGGCTCTGCCAGTTCAGGCATGGGTGGCCTGCCCATGTTCCCTCCATAACATCTGTCTCCTCATCAGAAGATGAGGGCTGTAAAAAGCGTTAGCCCAGAAAAATTTAAAACATCTTTAAGAAGATGTCTAGCACAGAGAAAGTTTTCAGTGAACCGTAACTATTATTTTTCTTGTCCCTAAGCTTCGAAATTTCTATCAAAAAGGACAATGACTTTTTGGAATACGTTTCCTTGTGAGCTTGTCTGGGACTTCCTGGACCATGAACCTGTCCCACTACATCATGTCAAATGAAGCTGGATTGTGAGATTTATATGAAGCTGGATTGTGAGACTTTTGTCCTCTTGGAAGTATGGAATACACATTCTTAAATATATTCAGGACCAAGGATTCTAGGGAGAGGCTATGAGATCGAATGGAAGGGATAAAGTGAAGGCTTCTGATTATTTCCCAATTGTTACTTTTCATCCGGCCTTCCTTTGTTTGTGTCCTCCCTCCCTACTCCTCAAAATTTGAAGGCTTATGAAAATGAGCTGAGAGATCAAGGAAAATATTTGATAGACTTAGATATATCATATAGTATTTACAGATTCTTTCAAGTCTTCAACATTTAAAACTTGAGTTTACTGTTATTAGTAAAACATCCCTGGTTGATTCCTGTTGGCTCACTATATACATATATATATGTATTACAGTTAGAACATGAGACAAAACCTTCTATTAAAATGCTGACTATTCATTCAGCCTTTCAGATGTGGGTTCTTAGATGCTGATTTACAACTGCTTGAGTTGTAAGTTGACTTTTTACTAGCGAGTTCAAAGATCATCTCTCACTGCTTTTATTTTTTTATTTCATTAATTTACAATTATGGAGATGGAAAAATCAATAAAATATGGGTCTGTCCCTCAAGAAACTTTCATCTACCTACAATATGATCTGCTGAATCATAATAATCTATTGTTATAGATTGTCTTGATTTTTGTGATGTATTTGAATACTGTCCTCATTTAAGAATACTGGAAAACTTTTTATCTACCAAAGGAGCATGTGTGTGTGTGTGTGTGTGTGTGTGTGTGTGTATTCACTGCCCTCAAATCATTTTTTCGTGTTCTAGACAACCTTTTAAAAAAGTCCCTAAGTCCAGCTTAAGGTTTGGGAAGGTATGTCTACTTCGGTTTCCTATGACGTTTTGTATTGCAGTATTATAGGCTAGATTATTAAAAATTTCTTAGTTGTTTCCATAGTTTTGAAATGCAAAAGTCTTCTTATACCTTATGAATATTCTTTTATAAACTAATCCTTTTGTTCTTGGGAAATGTTTATAGTATAGATAAATAGACCCATAGGAAAACTTAAAGACTCTTAGTCTCTCACATAATGGAAAATATTTTATCCAGCTATGTTATTTATTATTTTATGAATTTTAATACTGTGTGCTTATTGATTTTAATTGCTTTTCTAGGTGATACACATAATTTGCAATGAATAAAAATTAGTTATTTTCTAAACTTTATTTCTCTTATTTATGTTTTATGTTTTGCTGCATTGTACAGAACAAGGTTTTGCAAGCTCAGCACTGTTGATATTTTAGGCTGGAGAGTTCCCTGTTGTGGGGGCTTTCCTGTGCATTGTACGACCTTTACCAGCATCCCTGGCCTCTACCCACTAGACCAACAGTTTCCCCAAAGTTGTGACAACCAAAATTGGCTCCAGACATTGTCAAATGTCCCCTGGGAAGCAAAGCTACCACCAGTGGAGACCCACCGGTCTAGAATATCCAAAACATTCTGTAAAGGTAGCAGTGATATGGGTATCCCTAGCTTGCTTCTGATTTTACAGAAAATAATGCTTCCATTATAATGTTTTTCCATTAAATATATCAGTTTAACATATGTAGTCTTTGTGAAGTGAAGGAAATAAAAATTTACCCTTAAATAAATAAAATGTAAATTTGTGATGAGTATTGATTGTTAATAATGTAGGATAAATTCTTTGCAATCAAAAAGAATTAGTACACTTCAGTAGACCCCTAAGGACCCTGTCAGCTCAGATGGTAAAGAATCTGCCTGCAGTGCAGGAAACCTGGGTTCAATCCCTGGTTCGGATAGATCCTCTGGAGAAGGGAATGACAGCTCACTCCAGTATTCTTGCCTGGAGAATTCCATGGACAGAGGAGACTGGTGGGCTATAGTCCATGGGACTGCAAAGAGTTGAACACAACTGAGCGACTTAACATTTTAGGACCAAGGCTGGGTGGGGAGTGTGGGTGTGTGTGTGTGTGTGTGTGTGAGTGTGAAGGAGTTGGATAGGGAGTGTTTGTTGTGTAACTCTTGATTCTAGACACTTGATCACAAAAGCAGAGAAGAATCTGTGCTAAGAGAACACAGCCAAGGCTCTTGCACAGTGAAGGGAAGGAAACCAAATACTGGATTATTGCTATAATTGAGAAATAGCCCCCAGGTATTTTGAGTAAAGGAGTTCTTTAGCCACTCCATTCAAATGATAATTTATGGCTCTTTTTGTTTTTCTGAACTTATTTTATTAGGCTTCTGCTTTCAACATTTCAAATATAATAATGAAGCTGACAGTCCCTGTTATTCACTTCCAATGGCCTTGAGAAGTCTGCTTCTGTGACTAAGGTGATGATGGCAGACTTGGCGAGGAGCTGGAAGGTTCTAATCAAACCTTCAAAAATCGCCTAGAGTCGGGGCCGCAGACAGACCGCACAGGTGAGAGGAAGCATAAATTCTGCGCCTTTGCTGCTCAGACTCCACTTGGCCTGA
>NW_011495081.1:6859985-6899391 GCF_000754665.1 Bison bison bison | reverse complement strand
AAGGGCCTCCCTCTGTGGGGGGCTTGGAGGCCCCCTGGGCTGGCGGATTTATGTCAGCAAGCGCAGCGCAGTAGAAAGAGATTAAGAACACTTTCAAAGGGTGCGGGAGTGGGCTGCTCCTCCGGCTGAGCGATCTGGGACACAGAGCTCAGTCTGTGAGGACCTGGGCGGATGCCAGCGAAGGGAGTAGGGCAGGCCTGAGGAATGGAAGGCCACTGGCCAATTGGGTGTTGTGATAATTATATCCTTGTTTCCTTGAAGGTACCAGTGTCCTTGATTTTCCAGCTTCAAAGAGCGCTGCCTCTGAAGTGGGGGGACGTTCACACCTGCTTTGCCGCAGTGATTTCTGCCTTCCTGGCTGCAGACTCAACAAGACAACAATAGTTCAACAATAGGACATTTTCAAGGCCATATTCATGCACTAGGCAAAGCTTCTTTCCCACCCTTTCTTCCTAAATGGAAAGGAAAAGGTTAGTGTACTCCGCGAGAATTCAGCAATGAATACAACAGAATAGTTTTACCTTAAATTTAGATACTTTGGAGGTTGTTGCAGTTGTTTAGTTGCTATGTCGTGTCTGACTGTGACCCCATGGACTGTAGCCTGCCAGGTTCCTCTGTCCGTGGAATTCTCCAGGCAAGAATACTGGAGTGGGTTGCCATTTCCTTCTCCAGGGGATCTCCCCAACCAAAGGGCTGGACCCATGTCTCCTGCATTGCAAGCAGATTCTTTACCGTCTGAGCCACTAGGGAAGCTAGGCACTCTAAATCATTGCACGCACCTTCTTTATCCTCCCACCCTCTGATTCTCACCCCTCACAAAGGGACTATCACAGGACCAGAAGTCTAGCAATAACTGGAGGTCTCAGTATACAATATACCTGGAATGTTTTGGTCTTTTCTTTTTCTCTATCTCATTCATCTTCAGAGAAGCTGTGCAAACGATATTTAAGAAGTATCAGCATAGTTCTACCTTCTATATTTTTCTTAAAGCATTTAGATTTCCACGAGACCTTTCAAGAGGAAAGTGATGTATTTATTTAGTTTTAATGGGACCCTGTTTGTCTACCAGGTGCAATGAACGGGATCTAGAATGGGGTTTCCACTAAATATACATTTACTGCCTCCCACCTAATCTTTCCACCCATCATCTGAACCCTCCCATCATTCAATGTACAAATTTAAAACCATATTCTGATTAATAAATTCCCTTTGTTAAAGATGAGATGACTGGTTTCTGGCATATAAAACTTTCCCAAGAAGTAGACTGGATATTACACATAACTCCCTAAATCCTGAGCTCTAATGTTTCTCTGCTGTTGCCATCAGTTCTGGAAACCAAACCTTCCTTCTCCATACAAAGGCGGGTGCTAGTCAAAACCTGGAAAGAAGAATGAGGGAAATACAGTCTATTTTTGAAAGTACTTCTTGTTCTGACCCTTGAGAGTGATAAACAGTGGTCCTGTATACAAAGTATTCCCGCTTTTTAACTTTTGCTCTGAGATGGTGCAAATAAATGCTGTTAAGTTGATGAGTTTACAACTTGGTGTTATGTAAGTAATTAGTCTTTCTTCGTTGAAACATGCAGTCAGTCAGTCTGTCTCTCTTCCTCCCTTCTTCTGCCCTACCCTTCCTTTATCTCCATTGTATTAAGAGTGTTTCACTTCCAAGGATCAGAAGTAATGACTGCTGTGATACCTGGGGGCAGCAAAAGCTCTGTCCTTCAGTCTGCTCCTACCCGTCACTTGGGACCCTGGGATCCTGAGCTCTTGCCTGTGATTTAATAATGAGACCCAATGGGGCAGCCCAGGTGCTGTATCTCATACCCTTGCCGATTGCCAAGGGAACATTTAATCTGTTGGCTTTATTCAGTTATGCTAGTCTGGCAAACATACCTGGAGCTATAAATTATTTAGATGTTTAATTTATTTGGTGTAGAAGGAACTCTCTTATACCTTAGTTATCAAATAGCAGATGAAAAAACACTTTGTTTGCAAATCATAAAAGCTTTAACAGACTTGTGCCTTAAAGAGTAAAAGAGACTTTCCTGACCTGAGAAGTGTAACAGGGATCCAAAAAGCATTGTTAACACATTATCCTCTAAGATAAAAATTATGGTATAAATTCCTCTGGATTAGAAGTGAAATGTGAAACAAATGCCTTCCATCAGATGCTAACAGACAACCAGTCTGAAGTGAATTCGAGTGTGAACTGCCAAGAGGGATCAGGAGGGGCACAGCAGGGTCCTTTGTCACAGTGCCCATCTCCTCTGTGACAATGTATATTCATTATAAGGACCCAAGGGATGGGGATATTTTAAATTGTTGGAAATATGATATAACCTAAACCCTATTAGTATACAAAATTACCATCTAACAGTGAAACATATCATTGCTTTATTTATTCTTTGACTTTGCACCTAGCACATTTCATTAAATTAGAAACTCAGTACATGTTTCATTAAAATAGAAACAGATAGCACAAAGATATTATCTTATAGAGCAACCATTGTCACATCAGATAGGTCCCCCACCCTGTTTTACCCATTCTCTTGATGAAAAATGACTGATCTGAAGCAAAAATAAATTATCTATAGCAACACAGAAATATAAACAATACAATAATAAATAATTACAATTAATAATATAATACTAAATATAATAATAATAAACAATGGGAGTACAGAAATTCTTTGTAAAATTTTTCTTTTATTATTGCTTTGTTTTCAAGTTACATCTTGAATCAGGGAGTATTATTGGGCTTTTGTTTACCATCATCCAAATATTTAAACAATTTTCCTTTCTCAGTAGGAAGCAGCAGAGTTTTTAGATAAGAATGTGGTTTCTGCAGTAGCCTGAGTCTGAATTCTTCACTTTATTAGACGTGACATTGGAGAAATTATTTAACTTCTCTATGTCTCCATTGTCTAATCTGTAAATCAGGGACATTATCTTTCTCATACAGTTCTTATGTAGTAAAGTACATAAAACAGCATCTCACCTTTAATAAATGCTAAATTGCTGCTATTAGTCACTCACTAACGTGCTTTGGATTCATTTCTTCGTATTCATATAATAAACAATTCTATGAGGTAGTTATTATTCCGTTTTACTGGAAAAGACATTTACTCCTGGACCCACAGTTAAGCACATCCAATTCACGTCTTTAAGTCCCTGTGGCGTTTCTGATTTCTGGAGACGACTCTGAGACACAGATCTTGGTAACCGGAAGTATAAGGGGCGTGCTCGGGGGCGACATCTGTTGGCCGAGGGAGCAGATGCACGATTATGCAGCACCTGTGGCCGCAGCCAAGGCCACCCTACAGGAGCTCCAGCACAGGCCTGGCCCACCAGCGTTAAACCTCAGTGGGGCAAGAGGTTGGCTGTTTGGCGGAATCTGCCGTCCTTGGATGTAGGCTGCCCCGAACAGGGGTGTGGGTTTGGGCAGAGCAGCTCTCTTCAGCCAAGGGCTATCTCCAGAGAGGGTCTCAGTTGAAGGGGCGAGCAGCAGCCAACACTTGCAGCAGCTGGGGGCGTAAGCACTTGGGTCTTCAGGGCAGGGATCTGAGCAGGGGGTCAGGAGGGCCACACCTCTTCCGTCTTTGGAGGGTGCCCAAGGTCGTCTCATTGCCCATGGCGGTTCTTTTGCCCAGAATCTCTCAGACCCCGTTGGTGTTGGGGGAGTCTAGGAAGCATGTGGATGGACTGTCTTTGTGAACTCCACCAGGTGCTTGGTGACTTGAGATAGCACAGCTGCTGCCAACCAGCATCAGACCTGAGTAAATCACCCATAGGTCCTGGCTGCCCAAGTTCATAGTCTCCTTACAGCTGGCTATAGGACTGCTCATTTAAAAATGCTTAAATAAAACAAATTTTAAAAAATCCAATCTTCGAGCAAGCACTTTTTATGGTGTTTATGTCATGATCCATAGGCTAGAACTACAGAATTTTAAAACCGGAAGGGGCCGGAGAGATCCCATTCCTCCATTTGGGTTGGGTTGGCGGGGAGTGATTTAGTCAAGGTCACACAGCAAGTTAACTGTTACACACAATGGGATTGGGACCATGAGCATGAAAATTGATATTCTCAAGTAGAGGTTAGCTGTTTGCCAAAGAAATTATAAAAACAAATTCTTGGCTGAAAACTTGAAAGGATAGGTTTGGAATGTTATCTTAATGCACACTACAATCTTGAAGTTTCTTGTCATATCCTAGATAAAGCACTGTGTTTATATTTTACCCATTTCCATGCAAAATGGCTTCTAAAACTAAATGCCAAGAATTCTCACTGACACTGTGTGGTTCACGTTTCATTGATTGTATTTTGTTATTTTACTATTTTACAATTAAAACCATCCTCTACTCCTAGCGCTATAGTTTTTCTCTATGTAATTGATACAATACCATAAATACTATGTGGTATTGGCAATCTTTGAAGAATGAATTTTAAGTTTGAGAGTGGAGTCTTATCTTAAAATTACTTTCAGAAAACGTATCAGACACACAGAGCTGTCAGGTTTAAAACTGTACCACCAACTTTATGTTAACTTATTATCTCAATATTCTCTGGCACATGGATACACTTACAATCACAAAGATTAGTGCTCAGCCAAAAAAAAAAAAAATTTTTTTTTAAGTTTTCATTACCTCCTCAGTACACTACCTGGGTGGAGTTAGACGTTTAAAAATCCCATATGATTGTTCAGCTCTTCAGCAATGTTAACCCTTAAATTTTCAGCAGAAAACCTACTGAACAGTATTTGATGACTAGGAATAGTAAGAGTTTAGAGTTGAGGTTCAGAGTACAGACTGCCAATCCATACTGCCTGAGGTCAAAGCCTAGTTCTACCAGCTGTGTAACTTTGGGCAGGTTATTTAACCTCTATAAAGTGGGAATAATATTTGTACTTGGTTTTTGGGTTTCTTGTAAGGATTATATGAGATAATACATGTAAAGGGCCTAGAATGGTGCCTATACACAACAGTGCTCAGTTGATGCTCTGTCATTTAGAATTGCTTTTTAAACTATAGAGGATTAAGCCTTTTACAAGGAAGGTTAAAGATGCAGATTTGAAGACTAGATACATCTAAGTGATCCTATTCAGTTTTTGATGCTTACAATGGAGCTCCTAGGTGAAACAGAATTATAAGCCTCCTTAAGATTCTAAAGATTTATTCCACAGCCTGATGTACATAATTTATGAAGCAGTAAATTCCCAGCTTTTAACTGTAAGACATTTGATTCTGGAAATCCAAAAACCATGTTCTAATAGTGAGCTCTAAAAATCATTCTCAATGTAACTCCTTGAAAGCAGTGACTGCCAACCTTGTTCACCAGTGCATGCCCAGCCTTTTACATACTGGCATTAGTACGAATTTAGTATGTGTAGAATGACTGACCAATTGACTATAAAAGGTAATGCCCTTTAATTCATAGAATTTTAGAGTTAGAGGGGGTCACCTGCTAATGGAGTCATAAATAAGGAATCTGAGGATAAATGACTTAGAACTAATTAAACAATTAGCTGTGTAGAAGCAGGATCCAAGATGTTGACTCCAAGCCTTGGACACTCAAACAAGTAATTTCCTTCTGCAGATTTTTGCTAAATGTATTCCTAGAAACACCAGTCTCTTGGGATAGTCACGGAGTAAAGAGTGGAAGGAGTTTTACTGTGGGCAAAACTTTGGGGAAGTGTGAGGTTAAACTAATTAAATTGTGAATTTCAGCATTCTGGAGAAGGTTTGGCTATAAAACCCCTTAGAAATGAGGATCTTTTGGAATTGATGGTCCATGAAACACATGGGAGAAGACTGGCCAGTAGGTTTCAATAAATACTGATCATGCCCTGACTACATGCATCATGATAGAAACTATACAAAAAGTTACGGCGAGTTAGACTCCAAAGAGGTCCTGGGGCATTTCTGGGAGTGGAGCAGGGTCAGAGAAGTGGCAAGGGCAAGAGAGAATTATAAAAAGGCATGCATAATTTCAGTCTATGTCTGAATTTGGGAACAACCATGAGAAAGGCTCAAATAAAAATGCTACAGGGATTCAAAGTTGAGAGTGCCATGGAAGAAACAGCATTTGAGATGAATCTTGAAAGATGGATGTGAGTTTCTTCAGTAAATGTGTGCTAGTTTTTGTTTATCTGAAACGAACTTTATTTTACTCTCATTATGAAATGTGGCTTTTCTGGATGTGCAATGGATAGTTATTTCTCTTCAACACTTTGAATAATTATTCCACAGACTCCCTGCATCCACTATAACTCTTGATAAGCCTGACAGTCTAATTGTTAGTCCTTTGCAGTCCTTTTCTCTGCAGGTTGCTTTTAAGATTTTCTCAGTGTCTCTGGAGTTCCCCAGTTGCCTTATAACACATCTAAGGCATAAATTTCCTTTTTAATTTATCTTTCTAGGGATGTACTGTATTTCGAAAGCCTAGGTCTTTCTATTGGTTCTGAAAAATTCTCAGCTATCTTTGTTTCAGATATTATTATATTATCCAGCCTCTCTACTCTCTACTTTCAAACCTGCAATTAAAATTTTAATTATTAGGTTATTAAATTATTAGAACATCTCATTCTATCTTCCATATCTTTAAATTTCTCTTTATTTTCCATTCCTTTTTTCCTGTGCTACATTTTGAATGTTTTCTTCAAATATTCTTGAATTCACCAATTATCTCTTCAGATATTTAACATGTTCATTAAATGTTTACTTTCAACCATTTTATTTTGTCTCTTTTTTATTCTTTTCCAAATCATCTTTTGTTGTTTTCTTATCTTTGGTTTTCCACTTCTTATTTATTTAAATTTGTCAAATGTAGACATTCTATGTTAGTAAGTCAACAGAATGTAGTGGGAAGAGTGCAGACTCTAGAACCAACTGTCTGAATCCAGATTGTAGCTCAACCACTAAAGCTACCCAGGTGGTGCTAGTGGTAAAGAACCCACCTGCCAATGCAGGAGACATAAGAGACATGAGTTCAATCCCTGGGTCAGAAAGATCACCTGGAGCAGGGCATGGCAACCCACTTCAATATTCTTGCCTGCAGAATCCCATGGACAGATGGGTGGGCTACAGTCTATGGGGTTGCAAAGAGTTGGCCATGACTGAAGCGACTTAGCATACACACACCATTTAAGAAAAGTTGACCCGGAATAAATTACTTAGTCTCTCTGTGCCTCAGTTTTTTCCTTTATAAAATGGGGATAACAGTAGTACTTGCTTCATAGTGTTGTTATGGGAATTAAATAAGTTAAAATTGGGAAAAAAACTTTACAACAGAGCTAGCACTTAACTGAAGAAGTGAAGTGAAGTTGCTCAGTCATGTCCGACTCTTACCGACCCTATGGACTGTAGCCTACCAGGCTCCTCCATCTATGGGATTTTCCAGGCAAGAACACTGGAGTGGGGTGCCGTTTCCTTCTCCAGGGATCTTCCCAACCCAGGGATCGAACCTGGGCCTCCCGCATTGTAGACAGACGCTTTTACCGTCTGAGCCACCAGGGAAGCCAGCATTTAATAATTGCTCTAAACACATTCATAAATGAAAATATACATCCAAATTTCTCGGGGTCTAAACTAGATGCTTGTTTTTCCAGTGACTCACTCTCTCTTGGTGGTCTGCCTCCTTCTGTGCTTGGTGATCTTGGATTCAAACTCATACCTGGTGACTCTTGGCTTTCCCACTGAGTATTTGATTCTGTTGGGAACAGAAGGAAAACACCAACCTGAGAACATACTTCACCCTTTTTGGAGGGTCCTGGCCTAAGGAGGAAGTGTCAGGCTCTTGGCTTCCCGTTCTTCTGATACTTTCGGGTTCATGCTGTGCCGCAATGGTTCCAGCCCTTAGGATAACCCAGTATTCTTATTTTCTTAGCCCTCTTGGTTCCCAGTTCTGGTTTCAGCTCATATTTGAGGATAAGAGCTGTCCCTGGACAATGACTTTACTACTTACAAGCCCAACAGTCCATTTAAAAAGTGATCCAGGAAATTCCCTGGTGGTCCAATAATTAGCACAGCACTTTCACTGCCATGGCCTGAGTTCATTCTCTGGTTGGGAAACTGAGATCCTGCAAGCCATGTAGCAAAGAAAAACAACAACAACAACAAAGAAACAAACAAAAAATCCAGTTCTTTTGTACTTGGAAGGGCTTCTGAGTATCTAGTTATCTATACTGCCAGAAATTACCTCCTGCTTCGAATCAGTCAGCATAGGTTACCTTATGCTGCAGCAAAAAACAATCTCCGGTGGCTTAGAAAGACAAAGGTTTGTTTCTTTTTATGCTACACATCCATCCCAAGTCAGTCCCGTCTCTGCTCCATGTGATCCATACTCAGGGATTCAGACTGATGGGGCTTTGATTCTCTGGAAGAACATCAATCCTGTAATGGGAGCGAGAAAATACGGTGACTCATACTCTGGTTGTTATGGGCTTCCATCTGGAAGTGACCCACATCATTCACTTTTAATTAGTCAAGGCAAGTTCCCCCGGGCCACACCTAACTCCAAGGAGGTGCCTAGGAAGGAGAACTGGAAATATCAGTGAACATCACTCACAATTACTACACGCTTTTTACACCTAATATTATAAACATCCTTATCATACGGGCTGCCCTGGTGGCTTAGCGGTAAAGAATCCATCTGCAATGCAGGAGATGTGGGTTCAATCCCTGGGTCAGGAAGATCCCTTGGAGAAGGAAATGGCAACCCACTCCAGTATTCTTGCCTGGAAAATCCTGTGGAAGAGAAGCCTGGTGGGCTACAGTCCATGGGGTAGCAAAGAGTCAGGACACAACTTAGCAACTGGCCAACAAGAGTTCTTATATGGATCTGCTAACTAATCTTTAAAAATATTATTATGAAGCTCTGCAACTAAAGAATGTAAAAATATTATAATGTGTGTGTGCTCAGTCACTCAGTCCTGTCCAATTCTTTGCAACCCCATGGATTGTAGCCCACCAGGCTTCTCTATCCATGGGATTTCCCAGGCAAGAATACTGAAGTGGGTTGCCATGCCCTCTTCCAGGGGATCTTCCAGACCCAGAGATCGAACCCACGTCTTTTGCATTGGCAGGCAGATTCTTTACCACTGACCCACCAGGGAAGCCCCAAACATAACATTTATTTTAAAGAGATGATGAAGGATGTTCTGGAGAGAGAGGGCAGAGGGAGGATGTCTTTGAGAACTGATGAGTCTGCAAGAAGAAATTCCCTGTCAGGAAAAAGTGCAGAATCATCTAGAGGGGATTCATCCTCTGCCTCCTGGCAGGGTCTGGAAGGTCAGCATCTGGTGGGGAGGGGCTGCACATGTTCCCAGGGAGGCTGGACCCCAGCTTCCCTGGAGTCCCTCCTGAGCCCCAGGGGAAGTACAGAAGTACCTGGTCGGCCTGGATCAGAGGGCAGGGATTTGACTTATCAGCAATTAGAGCAGGTCTTAGCATGTGGTTAGGTGTTCAATAAATATTTGTTAAGTAAATGAATGATGATGATAAGGTCAGGCCTTGGTGTTGCATAAAAACCTGGACTTCTGCATGAGCCTGTGGATTGCAGAGAGGGAGGTGGCTACCTTTCTCATAGACTAGGCAGGATGGGGACTTGGAGTTAGAATTAGGCTGATTTGGCTTCCCCAGTGGGTTAGCCCTAAAGAATCTGCCTGCAATGCAGGAGATGTAGGAGACGTGGGTTTGATCCCTGGGTTGGGAAGATCCCCTGGAGGAGGAAATAGCAACCTACTCCAGTATTCTTGCCTGAAAAATTCCACGGACAGCAGAACCTGGAGGGCTACAGTCCATGGGGTTGCAGAGTTGGACACGACTGAAGGACTGAGCACAAGCATGAAGGAAAATAATAGCAACATCTTGCACACTTGTTAGGCATTTTTTAAAACTATTTCCCTGAATCCTTTGTAATGTATTATGTAATATATCATATTTGTAAATGTAACTTATTTGCAAATAAACAATAGATATTTATTGACTACTGGATAAAGAATTTTCAGCACATTACTCATGAACAGGGTGAAGTGAAGTGAAGTGAAAGTTGTTCAGTCATGTCTGACTCTTTGTGACCCCATGGACTATACAGTCCATGGAATTCACCAGGCCAGAATACTGGAGTGGGTAGCCGTTCCCTTCTCCAGGGGATCTTCCCAACCTAGGAATTGAACCCAGGTCTCCCACATTGCAGGTGGATTCTTTACCAGTTGAGCCACCAGGGAAGCCCCACTCATGAACAGGGTAAGAGCTGTAATTCTCAAAGTGAAGGTACAAAGCTTCAGACATGCTTCCCAAGGGCAGCCTTGGGTGTGAGTCTAGTCTGTGGTAAACCAACAGGCGCCCCGCTGGTCTTACCCAGGCTTTGAGGCCTCAGGTCGCAGTAGAGAGGGTTAGGGGATGAATATAGCAAACCTGGGTTCTACTCTTAGCCCTGCCACTACATTGTCTCAGGTAAATCCTTCCATCTCTTCTGTAAAACAAGTGTTGGGTTCAATGGTCCCTAAGACAAGTTTGAAGTTCAGCCTATATGCACTGGGTCTGGCCATTCCAATCATCCCCAACTGGCTCAGGTATCTACTATCCGCTGCTTAAATGTTTTGAATGTCATCCCTACTCTCAACTCTTTGCCATGTGAGAACAAGTTTCTCTCAGGTTTGCAGCAGACAGAGGTAACCTGGCTTGTCAGAAACAGAAGAATCGCAGGAACCCATCCAAAACATTAGCTTATCCTGATTATAAATATTACTCCTGATGATTCCAGGAGCAATTGCTACGTGTCATATAAAACTGACTTCTTATCACTGACTCTGTGCTTCAATTTTCCATTCTCTAACCTCCTCTAAATTTTTTCTTTCTCCCTTTACTATAAAGTAATATTTTCCTTGGCTTCAAAATATGTGACACCTTCCCCATAGTTGTGGAAATAATGGGAGGCTTGAGCCCAGAGCATCTGAGGTTCTCTCATGGAGCCTCACTGTTGCCCCTTGGGAGAAATCAAAACACGAAAAGAAGGCGCTGCTGTAGCCAGACAGCCAAAGAGTAGTTTGCATTCTTTCATCTCCCCGTATCTTTGCCAATATTGTTTCCTCTGCCTGAAAAGTCCTCTCTACACCCTTTCTTCGGGTAAGTTTCTATCCACTCTTCAATGTCCTCAGTCTATGGTTATTTTTTCCATAACATTTGCATACCTTGATATTACAGAACTTAGCACTCTGTAGTATAAGTACTATTTGTAAGTCACTTCCCAACTTGGAGAATCTACACCGTCTGGAAAACCTGTGTTCATTTTTTTTAATTTTTTTTTTAATTGGAGGATAGTTACTTTACAAGTTTTGTTGCTTTCTGCCATACAACAATGTGAATCAGCCATAAATATATTTGTGTGTGTGTGTGTGTCTGTGTATCTCCTCCCTCTTGAGCCTCCCCCACCACCCAACCCATCCCTCTCTTCTTCACAGAGCTCTGGGCTGGGCTCCTTGTGTTATATAGCAGCCATCTATTTTTTAAAAATTTACTTATTGTACATATTTTGGGCTGTGCTGGGTCCTCATTGCTGCGTGGGCTTTTCTGTGGCTGTGGTGAGAGTTCCTCTCTGGTTGCAGTGCGTGGGCCTCTCACTGTGGTGGTTGCTCTTGTGGAGCACGGGCTGTAGGGTATGCGAGCTTAAGCAGTTGCTGCATGTGGACTCGGTAGCTGTGGCTCCCAGGCTCTAGCACACAGGCTCAATAGTTGTAGTGCTCAGGCCTAGTGCTCAGCAGCGGGTGAGGTCTTCCTGGATCAGGGATGAAACCCGAGTCTCCTGCACTGGCAAGCAGATTCTTTCCCACTGAGCCCCCAGGGAAGCTCCTGCTCTCTGTTTCACACATGGCAATGCTACTCTCACAATTTGTCCCATCCTCTCCTTCCCCCTCTGTGTTCACAAACTCATTCTCTACATCTGCATCTTTATTCCTCCCCTGAAAATAGGTTCATTGGTACCATTTTTCTAGATTCCATATATGTGCGTTAATATGCAATATTTCGGAGAAGACAATGGCACCCCACTCCAGTACTCTTGCCTGGAAAATCCCATGGACGGAGAAGCCTGGTGGGCTGCAGTCCATGGGGTTGCTAAGAGTCAGACGTGACTAAGCGACCTCACTTTTCACTTTTCACTTTCATGCATTGGAGAAGGAAATGGTAACCCACTCCAGTGTTCTTGCCTGGAGAATCCCAGGGATGGGGAGCCTGGTGGGCTGCTGTCTATGGGGTTGCACAGAGTCGGACACGACTGAAGAGACTTAGCAGCAGCAGCAGCAGCATGCAATATTTACTTTTCTCTTTCTGACTTTATTCTGTATAACAGCCTCCAGGTTTATCCACCTCAGTTCAACTGGCTCACATTCATTCCTTTTTATGATTGAATAATATTCCGTTGTATACATGTACCACAACTTCTCTATCCATTCATCTGTTGATGGACATCTAGTTTGTTTTCATGTTCTGGCTATTGTAAAGAGTGCTGTAATGAACATCGGGATACATGTGAAGATCTGTGTTCTAATATCTAGCATGATACTCTCCCTTTTATTTCTTTACAGTAGACACAGTCTTATCACCTATGCTCCTTTGGTCAGCCAGTCCGGGTCATAACATTGCCAGAATACAAAAGCAATGGCAGAAAGGGAGCCCAGAACAGAATACGCAACATACACTGCAGGACCCGTGCAACTCAGCTCACCAGCTGGAAGCAGCCACAGTACTGTGTTAAGAACGCTCAGAAAAGCTCCTTTGCTCTAGATCTCATTGGCTGACAGCAACTGATGACCCTCAAAAACTGGGACACCCACTGCAATTTTATTTTGGAAAATATCTCAGATATAAGTAGTGTTATAATGAATTGGTTTTGAAGGGGGTACCACTAAATACTAAAATTATTTCCTGGTATTTGATTCTCAGAGGTTCTATACCTGTCAACAGTAAATCTCCTTTATTTAAATTACCTTGACAGGCTTTTTGTTCCTGTGCCACCAGGCAGTCCTGTGCAAACAGTATGCCACCTGTATTAGTGTTCTCCAGAGAGGACCAAAAAGATGTCCGTGTATACACAGAAAGAGATTGTAATGAATAGGCTTACATGATTATGAAGACTGGCAAGTCCAAAGTCTGCAGGGGTGGTAGGCCATATGCTGGAGACCCAGGGAAGAACTGCAGTCTGAGTCCAAAGGCAGTCTGGTAGCAGAATTCCATCTTCCTTGGGCAAGGTCAGTCTTTTCTCTATTGAGACCTTCAACTCAGTGGTACAGACCCATGTAATCTTTTTTGAGACCTACCCACGTTATAAAGGGTTAGCTGCTTTATTCAAAGATTTAAATATTAATCTCAGTTCAGTTCAGTCGCTCAGTCACGTCCGACTCTTTGCGACCCCATAAATTGCAGCATGCCAGGCCTCCCTGTCCATTACAAACTCCCGGAGTTCACTCAGACTCAAGTCCATCGAGTCAGTGATGCCATCCAGCCATCTCATTCTCTGGCATCTCCTTCTCCTCCTGCTTCCAATCCCTCCCAGCATCAGAGTCTTTTCCAATGAGTCAACTCTTCGCATGAGGTGGCCAAAGTACTGGAGTTTCAGCTTTAGCATCATTCCCTCCAAAGAAATCCCAGGGCTGATCTCCTTCACAATGGACTGGTTGGATCTCCTTGCAGTCCAAGGGACTCTCAAGAGTCTTCTCCAACACCACAGTTCAAAAGCATCAATTCTTCAGCACTCAGCCTTCTTCACAGTCCAACTCTCACATCCATACATGACCACAGGAAAAACCATAGCCTTGACTACACGGACCTTTGTTGGCAAACTGATGTCTCTGCTTTTAAATATGCTATCTAGGTTGGTCATAACTTTCCTTCCAAGGAGTAAGCGTCTTTTAATTTCATGGCTGCAATCACTATCTGCAGTGATTTTGGAGCCCAGAAAAATAAAGTCTGACACTGTTTCCACTGTTTCCCCATCTATTTCCCATGAAGTGATGGGACCGGATGCCATGATCTTAGTTTTCTGAATGTTGAGCTTTAAGCCAACTTTTTCACTCTCCACTTTCACTTTCATCAAGAGGATTTTGAGTTCCTCTTCACTTTCTGCCATAAGGGTGGTGTCATCTGCATATCTGAGGTTATTGATATTTCTCCTGGCAATCTTGATTCCAGCTTGTGTTTCTTCCAGTCCAGCATTTCTCATGATGCACTCTGCATGTAAGTTAAATAAGCAGGATGACAATATACAACCTTGACGTACTCCTTTTCCTATTTGGAACCAGTCTGTTGTTCCATGTCCAGTTCTAACTGTTGCTTCCTGACCTGCATACAGATTTCTCAAGAGGCAGATCAGGTGGTCTGGTATTCCCATCTCTTTCAGAATTGTCCACAGTTGATTGTGATCCACACAGTCAAAGGCTTTGGCATAGTCAATAAAGCAGAAATAGATGTTTTTCTGGAACTCTCTTGCTTTTTCCATGTCACAGAAACATCTAGAATGATGTTGACCAAATATCTAGGTACTGTGGCCTAACCAAGTTGACACAGAAAATTAACCATCACACCCCCTCACATTCAATCGTTAGCAATGTGCCTTGAGGACCACATTGCCTATGACTGAAGCCACATCCAGGCTTAACAGGAAAGCACACTCTTATAAACTAGTGATGTCTGCTCTGAGCACAGAAGGGAAGAGAGGCAGCCTGGGTCATATATTTCCTATTCCTACAACAGAAGTTTGGTTTGTATTTACTGAATGAGCAAGTGACAAATCTTGTCCATTTTGCCATTCAACCTCGGACAAGCCTCGATTCAAGATGTGTTTAAATTGAATTGTTTGACATCAGTCAGGCAAGCTGACCAAATTCTCATGCTCCCTGTGTATATGCACAAGAATGCTCCCAGCAGCTTCATTATCAACATCTCCAAACTAGAAATAACCCAGAGAGTTCATCAATGGTACATGGCTAAATGAAAAATATTGTGCTATAATAAACACGAACTATAACTACATACAACCTGGATGACTCTTACAAACATGAGGTTGAGCAAAAGAACAAAAAGAACAAGGCATTAATTCCATTTATCAAGTTCCAACACATAAAATTAAACTCTGTTCTATGTAGATGCATACTTAGGTGCTAAATAATTGTTTTAAAAAACAAAGCTATGATTCCCATAAAATGTGTGATAGTGGTTATCTCTAGGAGCATGAGAGATGCTGTGAGGAGAGAATTCACAATATTACACTTCTTGATTTGGGTTTTAACTTTAAAACTACACGTTAAAATGCTTTTTTGTATGAGTGTTAAACATTCAAAAAGTTTAATTCTTCCCCCTAGGGTTCCCTTATGCCAATTCCTAAAAAAAAAAAAGAAGAAGAAGAAGAAGAAACAGGCTGGTGTAGAATTAAAAGAAAACTCAGCTACAATTAGCGGCAGTTCAGGCCTATAGGGGGCGCTCTCATGCCCTCCAGGGATCCTCAATTACCTCAAACAGGAAGAGACTAGCCTTATAGCTCTCCTACATCTCCCACAGGCAAGTGTTGCCTACTTCACTGTCCAACGGGAAGGAAAAAACCTCTCTCCCTGAAAGATTGTGCAGCCAATCCCAGACTGGAGCAGTCCAACCAATGAGAAGCTTCCATGCTTTGACTCCCAGCTTCCTCCCTCCCAAGTCTCCCCTTTCCCCTATAAAAGCTAGTTTCCCTTCTTTGTTCCCTGGGTTTGCCTACAGTCTTCCATAATTTAATACTCTGAGTTGCAATTCCTCTGGCTATTACCGAAAAAACTCACTTTTGCTGATAAAATAACTGGTGAAAAGTGAAAGTCGCTCAGTCATGTCCGACTCTTTGTGACCCACGGACTATACAGTCCTTGGAATTCTCCAGGCCAGGATACTGGAGTGGGTAGCCTTTCCCTTCTCCAGGGGATCTTTCCAACCCAGGGATTGAACCCAGGTCTTCCGCATTGCAGGAGGATTCTCTACCAGCTAAACCACCAGGGAAGCCCCAAATAACTGGTGCTATTATATTATTAAAGCTGACACAGGGAACCCCAAGAAGCTGACCCAATCCCTGTTTAGCCCCTGGCCAAAGAGACCAGTGCATTCACTCTCCAAACTACTTCCCCACTGGTGTCTACTATAGAGCTTTTTCTGTTTTGCTTCTTTCCCCAGAACAAATGTCTCCATTTTAGTAATGATTAGATTTACAATATAACAAATTCAACAGTTGAAAGTCCTAAAATTCATCCTCAGTGAAACTTGCAAAGCAGCTGCAAAAAAGATGAATGTCACTCATGGGATCAAAAGCCTAGAAGGATTTCGTGGAAAAGTTTAGCAATATGTGCATGCATGGCCTATTCTAAGCTGAAGGCTCTGTCAAAGGATAGTGGCCCCCTATCTCACCATGAGCTGAAAGTGCCTGGGATAACTGCCCTTTGGAAAGCTGCTGGTTCCTATGCAGAAATCTTGCTACAAAGGACAGGTTCTCATGATCCACCTTCTAGGATCCTAGGCTGAAAATTCAGAGTTGAGCTTCCAGAAAGTTAGAGAAAAGGCAAGGTGATTTTAAGGGCAGGTGCTTGAGGTTTACTTTCTTCATAGCTTTCAGTACTTAGAAACTTGCCGTTAAATATGCTTTCTTCCCTCTGGAAAACAGATTTCCCCTCTCTCTCACCTCTGCCTGGGGAATAACAAATTTCATATGGAAACCTGAAAACCCAAAGAGAAATATGCGATGCTTCAGACACCTCGTGTCGGACTGGCTGTCACAGACCCTGGTTTGGGTCAGGCTGTTTAAGCTTCTTTGGAACAAGCATTTATCTACTTCGGGGTCATTTTATAGATCCATTAAATCTACATTTTCTCTTGGGCTCCTTTCCTCAGCTCCCCTCAACCCTGCTCTAGTCACACACTCTAAAAACCCCCTTAAGCCCCAGAAATAAATCTCTATAAACTGCCAAGCGTTCAATCAGGCTTTTACTGTATCTCTTTGCAATTAGAATAAATTTACTGCTTGGAGAGATGGGGGGAAATATGCAAGGTACTCCTTGGATAAATACACCGCAGTGAGAAAAGTAGAGACTCTGTGAAAGTTATCTCGGTGAATTCAACAAGAATCAAGGTCACTGGAGCTGCTACATACCAGGGAATGTTAATTAATGGGCCTGCAGCTGGTGGTACCACTTGGCTGCTCTGCTCCAGCTGCTTGCTCCATATTTCTCTCGTTTGTAGGACCATTCTTGGATCAAATCCCATCTCTTTTTTTCCTCCAAGTACAAAAAGTACATAAGTCTATCCTGGAAGGATGCCAGCCTTTCAGAGAACTGAGTAAAGTGTTGTTTCTTGGCTATTTTTATCTCCTTTTTAAAGAGAGGTCATGCTATCACCTCTGGAGCTGGATTACTTGTAATCGGGCGTTCAAGCTGTGGTCTGAGGTCACCACTCTGGCACCATCCACGCGGAGGTGTCCTGAAGTCGGAGAGCAGCGACCGGCACTTGTAACTTCCCCTCAAACAAAAGCGGAAAGCACCTGAAAAGATGCACCTATCTCCTTCACTGCACAGTCTGCATTTTAAGCCGGGCTGAAGGCAAGATGAAAATACAACCCAAGGCACTCGATGTTTCTGAGATGAAGAGGGAGAGAGAAAGAAACAGGAGAAAAAGAAGAGAGTGACAGAAGAGGCAGAAAGTATTTCCAGGGTAGTTAATATCATTTGAATCTGCTGGGAAGCCTTAAATGAGACCAGGCATGTAAACCACTTAGCTGGACACAGGCAGCTATTGTTAATTAAAATAACAGTTCAGATTTGAGGTAGAACAGACGTGTTCAACACGAACTTGGGGCTGCACTGGCTTGGGACTGTATTTAGGCAGTGCGTTATTCTGGTTAAACCTGGACTTTGGAGTCAGAAAGATCTGGTTTGGAGTCCCTGCTCAACCATTTAAGCCTCTGCGTGTCACTTGAGTGCTTAGTTATTTCTTTAGACCTCAACTTTCTCATCTGTATAATGGGGCTAATAATAGTATCTGCCTCAAGGCTGCTGAGCAGATCTCATGAAATACAGCATGTGGGACCTTTGGCACAGTGCTTGGTACGTGTTAATCTCAATGAATACTCATTGTGGTAATTGGGGCATTTATGACTGTTTTCATAGGTCAGAAAGGGAAGAATTACAAAAAGTGTTTCAGGAAAACAGTTTGCCTCTCCTGGCAGGTGAAGATGGCTTAAGAAGAGCAGTTTTTCCAAAGCAGTGAAAATGGTCCTGCTAGCCTCTATTGCAGCCCGGCTTGTTTTTCTTCTCATTTGGAAACTTTCTTTCCTTCAGTGTTACACAGTGAGGAGACTGGGCGTTCTTCCCACAATGACAGACATGCAAATCTCGCCCAGAAATAACAGGGAAAATGCCTGACTCTGCTTCTTGAAGGAATTCTCCAGGTAGCCATTAGCCATAAACTCCAGGCTCAGGGCCCTGGAGATGGCTGCGCCCACTCCCCACAAGCCAGGCGGGCTGTCTTCAACTTGGGCCGGCTCCTTTATGAGAAAGACCAGCTTTACTGAGCTTTACTTTTTAAAGGGGGGGAAAAAAAGAACATTCTAAAAAATTAGGAACTGTTCTCCATTACTACTTCCAAACTGTAAAATGATATTTGGGTCTTTTAAAAGACTTGGGAAATTTACTGAAATTAAGGAATATGGATTTAAAGGGAACCTTGGGGGATTAGATTTTTTTCCTCTCTTTGAAGCATTTGAAACAACTTTAATCTGCTTTCAGAGTGCTATGCAATTTGGCATGGCATTCTGGGAGAGTGTTGTTGCGTTCTTCCTGGAACTGATACTTTTGTGCCCCTTTTAAAACCCATTTAGAGAAATATTTAGAGTATAAAAAAACACTTGAATTTAAAGAACAAGACTATTCAAAGTAAAGGAATGGCTTCTAAGATGCTTCAAAGAAAATTTTAAATTTCTATTTTGGGCAAAAGAAAATCCGACAGAAACCTAGGTGGATATGCAGCCACGAAGATATAACTAATTCATATAGAATTTCCTGGTTGTTGGTCCTCTTATGTAATTATATAATAAATTATACGTACTTTACAAAATGCAGAACATTGTATACACACTCATGTAACAGCAGTGCTATAGAAGGCAAGTTTTATAATTTTTATTTTATTGACAAGGAAACTGGGGCTCAGGGAGTTCAAATTTTGCTTAAAGAAAATGTTGGGTTGGCCAGTAAGTTCATTCAGGTTTTTCATAAGTTATTACAGAATCCAAATGAATTTTTTGGCCAACCCAATATATTAATAGTATGCCGAGAACTTCAACTTGGGACTCTAGGTTTTAATCCCAATATTTTTTCCACCACCCTGCCATGTGGTCTAGGCAGCCCCAGTCAACCTTGGATGGCTGTTCCCTGGTCTGTGAGATGAGAATAATCCCTCTTTAGCTTGCTTTCAGGGACTGGTGGATAGATTTTCCAGGGCCAAGTCCACCTATGATGTGACCAAGAAACAGTGAATGATACACCTGAATGAAATACAATTGGCCTTCGTTATCCATGGGGATTTGGTGCCAGGAGCCTCTGCAGAAGCCAAAATCAGCGGATGCTCAAGCCCCTTATATTAAACAGTGTAATAACTCAGGCGGAGTTATTGAGAGGTTTCCCATTCACGGACTTGAAGGGCAGACTGCTGAGCCCAGAGTAACACCCTGTTACCCCAGGAATGCTCCAGAGCTCTGCAGAAGATAGACTCTGAAGCTTTAAAATGACACTGGTTGCAAAGGACAAGCGCAGAATGGCTACAAATCTCGTAGGGGACCTGGAAGCTGTGAGTAATTGTGAATCGCTCATGATCCCAGGGGCTGGAGAACCCGCAGAAGGGGCAAATAGGAAAGTGAGGGCACAGACTTGTCCGTCTGGGGCCTTAATTCCCTGAAGCCATAAAAGAGATAAGTGTATTATCAAAAGGAGTGGAAACTCAACAGCTATGTGATCCTAGAAGAATGTACGGTTTTAAAATGTCTAGGAAAATAAGATATTTCTCCTATTTATTCAGTTATTGCAAAAGTATATCTATTGTCAACATAATTGATAAGAGAAGTGTAGCATGAGAAAGTGACACTTCTCCTTTCATCTGCTCCTCCCCTAACTCACCCACTAAACACCAGCTCCCAGTCACGTACTCTGGGTCTCCTATAGTTTTTCCATTTAATACTGTGTTTCTGTGTGTATTCAGGCGCATGTTATACAGATTCACATATGTGTTTTCAAGCCGAGTCTCATGGCACCTAGTTTTGCAACTTGCCTTTTTCTAACTTTACAATGTATCATAGATACTTGCTCCAACAGACCTCTCATTCCCTCCCCCCAGCTTTACTGAGATACACTTGACAAATCAGAGTGGTATGTATCTGAGGGGCTCAATATGATGATTTGGTGTTTATATATACATTGTGAAATGGTTACCATAACTGAGCTAGTTAACATGTCCATTACCTTACATAGTTAGCATATTTTTCTATGTGGTGGAAAGCTCTATTCTCTCAGCAAACTTCAAGAACACAATACAGTAACTAGAGTCACCATGCTGTCCATTAGACCTCCAGGACTTATGCATCATGCAGGACTGAATCTTTGTGCATTTTGATGACTATCTCCCCATTTCCTTCAAACTCCAACCTTAGGCAACCACCACTTTAAAATTTCTGCTTTTATGAGTTCAGCTTTTTTAGAGGCCACTCTCTGTTCTTTTTAAAGCCTGGAGAGGGTTCTATCATATGGCTATTCCATAGTTTACTTAACCCCCTTTCCATGGATGGAGATATAGGTAACTGCTGTGCTTTTTTTCCCGTTAACTATTACAAATAATGCTTCAGCATATAACAGTGAGGGGTTCCCCGGTGGCTCAGGGGTAAAGAAACCGCCTGCAATGCAGGAGCCACAGGAGCCATGGGTTTGATCGCTGGGTCAGGAAGATCCCCTGGAGGAGGGCATGGCAACTTATTCCAATATTCCTGCCTGGAGAATCCCATGGACAGAGGAGCCTGGCAGACTACAGTCCATAAGGTCACAAAGAGTCGGACACAACTGAAGCAACTTAGCATGCACACATAAAATGATGGTTTATTAACATAAAAGAAAACACTCTAGGGATAAATGGGCTAGGGCAAATTTGGGAAGACAGTTTATAACAAAACTCTTACTGTTTGAGCCCAGTGTGGGAAATCAGAGGTGAGCAGAACCTTCTCAGTTTAGCTCTTCATCGTGTCACAGTGACAGCTGGCATGGAAGAACGAACCCAGGGGGAGAAAAAGAAGTTAAAGAAAGGAAAAAATAAAGCATGGCAAGATTTTGAGAGGTCAGGTGAATTGAATTAAGGATCATTATCAAATGTACAGAAACTGTACAGAGAAACTATCTATAAAGCTCAGATTGGTGGCATTGTAAGATGGAAAATGATGGTGAGGCGGGAAAATGTTTGAGCATATAGTCTCCATGACAATCCCTCCCCACCCCACCAGGATAGGGGCTGTGTCTAGTCCTTCATAGCCTTGATACTGGGCATAATTCCTGACAAGTAAAAAGTGTTAATAAGTGCTTTAAAAGCAAGGAATACTTCTCTCCAGAGAGCAAAGCCTTTTGGACATAAGCCAGCAGAACCTATCTGAACATAGATATATCTTGATTTGTGATGTAAAAATTAACTTGAAAATATAAAAATATTATCTTGAGTTGAATTGCAGTAAGTTAAAAAATAGTTTCACTAAAAAGTCTCTGTTTGTAATTTACCTGACATATGTTTCTCTGCTTACTGTTCTTTGTGTTTTAATTCATTGCCTGCTCAAAAATATATTCAGTTGTAACTGAAGAATAAATTTAAAAAATTTTAAATTCACCCCATCTTCTTGAACCCATCACTAAGTTGTTTTGTGTCTAGTTGCCACTTCTGTCAGTTGGCTGATTTCTGCTTCTTGGCTTCAGCATCCATGCTCCTAAATGAAGTAAAAAGAATCAAGTGCCCCATGGCACATCTTCAGCCTTGTTAACCAGGAATTCAAGAGAAAAGTTTAAGACATAATCCTGTGTGTGATGGTCCTATTGATTAGGTAACTATGTTCCAGTCAACAGGAGATCAGATAACTTGACTTGGGTGTGTGTGTACATTCCCGAAGATATTTTTATGAGAAAAGGATAAATGAAAGATAGGCAAACTGATGTGAGGGATTTACTTTTAAAGGAGAGAGAGAGAGAGGAGTCAGCTTGATCATCCTCACCTTCTGCATCAGAGTCAGCAATTTACCAAAAATACACCAACGGGAAGATTGCCAACCCCTGTTCTTCATCAGTTGACTTCTCCAGAGTGGAAATCCATACTCATTATGACCTTAACATACCAGGGGAAGAAAGATGGAATTAAATTCAGTAGAATGGCTGGAATTACATTTCAAAGCTCCATATATTCATTCATTCCATAAATATGAGCAAAACCACTGGATAATCAGAAAGACCATTCTTTCGTCATTCTGAATCAGCAGGATTGTTCTGCAGTGTCTTTTAATGAGTTCAGTACCCCCTCAACCCCGCACCCCCCAAAACTCGCTGAATCCTCTTTCTCCATTTGAAACGAAGTCCTGGTTCATGATGAGACATGCTTCAGAGTGCTCTTGTCTCACTGGCAGGGCAGGCAGGGCGGAGCTGGAAGAAGATGTGAGGAGCCGTAGGAACTGCAGAAATTCTTAAGTCACCTTGGCAAAGCAGACGTGCTTTACCCTCTAATGGCTGACACAGTAGCAGCAACGACTTCTATGAGACTCGACTCAACACAACTTGACTACAAGAGCATTTCAGGTGGTGCTTATATAGGTTATGAGATGGCACAGTGCTATACAAATGATCTCAGCTCTTACATAATCATTGTTTGCAAAACGTGGGCCAAGAGTGAGAGGCCGTGGGGGTAAGAGAGCCTGACTACTGCTGTCTTGGCTAATTTGCTCTTTCCCTACAGCTCTGAGTTGGCTTATGGAGTGAATTATCTGCAGTGTGGTGACCCAGTGGCCTTGTAAAAGAGAGAAGGAGTGATCAGGAAGTCATCCTTTAAATTGTCATTTTGGCAGGGTGGCTCAGAGGGTAGAGAACTAGGCTGGGGTCAGAAGTCTTGGGTTCCAGGCCCTTATAGCGCTGTGTGACTCTGGGCTTCAGTTTCTTCATCATAAAATGAAGAGTTCAAAGAGGTGACTGGGATATGGAGTTTAGTGCCTTCTATTAGTGTATTGTTGTTTTCCAGTCGCTAAGTCATGTCTGACTCTCCAAACCCAGGGACTGTAGCCCAGCAGGCTCCTCTGTCTGTGGAATTTTCCAGGCAAGAATACTGGAGTGGGTTGCCATTTCCTTCTCCAGGGGAATCTTCCCAATCCATATCTCCAATCAAATCCGTATCTCTTGTATCTCCTGCATTGGCAGGCAGATTCTTTACCACTGTACCACCTATAGGATAAAGGATGCTGATAAAATCATATCCAGGTAAGTTTCCAAATCCTAAAGACTTAGGAGTCTTTATAGAAATGAAAACAAAACTCTAGAGATTCTAAGGGGACTTTTCAAGGACACCAGCCCTGGGGTGGGTTTTTCACCCCAAATCAGGTGTTCTTTGTACTCAGGGATCCTGGTGAGAGAGCTCCTTCCTAAACTAGATCAGCTGTAAGCCCTGTTCTTCCTGAAGGCCAAGATAACCTGGAGTTTGCATCAAGATATACATCTGGCATAGGGTGCTATGCCAGCAGTTCCATTTCCAGTGTTCTGCCCAGAAAGGGCTCTACTGGTATCCCCCTGAGCTCTATGAGACCCACCCAGGGCACTTAAGCTGGGCTCCATCTTCCCTCAGCTCCCATCTCAAAAGGAAACCTGAGTCTCTCAAAGAGAAGTCTTTCATAGGACTGTTGATTGGGGTTGAAACTGAACTCCCTGGCCCTGACTGAAGACATCATTTGTCTCATAATTGTGACCCATTTGGAGGAGTTAAGAAAGCCTCAGCTCTTGGACTCTTTACTTCTATAACCACTGTCAGGCAGGTGATGTCTCTTGTTATCTTTTGGTAATTTTAGGTACCTGAGTTGTTCTAGAAGAAGAGAATCATAAAGATGAGTTTTCTGAATTGTTTCTCTAATCTGATTAGATTGAAAGGCACTAAGGACTGTATTTTCTGTAATAAAGGGGATACTGACAGTCCATGGTATGTTGCAGCAACAGAGATATACAAAATAAGATCACTGAATACTCCGAAACAAATACTTGTAAAAGGCAAGTTTCTTCAAAGGAAATCCATTGCTGGCTCTTACGTAAAAGAGTTGTCCTCTCCTACCCTCAGCCCTTTCCCGATAAGACAAAGACTTAATGCTGCCCTGAAGAATTTGACTTTGGAAATGGCCGGTTTCACTTTGCTGAAAGCCCTGGGGCTGGGAGCAGCAGCCTGGAGGCAGCCTGTCTTGTGTTACTTGGCCAGGAGAAATCTCTTGAGACAACATGAAATTATGTCTCTTTGGGTCATTTACTTTTCTCCTAAGAGTCAGTAAAATAATAACACCAGCATAACAATAGTGATCACTCACATGGCCCTTGCTATGTGCCAAGCACATAGCTCTTAGCCACAGACAGATTCATGTTTTTAATTTTTACAACAACCTTATGAGGTAGGTATTATTATTAACCCCATTATACAGTTGGGGAAATGGAGGCAAAGTCAAATAGCTACCAAGGAGGTATGTAGGATTTGAACCCAGGAAGTCTGGCTCCAGAAGGCAGGCTCTTAGCACACTTGGGTGATGAACAGGTTTGGACTGAATCCTGGCCCCAGGGATAGGGTCTTGGACTAGACCCTGAAACTTCCAGCCTCTGCCTCTAAATTTTAACATAGGAATGGTAACAGCTCCTGCCTGATAGAAATGCTGCGAGACTGAAACGGGTTGATAAATGTAAAGGCTTTGGTCCAGGGCCTGCCACATCGTAAGGGCTCAATAAATGGGCTTCCCATCCTCTGAGATGCTAATGTGCAGTTGTTGCAAATAATATTTTCTCCCAGTTTGGAGCCTGTCTTTTCATCTTCTTAACAATATCTTTTACAGAGCAAAAGCTTTTAATTTTAGCAAAGTATAATTTATAGATTTCTTTCCTTTTATCAACTGTGCCTTTGGTGTCATATCAAGTGCTAGGTCCTGCAGATTTTCTCTTAAAATTTTTATAGTTGTGAATGACTTTTTGAAAGGGCATTTTTTTTTTCAAAAAAAAAAGAAAGACCTGCCTATTGTAGACCATTTGGAATATAAGGAAAAACTCAATGAGGAAAGCTAAAATCACCAGTCAAACCAACATACAGAAATACATTTGGTATTAGGTTTAAGGTCTTTCACCTTTAATAAAAATGTCACGTCTTTTATAATGGGGAAACAGAATCCTCCAACAGTAAACTGCATTATTGAGTACCAACCGGAGTGCGGATGGTAGGTGCTTCTCTTAACGCCAAGATCAGCTGGGGGAGTTGCCATTCAGAAAACACTAAGAACTACTGACCCAAACAGTGAAACTCATGTTTATGAACTGCAGCTGTTAGTCACAGGCTGTAATTGCCCCACCAGATAAAGAAGCTATTTAAGAGAGCAGGTTGCTATAGCTGAAAAGAAACAGAAAATAATCTTTTTGGAAATCACAGGATTGTAACTAAGGGGAATGTCAGGTTTGAGTGTGGAATGGATCTTTGTGTATTTGCTGACTTGGAGACGGACAGGCTGATCTGGCATGAAGACAGTCCAGCCCTGGCTGCTGTTCTGTTTTGCTGGAGAGTAATAGATTGAGGAAGGCTTCCCTGGTGGCTCAGCGGTCAAGAATTCGCCTGCCTGTGCAGGTGATGCGGGTTCGAGCCCTGGGTCGGCAAGATGCTCTGGCAAAAGAAATGGCTACCCACTCTGGTATTCTTACCTGGGAGATCCCATGGACAGAGGAGCCTGGCAGGCTACAGTCCATGGGGTCGCAGGAGACATGACTGAGCAGACACACACACATACACACAGTTGGCTGAGGATCCCTTTTCCAAGTCCAAGTATGTGGGGGCTTCCACAGCCAGAATCCCTCCAGCCTACCCACGTCTGATTCTGATACCCGGAATTCTGCCTCTTGTCCCACCCCCATCACCTGTCTGACTTGTCAAGTCAGCTGGTAACACCTGTGATCAGAGCACTGGCCTTTATCAGTGCACTCTCGCCCCCTGCCCCTCCCATCCCACCTCTGCACAGAATACCTGAGGTGGTCTTAAAATAAACCATTAGACATTTCACGAGACATCCCTCCCTACCTTCATTGCCAAACTTCTGAAAAGCTGATACATTTCGAAAGGGCATTTTGAGTGAAAGAAGTGAGATTTGCTATTTAAATTGTTTAGTGAAGTTAAGGAATAATTTTGAAGTTTAGATTTTCATGTATCAAGTTTGCACCCAGTGGAACGTATACCTGCAAAGAAAATTCTGTTTCTTGATTACCAAGTAAGTATCAAGTTGGATGAATTTTGAGGAATCAAGTATAATCCTAGGATGGTGGCTGATACAAAAAATTTCATGAAAACTCAGATTAAAAGTTAATTATGTGCTGAAAATTGAAATCTAAATGCTCATCCAAATATATATAATTATAAATTATTATATATCCATTCAGAAGCTTGAGATTTATTGCCATAGAAAGGTGCCTACATATACCAAGTTTTAAAAAATTGGTTATAAATGAACAAGTAGAATCGGATCCTATTTTTTAAGAGGCATTGGGAAAGACATACGGTTGTCTCCCTTTATCCAAGGCGGTTACAGTTTAGGACTCCCAATTGGATGCCTGAAACTGTGGATAGTGCTGGATCCCAGATATACTTTTTTTTTCTGTACATACAAACCAGTGGTAAAGTTTAATTTATAAATATATAAGGTACAGTAATACATTAAGGACAATAATAATAAAATACAATAATTATAACAATGCATGCATGCTAAGTCACTTCAGTCGTGTCCAACTCTTTGCAACACTATGGACTATAACCCGCCAGGTTCCTCTGTCCATGAGATTCTCCAGGCAAGAATACTGGAGTGGATTGCCGTGCCCTCCTTCAGGGGATCTTCCCAACCCAGGGATCCAGCCCTTGATACATCTCCTGCATTGGCAGGAGGGTTCTTTACCTATTGAGCCATCTGGGAAGCCCCAATTATAAGAACACACTGTAAAAAAAAAAAATACGTGAATGGTCTCTCTCTCTCAAAATATCCTAGTGTACAAATTTAATGCTTTTTCCATCTTAACTCAGCACTCTCACTCACTATGGCCCTAAGTTTTTCAGTTAGAGGTGCAACAGCAAAACTAACACAAATTTCTTTTTCCTTCGTCACAATTCCATGGATAGAAAACTTGTTCTTACCATTGATCTGAGCAACTTCAGCATGGTAAAGATTTTTTTCCATTACTTATTAAATCTAGAACTTTCACCTTTTCACTTTGAAGGAAGCACTTTATCACTTTACTCTGGCATGTCCAAATTGCCAGCATCACTACACTAATGAGCTTTGAGGTCATTATTAACTAGTAGGGGTTCCTTGAACACAAGCAGTGATGCCTGACTGTTGGACTGATAACCAAGATGCCTACTATGTGACTAAAGAGCAAGATTTCACGGACAAAGAGATAATTCACATCCAGGGCATGTCCGAGCTCTGGGCCCAGTTTTATCAGGCTACACAGAGTTTAAGACTTATAAATTGTTTATTTCTGGAATTTCCCATTAATATTTTTGGTATGTGGTTGACTATGAGTAACATAAATTGTGGGAAGTGAAATCTTGACTAAGCAGGGACTTCTGTTTACCAAGAGAATATTAGTAGTAATCTCTGGGTCATTCAGTTATGACAAATTTTATTTTTTATTTTTTCCTGAGTTTTCCCAAACTAATTGCATTGCGCTTGTACTGCCTTAATAATCAGAAAACAAGAAAGAAAGCTAATTCCCAGCAATGGTCATAAGGTGGCGTGTTAAACAGAACTGTATCTGTAGTTTACAATTTTAATAGTTTTGTAAGTTATAAAAAACTCATAGTTAAAAATATTCAAAAGGGAGAATAAGATGAAAAATAAGACTCTTCTCCTTGCAAATCCTCAGACCCCGCCCCCCACATGTAACTACTGTCAGCAAAAAAATATATATATATAGGAGAAATTGAATAGACAGAGCAGATCTGAAATATGGACGCTAATGGGAAGAGGCCCCAGACAATCTTGAAGAGAAGCAAATAAAACTCACCAGCCGCCACCTAGCCCACTCTCAGGACATGCCTTCATGATCATATGCCACTTCACATAAAGGAAATCACCCTCTTTACACTTTGAACACATAGGTTCCTATAGACACTGACACCTAGCCAAGCATGCAAATTAGCATGGATTCTAAATTCCAAATGAATCAAATCAAGTTTGAATGTTGTAGCACATTGGGTAGAGAGTCACGGAAGCAGCAGACCCTGCCCCGGGGTGTGGGGAAGGCTCTTCCTTCTCTCCCACACCCACCACCCACCCCATCCCCCGCCTTGCCCAAATGTGCTTATTTACTAGCTTAATATTTGACACTTTCTCATCCCCGTGTGTGTGTGTGTGTGTGTGTGTGTGTGTGCTCAGTCGTGTCCCACTCTTTGCCACCCCATGGACTATAGCTGACCAGGGTATTCTGTCCATGGGATTATCCCGGCAAGAATACTGAAAAGTGAAAGTGAAGTCACTCAGTTGTGTCCAACTCTTTTCGACCCCATGGACTGTAGCCTACCATGCTCCTCCATCCATGGGATTTTCCAGGCAAGAGTACTGGAGTGGGATCTTCCCAACCCAGGGATCGAACCTGGATCTCCTGCATTACAGATAGACGCTTTACTGTGGGTTGCCATTTCCTCCTCCAGAACATCTTTAGATGCAGGGACCAAGTCTCCTGCACTGGCAGGCAGATTTTTTACCACTGAGCCACCTGGGAAGTCCCACTCTCATTCCCCATGCTTTAGCTTAAATGTCAGTTACTCAGAGAAGAGACAAATGGACTTGGCTAAATTGGTGTCACTCCCCCATACCCTTTATCCTCTCACCATTCCTGATAGTATCCTTGGGAACACCTATCACCATTTGTACTTTGTGACTTTATATATTTATGCCGGACCCCTATCTCTCCCCTCTCCCCAGGTTGTAAACTTCACAAAAGCAGGGACCCTGTGTGTGTGTTTATGTGTGTTTAACAGCTGACTTTGTTTAGTCAGCTTTCAGTCTATAATAGGCATTTAATAAAACAATGTCAAAAAGATGGAAAATTTTTACAAGTCCATTTTCGAGCTGATATTCTAATTTTATAAATGTTTTAGATAATGGCTGACCCTTAAATGCTAGGTCCATTCATTTCTTCCTTCAGTCAAGCAACAGATTTCTGTTAAGAGCCTGGTATTTGCCAGGCCTTGTGCTAGGTGTTGGAGATAGAGGTGCCCAGCAAGGAAGACAAATCAAAACAGGCAAATACGTCCTAGGGAGACATGAGCTGTAATACAGGTTTTAGGGAAGCACTGAGTTAGCAATTTCCTGAGCTTTATGAGAACCACAGCTGATTTTTTTCTTCACTCACGTCACCCTGTGGCATCCATTTAAACTCAACAACTTCATATCCAAAACGTTGATTGGGGTTATCTGTGTATCTGTAAGTTTGTATAGAAAAGATGATAATCAATTTTTTTTAACAGAGACTAAATAGCGTAAGAGAGTGACACCATAGCAGACAAGTGAGAAACCAGACGAATAGTTTTAAAAATGACCTCTGCAAAGTAAGGCTCTATAAAATGCATTCTCTCTCTTTCCTCCATCCTTTCCTCGCTCCCTCCTACTTCCTCTCTCACACACAGTTCAGACACAAGACATGGAGAAGCAAATGTTTTCTGACTCGATGACTTCAGCGGATTAACGCTCCTTTGAAAGTGATATTGCTACAGCCATAACGTGTTTATGTGTAACACAGACATCTTTATGTATAATGCAGACGTGTCTGCGCGGGGAACATTAACATCCTGGCCTTGTCATTTAGTGAGGTAGGAAGTTCAGCCTAGAACTCGAGATCCCCAAAGCCTTGGGAAATCTTGATATGGGAGGAGGCAGCGGGAGAGAAGAAGGGAGATTATTTTAAGGGTTATTTCTCTTTTTTTTCTAACCCTCCTGGGCTTAACTCCTACTCTCAAGAAACAATCCTTTGCCAGCACAGCTGGGATGGTTGTCAGGCAGAGGTATCCTGGCTGAGGATAGCAGTCATCCAGAAAGAGAGTCAATTAGAAGATGCTGGTAAATCACAGAGACACTGAAGTGAAAGTTCCATTTTCTAAGAACTTGATGGCAAAATATTTATTTGAGACCTTGACACTCCATCCCCAAAGAAACAAATTAAGAGTATGTTCTCAAGAATGTTCTTTACATATCAAAATATATCCTGGAAATTATCTTTTTACTTTAATACTTTAAAACTATCTTTCTTTGTAAATCATGAAAGTTACCCAGGCTTACTATAGCAAAATCAAACAATTCAAAAGTATATCAAGTAAAAAGTTAAAGTCTAGCCCTCTCCTCTCTCCCAGTACCCAAAGCAGCCCTGTCCCACAAAAATGTAACGTGAGCCACACGTGCAATTTAAAATTTTGTAGCAGTCACATTGAAAAAGTGAAAAGGAACAGGTGAAATTAGTTTTATATATTTTATTTAACCTAATGTATCCAAATATTATTGCTTCAACATGTAATCAGCAATATCAAATTATTCATGAGCTAAAAATGATTGAGATATTTTCCGTTATTTTTTGTACCAAGTTTTCTTGGTACAAATCTGGTATATGTTTTATACTTATGACTCAATTTGGATACTAAATTTTCATTGAAAAACGACCTAGGATTGAGATGTCTTAAAATATACAGTTGAAAAAGATTCACGTATCCAAGTTGTTGCAAACACTACAAAGTTTTCCAATAACTGAAGTACCAGATTTTAAGTTAAATCTGAATTAAAATGAAATAACAATTAAAAATGCGATCCCTCTATTTCACTAGCCACATTTCAAGTACTCAGTAGCCATATGTGTTTGTAACTACCATATTGTAGCACATAGTCCTGCCGGAAACGCTGTGAGTTTGGTGTGGAACCTTCTTCACTTTGTCTCCATTCACATATACATAAATGTATAATTTAACACACATATGTATGTTACACATATCTGTATTTAATTTCAGAAAATTGTGCTATATATTTTATTCAATCTATTTTTTCAATTAAAGTTGTATTTTGGATATTTTTCCTTTTCATTACACGAGGATCTGTATTTTTTAAATAATGCTTGTGTAGTAGGTTTATTGAATCACTTCCCTATAAAGGGCACATAAGTTGTTTCTGATGTTTTTTTTACATTTATAAATATCTGTGCTTGCCTATTATGCTACTATTTCCATAGGATACATCCCAAGAATTGACTCTTCTGAGCCAAAGGGTATATACATCAAAAAATCTGAACGCTAAAGCCAAATTATCCTCCCAAATGGTTACGCCAAATTTTATCCTACATTTTTGGCTGTCATTTCTTGTCAGCACCTGTAAATACTTGAAATGCCAGAATCATAAAACATGAAAAAGATCTTAGGGATCATCTATTCCAGTCCCTTTATTTTATGTCCCAAGACGATCAAGCCAAAGCTATGGGAAGAGGCCATGTAGCTTATTTGTGGCCAGGCTGGGACCTGAGAAGCTCCCGGGCTCTTGCCTTCTGTCCTGGTCCCGGGAAGCACGGAGAAGCCGGGCAGCACCTTTCCAGGCATCCTCAGGAAGGTCATCTTTCTCCGGCTCCCCGTGCTGTATCATCATCAAACCCATGCTGGCCAGCTCAGCAGGCTTTTCAGTGGAGCGTTGCATTGTGCCTCAGTAAACAAGGAGCAGGAGTCAAAGGACCCTTTCCTTGACATTTGTATCCAAAATTGAATTCAGTCTGCTCAAATGCTCGCTACAATTTCAAGTGTGCCTTTCCTGCCTCCCTTCTGCTAAGCACAGCCAAGTCATAGACTCAGGCAGAAGGAAAGAAAGTGATGGGTGGGGGTGGGGCATGTTTTGTTTCATGCAGAAATAAACTCCACTGGTCAGCAGTTCCTGGCTGGCCACTCAGAAACGCTGTCTTTAATAGCAATCACTTTGGGAGGCCAAGGCAGAAGGGTGTGAAGGTCTTTTGCAGGGGAAGGTGTTTCCCTCTAGCCACCCTTAAGCTGGTGGGGCCCTTGAGATGCCTGAGGCATCTTACATGTCAGTAAGATGGGCTTCTCCCGGGGAATCCTACCCTACAGTTCCCTACAACTTTACAGAGCCCATGAACACAGGTGCTGGCCCACAGAATCCTTGCAAAGTAGGCGCCATGCTCGAATGTGCATTGGTGGCAAAGGGCTGGAAAGGATTTCTATTGACTCCAGCTCCAGGATACCTCCCTCTTCCTCATCATTCAGCCCCCAGCCCCATCCCACACCCTGCTCAGCCACCAGGCCCCCTCTCTCCTCTGTCTGTTGCCTACACCCTCAGCTCAACTTCATTACAGACATTAAAAATAAAAAACCCATTTGCTTATGCTAACTCATTTATTTAAAAATCAACTCAGACATCTTAATTCTATTTAATTTTTCTTTCTTTCCTGTCTTATACCCCCACTTCCTACCCAAATATGATGCTTTCTTGACATATGGACACCAAAGAGCCAAAATCCAGATTGATTTTGAAAATAAAAATCCTACTTTTATTATATATGGGCCAAGTAGTTCATACTCCTGCTAAACTTGGAGATGCCTTTTGGTCCTAGTTTTTCTTTTTCTGATGTTTCTTTATTGGAAGAAAGGAAAGAGGCATCACAGTAGGAAAAGATGGAGGGTGGGGAGAGCAGAAAGCAAAATAAGGATTTATTTCATGCTGTTTTAGCAGGCCATTGTAAGGCTTCTAACTTTGTCATGCTTCGCGCATCCTTAGCCCCTAAATGCAGTTCATCAACTGACCTTGCTGCTACAATATCTTGACCTCTGCAATATCTCCAAGTCTACACAGTTCTCTTCCTTTTGACCATCTTCACTCTAATTCAGTCTTCCCTCAGTTAGCTCCTATGATATTGTACCCACTCTGGGCTGTTCAGTGTTATGTCTCACACTGTAGGCAGAATGACTGCAAAGGACTTTTAAGCCTCATGTTAACCCCTGTAGGGAATAACGATAACAATCACGAGCAACATTGTTAAAATTTGTTGAACACTTACTTTGTGTCAGGCACAATTTTTAAAAAATTTTTATTGGGGTATAGTTGGTTCACGATGTTGTGTTTCAGGCATACAGCAAATGAATCTATTTATACACACACACACACTCTATTTTAGATTCTTTTCCCATATAGGTCATTACAGAATATAGAGTCGAGTTCTCTGCTATCCAGAAGTTCCTTTGTTGCTTGCTAAGTCACTTCAGTCGTGTCTGACTCTGTGCGACCCCATAGACGGCAGCCCACCAGGCTCCCCGGTCCCTGGGATTCTCCAGGCAAGAACACTGGAGTGGGTTGCCATTTCCTTCTCCAATGCATGAAAGTGAAAAGTGAAAGGGAAGTCGCTCAGTCATGTCTGACTCTTAGTGAACCCATGGACTGCAGCCTAACGGGCTCCTCCATCCATGGGATTTTCCAAGCAAGCGTACTGGAGTGGGGTGCCATTGCCTTCTCCGCCAGAAGTTCCTTATTAGTTATCTATCTCAGGTACTTTTTTTTAATGCTTAAATATCTGAGTCATTTAATCTTCATAACCTTAGAGGTAAATATGATTATTCTCACTTTAGACATGAAGAAATTGAAGCACAGAGATGTATGTAATTTGCCCAAGGACAAAACAGTTAAGTGGTGGAACTAGTTTAGGAATCCAATCTGAAAGAATTATCAAGAAATACCCAAAAAAGAGATGCAGATGCATAGAACAGTCTTTTGGGCTCTGTGGGAGAAGGCAAGGGAGGGATGATTTGAGAGAATGGCATTGAAACATGTATATTATCATATGTGAAACAGATCGCCAGTCCGGGTTTGATGCATGAGACAGGGTGCTCAGGGCTGGTGCACTGGGATGACCCAGAGGGAGGGGATGAGGAGAGAGGTGGGAGGCGGGTTCAGGATGGGGAACACATGTACACCCATGGCTGATTCATGTCAATGTATGGCAAAACAGTTACAATATTGTAAAATAATTAGCCTCTAATTAAAATAAATAAATTAAAAAATATACATATTTCCCCCCCAAAAAAAGAAATACCCAGTGATTAATATTTACATACGTGACAATGACAGAAGGGTCACAGGCAGGTGTAAATTTTTATACAGACCCCACAGGATGGCAAGTGAGTTGCATCTCACTGATTGATTGGGAGGAACTGCCTGGGCCGCTGGGTTGAGAAAGATCACAAGGCTACATCTGGACCCAGTGGGAAACTATGAGGGATTAGAGATGTCTGTCCTGGGCCAAGTCATGGCTGGAGTGGGGAGTGCATTTGTTTCTTTGTGCAAGAAATTACCACAAATTAGTGCCCTAAAACAACACACATTTATTATCTAATAGTCACAGCCATCAGAAATCCCAAGTGTGTTTCCTTAGGCTAAACTCAAGGCATGAGCTGGGCTGTACTCCTTCTGGGGGTTCTTCCCTAGTTGAGAATCTGTTCCTTGCCTTTTTCAGCTTCCAGAGGCTGCCTACATTTCCTGGTTTGTGGTCCAAATCCAAGAATTGCATCACTCTCTGTCTGCTTCTATCCTTACTTCTCTGTGACTCTGCCCTTCTCGTCTGCCTCTGTCGCTTAAAATTTTTTTTTTATTAGTTTATTTGGCTGCGTGAAGTCTTGGTTCCAACACATCAGGATCTTCATTCTTCCTTGTGGCATAGAGGATCTAGTTCCCTGACCTGGGATCAAACACAGGCCCCCTGAATTGACAGCATGGATTCTTAGCCACTGGACCACTAGGGAAGTCCCCCTCTTTCACTTTTAAAAGGACCCTTGTGATTACATAGGGCTGATCTGGATGATCAGAGATAATCTCCTCATATCAAGATCTTTAATTTCATCATTCTACAAGTCTCTTTTGTCATGTAGGGTAATAGTCAAAGGTGCCAGGCATTAAGCAGTGGCCTTCTTTGGGATGCCATTATCCTGCCTGCAATGGGGAATGATGGCATCTTGTGGTGTGAGTGCTCCCCTGAAACCAGACTCTAGCAGTGTGGGCACAGGAACTTCAGTCTTCTTTGCTTTTATATCTTTCACTTCTATCACAAATATGCAAATCTTTGATGAATGAATGAATGAGCTGATTAAAAAAAATACATAGAATAATAGAGTATCTGTCTTAAGAGTGTGAGGAAATTCTGTTGTCAACATGGAAATTTGGAGGGAACCTTTAAAAAACTTGTATGGGGTCCCACACTTTGGGCAATGCCAAAATTTATGGTGGTAAACTGAGGTTAATATGAAGCAGACCTCAGTGCTGAATGAATTTCTGGATTTACCAGTTGTCTTAATTAGTTGGGCTTGTTGTTGTTCAGTCACTAAATCATGTCCGACTCTTTGAGACCCCATGGACTGCAGCACACCATGCGTCCCTGTCCTTTACTACCTCCCAGAGTTTGCTCAAACTCACATCCATTGAGTCAATGACACCATCCAACCATCTCATCCTCTGCCTCCCCCTTCTTCTTTTGCCTTCAGTCTTTCCCAGCACCAGAGTCTTTTCCAACGAGTCAGCTCTACGCATTAGGTGGCCAAAGTATTAGAGCTTCAACTTCAGCATCAGTCCTTCCAAAGAATACTCAGGGCTGATTTCCTTTAGGATTGACTGGTTTGACCTCCTTGCAGTCCAAGGGACTCGCAAGAGTCTTTTCCAGTTTGGGCTGCTATAACAAGTTACCGTAGATTGTGGCTTATAAACAACAGAAACGCATGGCTCACAGTGGTGGAGGCTGGAAGACGGAGATCAGGGTCCGGTTCTGGTGAGAGCCTTCTTCCAGAATGCTGACTTCTCATCGTGTCCTCACATAATGAAAAGACAGCAAGCCAGCTCTCTGGCCTCTCGCTAATCACATCTGTGTGGGCTCTGCCCTCATGACCTACTTACCTCCCAAAGGGTCCACCTCCGAATACCATCACGTTGGGGATTAGGATTTCAACAAAGGAAATTTGGGAGTGGGGGTGGGAGCACAAACATTAAGTCCAGAGTGCGAGTCTTTTCTTGACATCGCTATCTTTTAACTGCACCAGGGGACAGAGGTCTGATAAGAACACAAGTGTGCTGCATCCGTTTACTCCTACAGAAGACAGTGGGAAGGAGGGGTGAGTTGCTAGCCTTGCAACAGCTTCATTCTTCCACGAGGAGAATACCTCTCCTTTTCCAGCTGTAGCAGCTGGGATTAGAACAATACCAGCCTGAGTCCCAGATAAAGTCAGGTCTTTCAGGAGCTCTCACTCTGCTCAGGATATAGTTCTAGATTCTCAGCAAAGGTGCCCTGTGCTCTAAGCCTTGCCCTCTTCTCCAGTCTTGTCTCTTATCCCACTCCCCCTACCAGCAATCCAGCCTCCAAGTCCAACTCCTTCTGCCTCAAGGCCTTTTGATGTGCCATTCCCCAATTCTGGAATACTCTTGTTACCTCCTTGTGTCCAATTAATTCCTACATATTCTTAGGCTCAGCCTAAAATTATATCCTGGAAGAAACTTTCTTTAACCCATAAATCTAAATCAGCACCCCTTCCCCACTCAGGTCATAAAACATGGGGTAGTGTCAGGAACTTGGGGCCTGGACTTAACTGCTGTGACCTACTATCCTAGGCCCATCTCTCATTAGCTTGGGCAGGACATGCAGACCTCCATACCTCTGAGAGCTTCTACTGCAGAGTATCACCATGAGGATTAAATGAGATAATTCATGCAGAAGGTTTGGAAGACTGTACTATGAGTATAAGCTATTGTCTTCCTTTATAGCAGTTATCCAAATTGTAATTATAAAATTGCTTGTGTTATTATTTGTTTTATATCTGTTTTCCAACATGTAGCAGGTTCTGCAATGGCAAGGTAGTGTCTCTCTTGTCCTCCACTGTACTGGCAGTACCCAGCATGCTGCCTTCCATGCTGAAGGCTCTCAGTAGGTATTTCCTGGATGGATGGGTGCATGGCTGGATGAATGGGTGGATGGGTAGATGGATGGATAGATGGGTGGAAGAACATATTACCTAGTCCTGGAGTAGGTCCCATGAAAAAGTATCACTTGGTCAGAAAATAATCAATATAATTAAAGAGCAGATTCTAGGCTGATTAGTAGCTTAAAGTTAGATGCAACACTCACCGTCTCTCCCTTTCTGGGGCCTGTTCTCACCCAGGGCCTTGTGATGCCCATTGCTGGGCAGATTTATGAAACATCTCAACCGACGCTTACATTCCATATGTCACCATTTACACATTCCTGCTGGGGTCAAGGTGGGGAATGGCATGCGTGCTAATAGCTGCATTTCTCACGTGAACTTTCTCATAAACCCTCTTCTCAGCTCATTTTACTGGTACATTATAATATGCTTTTATAAACAAGTTTTCAAAGTCATGAATGAATGCTTCCTAATTTCCATTTTTTTGAGGACTACAAATCTTGCAAGGACAACTAGAGGTTTCTTAGCTTCACCCTTCCACAGGCCAGAATTCCATCCGAACCATTCTAGAGGCTCTCTAAGGAAATAGGACAACATTTTCCAGTGATTCTAAGCTCTCGCCAGATCCTCCTTCCTTAAGTCTCAAGGATATTACATCTATACGTGTTAATTGTGCACTTCTTACTCTCATTCTGTTTGAAGTCCTAGAAAAAGTGCTCTTTTGCCAGAAAATAGCCAACAAAATCGCCAGATGCAAATAGCCACCGCTGAGCTTGTTGGTCAAGTCGGTGGAAACCTCCCCCGGAATGTTTGCTTCTTGGCAAGGAGGCCAACCAACATCAGTCTTCCTGTGCCTTCATTTTCTTTCTGACCTGAATGGTCAGCCAAGCCCTATCTTTGTTCCATTTGTCAAAACACCATTGTTCTTTCTCCTCCCTGTGGCAGTTTCATTTCTATTGTTAAAAAAAATCAGAAGTCAGAGCAGCCTTGGGTTGACAGACACAGGTCTTGTTGACTGTGCAGTCTGATTTGTGGCCGAGAGCCAGTCTCATCTTTGGTGCTCAACTGACCGTGGAAATCGTCTCATGCTAACCAACTCCGGCTCCATCAGGAGACTACAACCCACAGAAGAATTTCCGTCACCAATTGTTCTGTGCTAGGGGATCACGATTTATCAGGTGGTGCTTTCTACAACAGGGCAATCTCTTCTTCCAGCTATAATATCCTCATGTAAAACAATAAGATCCTTAAGAATAAAACAGATCATTTTTCTAAGAGAAATGCCTGATAAATCTGCATTTTGGAGAGTAGGTGGCCTCAGGTTATTACTGAAGAAACGCACACAGTTCAGTGCTAGCTTCAGCCTGTTTTATTCAACAGCAGTTCTCATGTGAGGCTAGGGCGACTGAGGCCTTTTTAGATGCTGAATAGAAACACTATGATTTTGGATGCTCCCACTACCATGAATTTTTTCTCCTCTTCTCTGAACATTATTTGCCCAGAATATGTATTTTAAAACAGAATTTATAATTCAGTACCTATGTTAGATTGGGTTTTAGATGCTACTTAAGGGGAAAGGGATTTCTATGAAAAAGGGTAAGACAGTTCTTCTGTCTTTATAAATTATCTTTAAATTGTCATTCTAAAATAATTGTTGGGACAATTTATTTAATAGATAGATTCTTTTAAACAAAGATTATTGGGAATTGAACCGGGAAGCTTGGGGGATTTCTGAAGAGAAGATCCTACCACCCACCAGAGAGAAAAAGCATATTTCATACATGGGCTCAAGAATCAGATGACTTTGGATTCCCCAAAGACAACTTCTAGAAGCTAAAAAGCAAAGAGCAATGCCTTCAAAATCCCAAGGGAAAATGATTTCCAACCTATCATTATTTACCTAGCCAAATATCAGTCAAGAAAAAGCTAGATTAAAATTATTTGCAGACATTCAAGCCCCGTCCAAATCCATCTCCACCTTTCTTCCCCCTACCCTGGGCCCCTGGAGGCTAACCTGAATTGACTGCATCCACGGGTGGAAAATTCTTCAAGAGATGGGAATACCAGACCACCTGACCTGCCTCTTGAGAAACCTATATGCAGGTCAGGAAGCAACAGTTAGAACTGGACGTGAAACAACAGACTGG
>NW_011495081.1:6848186-6859861 GCF_000754665.1 Bison bison bison | reverse complement strand
AGGAGTATGTCAAGGCTGTATATTGTCACCTTGCTTAGTTAACTTCTATGCAGAGTACATCATGAGAAATGCTGGGCTGGAAGAAACACAAGCTGGAATCAAGATTGCCGGGAGAAATATCAAGAACCTCAGATATGCAGATGACACCACCCTTATGGCAGAAAGTGAAGAGAAACTAAAAAACCTCTTGATGAAAGTGAAAGAGGAGAGTGAAAAAGTTGGCTTAAAGCTCAACATTCAGAAAATGAAGATCATGGCATTTGGTTCCATCACTTCATGGGAAATAGATGGGGAAACAGTGGAAACAGTGGCAGACTTTATTCTTTTGAGCTCCAAAATCACCGCAGATGGTGATTGCAGCCATGAAATTCAAAGACGCTCACTCCTCGGAAGGAAAGTTATGACCAACCTAGATAGCATGTTAAAAAGCAGAGACATTAGTTTGCCAACAAAGGTCCGTCTAGTCAAAGCTATGGTTTTTCCAGTGGTCATGTATGGATGTGAGAGTTGGACTGTGAAGAAAGCTGAGCACAGAAGAATTGATGCTTTTGAATTGTGGTGTTGGAGAAGACTCCTGAGAGTTGCTTGGACTGCAAGGAGATCCAACCAGTCCATTCTAAAGGAGATCAGTCCTGGGTGTTCTTTGGAAGGAATGATGCTAAAGCTGAAACTCCAGTACTTTGGCCACCTCAGGGGAAGAGTTGACTCATTGGAAAAGACTCTGATGCTGGGAGGGATTGGGGGCAGGAGGAGAAGGGGACGACAGAGGATGAGATGGCTGGATGGCATCACCGACTCGATGGACGTGAGTTTGAGTGAACTCTGGGAGTTGGTGATGGATAGGGAGGCATGGCATGCTGCGATTCATGGGGTCGCAAAGAGTCGGACACGACTGAGCGACTGAACTGAATTGAACGGGCTCTCTTACCTTCCATTTCTCATAGGATTTGGTCAATCGAAAGTCCTCGCAGAGCTTGGAGGGAGAAAGATGAGATCAGGTTTTTTGTCCCCGGCTCCTTCCCTGCCAAGTCAGCTCAGGTTGGCTTCCTTACCCAAGGCCAGGGTTCATGAAAGGTGGGCCTCTCCACTCTTTCCAACAACTTCAGTTTCTCTGGGTTCGAGGAACCACTCTCTTTGCTTGCCCCCGTCCTCAGCCCCAGGGGATGGGAACAGGATCCCTGCAGTGACTACGGTTGGGATGTTTCCCTGCCCCTGTTGGTTTGCCTTTAACCCTGCCCATACCTTCTTAAATAGACTCTTCATTAGACATTCCTCAATTACCCCATGGGAGTGTGCCCTGTTTCCTGAAGGACCCCAACCTATGCAGTTGCCTGGATGACAGTAGATGGTTTCCCTCACTGCTTGAAGGCAGTATATTTGCAATGAAAGGCTTCAGCATCATGTCAACCTGGATATGTATTCCAGCTCTGCCATCCTGTACCTGTGGGACTTTGGACAAGTGACAAGCTCTCCATGCCTCATAGATAAAATGGGGATGTTTATGTGACTTTCCTCCCAGTTTCTATGAGGATCGAATGAAACAACCTAGGAAAAAATGTATTGCAGTGCCAGTCATTTAATGAGGACTTCCCAGGTGGCACTAGGGTAAGGAGCCCACCTGCCAATACAGGAGACATAAGAGAAGTGGGTTTGACCCCTGGGATGGGAAGATTGCCCAGAGAAGGGCATGGCACCCCATTCCAGGATGCTTGCCTGGAGAATCCTATGGACAGAGGAGCCTGGCGGGCTACAGCCCATGGGGTCGCAGAGTCAGAGACAACTGAAGCGACTTAGCATGCATGCAGGCACAGTAAAAGTAGTTATTATTAATTATTAGCCATGTGCCATGTCTAGCCTGCCAAAGGTTGCCCATACTTCTAAGGGCCAAGTGACCCAAAGGGCAGAGATACCACCCTCATAAGCCTCAAAACCTCCCTTGTGAATCCTGAAGGGATGCCAAAGGAAATGGAACCACACAGGGACCGACATACCCAACCCTGAAGTGTGGTTTGGGTTGAGAGGGCTGCTCTTGCTTTTGGTGGGAGGTGGACTCTGACGGGCAGGGTGGGGCATCGTCTGGCACCTGGCTCCAAGTTCTGCCCACTGTTCCCAGGTCATGACCACAGTGTTCTTTGCCAGAGGTAAAGGGGAAACTGAAATCACGATGTATTTCTCAGCAGAGTTGTGATCTCGAATACCTGGATGAGGGTTCTGGTTGTCTTCCTTTTGAGGGCTTGACTCCCTGCCTGGGATACTTAACCCCTCTCTTCTACCAACGTATGATAACCTCCAGAAAGTCAGTTTTGATGCAGTTCTGTCTTTTAGTGTAATTGCAAGTTCCCAATTTGCCCCTGTGAAGTCATCTTCTTTTTTTAAATTTGTAATATTCCTTTAGTTCAAGACTTGAGGATTGTTTGTGTGAAGGGGAGTGTGGAACGGAGATGAGGTATAAACAGAAGTTGCTTTTTCAGGGGAGGTAAAAATGAGAAAGCCCAGGTCTGTAAATGTCAGAAACGTGCATACGTTTGTGTGCCTGTGTGTAAGCTTGCTCGTGTGAATAGCTAAATGTACATATGAGCTTCTGGGTTTCTATAGGTGCATTTTCTTCTTCCTGTGATCACCAGAAATAGCCTAGCTCTGAGATCTTTTGAGAGTCTTCTTGCTAAAAACTTAGGTAGATTCTTCAGTATAGCTGCCGCCTGCCTTATTTAGACAGTATTGGTGTGCGCCCACATTTCGCCTCTGCTCCCCAGCCATCCTGGCATATGAAAAGTCAAGTCTGGAGACAGGGAGAGAAACAAAGAGGAAGACAGGAGTGATTCAGGAGAGAAAAAAAATCAACTTGAGACTCCTTGAAATAGCACATTTCTTGAAATAGCACATCCCTCACAGTACACTGACACTAATTCACGTATGTAACAAAAAGAATTAATTTCAGGGACACAGCCATTGTATGAAGCAGGGTATGCCAGAGTCTGACATAAACAGGAAGTGGGTGGGTCAGACTTTAGTTGACACTGTGTGGTGGAAACAGATTCTGTGGCAAAAATATTTATTTTTACGTTGGCCCATGGATCTTGTCATGATTGGTTAGGACATGAAGTCTGATTCTGCGGATAAACTCTGTGCCAAGCGCTGGTGCTGAAGTGGATCCCTGAGGTTTAACCACTTTACTTCCTTCCAGTATTCAGAAGTTAGACTGTACAGAACGATGACCGTTGCCCTGGTTATACAGCCTTCTGGACGGGCAACCGTGGACAACCCAAACTTCCTGGTGTCTATTTCCTCATCTTGGGCATGGTGATAATAACTGCTAATTAAAATGGGTGTTATGAGAAAATACAGAGAAGCATGAGAGAGCCTATGCACTTCATAAATGATGGCAGATAATAACTATTATGCAAAGGAGAGGAGGAGGAGGGAAGGAGGAGGGATGGAGAGGGGAAGGAGGTGGAGAACTAATTAAATAAAAAAATCACCCAGAGGGCCATCTGGGGAGCATAAGAGTCATTTTATAGTACCCTTTAAAGAAATCATGTTCCACATTCTCTTAAATAAGCTTGCTAATTTCCCTGATGGAGCTATTTCTTTGTTTCTAAGCTTCAGCATTTTATTCTGTTGTAATTATACAATATTTCAGGTCTGACATCAAAAAGTGCATCATCTGTTTTTATCTTTCTCAGCCTCATCCACATCCTTAGTGACGGTTGCCAGGTATCCTGGGGTCACCCAAAGTACTTTTATTCCAGAGACCTTGCAAAGTAAGCCAATGCAGCAATTTAGAAAACTCTTGCTTGTGGACAAAAATACATTAAAACAACCAAGGGAGTGATTACTCTTCGGGATAATTATTTTTAATGCCTTACTAAACACGTTTGCAATGCTTTTCAGGTCCTTTGGGATTCAAATTAGAAGAAAATCTTTTTTGTTTGTTTGTTTTATTTTGTTGTGTATCTTGGAACTTGATCTTCGATCAACGGTAAATGTCTGTGATGTTTGCATATTGTGTAACAATCAACCCTCCCACCGCCGCTCCTTGCTTCCAAATGCTATCAGGATTTCATCAGCTTTGAATAGGCAACAATATCAAAATACACGGTGGAGAGACTTAATGGTTTCTTTGTGGCTTCCTGGTTATCTTCCTTTGACTATGCTACCAAATGCAACTCTGAAAGAGGCTTGTTGTGCTTTGGCATTTGATCAGCCACTCACTTCAATTCAGTTCCAAACCAGAAGAGCTCCCCCTTGGGGTATCTTTGTTTCTAAACCTGTATGAGGCATCATTGACTACTTTTAAGTGAAAAGATGCTGTCAGCATATTAGGTATCTTGTCAAGTCCTCCTTAAAGTACAATGATGCTTTCCTAATTTTAATAATATTGTGGTTTGCTAATTATGTCACAGGCCACTAGAGGCCCTCTCTCTAAAACCCAACAAAGTGCCCTTTAGTCTCCCTGATCACCATACTGAGGAGTTTAACAGAATTCTTGGACTTGATCTAAGTGAGACCTGTTACAGGGAGACTTCTTATAGTACAAATTCCACATCCTGCCTCCACTGTGATTGAGTCCTACAGCATAGCCAGTGAGCAAGTTGAGAGCAAGAACTGTGTCTTGCCAGTTCAGTTGCTGGGCCCATAACAGGCACACAGTAAGTGTGGATGAGTGGATAATAAATAATACGTGTTAATCGCTCACTTGGGGCCAATTCCTTGTGACCCTATGGACTGTAGCCTGCCAGTCCCCTCTGTCCACGGAATTTTCCAGGCAAGCATACTGGAGTGGATTGTCATTTCCTACTGTGAGGGATCTTCCCGACCCAGGGATTGAACCCATGTCTCTTGGGTCTCCTGCATTGGCAGACAGATTATTTACCACCGCAACACCTGGGAAGCCCTGGATGAGTGAATGCTATTATACAAAGATGGTTCTCATCCACCACCAGCTTGGCCTTGGGGACAGCTCTACCACTACTTAGCTGTGTAATCTTGGGTTAATTATGTAATGTCTTATCTGAAAAATAAGGGGTAGGGCTAGAAGCTTTTTAAAGTTCCTTGCAGCTGGAGCCTGCTGCAAACTGCTGCTTTACCACAGAGAGAATTTATCTTCTATATCCTGTATGCAATGAGTGGTACCTGGTAAGGCACCATATTGAGTTAGGAAAAGGACATGGTGAAAAACTTCTTAGTAGGTGATATTTAGATTCCTCTTGCCCCAAATGATTACTTAAAGCACGTGCAACATGAAAAAGTCCAGCTGTCTCAAATATTCTCATCTTTTGAAAACGGTTCTGTTAATAGACTCCACAAGGTAACTGAAGTCTCTACGGAGTTCTCCATGCACGTAACCTATCTGAGAGGAGCAGGTGAATTTTTTTTTTCTTTTTTAAATCCAGCCTCAAACAGAGATGATCAAGGAGCAGTTATGGCATTAATAGATCCACTTTAGATCTATCTGTGATAGACATAATTAGAACTGTGTTTAGCAAATACAACTGCCTTGAGGAGATGGGGCTAAATTGACCTAACAGATGTTCATGCTTCTCCAATAATAATAATGATACACTGTGTTTATTTGGACGACGATGAAACTGTTCCTGCCGACTTCAAGGTCCCAGTGCAAAATCCTGGATTCAGATCCTGTGGATTTATCACACCCACCGGAGGACACTGGCTCTCTAAACCTCTGAATGGATTATCCTCTTCCATTAGAGTGGGCTCATCCTTTCCAAAAGATAACATCTTGTTTCTCTGGCCTGAATTTCCCTTGACTTCTTTCAAAATACAATTTGTGAAAACAATGTGTGAGAACACATGACAATGGGAAGTACTCAGTGGGAATACTGCAATAAACATGTCAGGTGTATAAACTAGCTGATACTATTTATTTGGTCCTTAAGAAGAAAGTACTGGGATAGGATAAACTGCAATCATTTTTCAACATCTTAGATTTCTCCAATAACGCATATATGTTGGCAGACCTTAGCAGATCATGTTAATTTATTTGCAAGTCATCAAAGGAAAGAATAAAATATATGACTTCAGGCAAATGAATGGACTGGAAAACCAAATTTGGGGAACATCTATATTTTCTTACGCCAGAAATAAACATGTCGACACGGTAAGGAGGGTTTTGTCCCACTCCTGGCTGAACTTTTGAGGGCTGAGATGGCTAATATCGAGGGGCCCAGCTTTGTGGTCTTTTCTCACAAATTGTTCCACGATTTAAGAAAAGGACAATCTGCAGCGTGACACAGCAAACGAGGTCAGAATAATATTTCTTAATGGCGATTCCTGCAGTGTTCTATTAATTACAGCAGCGGTTCAGAATTCTCTGTGCCTTGATGGGTTGTATTTTTAATAAACAGGCACCCATTTTAAAAAATTTAATGTGATATAAAACTGAGTTCCAAGGAATCTCTAATATGTAAATGATGAAAAACGATGTGGGGGAGAAGCAGCAGACACGTGCCTATCTATATATACACCATACACCCGTGTCCAAAAGATGATCTTCGTGAACATAAAAGTTTATGCTGCCTCTGATTTGTGTGGCTTTTAAAATGCACTCGCAATATTTAGGGATCTTGGAGCATAACATTAGAATAGAAACTCTTTGCCCTAAATTTGCATGTACTCTCTGGCTTTCTCTTACTTGCTCCACATGGATTCTCTCTTATTTTCTAGCCAAATCAGTGTACCCACAATTCCCTTTGTAGATGGCATCTCTACAACATGGCTCAACTCGCAACATTCTTACCTGCCTATTTCTATTGCCACCATTTCCTGAATCTGGGGACAGGGATCCTCCAGCTCCTCTGGGGTAGGGTGGGGTGGGGTACTCTAGTTCAAGGCCCGCTCCTCTACGAAGAATTTTCCTTTCTATCCCAGCTAGAAATAACGATCTCTTCTACTGATAATATTCTAGGGCAGGATTTCTCAACCTCAGCACTTACTATTTCAGGCTAAATAATTTTTTGTCCCGGGGGGAATGCTCTGTGCATTTAAGAATGTTCACTAGCATCCCTGGCAGCTACCCACTAGATGCCAGTGGCATCCACCTTCCTACTCCCACAGAGTTGTAACAATCACAGATGTCTCTAGACACTGCCAACTGTCCTTTCCCCTCACCCCAACCCCCGGCGGGGGGCAAATTACCTCAGTTAATCACTGCCCTACAGTTCTTCCCAAATCAGATCACTGATTCTGGAGAACAATGATCAGGTCCTTAGCAGTACTTTGGTTCATGTTCTAAGTTATGTGATGATTAATGAATAAAAGATGTTTTTAAAAATTATCAGTGGGAGTTTCTAAAAATTAACACTAGGTTAATTTGAATCAAGTTAGATATCAGAAAATTTTAATAGGAGTATATATTATTGCCTTGTCCCTCTTAAAAAAAGCTTTATAGAACTATAATTTTAATATCACACTATTGAGTTGAAATGAGAAGCCACAAGTTAGAGACTGTCTCTGCAACTTTAGAAACATTATTGTTGAAATTATTAACCATTGCTGATGACTCTTACAGAAAATTCAGTGATATAAGTTCCTCTTAAATAATAAGCTCCTTTTGTTGCTAGAAAAGTTGGTCTCTTCTGAAAAACTGGGTTTCTTCCTTCTATTGCATTAAGAGAGATATGTAACTAGTTTTATTTTCCCTTTTTGAGTTGGCTGGCAGGAAGCTCAGAGCTAAGATTTATGTTCAATTACAGTAGCTATTCTCATTCTTTCATTTCTAACATCAATCCAGTCTTTCCTTCTCACTAGCTCCACTTAACTCCTATCTTTCACCTTTGCTCTGACAGCTTTCTTAAGTCCATCTTTATTATAAAATAAAATTTTAAGCAAGTGGAGTCCTTATCACTTACCATCAAAACCAGGATACTTTTGGAAGTAAAGGGAAAATAATAACTAAGCTGGGACAACAGCTTAAACTGAAGCTGCCCTGGGCAAAATCAAAATGTGATGTCACTCTAGAAACACATAATAAATAGATAACAGCAATTACTCCATTCCCAGATTGGGGATAATTAAAGATAAACATGTGCCCTAAATAGAAAGTCAAAGCTATGTGCTTCTTTCTTATTTATCATGTGTCAATCTGTTGATTAGAGTTTAACATTTATTATCCCTTGGGAAATGTTGTAATTAGCCTCTATATTAGTAGAGGGAAAAAAATTTAGGCATTCTTAATCTATTTAATGTCTACAAAAGGGAAGAGGGGGATCCTTCAGATCTGGAACAGTGATCACAATAGAAGTTTCATCTGTTCGTGACTTATGGAGACTTGGAATTAAATGCACTATTGACCAGTATCAGATTTCTAATGACTCTATCTTGTTTTTCCTAAGCAACTTCTCATAAACTTTTATAATATCTTGAGCAGCCCAGCTAATACTATGTTCAAGCCTGTTTATAGAACTATTAATAAATGCTGTGTGGTAACTCCAGGAAGACAGTCAAACTGCTTTTTCTCTCCACTGGCTGAAAACAGTTTCCTGCTTATTTTGAAAAAGCATGGGATGATCAACATCTTTGATATATGTTAGATATTCTGCAAAGATCCCAGTGGAACCAAATAAAATTCTAATTTTTATCCTAAAGAGCTCATAGTCAAAAAGGAAACACTGTCAGTGCCTTGACTGCAAAGTCTTTCACAAATGAAAGAGTGAGATATCTATGCAGCCCCAGGTAGTTTAAAAGAAGATAGGAATTTGTTTCTGTGTGAATGCTCATAGAGAAGACGAAAGTCACCCAAAGTCTACAGAAAACAAGTAGCAGAGGAGGACTTAAGCCCCAGCCATCTTATCCGTAAGCCAGATTCTTTATACTAGTTTGTGCTTCCAGAGGAAGAAGCTACTGCTGTGAAAGCATAAGGCTCACCTCTGAGCCTGTGAAAATGACCAGAGAAGGGTAACAATAACAGTACCAGCAGCATCCGCATAGCACACACTCTCTGCCAAGTATTGTGTACACGTATCTCATTGAGTTCTCACAACAAACACAAGAGAAAGGCTCACTTTACAAATGAAGAAAAACATGAGAGCAAATGATGGGCCCCAGTGCTTCCAAGAGTATTCCTTTCCCTGTTAGTTCTCATGTTACAGATCACCCTGATAGTTCTGTGCATTGCCTAGCACTTCACGGTTTTCAGATCACCCTGCATACTTTATTTCATTGTTTTCACCATCCTCCTTTTCCAGATAAGGGTACTGAAAAATCAAGAGCCTAAGTTATTTCTCCAAGGCCATGGTCATTGGCAGAGACAGGATTTGAGTCCAGGTTTTCTTGTAGCTAGCCTGGGATTCTTTATTCTGGACCTGGCTACATACCTGAAATGTGACTACAAGAAGGCAATCCTAAACTTTTCAAGCTGACTTTAGCCTTAAGCCTTCTGTACTGAAAGGAGAGAAGTTGATTTTGAAGGAAAGTTACATATTTCTCGTTTCAGGGCCCAGGTATAGGGCACAATGATTTCAATTTACTTTAAGGTGGCAACATCCTTGCTTGAGATCAGACTCTTAAGCAAAGGGCTTCCCTTCCTGGCCTTCTCCCTGATCCAACAAGACCAAAAATTGCTACCTTTTCTTAACTCACACCAATACCAGCTCTAAGTCTAGAAATCATTAGTTCTTCATAGTTAGAAGCAAAAGGCAAAGCAAAAGAAAACCAGACTGTATGTTAATATAGATAACAGCCACCATTTATGGAGTGCTTCCTATGGGCTAAAAAGTTTACACGCCTTATCTCATCTGGTTCTCACAACTTGAATAGGTATTGTTATTTTTACCTTTGAAAAGGAGAAAGTCAAGTTTTTCAGAGTTTCAGTACCTTTCAGTCCCTCAGCTAGCGCTGACAATTTTAATGCAGCTCCACCTAAACAGCTACCTGACTGATTCCGCAAAGTCCAGCCGCCTGGTAGGCAGAAACTTATCTAGACCAAGTATTCCAAATCCTTCAGAATCTCCCTGTGTCTTGGCAATAGGGTGGGATACTTACTAAGCACATTAAAATACGGCAGTGTGGGTAGAGGGCAGAATGAAGGGAGAGTGATTTGGTGCTGCCATCCCCAGGCCTCCTCGTTCCTCATAGCAGTTATCACGATATGAAAGCACGTGACTTGCAGCTTGGCTGTCATTCCTACTGGAATGTAAGATCCATGGGAGCAAGGCAGACCTTGTCCCCACATTGCTTTAGTCTCAGTCCCTGCTACAATGCCTGTCATATAAGATGTGCCAATGAATAGCTGCTGTGTGGTGAAAAAATGAATAGAAATGAAAGGATAAGGATGCCCCTGCTGGAGATAAAGGGGAGATTATTCCTTTTTTCTGGTTGACTCCATGATTTAAAAAAAAAGCTTCAGAGCAATCATTCTGAAAACAAAACAACAACAAAATGCCCTGCTTTGCCAAGATTTACAGAGAGCCTTGGTTATGGGTTTTTCAAGCCACTGCTCCTTAAACATTTTATCGATTTTTGTCTTGGGTATACCTCTGCTAGGAATTCTGGCAATTCCCTTCCCTCGCTCCCCCACACCTCTTCTCCCAGTCGACCTCTAGTGAACACACATCCTTCTCCTGCTGACCAGCTGCATATCCGGGTTTGCAGACGAAGGCCCAGGTGGCTCTGCACTAATGGCTCATCCGTTATCTGTATGAAGAGCCAGTGCCTTTCTGAGCAGTTTTTTTTTTTTTTTTTTTGAAGCTAAACATTCTATAGAAAGCAACGTCTTTTGTTCTTTATCTCTTCTTTCCTTACTCCTGTGCTTCTAATCAAATATATCCTTAAAAAGAAAAAACGTCTTTTCTGAATATTCCAAATGCAAACTGTTCAGATTTTTCCTTCCTGTCACACATCTTGAGCACCACAGTGCTAACAGGCTTCTCTAAAGAATATTCCCTTCGTGCCCTGCCATGGCCCCCATATTCCTTGCTTAACATTTGGATATTTTTACAACGTATTCAGTTTGAAAGATAATACTGATACCTTGTTTTATATGAACATTTATACACCAGGACCCTGGCGAGGGACTGAGTTCATTGGGATATTTTATGGCTTAATTCATCTGAATGATTTATATCTCGTTTTGTCTAAGTATTTGTGCTAATAAATTTAACAGATTCCCCCTTACTGCCTGGTCCTTCGTTTTCTTCAGGGGGTCAAAGTGAGAGGAAAATAAAGCAGCGTGTTACTAAAGAAAGAAGGAAGAAATTGGCACAACTGATTTAGACCACAAATAAAATTACAACACAAATAACATCTCTGATTACAGTTAAGGTGGGGCAACTAAAAAAAGAATCCTAGATTCAGATAGATTTCCGTAATTAAGCTATTTCTCAAAGGCAGAATCACAAAAGTGACAGAATATTTAGCAAGCTAATTTACTGAGGAAAGTTTTGTTCCTATATAATTAAATCCAACATTGAGGGAAAACTGACAACTATTAAATCGAGTGCAGCCTGGAGATGGAAAGGGGATAAGATAAAATCCAATCTATAAAATATATTCCATTATCTTTTATAGGTTAAAAGAAATTCTTGGAAAGAATCTTCTAAGATGAGAAGATTTTAAGATTGTGTGAGGATATTTTTTTTTTACAGGTGCAGAGTAAGTTTGGGTTTTTTGTTTTTTTTTTTTTCCTCTTGGTCTTCCCCCCCCCCCCCTTTTTTTTTTTC
>NW_011495081.1:6846495-6848086 GCF_000754665.1 Bison bison bison | reverse complement strand
TGCAAAGTTGAATCTGGGGTCAGGAGTTCTAATTGTAACCTCAGACTGGAATTCCAGATGGTGCGCTCAGGACTAGAAGCAACTCTCAGCTCATCAATTTCATAGGCCTGCGTATCTGCTCTGGCCACGGCCCGGCCTCCATCCCCACTGTGGCATTAATGCAGAACAAATTGAGACATATCCTCTATATAATTAGTTCCAGAATTTAAAAAGATTTACGGTATAATAATAGAGGCAGCGCTGCGGAGTCCTCTCATTGGGGACCCTCTCGCGGTGGCATCAGAACAGACGGGTAACCCTGACCGCTTTAGACACTGCGAGCCGGGGGTGGAGGAAAGGGGAGTTTGCTCTGCGTACCCGGTAGCGCGCACCGGTCCTGGGACCCCAAACCAACTGAGTCTGAACTGGAGATGGTGGACTGGCCAAAAAGTCCAGTTAATTTTCAAATGAACGGAGGAAGCCGGGGGGTAGACAATAACAAAAGCCCTTCTCTTTTTTCTTTTTTTCAATTTAGATAAATGAAGCTGGGATTTCCACCGCCGGCGCAGGGATGGAAACCAGCCTAAGCGCCTGCCGCGGCCTGGGGTAGGCAGACCGCTAAGAGCTGGAGTCGGCGGGGAGGAGAGGAGCAGCGGTCAGACGCGTGGAGCTCTGGCACTGGCCTCTGCGCGAGGCGCTAAAATCGAGCGCTGGTTCCTCCCGCGCAGCCCACCACTCATTTTTGCTGTTTGCGGCCCCGGGCGCGGGCAGGCGGCCCCAGCCCTTGACAGATCGCAGCGACTCGGTGTGTTTATTCAGTTGTCGGCGGCCGCGGGGGTGACGCCCGGAGCGCGGCTCCGGAGTACGGTCTGGTCCCTGGGGCCGCGGCTGCAGGGCCAGGCTGGGCGCTTGGTCAGATCCAGTTGACAGCGCCGGGGTCAGAGTGGGGGTGGGGGTAGGGATGGGAGTTAGAAGACCTCCCTCCCCCTCCCACTCAGCCTCGATTTTAAAATCTTGGAATAATTAAACCCCTTCCAGGCCAGGATGAACTTTACCAATGACACCAAAGCCACGTAGGTTTCCAGCATCTCCTTTCCTTTACTCCCCATTCCATTAGCTCTAAAGAGGCAGAAGGTGGTGGGTTAAGTTCTGAGAGGAACCTGGGTTCCAGCTCGGTTTTGCCACTAATTTGTTCAATGTCCTTGGACAATAATAACAAGAAACTGTAATGTTCATCGAGGACGTAGGCCAACACTGTTTTCTGTCTACTCCTGAAGACCCCTTGACGGTGGGTACTGATAACTCATTATTCCATGTGACCACTAAGGAAACTGAGGCTCCCAGCGGCTACAGACCGCGTCTATAATCCTCAAGCTGCTGGTTACCTGGTGGGGAGCTGCGATCCCTTTCTCTGTTCACCAATCCCTTGCTCTGCACGCCACTGCACGCCACAGCTGCCTCTCCTCCCTCTGCCTGGGCCTCAGTTTCCTTTTCTGTAGAACAGGAGTTGAATTTCTAGCTCTGCCAATCGGTGGTTCAGACCACATCCTCTGCCAGAGGTCTCCTCGCTATCTGGGGTTGGGAAGGTGTGTGAGAGAAAGAAGTGGCAGAT
>NW_011495081.1:6843299-6846343 GCF_000754665.1 Bison bison bison | reverse complement strand
GCCGAGCGCCCGCTGAGAACGTTGTTTAGCGGAGGGAGAAGTGGAGAACGTAGGGCACCGGCTGAGCGCAATAGTTTGCGGGTTTCCCAGAGTTGGCTCCGGGGCGCCTGGGCTCAGGGCACGGACGCGGGCGAGGCCGAGGGACCTTCGAAGACCTCATCTCAGGGGAGGCTGCGGCTTCGGATGCACAGCACTTATTTCTCTGCGCTGTGGGTTGCAGGGGACTCCTCCCACCGCTTCGGACTACAAGGTCGGGGCGAGGGGGTACCCCAGAGTCGAAATGGGGATCGCATCACTGCTTTTCCCTCCCTCAAGAATTTTCAGGCAACAAGTAGAGTCCTAAATTTCCTAGCCTCCCTCCCCTTCCTTTCACCACACCCCCAGGCAAAAACTTTTTTTTTCCCCCTTAGAGAGTTAAGCGCCCTTGCTCTCTCTAGGATTCAAAACCACAAAAGGTCACAATCAAGCCACCCTTCTCCAAATACCCCCAACAAACTGCAAAGAAGGATAAAAAAGAAATAATCTCAAGCTTTCCCGTTTAGAAGTGGAAATCCCTGGCTTTTCATAAATGGCTCGCTTTCCCTCACAGCACTAGAGCGAGTCCTCCTGAAGAAAAAACGACTTCGAAGTATAAGTAAGAGCGAAGGGTGTGAGACAGAGGTTTGGGGCGTCCTAGGGGGCAACTTGGCCTGAGAAGTCTTATCGCGAGGGGCCTTTCTCCATCAAAAAGACATAAAGCCCATGTCCTCTGCCCAGCGCTGGAGCCCCGCTCAGGTTTACAGATGCGGCGTGCGGGAGAGGAGTGGGCGGCCCACAACGAGTGTGGACGAGAAGGAGCTGGCCTCGAGAGCCTTTTCACTTCTTTAAAAAGAAAAGAAAGAAAAAGCTTCTGAGCGCAAACTTCGAAAAGTCAGGCACCAAAGTCGCGCAGAAAGGTGTCTATCACTGCGAACGTGGTCCGGCCATCAAATGGGTAGCGCCTGTTCCCGACCTTTGCCCTCAAGGTTTCCTGCGCCTCCAGGACAAGCGACCTCCAGAGGAAGGACCTGTACTTAGCGTGTAGGTGCCACACACGCTGCGGGTCCGCACCCAGAACTCCTGGCTTTTACTTAGTGCGAATTAATTACAACCAAAGCTCCTTGTGAGTAAATCAAGGCTTTAAAAACGCCCAGGTTCTTTATAAAACTGCAACCACCTTGATTGTTGCAGAGAGCTTGGCTGAAAATCTTCGGGCCCCATCCGCGGCCAGTCTCACGTCAGAGGCCAAGCGGCACCCGGCTGCTTCGCGCCCGGCGCTCCTGGCAGTCCCAGGCTGCGCCGTCGCCGCTGCCTCCTGGGCGTTTCCACGCGGCCCTGAAGCGCACTCCAATCCAGGTTCCCGGCGCTTCTAGCCTAGGGTCTCCTTTCCGATAGAAGCCGGCTATTTTAGAAAAACCAACAAAACTAAACAAAACCTCAAACACCTGTTCTGGGGCGCGGGACTCCCAAAGAATGACTAGGTAGAGCCAGGAACCTGATTTGGCTGCGCCAGGCTCTGGGAGCTCCCAACGGTAAGAACCCTGCCTTGGGCCGCTTGAGGTTCTCCGTCCCCTTAACCTGGCTTGTGCCTCTTGGGCAGTCACCGCGCATCCAGAGTGGTACTCCCGACTGGAATGAGCGGAGGCAGAGCTCAGCAGGAGCCGCTCCGGGAGCCAATCTCACCTCCAAGGACTTGTATCCAAACCTTCCTCACCCCCTACCCTCCACATTCGGCGCCAGGATTCTCCAACCGGAATCTGGGCATTTCCCTAAGGGTTTTCTTTCCTCCCAAACTAGCCGCCATTCTGTTTTCCCGGCGTCACCGTCGAAGAGTTAGATACTCCTCACTAGAAAGGGAGACGAAGTGTCGCTGGCACCGATTTCAGGTACGTGGAAACCGCCCTTCTCTGGGCGCAAACCTCACCATGTCACCAGTCAATGGAATTACGCTCCGTTTATTAAATTGATGCAACCTCCAGGTCACCCACCTACGCCTGAGTCTGGCCTCTGGAATCCACAAAAAGCCACCCCGCTCCCCAGTGACTCTGAGATTATGACCACCAGTCCAGTCTGACGGCTCTAGAAGCAAGAGCCGGACTCGCGGGCGCAAAGCAAGGAATCCTCCTTTTTGAAGTCCAGGAAAAGTTCTCTGCAGCTATTCCGAAGTTCCGCCCTCGTGGAGCCCCCTGCCCCTCCCTCCAACCCGCCCTCCCCGATTAACAACCCCATCCCCACCCTCACCACACAGGGATGCAGGGGGGACATTCCCTGCTCACCTGGAGCGGCTCGCCAGTGCCCCGAGGCGCCCACACTCGCGAAGGCCGAGAAGGGGAGGTGGGGGGGAGGCCTGTGTCCCACAGGCCAGCGAAGAGCGCGTGGCGGGTAGGAGAGGAGGGTGTCTCTGAGAGGGACGCTCCCTCTGGCCCGCCCCCCACCCGCACTGCGAGGACGCCCCCAAGGAGTCGCGCGCCCTGCCTGGATCCGCTAGGGCTGCGGTGTGAATGGAGCCGCCGAGACTCCTGACTCCTCCTCCTCCCCCGCCGCCGGCCCCTCTTATTTGAGCTTTGAGAAGCTGGGGGCAGCCAGGCAGCTGGGGTAAGGAGTTCAAGGCAGCGCCCACACTCGGGGGCTCTAGCAACTCGACCGCCTATCCGCTCCCCCCTTCCCTCCCTCCCTCCCACTCATTCACTCACCCACCCACCCAGAGCCCGGACGGCAGCCCAGGAGCCGGGGCCCCGCCGCCTCCTCGCCGCGATCCTGGACTTCCTCCTGCGGCAAGAGCCGGCGTCCACGTGTGCCCCGGAGCCGGCGTCTTCGCACACGCTCCGGCCCGGGCCTGGGTGCCTTCAGCAGCCCCAGCTGCCGGGGATCCGGGGTCCGGAAGGCATCTGGGCCAAGTTAGGCGAGGCGGAGTCGAGCGCCGAGCGTCTGCAAAGCCGGAGGGCCCGCGGAACGTCCGGGGTTGAGTCACAGCAGATGGGCTCCGACGTGCGGGACCTGAACGCGCTGCTGCCGGCCGTACCCTC
>NW_011495081.1:6838193-6842868 GCF_000754665.1 Bison bison bison | reverse complement strand
AGGGGAGTGCCCTGTCCTACCCCTTCCCTGACCACAGCTCTTACCCGGTCACCTCCCCAAGGACTGTGAGGGTAGAGGAAGCCGCAGCTGGGGGAGACAGGAGGCCCGGGGAGAGGAGGAAGTCCACAGCGTGGGTTCCCGACATCCTCCAGGGCGGGGAACCTGACCCTTCGCTTGAGCCGGGAGGTCATCTGGGGGCCCTTGGACCCCAGGAAATTCTCAGATCCCCGTGGAGATGGGAAGCGGGAACCCGTTCAATGCCTGGCTCTACCTCGGGAAGAAGTTTTGTCGCCTAAGGCACCACCAAACTGTCGGCAAGCATTGGCGTTTTAAGACCCTGGATTCGGAGTGGGACCAGCGCGTGGTGAGCAGCCCTTGCTGCGTCTGCCCGCCAAAAATGCCAGGAGCCCCTCTGGCCCTAATGGAGGCACCATAAGTACCTTGGAGCCCTAGGATGAGTAAATGAATGAGCTGGGGACAAAATAGTGGCTTTCCTAGATCCATGTCCCTGTTTGCGTTTGGCTCCAGTGTATAGTAGTGTAGAAGTGGATAGCTCCTGGGTGCCAGGTCAGGTGCGGCCACGCGGGCTCCAGGGCTGGAGGAGAACCCCGTTTATCCGATTCCAAACCCTGCGCGACGGGATCCTACCACAGGCGATGAAATGAGGCCAGAGCGCCGGCTTCCTTCCAGCCCGCCTCAGGCGCCTCCTAGTCGTTGAACCCGGGTTGTAGCTGGAGAAAGGTTTTTGCGAGACTTGAAAGTTAAAGAAAGAGAGGTTTATTTTCCGTTTTCAGTCCTCATACAGCAAGGGACACAGCCGTAGGTTTCTCATCTTGAGCCGTCGCCGGCTTTTTCTCAGGGACCAAAGTAGAATCAATTACGCCGAACTTCTGCATTTTATTTTGTTTATTAGACATATGCGCTGTTGTCAACCTAAACCAATTCTGGTTGATTCGATGTTTTAGAAAATGCTTTAAAAACGCAGGAGCGGATGCTTTTCCTAGAGCAAAAATTCGCTCGGGCCTAGGACTAGTCTGTTTCTGGAATGCTTCGGTTGGGAGCAGAAGAGTGCGTTCTGTTTGCAAGAGGTGCTGGGGCGCCCAAGGAGCGCGGAAGAAGGGCGATGTTCTTCTCGTCTTCCCGCGCAAGTTCTAAACGCGTATCTTCTTTCGCGCGACCCTATTCACACCCAGCCGAGAGCACCTGGCCCGCCAGAAGCCCTGGCGAAACCGAAACCACCCTCCTCTCTTCGTTCGGGGAATCTGGGATCCATGTCCTCAAACCTCAAACCCACCCATGAGGTCCCTCCACTCTAAGTCTTTCGTAAAGGAAAACTAGTGTTTGGAACTCATGGAGTATTGGAACAGTTCAGTGAGGATTGCAGTCTCTTGTTCTCTGATCGTACCACCTCTAATTAGCACGTTGGTGTAACCTTTGGTAAATCTCCAGATCTCAGTTTCTCTATCTTATAAGATGCCCAACCTGAAGTCTGACTCTGGTTTGAAGTTCTATGCCACATAAGTCCGACCCCGCCCCCTGCCCCCCCAACCGGGATTCTAAACACAGAAGGCAGCAGCCGCTTAAACTTGGCTGGACCTAAAAGGGCAAGACTGGCAGGCAGGTGTATGAGATGAGTGAGTCTCTGGTTGTGAGCTATTTGAAGACACCTTAGAAACCATTTAAGTACCCCGTGTGCAAAATACCATTATCATTTTGAGTCCATCTAGGTTCTGTAGGGTTTTTGGAACCAGGACTCTTTGGCTTTGGCTGGGTCCTTGTGTCCAAGCTTCTACAGGGTCATCTGATGCCCAGAATTCCATCAACTCAAGTCTCAGGGTTGAGACTGTGGGCTTCCTAGCCAGCCAGCACTACACGTAAGGGGAATAAAATCTCAATTCCTCTCTAGAGGATAGGCCTGAGATGTCAAAGAGAAGGGGCTTGGGAGCTGGGGACCACGACTAATAGGTAAAGGAGCCTCCCCCGCCCCAACATCCTGGGAAATTGCTCAGTAGAGAGGCCACAGACCCAGGCCACAGCCTGTAAGCTGGTTCCTGTCTTTAGGCTTGGGTTTTCTCCTGTGATAAAAACATAAAGGGTCATGCTCGCCCAGTCTCTGTAAGTCACTTGGCAGCTGGGAGTTGGGGTGGAATGTCAGAAGCCACTCATGGCTCAGCCCTGGCGTTGTCAACAAGATTGGGCCCTGAGATTTCAGATTTATTCTCTTGATTTCTGGGCTTCCTGCAGCTCCCCTAGAAATGCAGAGTCTTGGCAGGAGGCGTGAGTTGGGGAAAGCAAGGGCAAGAGTTCCTTCCCCACAGCCCATCAGCTGGCCAAGGCCAGTTCCAGGGGAGAGGAGTCAAGATTCTGGATCCCAGTCTCTAGGCAGGGCAACCTTTAATGGCTCAGGGGAGTAGACAATTGCTGGCACTCTTGCATATCCCCCCACTCCAAGGTATCATACCTCAGTTGGGGCTTTTTTGAGTTTCTTAAATATAATACCTGGTATTCTAATCTTGCTTATAAATACTCATTCAGGAAACATTTATTGAGCACTTATTCTGTGCCAGGCACTGGAGACTGAATGTTAAGAGAGAATGTCTTAGCCTTTGCAAGAAGCTCACAGCCTGACACTGGAGGCAATCTAGACTCTAAGAGATAAGGTGTCCGGGAGATCTCTCTCTGGCAGAACCTGGACTCAAACCCAGACCATTCTAGGTTATTTCAACCTCCGTTTCTGGGGATCTTGGCCCCCCTGTTGAGATGGATTTCCTCTTCCCTCCTGGACGGGCACCGAACCCACTGTAGTCTGTGTGTGACCCTTGGGGAATTTGTCAGGAGGGTGAGGACTTGCATTCCCAAACTTAAGTGCGAAGTTTGGGAAGGGAAGAGGAAGACTGCCTGAGAGTCTTGAGTGATTTCCCCAGCCCCTCTGGCGCGCAGAACCCTGTCCCTGGAGGATACCTGGTTATTACTGGGCCACCTAGTGTCACACGGGGACACCAGCACAGCCCTAGGGCCAAGGGCGCCCCCCTCGGGTCGCTTTGGAGAGGGTATTTCGTTGCTAGATAGCCTTCCCCATACGCTGCCGCTGCCACAGCTGCGGAGTCATCATTTTCAGCCCTTGGGGACCACCTTCCTGATTGAGCCTGCTGTGCCCTCCACCCGTCAGCTCCCGCGGGGGCCTGGCCCAGCCAGGCTGTTCCCGGACTCCTCCGCTGCGGCGGGCGGGGGAGAGAAGCGCAGAGCCTGTGTCGCTGCTCCACGCGGTCAAGGTTGCGCTGCTTTGCCGGGCCGAGAGGAACCGTGGGAAAGGCGCTACCTTGGCCGCTCGAGCCTCTCCCTCTAAGGCCTGTAACAATACAAGGAATCTTTGAATAAGCTGTCCCCTTTGGCCGGCAGCTGTCTCTCCTCCGGCCCCTGGCCCCCGGCCCCCGCCTCCGGGCTCTCCGCGCTTGTCTCAGTGCAAGGCCCCGGGACCACGCGCTCTAATCAGTCCCGCATCCGATAAGCTTCTAATTTAAAGGGCCCTCTCCCCTCCTCTATGAGGGCGCTTTTACCGATGTGCACCCCCTCTCCGGAGAGGGGGGGGCGGTGCTTGGGAGCCTCGCGGGGCGCGGAGTCGAGGCGATCCATGCAGGAGCGGCCTCCCAAAACCCCTTGCCCCTCGCCGCGCACCGATGGTGGCGGGGGGCCGCCTCCGGGGACAGCACGGTGCTCCGGCCACCGGCTAAGGAATGGAGAAGGGTTCATCTAGAGACAACTTCTTTGTCGCTCCTGTTTCTCCTCTTTATTTAAAAAACAGTTCTTTCAAAATTCGGCCTTCCCCCTGTAAAACTGGGCGCTCCGAGCCAAATTTCCCTTGTCAGCTGATTGGTAGGCCTCAAACAGCGCGGCCTCCGTTCCCAAAAGGAAGTGCCTGGAAGCGCCAGCGTGCTCACCCACTCCTGACAGCTAGCGGGCCGGGGGTTATCTTTGCCCACTTAGCAGGCCAGAAATAGAGGCCTCTGGGGTCATGCAAATTGCTAAAGCTGGTGGCTTCTTAAGTTGTCAACCTGTGGCGCCAATTGGTGCGAGAGACTTGTACAATTCGTTTAATAAGACCTGCTCCAACCTTCCCTCCGACTCTTTAACACATCACATTCCCCGAAGTGGACTGTAGAAGCTTGGTTATGGTTTTTTTTTTTTTTTTTTTTTTTTTGCGGGGTGGTAGGGGGGCGTTTAAAAGACGTGGGTATTACCTTTCACTGTTCAATCTAAGTCTTCAGGGACGTTTGTTGTAGAGCCCTGATTATGCCTGGGCCAAGAGTTGGAGAATGGGGGTTGTTTGACTCACCCCACTCCCAAGAATTGAGGAGGGGGCTGGTTGGAGGCTCAGCTCAGTGCAGGAGGCGGGGCCCAGCGAGGGCGGGGTGGGGGGACTGGGTTCAGCCCAGTGGCCCTGCAGGGAGCCGATGTGAGCTTCTGGACTAATATGATTCCTCACTTGGCCAGGACCTCAGTTCAGAGACTACGGAGCCTGCGCACAGGAAAGGACCCCACCATTGGGTTCAGGACTCAGAACTGATCCTAATCTTAGCTGGAGGATGCTTTTCCCCCAGAGGCAGCTACAGTTTTGCAGAAGCCAGTGGGGTAAATGTTTCAAGTACTTTGGTGACAGTAATCACAGGAGACTACG
>NW_011495081.1:6836708-6838005 GCF_000754665.1 Bison bison bison | reverse complement strand
CTCGGCAGGGAAACTGAGGTATTGGACCCCGTGCGTACCATGTAGGGAAAGGGAGGTACACTGTCAGACACACTCTGAAACAAACAGGTTTCCCGGCCTGGGACGCGAGGAAGTCGGCCCCTGCAATGATGGTCACAGTCCGATCCTCAGGGCGCGAGCTGGGTCCGAGGAAGGCGCAGGGTCGAGGCCCGCAGACCCAACTTGAAAGGCCACTTCTTTTTTGCCCCTCACCAGCTTTCCCGAGGGCTTTGGGTGTCAGTGGTGTCGGGTCGCGCAGCCTCAGACAGATAACATTACTCAGTAATTACTCTCCCCCATTTAAAGCCCAGGCCGTTTAACTGGCCCCGAGTAATTAATGAAAGTTGGTGCGCGGGCCTCTGATTTACGGCTCCGAGTCAGCGCCGGGTCAGCCGAGCAGATCCATTTTGGTCGCCCGCCGCTGCCCCTGCGGGAGAACCGAGCTGTTTTGTTTTGGGGGGAGAACGACTTTCTTCGCCGAGCGGCTGAAAGTTTTCATACTGGCGAGGTTCGGTGCAGAAGCCGCGAACGTCGTGAAAGACAAGGGCGTAAATAAATTGGGAAACTCTGGGGAGGTCTGGATTTTACTCGGGAAAGGGCGGGGAGCATGTCCCGAGGTCACAGTGGGCCTGGCTTCCCTGGGGGCTGATTGACTCGGGATCCGAATGCGGGGCTGGGTGCTCCTCGCCCGGTTTCTGGTTCACAGGGTCCCTGACTCCCCGCTGACGCTGTTTCTCTCTCGGCCTTGTCCGCAGGATACAGCACGGTGACCTTCGACGGGACGCCCAGCTACGGTCACACGCCCTCGCACCACGCGGCGCAGTTCCCCAACCACTCCTTCAAGCACGAGGACCCCATGGGCCAGCAGGGCTCTCTGGGTAAGCAGGGGTGGGGGTGGGGGCCTTCTCCCCTTCTTCCATGCCACCCCTGCCTCCCCAGGACTTTCCAACTCACAGCAAATTGGGGAAGGGAGAAGAGGACAGCTAGAATAGCCTAATCTCAAAAGAAAAGATTGTTTTCTCCCACTCCCTAGTATGTTAGCCCCATTCCGCCGACACTGCGAATGTCCAGAGGGTCTTTTTCCGTGTTCTGTGCGGTGACTGCTTAAAAAAGAAGGTAAAGGGAGAAGCTTAGCTCGTTGTGATCTGGACACCCGTCTCTCGGCACGGCCCCGGCATCCAGGCCCCCGTGCGCCCTGCACAGCCTGGGGCCCAGCCCCCGCCCGCGGCCCCGCACCCCCAGCCCTCCGCGCGCTCACCCGGCTGTCCTGGCTCTCTGC
>NW_011495081.1:6835373-6836608 GCF_000754665.1 Bison bison bison | reverse complement strand
CCGCCTGCGAGTCCTGGAGGCCACGGGCGCCTCGAACCCACTGGGCTTCCTGAAGCAAATTAAAGCCCATCTCTTGGTTCCTATCTGAAAGACGTAGGTTTCCCGGTCTCCTGGTGGTCTTACTTTGAATATCAATGAGGGCGGTTACCGTTTGGAGCTGAAGAGCAGAACTTTGAGGATTTTATTTTTATTTTTTGGTAAGGGCTCTTTGCTAGGAGGACTTCAGCCTCCTCGAGATCAAGGATTAAACACGGGGTCCACTCCCACCCAGTCAGCCAGTTTGTCTCCCTTTTCTAGCCCCCTCCTCGCGCGCTGGACACACTCGCCAGCCTTCTCTGGGACCATTTCCAGGGCGCGTACACTCGGGCCACCACCTTCTCCCCACCCCAGTCCCCCAGAGTCTCGGGTGCGGCAGCGCCCTGGGGGCGTCTTCCCCAGAGCCCCGCTGCCCCAGACTGGATGCGGGATTGCAGGCGGGCGGCTGCGGTGCCTCCGGGGAGACAGCTCCAGTCCGCGCCCGCCCTTCTTCCTGATCCCGGGAGGCGGAAAACCAGCTTCTTCTCCCTCCAAGCTCTTTTCCTGCCCCTCGTGCCTCCTCTGCTTTTGCTCCACCCTCCACCTTCTCTTCCCCCAAATTTATTCTTCAACTTTGGGTGAACTTGGCCGGCATCCCGCGTCGCCGATAGGGTTGCCTAGTAACTACACCCGCCGGAGCCGGGAGGGAAGTGGCCGCTAGCGGCCTTTTGAGGCCGGGGATTGGGCGCGCATTACCTCATTTTCCACCCCTACCCCCGACCCGGTGCTGCGGGGATCCTGATACCGACTGCCCCAGACTCATCTCCATCTTCCCTCCCCTCCTTTGGAAGACCCGGGGCTGACGTCAAGGGAAAGAGGTAGTGAGGTAATGAAGGAAGGAAAAGCGCCTGCCCTGGGAGATTGGTGGAAGGAATGGCCGCGCCTGGGGGCCCTCCAGTCCCACAGGTGGAGGAGGGGAAGGGGTCTTCGTTTCCGAGCTCGCAGCGGCTCATCCCAAACCCAACGCCCCGGAGTATTTAGGAAACCGAGCCTAGAACACTGGTCTGATTCTCCCATTCTGGGGAAGGACTGGGTCCAGCCCACCTACTTCTCTAGGCCTAGAGTACACAGACTTCGGAAACCTTTCCTTTTGACTGGGGAAATCCGGCATATCTAATCTGATCTTGGATTCAAGATCACGTTTTGTTATTTATTTTTTT
>NW_011495081.1:6830249-6835273 GCF_000754665.1 Bison bison bison | reverse complement strand
GGGAGAGGGCAAAAAAAAAAAAAAAAAGCATGCAGTTTGCCCAGGTTCAGGAAGATTTCCTGAGAAGGGCATGGCAACCCACTCCACTATTCTTGCCTGGAGAATCCCATGGACCTAGGAGTCTTGTGGGTTACAGTTCATCGGGTAGCAAAGAGTCAGGACACGACTGAGCTACTAACACTTGCCCAGGTAGAGATTGAATGATCACACCTTCTCACCCTCCTGTCTCCCTCCCTAGCTGGCAGAACCCAGTTCTGTTCTTGGTACAGCAGGCTCAGGGATCTGCTCCTGGCAGACATCTCTGCACTTGCCCTTGGTGGTTCAGCTCACTGGAATGGGTACAGAATCTGAAATCTCTGTTGTAAAGCACCTCCCCAAGCAAAACTGAGATGGTGGGATCATTGCCATCTTTTTTAAGGAGCTGCTTCTGCCTGTTTCCAGATTGGCATTGCTCTTATTCTAGCCTTGGGGTGGGATGGGCTTTGGAATGGTTCCTGGTGGGATGACTTTGGCCCAGTCCTTCCTCCTTGGCTCCTGGTTGATGCCTCACCCCATGCAGAGAGGAAGACCTTGATGCTGGAATGGGTGCTGTTTAAATGGGCTGGGATACCTCCTTGGAGGTTGGGGACTGGGGGGCTTTGAAGTCTGATTCAGTAGTGACACAGCTACACACGTTTCTTACTCCCCCCTCTTTCAAGCCTAAGTCCACCCTGTGGGTCTTTAAGAAGGGGCTGAACAGCCTAGAAAGGAGTCAGGGATAAAGTGATCACAACCTCTGGCTTAACAGCAGTTCTCCAAACTGAGTCCCTGTGGTGGATTTTGACTTGCGTCTGAATTTGTGGTTGCTATGAAAGTAGGAAAAGTCACTTGGATTGCATTTTATACATAAAAATTTCACATTTTCGAATCCATCTTCTAACTGGCTGCTGTATAAAGCACTTTTGTCAGGTTCATCTTTCAGAGTTATTTGCTTATTCCTTTCTTCTTTCTACATAATTGGAACTTCTTTGCTCACTTTTGTATGAATGTCATAAAAATACCATTTTCTCTTGTTATAGAAAAATTTCTAAGTAATAACATCTCCTGAAAAAAAAATTTGTGACCCCTGTAGGAAAACTTTGCTCCCTTGAAGTTGGTGCTGCCTGAGTCTTTGAGGCTCCCTTGAAGTTGGTGCTGCCTGAGTCTTTGAAGCTCCATCCACCCTAAATTCACAACGTTTCTAATCACCTTTCAAAATCAGATACTTCTCCTGCAGTAATGATGGATGTACAGGTGTAGGGATGTTTTATAATATGTGCATCCACATTACTGCTGTTGTGTCATTTCCTTCTTTCCTACTTCTAAAAAAGTTTGAAAGGTTATTTAAATGCTTTTGTGAACACAGTTTTTGAAAAACATAGAAAATACAATTAAACTTTAATCACTTAGATATTCAGTGGTTCTTCTACTGGTCCCTGGCTCTGTTCCCTTTTCTGTCTAAAATTGGGACCTCCTAGGAAAGGCTTGCTTGTATTTTTTGAATTTGTATTTTGTTTGCCTTGTTGCACTTGCTAAGGCAGCCTGCCAGGACTCTTTGTCCTGCCCTTCCAAAGCTCCTTCTGTCTCCCCAGTCTTGGATTTAGCCTGGGGTTAGTGTATTTGGTATATACACTGACATTAAATAAGCACCACACAATGTGAATTTGCTATGAGAAAATTCTCAAAATTCTCTATTTGGAGAGAACTGTAAAGTGACTCCTCTCTTTCAGGTAACAGATCTGAGGATGTACAGCTATATACAGATGTGATGAGTAGTGTATAAAAAATGACCCCAGTCTACTTATGGAAAGTGTTAAGAGATCATTTTCTCCATCCTTCTCTGCCCCCCTCATCCCTCATATTGAGGGTGGGCAGAGCTTATTCTGAAGGTCACTAAGGATTCTGGAGCCAGATTTCAGCCCTTCTGGAGCCCAAAGATCATGCAAGCCCCGATTACATAATCGCTAGGCTTTATTGCATATTTTATGCTGTGGCATACTGTGCTACAGCTTCATTCAACTGACTCATTTAATTCTTCTGATTACCTTTGAGGTCGATACTCCCATCCCCACTCTGCTAAAGAAGAGATAGGTTCAGAGACTCAAAGTAACTTGCCCAAGTTACCTAGCAGTGAGAATCAGAACTAGGATTTGATTCTCAGTCTCTCTTGTCTTTAAAGCCCACAGGGATTCCAGGTCACTCACTGTCCTCCACCTGAAACATTCCCCTTGTATAGCACCTTTGCTAATAATTGATAAAAGCAAATGCTTATATAAGCTTACTACCTCCCAAAACCATTCTAAGCACTTAATCTTACATTTAATCTGTAATTAAATGTAAGACTTACATTTAATCTGAAACTTTTTGAGAGTTTCAGTAGGTTATCACCCCCATTTTGCAGGGGGGTAAACTGAGGCCTTTGGAGGTGAATTTGCTTGGTGAGACGCAGTATGGGACAGAACAGGTGTGAGGCTCTGCATCCATCCTCTCTCCTGGCACCCGGCTGCCTGTCCTGATGCTTAAGGGCGCTTTCCTTTCCAAAGGTGCTGTCTGCCCTAGGTCTTGCTCGAGGAAGGTCTTTATTCCTCACATCTGTGAAAGAAACCCCATTATCCTTTGGTTTTACCCATAGTTTTCAATCAGAATCGCTCTGTGGATCAGAGGCAGTATTTTCATCAGTCAGTATTGTAAGAGCTAACTTGAGCTTTCACTCCAAAAAGTCTTTAACTTACCAAGCCTCCGTCTTTCAAACTCCCGACTCCTCCAGCTTTGCCTTTACCAGTAGTGAGAACTACTGAAGTTCAGTGCAGGCGCCTAAAGAAACACGCTGAAAGGGCAGAGACCTTTCTCTTCATCCATCCAGACCCAGGGGGAGCAACAGCTTCCAGGGCCACCCTGATTTGTGCTTGCCCAGAACAAGGTCTCAGGGAAGGTGGGACCTTCATGCTCCTATGAGGGGAAGAAGTAGTGAAGTCCAACTGCACTAAGCACAGTTTTCTCCTGATGTTGACCTATAACAGGCAGCTAGCAGGGCTTTCCCTACTCACTTCCCTTGAATCCTCTTCCACAAGTCCCCTCTCTCCTGCTGCTTGCTGAGCCCCTTAAAGCCAGCAGTCCTTGACCATGCCCATTTCATGGGTTGATTCTCACAGCTACTTTGAAAAGGAGTTCTGGGCCTGAAAAATATTCCCACACGCACTAATCTTTTTAGACATTATAGTTTCCTTTTCATTTTGTTCTTTTACTAGGTTTGTGTATACATTTTTAGTAACTGTGCTACCAATTTAAACGAGAATGCTTATTTCCTTTGGCCCCTTGTCAGGTAAAACTTCAAATGCAGAAGCAGTAGTTGCTGATTTGAATACTTTTGATTGAATGGTGACGATTCACCAGTGATGAAGTTGACAGTGGAGTCTATTACCATACAGATTGTCTTTCATGTGAGAGAAGCTTCTAGCAGCTTATAGAGCTTCTGGGGAATCCAGTCAGTGGGAAGTACATGATCTGCCATTTAGGTTGGCCTTCAATGTAGAATTAAATCAGAGAAGAGCGCTCACCTGAAGAAATAAAATCATAATTAATAATGTCTCTTTTTACATGTACGTCTAAAAATACTTGATATGCTGTACAAGCTTCACTTAAGACAATACTTGTTTCCTATATAGGTAGACATGAAGGCAGAAAGTCTGAAGTGGTTTCCAGGGTGGTGGGCAGTGTTATCAAAGAAAGGTTTGACTTGAACTTGTCTCCAGGGAGCGGGAAAAACCTAGTTTCAAATATTCCTGCAACTTTTGTGCTGATCAAGTGTTTATGAATAGAAGTTAAAGTCCCGGTGGGTTTTTCTTTGGTTCACTGGTGAGCTAGAGAGAAATGACAATACCAAGAGATTGACTGTAAAATGATTATTCACCATAGCCTGCTGGGCAGAAATTATTGAACAGGCCGCCTCCATGGCGCCTCGGAGGGAAGAACGCAGGAAAAGGTCTGCGTGGAAATTTGGCTGCAGCCTCTGTGCATGGGCCTTGGTTATCAGGTAGAAGTTTGGGGCAAAGCTATTACAGAAAACTCTGGGAACATGAATTCTGAGCACAGATGCCACTTACATGTGCCTTTTTCTCATTGGGAATTTTTTTTTTCACCCTGGGAAACACTTTTCTTCCACCAAGATGCTGGTTTGCCAGCTGATAACCATCTGGCAGGGGGCTTCCTTGGTGGCTCAGTGGTAAAGAACCCGCCTACAGTGCAGGAGACGTGAGTTTGATCCCTGGATCAGGAAGATCCCCTGGAAAAGGAAATGACAACCCACTGCAGTACTCTTGCCTGGGAAATCCCATGGACAGAGGAATCTGGTGGGCTACAGCCCGAGGGGTCACAAAGAGTCAGACACGACTCAGTGACTAAACAACAACCGCCGTCTGGCAGAGGCAACTCCGGTCGTAATCAGTCTTCGGCAGCCCTATTCCAGTGGCAAAAAGAATGTTTCTACCTCATTCTTCTGAATATACTTAAACACACTTAAAGATGAAAATGTACTTGAATTACACATGCATTTGAAGAGTGAGGGAGTTCTGGTCCAGATAATAGCAGAGAGCTTTTCTCTTCCTTTCTCTTTGTGCAGAGGTCGAGAACTCAGTAATCCTGGAGTCCAGGCCAAAACAAACTCTATATGATCTACTACTGATTTCCTTTTAAGTTCCCCTTTTTGCTAGGACTGACTTCCTTTTATTTTACTCCAACTTGCATTAATCCCAGTTATAGAAGTTTCTTTCCTCTTTCCCTTGCTTTCAACTTCAAACATTTCTTACATAGGAAACCAGTAACTTTTTTTTTTTTTTAATTTCAAAATCTACTTGAAAGAAAATATAAAAGACACCATGACCATATATTTTGGAATATATTTTGGCAGCCGGCAATTTCAGCGTTCCTTTCCGAGCAGACAGAGTTAGATGGGGAGCTGAAATGCCTACGTGACCACTGTGGTCGCTGGGGGCCAAACCACCTGCTTG
>NW_011495081.1:6801356-6830149 GCF_000754665.1 Bison bison bison | reverse complement strand
GGTTATTTAGTAATTAGATGCTTTGTTTGCCAGGGGTCATATATTCCTTAACTGGTGCTGCCTCTTTCTGTGGGTTTTCATGATGAGAGCTGGGTGTTGACCGATCGCCTGAAGAGATCAGAGCTTGGGCCTGGTATTTTTAGCTCAGATTCACATTTTGTCCTCTCCCAGCAGCAGCTATTGTCATTACTGTCATTGACTTCCAGTTGGAAGATGGTGCCAACCAAGCTGACTGACTGAGCCACTGAGGAGCCCCAGCCAGCAGAAGGCAGGATGTGGTTAAAATTGTGCTCTGATTCTATGGCCAGCCTCAGGAAATCTATTTGTATTTTTTTTTTTTGGTTTTGGCTTGGGAATTTTCTGAAAGCCCTTCTCCTTGGGCCCTTTCCACCTTCTGTCCTCTTAAGAGGATTTGCAGGCTGAACTGTCAGGACTACTGAAATCCAGCAGTGGGGGTCCTCCTGGGACCTTGGCACACTATCCTCTTTCACCTCCAGACTCCTGTCTGCACTATTATCATATTGTTTCTACTGTTGTTTAAATAGCAGTGAGAGAACAAGGCTCAGAGCTCAAATAATGCCAAGAAGCCATTAAAGGGGCAGGGCAGAGTAGAGGTGGGGGCATCAGGCAGGTCAGCACTAGGCAAGTCTCTGAGCCTCTGTCCTTCTCTGATAAATGACGACCATAAGGCAGTCACAGTTATGCCTGCCTCACAGAGTTGTTGTGATGAATATCGGTGATGTGTGAGTGGACTGTACAAAATCTGATGGATTAGAAAAAGTGAAATATGTTATCTGTGTAGTCTTGAAAGAGTTATTGTCAGAGCTTCACAACATCCCTGTAAAGTTAGACTGATTGAGATTAAAATTCCCATTTAACAGATGAGAAAACTGAGGTGCAGAGACTTGAACTGATTTGCTCAAGGTCCTAAAACCTTCAGAGGAACCCTGTTCAATAGAAACATAATGCAAGTCATCTACTTAATTTGAAGTTTACCAGTAGCCACATTTAAAAAATTAGAAACAGAAAATTTAAAAATATTCTATTTAACCCCAAAAGCCCAACTCTTATTTCAGCCTGTGGCACTCTCCATATTTCAGGTTCTGAACAGCCAGAAGATACATATATAAGGCATAGATTCTGTATTTAAGAAGGTTTGCTTTCTGGGGGCCAAGAAAATGTACTTAAAAACTTATTTTCTCTTTAGGAATCTGTTGGACTTATTTTTTAAGTCTGTGAGAAAATTCCAGAATCATAAAGTTAGATATCTGGGACTCATTGACCCATATGTGTAAACTCCTGTCACCCATCTTGCTTCTCAGACCTCTTGAAAATTACAGTGTTGTTAGTCTTATGCAAGGATGAAATAATTTCAGAAAGATCCCAATCCCAGTAGGACCTAGGAAAATTGTCATCTGGGGCTGAGTGATTTTAGTTGGTGAACAATTTTTAAAAAATCAGTGACAAAAACAGAGAGCTGCCTGGGGAATACAATACCGGTTGGCTGAGATTAATGGCAAGATTAATAAATGGATTGCTTGATGAAAAGGCACAGGAGAACAAAAACCAGTAGAGATTGTGGAGGAGGCCGCTTATTAATGAACTGTCAGCCCAAAGAAAGTTCAAGAAACTCCTGTGTTAAATGCAGCAGGCTGGCACTTCTAATAAAAATTGGGGTCCTTCAGGAATTAATTACACTGGCCTTACAGCAAGAATTCGTGGAATTGCGAAATGTAGTGGCACAGACCAGCACCGGCCGCTGCTGCGAACAGAGAAGCTGCTGGAGAAACTAATCTTTTTTTTTTTTCATTGATATGTAGTATATTGTAGTAGCATAATAGCCAGTTGGACATGGGGATGAATGATGGGGTCCAGATAGGCACTGACTAATGAAACTGCACATACTTGGAGTTTGAAGTCACTTCACATTTCATATGTAAAATTCCCTCCTGGAATCTGACTTCCTCCTTATTCTGTGTGCCCGCCACTAAGGAGTTCCAAATAATTTTCAGAGTCATTCTATGAGAGGCAGATGGACTCTACCGTGATTTATCAAGCGATGTTGAGAGAGAGCACAGGGTTCATTTATTCCAAGGGATACATGCTGTTACTTCCCTCACCCCTCCACAGGTTCCCTGTTTGGCTGGCCTGACAAAACCTTCTCTTAATTAAACTTGGTGTTGCCTCTGCCCGCTGGATGAAGCAGCCCAAAGGAATGAGGTGACAAGGTGGAGATTGTCCAGAATTTGCGATCTGGTATCACACACATTAGATACTGAAAGTTTCTTACCTTCTTTCCCTTCTGCCATGAAGGTGGAATGGAAATGGTCTGTAATGTGTTTAGACCAAAGGTTCCCAGACAAAACCATTCATCTCTTGGGCCTCAAATTTCATAATTAACCATTTTACTTCAGGACTAAATGTATCCCTAATAGAACTTGGCTATGTAGGAGATTTCTGGTGATCGGTTGGTATGTTAATTTTCTAGGAAGGAGATAAATATGAAATTAATGAATTAGTAAAAATAAAAGCATGTAATAAAGATGTTGAGTTATACCATGCAGGATACTTTTGAGAAGAGTGTTATTTTAGGAAATAAATACGCTTTTCTATAATGCATTTAGAGAAGTGTTTTAAGACGTATGCAATAAACATGGTTTTAAAAGTTGTATGTGAAAAAAAGAGAATAAGTTTTGGTTGGTTTATATGGTGATACAGTTTTCCTTTGGGATCTTAATGTAAATGATCAGCCATTGTTTTCCCTTATATAATAAAGGTCTGGGTTGGGGCCTTTGAAAAAAAACTCCGTTTAACTTATACCATGACCATAAAATTTATAGAGAATGATTCCTTGAGTTGTATCTAGAGTTTATCATCCTCTTCCTTCTGCTTGTCACATCCTTGAGTATTAGACCATCCATCACCCATCACTCTTTGACTTTTCAGGCCCTCATAATCCACATGATACTTATCCTTTTGATTAAAACAAGTTAATGGCCTTTTCACGAATAATTAATCTGCTGTCTTTCTACTTTCAGCTCCAGGCTTTTAACTTTAATGTTGAGCTATCCAGCCTGTGTTGCCTTTCAAAGTTTCACTCCCTTTAGCCTCTTCCCTTCAGAGGTTTAATACCTCTTTAGAAACTTCAGTGTTTGCTCTACTAAGGTTTTTTAAAGGCTTCCAAATTGTTCTCACATCCTTTCTTGCTGTGTGTGAAGTGAATGACATGGAGATCAGTGGGATGAAATGAAAATCATTTTAGACTCATGTATTCTGCCCATTCTGGAAAATATGGAGGCTTTCACTGTAAAGAAAAGTTAAAAGTCTATTGCTTTTTGGAAAAAAAAAATTGCACATATATATATGTTGTATACTATGAATTTCTAACTCTGGACGTTTTTCTGACAGTGACAATTTATACCAGATGACCTCCCAACTTGAATGCATGACCTGGAATCAGATGAACTTAGGAGCCACATTGAAGGGGTAAGTTCTCTACTCTGTTTCCCTTCAACAGTAACTTACACCTGTTTGAACCATTTTCAAGGTCCTTATTCCATGGGAAGACAGCACAGTTGTAGAATAGGCGTGGCTCTCTACAGAATTAGGATGCTTGCCTCCTTCTCCCAGTTGGTCAGTTTTGTTCAGTATTAAATTTTTAGGAATATGGTTAGGGGATGTTTTTGTCTAGAATGTGTGGGTTGAGAATACTGGGAAAACTCCATATGGCCTTTCCTTATTGAATGTTTTAGAGTTCCTCAAAGTTGTGTCCATTCAACCTTGTTTAATATTTATGTTTGGCTTGTGATATCACCGAGGTTAATCATTACATCATCTTCCCGAGAAATGCTTTGAGTTTACAAAGTCCAAGATCTAAGCTTGTATCTGAAGGTGATTTGGACCATCCAAAGTCAGATGTGGTCACACCTTGTTGCCTCAGGAGGCTTTTATCACATTTGATACACAACCAGAATACAGAGAACACAGCAGTCAAACATAGGTAGCGGCAATGCTTTGCACCTGGAAATGAAAAAATCAAGGTGGGACTTAACAGTGAAAGAAGTCACTTTCAGTTTTGAATCTGAGTGGATAGGCCGTCAGATACGACAGTGACGAAGCCCCTGTTGTGTAACAGGTACTCATCTGGGTCCCCTCATCCTGTCTTCCCAATGGCATTATCATGCCTCCTAGGCACTGTTATCCTGTTTTTCAAAGAAGTTCATCAAGCTCAGAGATTTAAGTAATTTCCCAAGCTCACATCATACCATGTGTGCGATAGAGCTGAGATTCCAAGTCCACTTCTGATTCCAAAACAAAGGCTCTTTCCAGTCTCCCTGTGGGGCCTTCTACTCCCCACCCCCACCATCAGCCCGGGTGGGATCAGGGTCACAGTTCAGCACTCTTGACTAGACAGCTGGCACCTCGTCTCCGTGTATTTAGTGGCTTCTCATTGGATTGTGGGATCTGGGCTTGCTAGAGCCATGCATGCTCCAGTCCCCATTCCCACCTCTTCTTCTTTTCTAGAGTTGCTGCTGGGAGCTCCAGCTCAGTGAAATGGACAGAAGGGCAGAGCAAGTGAGTGGACAATGCGATGCTGGCAAAGCAAACCATGTAGGCCTTGTTGACTGGCAGCTGGGGTGATGTAGGAGTTAGGACTGACGGCGGGAAATCAGGGCAGCTGCTGGTGCACAGGGATGGGAAGAAGTGATCCATTTTTTTTTCCCTCTCTCTCTCTCTGCCTCTTATTTACTGTAGATATGTATGTGGGTAAAAATGGAGGTGGTGACATTTCTCATCAGCATACCCCTGGAAAACAACTTAAGAAATGATGCCTTAGGAACCCTGCTCATTTCCTGGCAAATGTTTCAAAAAAAATATTTAATTTGTAGTATTACACATATTCTTGTTACATCGGTCAAATCTTTCAGCCATACTTAACTTGCCTTTTCTCTATTTACCTTTAAATCTCTCAGGGAGAACTTAATTTTTACCCCAAATCTATGGTCAGACTTTTCTGCAAAGACTTTTTAGAATTCCTAAACATCTGTGTTTTCCAGTCTTACAGCCTGCACCCTGGGACATTTTTGTAACTGTTTCTTTTGATTTTGTTTTCTCTGCTTAAACACCAGAACCAGCCTCCCTCTTCTGGCCCTTCTTTCTTTTGTTGGTTCTGTGCTGTTTTTTGGATCATCCTTTGGTGATCAGCAAAGTTGTTTTTCATCTTCTAAAACTATTAAAGCCTTCTTTCCACACTCCAATTTTTCAACTATTTTAACCAAATCTCCACTTCCTTTCTCCAGACCTGAAGTATAAAAGTCTGCTGTTTATTGGGAATTTTTCTCTCCCCACTTCCATCCAAGGGTTGATGACAATTTCAGCATTGTATCTTTCCACCTACTTGCAACTTACGTTATCTTTCCTGGTCCCAGCCTTTCTTTCTGAATCCCTTACTTTTCTTCTCCTCCTCTCAGAATTCAGTAACTCTCCCCAAACTACACGCCAAGAATAGATAGAACATGATTGCGCGAAGTGAGGAGTATGTTTCAGTTTTTTAAATTTCTTCATGATGGAATATAGGCTTGGTTTGTTTACTTAATTACAAGAATTATGTATAAGGAATCTTGGCATATATTTTAATCTGGGTCTTTCCATTGGTGAGATAATCTTGGTATCTTTTAAAATCTTCAGGCATATGGTATTAGTCACTTGCTAGAGAGTCAGAAGCTATAAGGATGAAGTTCAAAGTGAGAATAAATTTGTTCAATCCTGTATAAGAAACAAAAACTAGAAGAGTTTTCATTGATCTGGTGTTTACATTTTGGAAAAGGATTCTTGAAATCAAGTGACTCCAATAGATAGTCTTATAAGAGTACTGTAACTCTTTGGAGAACAAAAAGTTACAATTGTCTAGTTTATCTTCTCTCACATTGGGTTTTTGATCTCTTTGGCACATACTGTAAGTCAGCTAAATGTTTGCTTCTGTGTGGGAATTGAATATTTATCTAAAGATGGGTGTGAACCTTATTGGGCCAGATGTGAAGGGCTTTATGTACTTCTCTTTTGTTTTCACGACAATCCTGTAGTCACACACATCTTTCAGATGAGGGCTTGAGAGGTTACGCTACCTAACCAAGTTCACTTAGCGAGTGAGTGTCAGAGCCATGTTGGAACCCACTTCTGTCTGACTGCAGGATCTGGGCTCTAGCTTAGAGTTTCTTAAACTTTTTAGACTGTGACCACAGTTTAAAATACCTTTACACTGAGACTGAATGTACACAACACACACATACACACACATTTTCACAAAACAATACTACATGCTTTACTTACTGATGTTTTCTACTTTATTGCACATCATCTTAAAAAATGCTGGTTGTGATTTTACAACTCACTAATGTATCATGACCCACAATTTGCCTCTCTTTTAGCTCTGAAAATAGCAACTCCTTAGCTCTTTCCTTCAAGCCCATGAACAGCTGAGAACTGGATACAATCGAAACTAATATCCCAGTAGAAAGTGGTTTTCCCCAGGGGGTACATAATCTGAGTAGGTGTCTTTATTCTCTGTACCAAATTTGTTTCCCTTTGTCATGGTATGAAAAGGCTGTTCATGGAAAATTTGGGAAAAGATACTCTGCAAAGAAAGACAAAGAGAACTAACTGTATTTTTGCATTAATCCATAACTAGTGTCTGGACACTATCTGAAATCAGTGGTGTGAAAAGTCAAGGTGACAGCGTAGATCGGTAACAGGGAAACTGGACGTCTGAGTCATGTTTTGGGGGAAAAAAAGATATAATTTCTAAATCGCTCATAAAAAAGAAGCATTATCACATTTTTATTAAAAGATTGTGTACCTGAGACTAATACCCACTAAATATTTGTTCACATCTTCTTTCTTTGAAAATCATACTTTTTTAAAAAGAATAAGCTTGTTTCCTTGTGTCCTAAGCAAGTCCACAGAGACATCTTTCATCAGATGTTGGGAAGCAGTGTTATACTGGGTGGGGATAGAATTTTAGGGATAGCAAGGGCAAGATAAGAAGAAAACATGAAACATGGGCGAGGAGGGGCTTCCCGATCGCTCAGCCAGTAAAAAATCTGCCTGCAGTGTGGGAGACACAGGAGATGTGAGTTGGAGCCCTGGGTTGGGAAGATTCCCCTGGAGGAGGAAATAGCAACCACTCCAGTATTCTTGCCTGAAAAATCCTATGGACAGAGGAGCCTGGCACGCTACAGTTGATGAGGTCGCAAAGAATCGGACACGACTGAACAACTAAGCACCCACACAAGGGGGAGGAAAGAATCTTGCCACTGATTTACTCCTCTCTCTCCTTCTCCCTTTACTCACGTTCATCTCTGCACGCCCGTAAGGATCAGAGCTGCTTTCATGACGTCAAGTGGGAGAATGTTGTATTTCAGTTTAAGTCAAAGAGAAGATACCTTATGAAGCTACTTTGCTCACTCTGACCGCTTTCCTTACCTACAAACAATGAGATTAAATTTTCTAAGTGGGTCATTGGGAGAAAAAATTGCAGGGAACTCTTTCTCAGCGCTAGTCCAATTTTCTGAACAATTCTGTGTGTGGCACCTTGCAATGTTGTCTGCTTTGTATTTCTTTCGAAGCATTTTTTGTGCGTTCATAATGCCTGCTGATTTCCTAACTCTGCTCCCAAGCCCAGCTCCTCTGTCAGCCTCTGTTTTGTCTCTTCTGAAGAAAATATCCTGCAAAATGGAGAAACACATCAACCTTGACCGTGGTCCAAGTTGTTAAAACAAGGAAGAAGTTATTCTCTGGGGACTTGGGTAGGGGGAGTGGGAAATTGAAGACAATAGCAATGTGAAAGGAGTGCTGAGCAAAATGAATGTCCCCTTGGCTGGTCCAAGAAGTTCAGACTGTTGGGAACACACAGTATTTGACCTGTGGATGCTTGAAAGGAAAAATGAAAGATCTCAGGATGAGTGATGTATGGTGAAAACAAAGCTGCGTGTTTGGGTAGGGCCAAGGCTGTCGAATCTGGAGAAAATCCCCACTAGACATGGTCTCATCCCTGAGAACCTGTGCCAGAAGAGATAGCTGTCTCCTCTGGCTGGGAGTTCCAACGCATAGCCCAGCACCTTCCCTCTCCAGCCCGTGAACAGAAGGTATCCGTCCAAGAGATTTACTTCTCGAAAATGGATAGCTTGCTTTTCAGGGGCTCCTGGAGCTTGTGATGCAAACACAAAGGTGGAGAGAAGCGGCCCTAGGAATATCAGCATTCCTGAGGGCACTCCTCCACTTCCACTCCCAGGATAAAGCTGTTAATTTCTTCTTTTATATGGTTACACTTATGCATTTCAACTGTGCTGGACTTGGCTAGAGTCCGTTAGCTGGGCTTCCCAGAACAAAGCAGGGGACTCTCTTGGGTTTGCAGGATAGAGATGAGGACTGATTTAGTCCCGTCTCTCCTGTTCCTTTCAGCGTGGACTGGTGCAGTGGTTTCTTTGTCTTCACTTCACTTCCCTGCTGCTTCTTTCCCTCCTCTAGCTTTTCATCTTTTCCCCCTTTTCTCTTGGGGCATGTATTCCATTCATGTATAAATTTATAGAACAGAAAATCCAATTTTATAGGAAAGGAGATTAACACTTCCTGCAGCAGCCCCGATGAAACTACTGTTAATATCATGTCGCATACCCTTCAGACCTTTTCCCATTTGTGTCCTTTTCTTTTTTATAACAAATGATTGGCTTCGACTTAGATCTGATTCAGCAAAGGTAGTTCTGTAGGCCATTGCAGAGTTCTGTGTTTTGACCTTCATGAGAGCGCTTTTGAAAATATTCTCAACCTCTTAAAAATACTTGGCTTTAAAAAGTATTTGGGGCTTTATAGACTTAGCGCCTCCATACTGTGTTTCTAACTATTCTGTTTTAAAGCAGGGAATGAGTTTTATCTTGTAAACAGAAGGATAAATAACAGATCTGTTCAGGTCAGGAGAAGAAAGAAACTGAGCGGGAATCATACAAAAGGAAGGTGGTGATGAAGGGGGTCCAGCTGGGAATGAGGAGCATGGTGGACTCGGTGCAGGAAGGGGTTAATGAGGGTCCCAGTCTGTTGATAAAGGTGTGTGTTGGAGTTTCACAAGGTATATAAGGTGAATGGAGGATCTCTTTCATGACCTTAAGGAGTCTTTTGGACCTCTCATGTCTATGGTTCCATCATGGGCCTTTTTGAGACCCTCTGCTTTACCGTTTATTATTCTCCCTGTCATCAACCCCCATCCCCCATTATAATCTCTAACTAGAAAAACATCAGTATAGAAGCTGCACTCATGAAATGTCATCCAAATAAATACACCTCTGGAATGAGGGGCTGCTGCCTATGTTAGTAGGGTTTTTTCCTATTGAAAGTGAACACGTTCATTTATTCTAGTTTTATTTCTAACTCTTCACTTTAAAAGCAAAGCTACAGATGTAGTGTTCTTAAGGCTAAGATAGTAACTTTATCAAAATGAAAACAGCTTTTCCCCCCTTTATTATAAAAGTAACACAGGCTTATTATATAATGAAAAAATTCAGACAGTACCAAAACATTATAAAGGAAAAAAGAAAAGTCATGTGTTATCTCACCACACAGAGATAACTAGTTTTTAAACATATTAGGGTATATTTGTATCTGCAGAGAAAAAAATTCTGGAAACATTTACTGAACTATTAACTGTAGTTGCCTCTAAAAAGATTAGAGGGAAAGGGCAGAAGCCTGATAGAGATGAGTTTAAGAGACCCCTGGCGGCTCAGCAGGTGAAGAATCCCCTGCAATGCTGGAGATGTGACTTTGATCCCTGGGTTGAGAGGAGCCCCTGGAGAAGGAAATGGCAACGTTCTCCAGTAATCTTGCCTGGGAAATTCCATGGACAGAGGAGCCTGGTGAACTACTGCCCATGGGGTCGCAAAGAGGTGAACAAGCCTGAGCATGCGTGCACTAGAACTAGGAGGAGACATGCTGGAGACATTGTATTAAAACAACACACTTCCCTGGAGTTTTGCAGCAAAAGGAAGCAAAGAAGTGGGGTTCTAGCTCAGTAGGGAGAGAGGGTCAGGAAAAGTTGGGTTTTTAAAAATTGTTTTATTTATATTTAGATGGAAGCACTTGCCTGTTTGCTATTGAGACATGATCAGGAAGGGTGAAATTAATGATGGGAGGGGATAGAATTGCTAGAACAGGGTCCTTGAAAGAGAAGAGGCTTCATGGGCACCTAGGAGCTGAGATAGTTCATCTAGTGGTAATATTGGTTACCAAGAGCTCTTTGTTTCTAAGGATATTAACCCTTTGCTTGTCATATATACGGCAAATATTTCCTCTGTTTTGTATTACATTTTAACATTATTAATGTTTTTCTGTTAAAATTTTTATTGTCATAGTAAAAATGATCAGCTTATGTTTCATAGTTTCAACTTTTGGCTTTTATATTATGCCTAGGAAGATTTTTCCAATTCCAAGTTGTTTTTTTTTTTTAAATTTACTTTCTATCTTTTGGTATATTTTTTTGATTGACTTCTTAACATTTAATTTATTCTGAACTTACTTGACAACTGGATTCCACCTTAATTTATTTCTAAATTTATTTCTAACTAGTCCTATCCCCAAACTGCTTTGAATAATCCATCCTTATTACCTTTATCAATTCTTGTCTCATTCTATGTATGTCAGATGTCCCTATTTTGAATTTCCTCCTTTTCAAGATTTTTTAATCTTGAAAAGATTCATGATCTTAATGCTTCTGGCTTCAAACATTTGTTTGAGAACGAGTGTGATTCCTTTTAACGTATTACAAGGTTTTTCTTCTGTTTCTTCACCTTGAAATACTTTATGTTACTAATGTCAGCTGAAAAAGTGAAAGTTGCTCAGTTGTGTCCAGCTCTTTGTGACCCCATGGACTACACAGTCCATGGAATTCTCCAGGCCAGAATACTAGAGTGGGTAGCCTTTCCCTTCTCCAAGGGATCTTCCCAACTCAGGGATCAAAGCCAAGTCTCCCACATTGCAGGTGGATTCTTTACCAGCTGAGCCACCAGGGAAGCTCAAGAATAATGGAGTGGGTAGCCTATCTCTTCTCCAGGTGAATCTTACTGACCCAGGAATCAGACCAGGGTCTCCTGCGTTGCAGATGGATTCTTTACCATCTGAGCTACCAGGGAAGCCCTAATGTCAGCTGTAATGTGGTGCCTTTGAAAGAGATAATTATGTACACTGGCCTTCACATGTACCAATCTCCATTTCAACTGGAGAAGCAGGAAAGGGCTTAGTCTTAACATCCCTGAGCTTGATTCTGAGGTTTTAGAGAGGATTTTTTTTTTTTTTGGTAATTGAGAGTACTTGAATAAAAATTTTCAGATTTAATTTAAGAGTGTATGAGCAAGCTGGGTGGGAGCCTTTGAGAACTCAGGCTGAAAAAGATCCTGCTAATTTTCCCCACATAGAATTTGTCTATCATGTGAATTTGGGACGCCTGTTCTTAGGGTGAAGCTAGGAGCAGTCTCTGGCCATAGAGCCAAAGCACTGAGAATATAGAACCCAGTGAGTTAGATGAAATTGGGACTCTGATGAACTAGCACTTCAATACCAGACACATGTAAGGGGAGACCCAGCTCTTTTGTGGTCTGGTGAGGTCGTCTGGGAGAACATGAGTTCCTGTGTTTGTATGTGTTGAAGTAGGAAGCATGCCTAAAAATATTCTTCCCAGCAGTAGCAGTCAGTAAGTAGAGTGGGATTTCTTTTGAAGGGGAGCTGTATTCTCCCCAAACTGTTGTGGGAAACTAGATTTTAAATTGCTTTTAGCTCTGCTCTGAGTGTAAAGTAACAGAGAAAAGGCAGTTGGAGGAGGTTTGTATACCATTTCAAATGGTGAGGAAAGCTTGATGGTTCATAATGGCTGATTTATACAAACGTTGTTATCAGGCTATTAACCACTCAGCCTATATTCCCTATTAAATCGTGGCCAACGACTAGACTGCATGAAAGTGAAAACATGAACTGTGACTGTAATGAAGCTCTTGAAACAGGAATCCAAACAAGTTTCAGTAGTAATAGCTAACATGGTTGGAACAAGTGGTCATTCTCCAGAAGGTAATACTTTGAAGAACCTTTCTCAGTACTCACTTATAGGTATCGTGTTTTGGTATGTTTGTTGAAAAATAAATCCGGTTACTTTTAGATAACTGTTATATATTAGCAGGGCTTTTTCTATAGCAAGTGGCACAACTTCAGTTGTAACTGGCCTAGGTCAAAGAGGGAATTTAAATTTAGTGGCTTACTGTATTTTAAATCCCCGCGTATGGATTCAGGAGCTGAGACAGTGTCTTTAGGACACTTTCATTGTCCTTTGCCTCTGCTCTCCTTTGTGTTGGCTCTCTTCTCAGACAGGCTCTCTTTGTTGTGACAAAAATAGCTGTTTTTGGCACCTACAGTTTCATAAGAAGACTGCCTCCCTTTTGGTCTTTCTCCACCAAAGGACCCAGGGAAGGCTCTGATTGGCCAGGATTGGGTCGTGTAGCTAGAGAATATGGTGATCTGATTGGCCAAGTCCTAGGCATGTACTCACTCCTGGAGCCTGAGGGTGGATTCGAGAGGGGTGGCTCCCTGAATGGAGAAGAGGTCTATTTTTCCAGAGGAAGGTGGGCAAAAAGATAAAGGGACACTCGAGGGATTTGAAAAGTCAGACTTAGTGAAAGCGGAGTGGGTCCTCTTCCCCTCCAGATATGATGTGGAGCGGGATGCTGCAGGGATGTACAAGACCTGGATAGAAAATAAGGATGGAGTTGGGATGGGGAGCCTTCTTTCTAATGCTCATGAAAAAATGTTCATTAAAAAGCATAATAGTAAGAATTATTAGTATAGTATAATTTTTAATGGAAAATGATATACAAATATTTTAATTACACATAAAAAATAATAGGTCTTTTTCTTGAGGTCTGAACTGAAATGAAACAGCTGAAGGCAGGAAGAAAATAAATTTTTCAAGTAAAAATATGGCTGATTGTTTTTTGCAGACTACTGAGGAAATCTGATACTCGTAAATTATCAGTTACTTATTTTTTTTTAAAACTCAGTCAAGTTTAACTTGATTGTTTCATTTTTATATTCTGCTTTCTATGTTGGATTAGTTAAAGAAACTGCATCTTTCAGTCTTTGTTTTCAGTATGCTTGTTCCAGCTATAGGGAAATTATATTTTCATTCAGTAAAGCTTTAAACCCAAGCATTCTGTTGTGACCACGGAGGCTTCCCAGGGGACTTCTTGACCCTAAGCCTCTAGGACTCATCAGTTCAAGTCCGACTGCCTCTGGCTGGTCCGTGTATATGGTGAGCATTTGTGCATAGGGTTATTGTTTTGTTGGGTTTTTTGTTAATAATTGTTCTCTCTTGTCTCTTTTGGAGAAGGCAATGGCACCCCACTCCAGTACTCTTGCCTGGAAAATCCCATGGGCGGAGGAGCCTGGTGGGCTGCAGTCCATGGGGTCGCTAAGAGTCGGACCTGACTGAGCGACTTCACTTTCACTTTTCACTTTCATGCATTGGAGAAGGAAATGGCAACCCACTCCAGTGTTCTTGCCTGGAGAATCCCAGAGACGGGGGAACCCGGTGGGCTGCTTTGGGGTCGCACAGAGTCAGACACGACTGAAGCGACTTAGCAGCAGCAGCAGCAGCAGCTTGTCTCTTTTATGCTGTAACTGCCCTCCCCGCCCCCACCTTCTCTCTTTTCTCATACTCTGATTTGTTGAAGATAGCAGGTCAATTGGTCAGTAGAATATTTCACAATCAGGCTTGGCAGATTGCTTCCTCTTAAAGTCTTTTAACTTGGGATGTCCATGCCCTGTTTTTCCTATAAATAAGTAGTTAGATCTGAAGCCTTGATTAGATTTGGGTTCCTCTTTTTTTGGCAAGAATAATTGAGGAATGGTGGTATGTTCAGTTTCATCTCTTATGTTTAAACTTTCAGGAAGTGAACTTTTAAAACGTGATTCCATTGCTCTTTTCCCTCAAAACTGGCACACTAGACAAGGGTGATGGTTCTCAAGGCTTGCAACAAAGTATATTTTCTTTTTGCACAGTGTATTTTCAACACCAAAAAAAAAAATCAGGCATCTAAGCATCTCATATATAAGCCTAAGTAGCAAAGATGGAGCCAGAAGGGTTGATGAGTAAATTTCATTTTCTAGATACACCGGAGTATGAGTTTTTCCCAGGTGTTTCCCTTTAAATCTGATTAATTCTGCAGAGACAAGAAGAAGGAGGTGAAGAATGGGGGGTTATTCACCTGGCCAAAGATTAGAGGTGGGAGAGAGAAATCACAGGTGGAGGTTTCCCCTTTTTGAATATGCATATCAAATGCTAGTTGCCCTCAAAAGGCTCTCTCTTTTTTTTAAAACTTCTTCTGTTGATAAGGGATTTCAGGGCAGCTCTGGTTTTCCTCATCTGTAAAACCTCAATTCCTTTTTATTAATCTTCTTGTGCCTGTGAAATATCAAAATTAATCATTTCTAAAGAAGCTGCTCTTAAAACATTAAGTTTTTTCTGGGTCGAACCTCAGTGTACAAGTTTTTAGCAGGAAGAGGGCTCATAAGTTGTGTTATATGAGGGACATTTTCCTGTTTTTACAAACTTTCTAAGGTCACATGATTATGTATTTTAAAGCTGTCTAGGAAAAGCAAACTTTCTTAGGATACATTTTAATGCATTTTAAAGCTGTTTAGGAAAAGGTACAGTCCGTGTCACAGCCAAAAGTGGAGTCATGAGATGTATGCTCTGCTGGTAATTTCTTCTGCTTAGTTTATTTTCCTAGTTAGGTAGAAAGAAATTTTCTTGTAAAAATTTTGTTCACCGTCAACTGCTCTATTGCACACAAGCAGACTGTTTCCTTCAGCGTACTTTGCCCTTTCTTATACCAAATAAATATTGTGCCTCCAAGCAGAAGCTCAGGTGTGCTAAGAGTACATATTTCAACTTGCCCCTCACAGCCCCCATTCTCCTATCCTACTCCCACTGCATTTTTCAAACCTTCAGACATGGATAATTTCATTCATACTCCAGGAGAAAGGAGCTAGGGATTATTCAGGTGTCATGATGATAGAAGTGAACCCAGGTTGGGCTTGCACCACCAGAATTGTCCAGCTGGCTTTGAAGGAAGACGAGCTACACTGACCTGGATGCAAACGCCCTGTCTGCTGCTTGCCATCTATCTGACTTTAGGCACATAATTCGATCTTTCCTTAAACCTCAGTATTCTTTGCTTTAAAACGGGGATCGCACTGTTAAATGCCATTTGTTGAGGGCATATCATGCACCAAGCAGTGCTTTACTTACCTAATCTCATTTGTAACAGTTTGATGGGGAGTACTGTTTTTCTCATTGTGCACGAAGCTGAGGCCAGAAAGGCTAAGTCATTTGCCTCAAGTGATGCCCTTAGTGACTCCTAGCATTGTGCTAAGGATAAAAAGTGTTTTATAGATCTTAATCGGGCTTCCCTGGTGGCTCAGATGGTAAAGAATCTGCCTACAATGTGGAAGACCTGGGTTCAGTCCCAGGATTGGGAAGATCCCCTGGAGGAGGGCATGACAACCCACTCCAGTATTCTTGCCTGGAGAATCCCCATGGACAGAGGAGCCTGGTGGGCTATAGTCCATGGGGCTGCAAAGAGTCGGACACGATTGAGTGACTGAGCACACACACAGATGATCTTCCCGACCCAGGGATTGAACCCGGGTCTCCCGCATTGTAAGTAGACACTTTACTGTCTGAGCCACCAGGGAAGTCCAGATCTCAATTACCAGGCTTAAAAGAAGCATATGAGAAATAATTTCTGGGGTTGTTAGTAACCTCATGCATATAACTGTAGACCTGAACATTTTGTTAGGATAAAGTTACTGAGTGATTTTTTACTTTTGCTCCTCATATAGCTTAGCTCTTTGGTTTTCAAGCAAGTATATAAAATTGGTTATTGCTTCATTTTACAGAGGAGGAATCTGAGTCAGAGTTTAGATGATTCACCCATGACCACAGAGTAAATAAATGATAGACGTGGGCTGGAACACAGGCATTCAGATGCAAAACCCATGTTTTTTCAGACTGATCTTTTGGGTTAATCTAAAGAATCTAGGTTAATTTAGCTCTGTCAAATATATCTGAAAGAAACCAACAAATCCAGTTCCTTTGGTATGGTAGCCTGAATAATGACTCCCAAGGATATCCAAGTCTTCATCCTTGGAGGCTGTGAATGTTGCTTCCTGTGGCAAAAAGGGACTTTGCCTACGTGACTAAGTTAGGGATCTGGAGATGGGGAGACTGTCCTGAATACCTGAGTGGGCCCTCACTGTAATGAGTGTCCTCATAAAAGGGAGGCAGAGGGAGATTGGACTACAGAAGAGTGACTGGGGATGTGGTGAAGGCGGCAGGAGGTCAGAGTGATGTAGAGATGTGAAGGAGGGGCCGAGGAATGCGGGTGAGTTCTGGAAGCTCAAAAAGACAAGGAAAGCGATTCTCCCTGAACTCTCCAGAAGAAAATAACCCTGCCAACACATAAACTTTAGTGCAGTGAAGCTTATTTTAGACTTCTGGTCTCCAGAATTGTAAGAGCACAAATTTGTGTCCTTTCAAGCCACCAAATTTGTGGTAATTTGTTACAGCATCTGTGGAAAACAGATACACTTCAACTTGTGTGTATGTGGGTGTATGTGTGTTAGTCAACTCTGTTGTTCCAGATCTGCTACCCTAAGGACTGTAGCCCGCCAGGCTCCTCTGTCTGTGGAATTTTCCAGGCAAGAATATTAGATTGGGTTGCCATTCCTTTCTCCAGGGAATCTTCCCGACTCAGGGATCGAACCTGGGTCTTCTGCATTGCAGGCAGATTCTTTATTGTCTGAGCCACCAGGGAAGCCCCATACTTCAACTTACTGCGCAAGAACTGCAGTTTTCTGTCTGTAAGTCAGTGCTTAAGCCTACTTTGAAATGGGCCAGTGATGTTTAGAGGTAAACCGCTGACCCCTATAGATGATAACTTCTGGATTTTGGTCTAGGAGCACTGACCATTCCTGCTGTTCAAGTATGCATCCTTTCAAACTTTCAAGGGTTTGGAAGATTCTAATGACTCAGTACTTAAAGAATCAGACACATCGCCAGCTCCATTCTGTTGCCAGGTAGGAGGAGGCAACAGAATCCAGAGGGAGTTTTCCAGCTTGCAGTTTAAACTTCACTGCTCAACCTTTAAAGCAGAGGTTACAAATTGATTGCCCTTAGGCCAGAGATAGATTTTGTTTGACCTGACAGTGATTCTTTACAATTTCAGTTATTTCCCAGAATTTAAAACTCAAGTGATCTCACATAAAAGCTGTGATTTCTGACTTTTCTGGAGAATGGAAATATCTGGCAACATTGGGGTTATGTTATCAATAGTACTTGTCTGGTAGATCGGGTTCCTCGCTGCCTCCTTTGGGCAGGGGTGGGGTGGTTGGGCTGGCTGTCCCTGTCAGTTTGATGCCATCTTTCTTTCCAGGACCTTCGTCATTTATTTTTCTCACTTGCTTGGCCCCTGTAGGTACCTGAGTTTGTGGCTTTGCTTTAAGGGAAAAAGACCAAATCCATATTCTGAACAGTTTAGCGAAATCATTGACCGTTGGCTGATAATCATGGAAATTCATGGAGAGAGGTGACTGAAGAGTTGAGACTTTGCCTTAGTTTTTGCTTAACTGAGGCAAATATCTTAGTTTTTAATAGGAAGAACCCCCCCCCCCGCCCCGCAGTAGATGCTGGAAACCATAGAGCAGTGAGATTAGCATGAGTTGTTGGTAAAGCTATTAAGCTGGATTTTGGAAAGCACATAGGGAAGAAAACAAGGGTTTAGAACAAAGATGTGTTAATCATGCACAAGGCAACGCTCAAGTCTGTTTCTAGAATTACTAGTCCCTGTGGAAGGTCACTAATGTAGTTGATCTTTATAGCAAAAAGACACAGTAGTTATTTTTTGATGTCTTGGTGGATAGTTATAAGCTAAGTACTTAAGTGAGTGATTTGTGCCTAGTTGAACAACAAAACCTGAGGAGCGGAGTTAAGTGTCTTTATCAGCCTGATGAGTGATTTCTCGTGTAGTGCTCCAGGGTGGGAAGAAAGCAGCAGTTGCGTTACTCTCAGCTTCCTTTTCCGTATGGTCCCCTGCCTGCACCAGACCCACCGACTCTTCTCACCTGCTGGCCCCATGGCTGCCCTCGTGACACCTCACTGTCCATCCCTGTGCGTCCCCTGTTCATCTTGGCCAAAGAGTCATCAAATCCTTTTTCTCTGCCATTCAGCCGAGTCCAGTATTTTATCTATCAAAGAGTATTTCGCGAGGCAACAAAGCATGAAAACATTTTATGCACCATTTTTTTTTTCCTAAGAAAGTCCAGCCTCTCTCAGGCTTGGGTCACGTGCCACGTTGTACGTAGTGCCAGGGCTCCTTTACCTTCCTCTCATTATTTGGTTTGCAAGGAATCACTGTGTGTGCATTTCGACCCCAAGGGAGATGTGGGACTGGTGCAATTCATGCTGTCTCTAGAACCTGCCTTCTGATACCGATTGTCTCCATGAATAATAATACCCTTGTCTCTGGGTCATGACAAGTTTTTACCCCACCTCTGGGGCTCTGTGATTCCTTTCTTGAAAGGAGCATCTTTGGCCCCAGAAATCTCTTCTCTAGGCTGGTAACTCCTTGCCCTTCTTGAAAGGCTTAATGGTTTCAGACCTCCAGGAGTCCTACTCTCATTCCTGTTTGGTTCATCCACAACATACTTACTATAACTTGTACTGGCTGATCTCTTTGGGGATAAAGCTTGGTTTCACTTGACTATCTAAATTAGCAGCTGGTTCTTAACAATGGCTATTGATGCAGCGGCAGCTGCTGTCTTCCTGAGCCCTTTCTCAGATTGATTCCTGCTGATGACTTTTGCGCTCTTGGACTTAACCCCATCTAAATGACTAGATTCTTTATGATAGCTTCCCTCAGGTCGTCTCATGGAGAGGCCTTTTAGAATCTTTTCACTGCCTGAATATCAGAGACCAGTTTTACATACTGTAAATATATGCAGCAACAAGGAAGAGCCTTTCTTCTTATGAAAACACTGAAAAGGTACTTTTAAAATATTGAAATAACGTGTAACAAGATGGAAAGCAAATGCTTTGGAAGCCAAAGCAAAAAGATTTCAACAGTTGAGGATGACTCTCTAAAGGAAATAGAATGGAATTTGAAGGATAAATGTGTGGTCCTGAATTGCAATAAAAGACAAAAATCATGCCTTCAGGTTCAAGGTTGGACTACCTGGCTTAACTGTGGTACATGCTAGGATGGGAGTTGGAGATTTCATTTGACTAAGAAGATCACCGTGACCTGAGTGCTAAGAGAGGATGTGCTCTTACGTGTGTTAGCAGCAATGCTTTGTTCAGGTTGAGAAGGGAAGCCCCAGACCCTCTACCCAGGGATTGAGCCCTGGCAGCTGGTGGTCATAATGCATCATATTGACTAGCATATTGACTTAAACAATTTTGGAATGAAATTTCTTTGGGTGAGGCATTGCTCTCCAGTGTTAGGTGTTTGTCACTTCGGTGATTCTCAAGACTTCTGTGATCCTCCCTTCTCAGTCCCTTATATAAATACAGTTCTCCGGGACTAAGGTCCACCCTAAGCCTACTCTTTGAGAGGGACTTAATAAAATGAAGGGGATGAAGAAGAGGACGTTCTGGATGGCATGGAAACTAGATGCCAGTTCGTGTTGTTATAGTTGAGAGAGCCCCAGGTCTGTAGTCTGGAGAGCTGTCTTCAGATGCCTGAAGGATTGTCATGTGGAAGAGGAGTTAGATTCGGTCCATCTTAAGGAACTGTTTTAGACTGTGCACCTTACTTGAGTTAAAGTTGAGAGGTGCAGAAAGGAGCAGCTTGGTCTCTGTTTTCAAGGCTGTGTTTATGGTACAGTGGAGGAGACACACACAGATGGCTGTAAAATAGTGATACTCTGGGTCTCTAGGAGACACAAATGAAGAGGCAGATTTCTGCCCAGTTTAGAAAGGCCTTTCCCAACAGTTAGACTTCCCTGGTGGCTCAGACAGTAAAGAATCGGCCTGCAACGCATGATACCCAGGTTCCGTCCCTGGGTCGGGAAGAACACAAGTGGAGTGGGCTGCCTTGAAAACTAGTCACCAGTCATGTTGTCCTCCTGGTAAAGAGGAGCTGGAGGAAGTCAGAATAGATGACTTTTCTGCCTCTATTAATCTATGGTTCAAGCCCCTCAATTGGCTTTGCTTTTCTTAACCAGAGAGAGTCGTTGCCAAGTTGAATGCCCACGGGTTGAACTCAGTGTTCTGGGTGGGCCGTGCTGGAAAGAGTGTGAGGTGGCATAGTTTCCACCAGGTGGAATTGCATTGGTGTGTTTGTTTTATGGGGCCAATGAGAACGGACCTGGCTGTTTTTCTCGTTCACGGACCTGCTAGAAGAATCTAGTGGCACATTTGGCGGGTACAGTCTTGCTGTTTTTGTTTGTTGGTTGCATCTGGTTGTGAGGATCATGGCATCCCATTTGAGTGGGGCAACATTTCATTTCCTGGGACAAGTAGGCTGAGAAAAGTCGGTTTCCCGTATTTCTCACCTCCAGGAATCCAGGTGACATCCAGAGATGAGCTGCTGAGACTGGAGGTTCCAGGTTCTTCCCGTTTGATTTGTTATTGTTGTTTAGCTGCTCAGTTGTATCCGACTCTTTTGCGACCCCTCGGACTGTGGCCTGCCAGGCTCCTCTGTCCATGGGATTTCCCAGGCAAGAACACTGGAGTGGGTTGCCATTTCCTCCTCCAGGGGGATCTTTCCAACCCAGGGATCAAACCCAGGTCTTCTGCATTGGCAAGTGGGTTCTTCACCACTGAGCCACCAGAGAAGACCTTCCCTTTTGATACTGGAACTTGAAAATAATTCAGACTTCTATTGTTGGGGTCCCTGAGCCCTAAAAAACATGTATGTCACATTTGGGCTCCGTGCAGAAGGCTGAACCAAGCAAAGGCAGCCTGGGAGGCAGAATGTTCTGGTAGCACCATTCTCGTTCTGTCTTCTTTTTGCTGCCGAGCCACCATTCTCATCAGCTCTCCCTTCCCCACCATCGATAGAATGCAGTTGTAAGGAGGCCAGACGGGACCTTTTTCTTTTGGCAAACGCGTTCTAAAGTTCCAAAAGGCAGACATTACCTGAGTTTGGCATTTCCTCCCAGTTTTGTGTGTCGTCTGACCCTGGGTCAGCTCTTTGGGACATTTCCCCCCAGATATGTCAAAAATCACCTGAAGGATGTGGAGATGAGGTGTAGGAGGTTAGAGGGAGCAGAACTGCCACCCACCGCCCCCAACTGCTCTCATCGCTTTGTAGGAAGGAGACAGGCAGTTCTTTCTTGAAAGCCTGGAGCCAGAACCAGAGGTGAAATGCCACAGCTGCTGTGGCCGCAGGGTGTGTGGACGTGTGCGTCGTCCTGACACTCTTCCCTTCCAGGAATTCTCTCCCCTGGGTGAGTGAGAGTTGAGCCAGCCTTGGATGGAGTGGGCTACCTGCCTCCTATATCGGGCCCCTGGGACTCTCTAGAGTAACAGAGGCAGAGCGTGGGAGTTCTCAGTTCTGACAGTTAACTTTCACCCAGAGGCTTAAAAAAATGCATGGACCCCAGTCCCCAGAGGTAATTTTTTAAAAAAATAAATACTTGCGATTTAATTTTTTGGCACACTTTAATTTTTATTAAGCGTATGGTTGATTTACAATGTTATGTTACTTTCTGCTGTATAGCAGTGTATCAGTTATACATACACATGTATCTACTCTTTTTAGATTCTTTTCCCATTAGGCCATTACAGAATATAGAGCTCCTAGTAGGTCTTATTAATTATCTATTTTATATTTGGTAATGTGTGTATGTCAGTCCATCTCCCAGTTTAGCCTTTCCCCCACCTTAATTTTTTAAGAGCTTTATGTATTTCCACAGTGTACCTTTCACCCATTTGCAGTGTATAATTCAGGGGTTTTAGTATATTCACAGACTTGTATGAGCAGTACCACAATTGGAGGACATTTTTAACAATCACGGGCTTCCCTGATAGCTTAGTTGGTAAACAATCTGCCTGCAATGCAGGAGACCTGGGTTCGATCCCTGGCTTTGGGAAGATCCCCTGGAGAAGGGAAAGGCTACCCACTCCAGTGTTGTGGCCTGGAGAATTCTGTGGACTATAAGAGTTAGACACCACTGAGTGACTTTCAGTTTCACGTTACCAGTCACCCTCCATTTCCCTTCAGAATCCTCAGTCCTCAGCAATCAACCACCTATCTACTTTCTATCTCTAATTTGCCTCTTCTGGACGTTTCTTGTAAAGAGAACCATATAGCAAGCGGTCCTCTGTGACTGACTTTTCTCTTAGCATAATGTTTTCAAGGTTTGTCGCGTACTTCATCACGTATTTCATTCCTTTTATCCTCAAATAATATTCCACTTTAGGAATATGCCATATTTTGTTTATCCACCATCAGATGACAGGCGTTTGGGCTGATTCTCATTTTTGGCTATTACGAGTAATGCTGCTAATGGCTACAAATTTCTGTGGGGAAATATATTTTCATTTCTCCTGGGAATACACCTGGACACGGAATTTCTGGGTCACATGGTAACTTTACATCTAAGCTTTTGAGGAACTGCCAGACATGGTTCAAAGCAGCTTCACCATTTTACAGAGGCATTTCATAAAAGCTCCCCATGGTGAGTCTAGCTGCGATTATAATGTGCTGCCCTGTGGGTTGCAGTTCTCACCCTGCCTCATTTGGTGGTGGTGGTTGTAGTTTTCGTAATCTTTGACCGCACCCTGCAGCCATGCGGGAGCTTAGATCCCCAACCAGGGATCAAACCCACTCCTCCTTCATCTTAAGCACTGGACTCCTGGGGAAGTCCACTTGGCCTCATTTGAAAGTAAAACAACTGAAGAACAGAGATCAGCTTTTACACAAAGGAGAGAATATTTTTAGAGCAGAGCATCCACCCCTTGCAAGGTGTTCTTTCCAACCTTCTCCATCCCTCAGCTCTCGCTAGTAGTCCAAGGCTAACTGAGCTCTGGCTCGGGGACTGGTCAGTCTAATGCTGGAGGAAGTGTCCACCTAGGATCTGGCTTGGCTGTAAAGAGTTAAGTTGGTCTGGAAACCTGATCTGCAGTTGAAGTGGAGCAGAGCCCCAGATGTGTAATCCCCGCTTCTAAGGATGCGACATCTCTTCTTGTAAGCGTCATCGCTTTCTTGGTGCTATCTGGTAAAAACTGAGTCATGAGGTGCCGACAAAAAATCCCTTGCATTCAATGTGAAATTTGAGGCATCTGCTCATTCCTGAGATATTCACAGCTGTCAGCCCTGCTGTCTTGATGGTAAACAACTTGCTGGGAATGAACTCCTGCCACTGTGACTTTTCCCTGGCTTGTCTGAGAGAGGCATGGACCCAGATGGTGTGCCCTGGAGAGTGCGGGGGTAAGGGACTGCCTGGGGGTCACCCAAGGATCGGGCAGCTCTGCCTTTCACAAAGCACTGCTTCCAGGGCAGCCCCAGTGGAGGGAGGCAGAAGCCAAGGGCTCTGAAAGGACATTCGTCTCACTGCAGAGGTGTGTTGCCCTGATGCCTGTGAAGCAGCCTGAGTCGTGTTCTCCCTTCTCTGTGTTTGCAGCCACGGCACGGGGTACGAGAGTGACAACCACACCACACCCATCCTCTGTGGTGCCCAGTACCGGATACACACCCACGGCGTCTTCAGGGGCATTCAGGTGAGTACACGGGGCCCCGGCTGCCTCTTTCCTTCCCAACAGCCTCTCATGTCCTCGCTGCTGGCCGCTTGGCCCTGGCAAGTCTGTCCCTAACCATAGGCTCCTGTGTCAGCAGGGATCCCCCCTCTTCCACTGGGGCAGGCTGGGGGGTCTTCTCCTTTCCAGAGGCCGGTGTGCATGCAGCTGCCTCACTCAGACCAGGGTGCTTTCTGCAGAATTCCCTTCTTTCCTCCTTCACTGTTTAATTCGCCTTCTCTAGGGTAGGCTATGCACATCTTACGTTGGGGCTAAATGAGCTTGAATTAATGACCTGGACTGTGGACTTATAAGACTTGTTCTGCACGGTCAAGTGCCCAAAGGTAGACTCCGTCTTTGCTAAGGGAGAGTGAGGAAAGGAAAGTAAAATGGAAATTGGACGGAAGGCCATCTCCCGGAGCCTCTTTTGGGCATTCAGAACCACGCACAGTTACCAAGGGTTTGTGTTTGTGCCTTTTGGCGTGTGACTCTGTGGTTGCAACAACATGAGTAACGGCTGAGATACTTTCTCCAGAGTAGTCAGCACATTAGAAATAAGTTGTGTGTGGGCCAAGTTCCCACGTGATGTGTGGAGCAAGTGCTCTGAGATGTTCTGAAGAATGTTTCCAGAGGCATCATGGGGATAGAACAGCGTGTTCCCTCATCCCCAAGCCTTCCAGTGGTGAGAATAAAAGTGAGGGTGACAGAAACATGGACATCTGATGGAAGTCAGACAAGTAATGTCAGCCTTCTCCACCAGGACTGGCTGACACTGACAACTCTGTTTTATTTCCTGTTGCACGGTGCGCTGCCTCTGGGGTGAATTAAAGGACCTGTACGAAACTCCTTTTCCCTTCCTTTTCACCAAGCCCAGTTTATCAGACTTACTGTCGTGGTCTGTGTTAATTTTCCTCCAGAGCAGACCAATCAGACACAGCTGCCTCCTCATTTAAACTTATTCCATCTTTTGCCTTAAGACACTGTGGCCCGTCAGTAGTAGAGCCGTATGGTATTGCTGCTGCTGCTGCTGCTGCTAAGTCGCTTCAGTCGTGTCCGACTCTGTGCGACCCCATAGACGGCAGCCCACCAGGCTCCCCCGTCCCTGGGATTCTCCAGGCAAGAACACTGGAGTGGGTTGCCATTTCCTTCTCCAATGAATGAAAGTGAAAACTGAAAGTGAAGTCGCTCAGTTGTGTCTGACTCTGTGCGACCCCATGGACTGCAGCCCACCAGGCCCTCCGTCCATGGGATTCTCCAGGCAGGAACACTGGAGTGGGCGCCATCGCCTTCTCCTGGAGTGGGGTGCCATCGCCTTCTCCAGCCGTATGGTACTACTGTATGTTTACTTCAAAAAAGATCGCGCAGCAAGAGGTGAAATAGGAACTTGAACGTATGCTTGTGGGTGGTGGGGGAAGTGCCCAGGGCAGGAGTGGGTAAGCTTAGAAGTGGTCCTGGGTCTTAAGACAAACTATGGATGTGCTTTCGGGCCCTGACCTGCACATCTGTGTGAGGACGAGGAGGGTTCAGTGGCCCCTCAGGCACTTGAGTTGCTTTTGCTTATGACTCACTGGTCCCCGGAGCCTAAGGGGCATTTGCTTCCCTGTTTCCCTCTAGCTTCTTCTCATGGAGGACCAAACCATGCACATACACTCCTACAGGATAAAGGTGATCCACAGAATGCCCTGTGATGGACATAGAGTGGGCAGAGGGCACACACACGGTGCTTCCTGGTGTCTCTAGTAAAGGATCGTGCTGGCAACGCTGTGGGCTTCCTGTGGTTTCAAGCTCCCTTCACAGACAGAACCCTCACCTCCCAGGATGTATTCTTCTTCCTTGTCATTGACTCACACGTGGAAGGTTGCTCAGTTGGGGGCTCATTTTTCTCTAATAAGGACTTCCCAACCCATTGCAGATAGGGCCCGAGGTCATGTGGCCTGGTGTCCGAGTGGGAGGGAATAGAGTAGAACCTGGGGCTTTGACTTCCAGACCTCTCTGCTTCAAGATTGAGAAGCTGAGAGACAGGAAAGATTGGGAACTCTCCCAGTGTGCAGCATTTCTTTTCCAGATGCTCTGGATCAGCAGCCCTAAGACTGACTTCATCTCAGGTCCCGGTTCTGGTTGATCAGCAGTGATGATCTTAGGGCAATGCACTGTTGAATGTGCTGCTCTGTCATCCACTAGCGATGTCTGCTTTGGGCACCTCAGATGTTGGGGGGAGTGGTTTCAGGCATCACATCCACTATCCCTCCTTTGGGAATACTTCAAAGCTCACTTTCCTTGGGACCAATGTGAATGTTCACATGTGGCTTAAAGCCTCTGTTCATCTTACACTCTGCTTGCAGGATGTGCGGCGTGTGCCTGGAGTGGCCCCGACTCTTGTCCGGTCGGCATCTGAGACCAGTGAGAAGCGCCCCTTCATGTGTGCTTACCCAGGCTGCAATAAGAGATATTTTAAGCTGTCCCACTTACAGATGCACAGCCGGAAGCACACTGGTAAGTGCATTCACCGTCCAGTCTTGGTTCTGGTGGCTCAGGGGCGGCTTGGCAGCCCCTGCTTCCTGCTGTCACTGCCAGGACACAGGTGATTTCTGGAATGCAAAGTAGACACTACTTTCAGGGGATGGAAAAAGGCTGCCAGACCATTATGTATCCTGAAGTTCTATCCTTTATTTAAAAAGGGAAGAGCAGAGTAGGTAGAGAGAGAATTTCACAGAATTAAAGAGACCTGGCTTGAAGTCTGGTTTCACCACCAGGTGGTGTGACCTTGAGCAAGTTACTAACCACGCTTCAAACTTCATCTGCCTTACATGGAAAATGGAGATGATAGCCTCCCTTATACAATTGTTGAGACTAGATTAACTTCTAAAATCAAATTGAATGAAAGGAATTAGAGATATGAACCATCTCTTCCAGTTCCCTGTGTCAGTAAGTCTGAATAAACGCTCTAACTTTTATAATAGTATTAGCATCTCTTACGGGAGAGGAGCTAGCCTTGGGGCTTGGTAGTTAGATGATTCTAGGAACTTGATGTGCAAGATTATTCTGGAGACTTAGAATGAGATGGTCCAAAGAAGAACTTAACTGCTTGGGTTAGTAATAACCAACCAGGTAGGAGTGGGGAAATGGCTTCTAGGTTTAATTTTTGTTTTCAACCCCCCTGAAAAAGATGATTTTTGATGATGTTTTAAAGAAAACTGGATTTTCCCACAGGTTACAGGGTCTGCCTCTGGGAAAGAACTGGCCACGTTTGGTTGTTGGCCACAGGGAATGTGAACATCGGTTTCACAAATGTCTGTTCTTGGTTGGCCTTGTGGGCACTAGATGGGAATGTGACTGAGTTTTCCTACAGGAAATCAGGGCAAAGCACAGGCTTTCCTACTGGGGAGCTGGTACCATTTTTTCCCACAATTTAAGGTAGCTTCTTCGTTTTAAGTACCATTATTGTTTATTATTGCTTCCCTCATAGCTCAGTTGGTAAAGAATCCGCTTGCAATGCAGGAGACCCTGGTTTGACTCCTGGCTTGGGAAGATCCGGTGGAGAAGGGATAGGCTACCCACTCCAGTATTCTTGGGCTTCCCTTGTGGCTCAGCTGGTAAAGAATCCGCCTGCAATGTGGGAGACCTGGGTTCAATCCCTGGCTTGGGAAGATCCCCTGGAGAAGAATAGTGGCTACCCACTCCAGTATTCTGGCCTGGAGAATTCTGTGGACTGTATAGTCCATGGGGTCACAAAGAGTCAGACACAACTGAATGACTTTCACTTTCATTGTTTTATTGTTACTGCGGACTTTTCTTTGGGGAAGCTGAAGAAGAAAATGAGCTGGGTTCAGATCTCTTTACACCATTGGTCTTTGCTAAGCCATTGTGTCTGAAGGCTACAGTGAAGGCTAAAGTTCTGGCATAGACCTGAGTTTATACTCAGTAGACCGCCTGCTTTAAGCTGAAAATGAGAAGTTGCATGTTGTGTTGTTATGTATTTCCCCAAATGAGATCATTTGAAAAGTATCTGATTATTGGAGAAGGCAGTGGCACCCCACTCCAGTACTCTTGCCTGGAAAATCCCATGGATGGAGGAGCCTGGGAGGCTGCGGTGCATGGGGTCGCTAAGAGTCAGACACGACTGAGAGACCTCACTTTCACTTTTATGCATTGGAGAAGGAAATGGCAACCCACTCCAGTGTTCTTGCCTGGAGAATCCCAGGGACGGCAGAGCCTGGTGGGCTGCCGTCTATGAGGTCACACAGAGTCGGACCTGACTGAAGCAACTTTAGCAGCAGCAGCAGCAGCAGACTGCCTGCTTTAAGCTGAAGATGAGAAGTTGCATGTTGTGTTGTTATGTATTTCCCCAAATGAGATCATTTGCAACGTATCTGATTATAAGGAAAATGATAAAGTAAAATTCTGCCTAGATAAATACAAGAGAATACACTGAAGGCAATATGGTTGTAGAAATTATAATGGAAAAGAGGCACTTAGAAAACAGTAAGGGTTAGATGTCTGTGGGAAGGGAAGGCAGTAAGAAAAATAGCCATGACCTTCAGACCTGCCGGAGCCTTTAAGAAACTCTTCCGTGCAGAAGACGAGGAGGGAAGGGTATTTAACATCACTGAAGTCCCCTTCTTGAAAGAGTGCCATCTTTTTGTATCTATTCCCAATAATAGTTCAGTTCAGTCGCTCAGTCATGTCCGACTCTCTGCGACCCCATGAATCGCAGCATGCCAGGCCTCCCTGTCCATCACCAACTCCTGGAGTTCACTCAGACTCATGTCCATCAAGTCAATGATGCCATCCAGCCATCTCATCCTCTATCATCCCCTTCTCCTCCTGCCCCCAATCCCTCCCAGCATCAGAGTCTTTTCCAATGAGTCAACTCTTCGCATGAGGTGGCCAAAGTACTGGAGTTTCAGCTTTAGCATCATTCCCTCCAAAGAACACCCAGGGCTGATCTCCTTCAGAATGGACCTGT
>NW_011495081.1:6800550-6801256 GCF_000754665.1 Bison bison bison | reverse complement strand
TCTGCAGTGATTTTGGAGCCCAAAAAAATAAAGTCTGACACTGTTTCCATTATTTCCCCATCTATTTCCCATGAAGTGATGGGACCGGATGCCATTATCTTCATTTTCTGAATGTTGAGCTTTAAGCCAACTTTTTCACTCTCCTCTTTCACTTTCATCAAGAGGCTTTTTAGTTCCTCTTCACTTTCTGCCATAAGGGTGGTGTCATCTGCATATCTGAGGTTATTGATATTTCTCCCAGCAATCTTGATTCCAGCTTGTGTTTCTTCCAGTCCAGCGTTTCTCATTATGTCCTCTGCATATAAGTTAAATAAGCAGGGTGACAATATACAGCCTTGACGTACTCCTTTTCCTATTTGGAACCAGTCTGTTGTTCCATGTTCAGTTCTAACTGTTGCTTCCTGACCTGCATACAAATTTCTCAAGAGGCAGATCAGGTGGTCTGGTATTCCCATCTCTTTCAGAATTTCCCACAGTTTATTGTGATCCACACAGTCAAAGGCTTTGGCATAGTCAATAAAGCAGAAATAGATGTTTTTCTGGAACTCTCTTGCTTTTTCCATGATCCAGCGGATGTTGGCAATTTGATCTCTGGTTCCTCTGCCTTTTCTAAAACCAGCTTGAACATCAGGAAGTTCACGGTTCACATATTGCTGAAGCCTGGCTTGGAGAATTTTGAGCATTACTTTACTAGCATGTGAGATGA
>NW_011495081.1:6783093-6800181 GCF_000754665.1 Bison bison bison | reverse complement strand
ACTTTCACAGCATCATCTTTCAGGATTTGAAAGAGCTCAACTGGAATTCCATCACCTCCACTAGCTTTATTCGTAGTGATGCTTTCTAAGGCCCACTTGACTTCACATTCCAGGATATCTGGCTCTAGGTCAGTGATCACACCATCGTGATTATCTGGGTCATGAAGATCTTTTTTGTACAGTTCTTCTGTGTATTCTTGCCATCTCTTCTTAATATCTTCTGCTTCTGTTAGGTCCATACCATTTCTGTCCTTTATCGAGCCCATCTTTGCATGAAATGTTCCCTTGGTATCTCTAATTTTCTTGAAGAGATCTCTAGTCTTTCCCATTCTGTTGTTTTCCTCTGTTTCTTTGCGTTGATCGCTGAAGAAGGCTTTCTTATCTCTTCTTGCTATTCTTTGGAACTTTGCATTCAGATGCTTATATCTTTCCTTTTCTCCTTTGCTTTTCACTTCTCTTCTTTTCACAGCTATTTGTAAGGCCTCCCCAGACAGCCATTTTGCTTTTTTGCATTTCTTTTCCATGGGGATGGTCTTGATCCCTGTCTCCTGTACAATGTCACAAACCTCATTCCATAGTTCATCAGGCACTCTATCAGATCTAGGCCCTTAAATCTATTTCTCACTTTGACTGTATAATTATAAGGGATTTGATTTAGGTTATACCTGAATGATCTAGTGGTTTTCCCTGCTTTCTTCAATTTAAGTCTGAATTTGGCAATAAGAAGTTCATGATCTGAGCCACAGTCAGCTCCTGGCCTTGTTTTTGCTGACTGTATAGAGCTTCTCTGTCTTTGGCTACAAAGAATATAATCAATCTGATTTTGGTGTTGACCATCAGGTGATGTCCATGTATATAGTCTTCTCTACTATTATGTTAAGAACCTTTTATTAAATACTTTCCATGGGCCAAATTCTCTACCTTCATTATTTCATTTTATTATCACAAACAAAACAATTATCCGGTGGGTAGGATATAGGGAAGACTCAAACTCATGCCTTTTAACTCCAAGTCACAAGCCCCTTGCTCAAAGAGTCGATGGTCTGTTTTGGAGGCAAGACATACAAAAGTGAAAAGGGAGAAGAGACTGTGTGATGATTGAGTGAATCTGGAGGCTCTGTAAAGATTCATTCAGAGGGTATTTTTCTGAGTGAGCATCGTTTGTTTCTTGAAGAAGGAAGGGCTTGGATTAATCAGTAAAGGGTAGGCAGGGTCAGGCAGAGAAAGTAAAGGATGAGCATAAGCAGAAAGGCAGAAAAAAGACATGAGACTGGAGAGAAGTGTTGCTTTTTCCAGCTTGAAGAGCTGAAGTTAAGGCACTAGGCTGGATATCAATAGAAAGTTGAGCAAAGTTTCCTGCTCTCAGGATTTTCCAGTCTGTGGCAGACGGCGGATCTGACAAGGCCCCATGTCAGCCATTCTGTAATGAGGGAAGGAAAGGCTTTCTATGTGAACAGGAAGCTTCCAAGAAGGCATCACAGAGGAAACAGCATTTGAGAGGGACGTGCCGTAGAGTTTATGATGGGTTAGGAATCTGGAGATGGGGATGGAGGATGTTTAGTGTGAGCGAAGTATAAGGCAGGGTTCAGGAATGGTGAGCTCTATAGAGCAGGAGTATGGATGAATCAGGGAAGCAGAGGAGGTCTTGAGGCTGGAAAGGAACCAGGAACTGCCCAACAACAGAAAGAACCGGCTGATCCTGGGATCGCTTGCTCTCCACCCCAGAATGCTGGTGACTCAGAATTCTCATAAGAAGGTGGGACGGTCCAGGGTTGCTCAGTGCACTCAGGGGGCGCAGTTCCTGGGATTTGGCTGAACTTTTCCTGCAAAGACAGGGGCAGGGCTTCACTGTGAGGCAGGAGGTTGTGTAATCCCATTCCTGTCTTCTCTCGAGTAAAGGGATACCCAGAACTCTAAGGCTCTGGCTCCTGGTTTAATTTGAACATCTTACAACCCTGGAGTTGTTTATACCTAACTCAGGGTTGGGAAGTCAGTAGCAGAGAATACCAGAGCTTTAGGCCATAAAACATAAAGTACTTACTCCACGGGGCCAGCTCTAGGGGACATCCATCCCAGAATTCTGCCACAAACTCAAGTCTTGGACTTAAGACCGCTTTGGTTTATTATTTGTTTAAATATTAGCTGCCAGTATTTTTTGAGCACTGCCTCTGTGCTAGGCTCTAGGCTAAGCCCTTCTGTGGATGGTCTGTTGTAATCTGTTTACAAGTCCTTGGAAGCTGTCAGGTTATTGGCCCCGTTTCACAGTGAGGAAACGACACCTCACCCAGCAGATTGAAAGAGCTGGATATTCCCCACCATGTCAAACTCCAGAACCCGAGTTCCCTTCGCTTCCAACTTAGCCTTATTCACCCAGCCCCTAATTCCATGCCTCCTGCCCAGGAATATATGTGTGTAGGTGGGACTTCCTCCTAACCCTGTGGTTTGGCATGCATGCATGCTAAGTCACTTCAGTCGTGTCTGACTCTGTGACCCTAAGGAAAATAGCCCGCCAAGCTCCTCTGTCCTTGGGAATTCCCCAGGCAAGATATTGGAGTGGGTTGCCATGCCCTTCTCCAGAGCGTCTTCCTGACCCAGGGTTGAACCTGCGTCTCTTACCATCTCCTGCATTGGCAGGCCAGTTTCTTATTGCTAGAGCAACCTGGGAAGCCCCCTAAGGTTGACAGCATATCCCTGAAACCTTCCACCCAAATGCCTTTCAGCATTTTGGGATCCTTTCAGTCCCAATAAGAGAAGTTGCCTCTAATGAGATCTTTATTTCCAATATCATTTTCCAATGGAATACGTATCTTCCCCAAGGTGAGAAACCATACCAGTGTGACTTCAAGGACTGTGAACGAAGGTTTTCTCGTTCAGACCAGCTCAAAAGACACCAAAGGAGACACACAGGTTTGTAGGCTCCCTTCTCATTGCTGGCAGTGTGTTCCCTTGGGTCATTGTTGATTTTGTGATTCTTTTTATTGTTCAATGTGGGTGTGAGAGGGTCAGCCATTTTTTAAGTTTCTCCAATAATTTTCCCTCCTAATTGCTGGGGATTTACCTTCTCTTAAAAAAAAAAAAGAAGAAGAAAGAAAAGAAAAGGAAACGTCCCACATTTCCCCTGAAAACCACAGAATCATGATATTCCCACTAGCAATTTGCTGATGATACACTGAGTGTCAGTAAAGAACACGGGTGGGTGGAGAGCAAAGTCCCATCTGTAGTGTGTGATTCACTTTTTCAGTCTCAGACACAGCTGAAACTTCTCTGAGAAGCTGGACACTTGTGGTTAAGCAATAGTTGTTCCCAAGACAACAGGTCTTCAAGGATTACTGTGCGGTATTAGGTGGCTCCTGCTGGGCCTGGGGTGTTGGGGAAATCTGAGGGCGAGCCAGACACTGCAGGTATGGCTGGAAATGCCCAACTCCTCAGGCCACCGGGAAGCGGGCCTTGTGGGCCTTGCTATGCCCCCACACGGTTAGGGCCGCGGCTAGACCTTCTCTGTCCGTTTAGGTGTGAAACCATTCCAGTGTAAAACTTGTCAGCGAAAGTTCTCCCGTTCCGACCACCTGAAGACCCACACCAGGACTCATACAGGTAAAACAAGTGCGTAAACTTTTCTTCACATTTATTTTTCTTTATTTTTTTAAACTACTGTTGAATGGGGTTGCTTGTGATGCGGGAGATTGGAAAAGATGAGTGGAAAAGTTCTAAACAGCTTTAGATTCAGGAGAAAGAACAGTGCATGGATGTCTTTAAATAATAACATTGTTTAAGAAGGAATGGGGGTGGGAGGTATGGAGCAGAAGAGATGTGAAAAGAACTGCTTTCAGGAGTGTCCAGAATGAAGTGAAGAGATAAGCTAAGTCCCTGCTGTTCCCAGTTTGTTGCATCACATCTTTATCGCTCAGTTTGATAGGATAATCAGCCTTGGAGGAAAATAGCAGAAATTCTAGCAAGCCAATCACTTGTACTCCTGAAAGTTTGCATTTTATAACACTGTTTTCAGAGACCTGAATCTTTGCTCTGCTAAAAGTTAATGCCCCAGGAGCAGGCATAGTTTCTGCCAGACTCATATTGGTGTGTGGGTATTATTTCCTTCATAGTAGAATAGAGGGAGGCACTTCCCCTCCTTCCCTCTGGCCCAGTGGTTAAGACTCAGCATTTTCAATGCAGGGAGCACAGGTTCAGTCCCTGGTCAGGGAACTAAGATCCCACATGCTGCATGGCCAAAAAGTAAAAATAAACAAACAAAAGGAGTAGAGAGAGAAAAGACATTTATTCACAGCTGCTGAAAGTTTTTGCTTCTCCACAAGGCTGGTATGATTCAGAATGAAAATAGCACCATCTTCGTTGTGTATTTTCTAGCTTTAGAGGGAGGACCAATGCTTAGTTTATCTCATTTTATCTTCACAACATCCTCAGAAGATAAGTAGGATAGGTAACATTTCATCCCCATTTTACAGATGAGGAGACTGAGGCACAGAATGATGAAATAACTTTGTTTAAAATCCCAAAGCTAGTAAGTAGCAACCCCAGATCTGTCTCTTCCCAGCCCACCTGCCCACTGCTTCTTTACTGGGGAAAGAGTCTGTGTTCACCTTGTGGCCCAGGGAGGAGAGAGAATCAGGAGGAGACCCCCTGGTCAGCAGAGTTGAGTTCCCTCGAGAGTTTGAGGAGGATGATGACCGACAGGAGAAGCGGTTAGGATTTGTCCATTAGGAGGTGACCTTTGACAGCACGGTTGGCCGTGGGAGCAGGGGACAGGAGCCAGATCAGGAAGGGCCGAGGGACAGTGAGTGGGAGGCGAGGGAAGTATAAGGCGTGATCCGCCGTGCAGTCCTGGATTCTCAGCCCCAGCAGGCTGTACTTGTAGGCAGTCAGAGTACCTGTGGCCCAGAGTCAGTGGGATGGACAGCTCATTCCCTGACTCGAGTACCTTTAATGTCACTTCTTTGCCTTAGTCCTGAACTCATAATTTGGTGGGGAAGAGGTACCCTGCACCCCACCTCATGCGTATCTGTCGATGTACAAAATGACCTATGTCACTCGCAGACTGTTTAATATCTAACTGGGAGCTATAGTTGATTAGCCTCCAGTTCTGACCCGGGGACAGTGCCTCCCCTGGGATATTTCTCAGTGCTTATCCCTTCCAGTATTTCTCAGAGAAGGACTAGCTATATCCTGAGAACCTCCCCAGGTGGAGGAATTGGCTCCTGTGATGTTTTTACTTAGGATAAAGCCACAGCTGTATTTCCATTATGCCGAGGCCCAGGAAGTGTGTCCTACAGACAGACCTGGATTTGGAATCAGACAGACCCAGGTTTAAGAAGTCTTGCCTGTGTCTGCACTCACCTGAGGTTCCAGCCTCATCTGTAGAATGCGGATAATAATGCTTACCTTACAGGTTGTTGGAAAGAGTACATGAAATTATATATATTATATATAATTTATATATATATATATATATATATGATAACCCAGCACAGAGCTTAGTACATAGATAAGCATTCAGAAATGCTAATTATCTTTCCCATCCAAAATGAGACTTGGAAGAAACTTCTGAGGCCTCCTTAGATGGAGAAGCCTCGATTTTTTGGCAAGCTTTGAAAAAATCTTGAAACCATGCCTCACCTCCAATCTTCTATATAATGGGTATTACTCTCTAAATAACCCTTTAAGGTAAAAGAAGCAAATACCATGTGTACTGAGGTCAGTGATTTATTTAACACGCCCAGCCCGTCCAGAATATGTATACAGACAGAGATGTTAAAGCTCTAGTTGCAGCTGTGCTACTGGGTGGCGGTCCATTAACAGTATCCTGCGTGATGATCCTAAGGCCCTTGCCTTCCAGTTAAGCTCAGTGCCCTCCTTAAACAGCAAATGGGAAGCGTTTGCACAATTCACAAAACCGTCTAATGACAGGGGTTGTGTTTTACCAAGTGTTTTCCCCCCTTGATTAAATATGAAGCGCCCAGACATTTCCGTTACCTTGATTCGCTCCGTCTCTCCCATTTCCCAAGTCTTCTGACTCAGTGACATTTCGTAATTGTCACAGCATTTTAATCCTTGAGGCCCCAGAGGTGCTGCCACGTCAAGGCCGCCTCGTGAGATGAACTAGATGTGTGAGCTTAGGGAAAAAGCTAGAGGGAATGTGGAGTGGGTGCCTTGTGATGATTTAACTCAGGCCTCTGGTAGTTGAACTTGCAGCTCCGTCTCTCCACGGCAAGTGTCTCTGACTGGCCATTGTGTCAACAGGTGAGAAGCCCTTCAGCTGTCGGTGGCCCAGTTGTCAGAAAAAGTTTGCCCGGTCAGACGAATTGGTCCGCCATCACAACATGCACCAGAGAAATATGAGCAAGCTGCAGCTGGCGCTCTGAGGGGTCCCCACCGGCCGCCGTCCCGCGCCCCAGGCAGGACCGAGTGCGCGCTCCTCTCAAAGCTGACTTTCAGATTCCTCCTCACTCGCCTGTCGGAGAAGGAAACGGCGGTTGATCTTTCTTCATCCAACGTCTGAGACAAGATGCCTGTACTACTGGATTCTACCAGGTTTGCCCAAAGGAGTTGGTCTCGGCTTAGCCAACTTTGAGTTGACTCGTAAGGCCCTGGAGAAGTGGCTCTCAGTGTCCGGTTAGTTAAAAGCCCGTCACCATTTGGTCTGGATTTTCCACTGTAAGCAGAGCCACTGTTGGTGATGTTCCCCTGCCCCTTCTCACTTTACGCTCATTTTCAAGAGGAATGGAATCATTGTACCATTTTCCATCATAGAATATTTATGGGCCCAGGCATGTGGATGTGTCTGCTAATGTAAACTTTGTCATGGTTTCCATTTACTAACAGCAACAGCGAGAAATAAATCAGAGAGCAAGGCACTGGGGGTGAGTCCTGTCCGACATTCCGGAGGTTAGGCAGGCTGCTAACCTGGACCAGGCAACTTTTAAAACTCAAGCATTTCAAGCAGCTGAAAAAAAAAAAAAAAAAAAGAATCAGAACTAACCAGTACCTCTGCAGAGATATCTAAAAGAATCTTAGCATTCAGTTAATTCATTGTTAATGTTAGCACAATGCTCTTAAGAAATCGTGCTTGAGGATCTGAGATTTTGTTTTTGTGTTTCTGTTTGACTTTTGAGTTGTAATCATATACATCTTCAGAGATGTACATATCTCCTCACACAAAGGAAGTGGAATTCATTTTTATCATTTGGGGTGTCCTTAGAGTATACAGACCATGCTGGTTATGTGGCTTCAAGTTGTAAAAATTAAAATGACTCTAAAAGAACATAAGGGCTGGTCCAGAATTTCCACTGATAAGACTGTTCTTAAGTAACTTAAATAACTTTGGGTCTCCAAGTATATGTGAAAAAAAAAAAAAATGAGACTTAATGGTGTGAGGAAATCCATTGTTTAAAGGTGGTTGGGTGTATGTGTGTGTGTTTTGTTTTTATTTTTTAAGGGAGGGAGTTTATTATTTACTGTTGCTTGAAATTATTGTGTAAATATATATATCTGATAATGATTTGCTCTTTGACAGCTAAAGTTAGGATATGTATAAATGTTAGATGTATCACTGTTTTGGTGTTGATCTTCCAACATATTGATGATAACACTAAAAATGTAACCTGCATTTTTCACTTTGCTCTCAATTAAAGTCTATTCAAAAGGAAAGTGGTAAGATTCTATCAGCTGTATTGTGTTCACATCTTGGGGAGAGTTAAGCCTCTTTTCCACAGGTAAGGTGCTGACACTGACATCAGTGACCACTTAAGACTAATCAGGTCCTGACCATTCTTTGTTTCTCTCTGTTGAAACTCAGAAGGCAATTACTGACCCTAGAAGCAGCCAGAGAGCACTGCCCCCTCCTCTCATCATAAAGTAATTGTGATCACAAGGGCTCATGGCTGGATGGGGGGACTTGTGTGTTCCGAGTCATTTTCATCAGGCTATCATTGCATCACTTCTTATTCCATGTCAGCAAAAAAAAGCCTAGAGAGATGCAAATAACTGTTCTTTTTTTTTTTTTTTAAGTTCACAGGTACACACTGCAATTAGGAGGGTATAAACTGAACACCTAGTACAACTGAACTTGCAATTGTAGTTGCTATGAAGTAGCTCAGCAGGTTGGAGACAGCTCAGGCTTTCCAGGGCAGCCGCGTGTGAAAGCAAAGATCTACATTATCTATAAACTATAAACTCTCTTCCTGGTTCTGGTGGATAGTTTTTCAGTTGTAAATAAGGAGATTAATTTGGTGCCGCTCCTCTCCACTCCATTATCTGGGAACTTGCATGCATTCCAGGCTTCATTTCTTCATTTAAAATGTATCTTGAACAGACAGCAGCTCACCGCAGGGATTTTTCTGTGTTGAAGAGCAGCTCAAAGTTTGGGGCCGCCTGAAAGTCAGGTCCTGAGGCCCCACTTGGTTTGCATCTGGCTCTTGCATCACTGTTAATTATAGCAAATGTGGTGACTCATTTGTATCAGCAGTTTTTATCTTTTCCTGCCAGAAGACAGCATTTCTCTGGAGAAGCTCAGGACAAGCATGTCAAACGTCAGCGAGTCAGAACGAGCCAGGTTTCACAACAAAAGCGGCCACGTTGTTTCAGCTGCTCGAGGAAGCCCAGAGATTCTCACACCACTTCAGCAGGTTAGCTTGCAGTTAAGGTCATGGGCTTTGGAAAGCCGACCAACCTGGGTTCAGATTGTCAGTCCTTGTTTTCCTCATCTGTGTCTGACAGATAGTCGTAGTGAGGATTAAATTAGGGGGAAAAGCATTAAAACTTCAACCACATAGCAAAGGCTTCATAAACATCATCTAGGAAAATGATTACCCAAGAACTCATGCTAATTTCCTTTCCACTCCCCTCTCCCACCTCCCTGCCCCAAACACTACCACCACCTCCAGCGTCCTTTTGGGGTATCCAGATATCTTCACAGGTCAAGTCCACCAAACGACAAACAAATCCATTTCCATGTACCACAAATCAGAGTTAAGGTTTGCAGCAACAGAGCTCTTGTCAACCTCCCCACAGAGAGCACATCTGTTGGTTTTGTGTTTGGTAATGTACCCGGTGGCATTGAGTATGTGTTCTGAGACCTGCGGTGTTGACCATGAGCAGAATGTCAGGAAGAATGTTGGTCACAGGGAGCTCTCTGTAGTTCAGGCTAGAGGCTATATATAGGTGCAGGTGTCAAAATGTACATTCTCCCATCTCACTTTAGTAAAGTGTCTGGTCCAGTATCTTTAAAAGGCCACCTCCAGTCCTTCAGTGGTTCTTCCCAGACTCTCTCATCCTGGACCCTCTGTAGCACTTGGAGTACATAACATTCAATAGCATCTTAATATGGGTGTTGTGCTTTCGCATCTAGGACCGTCTGTCAGTAAGGTTGACAGGGTAAGTATTTTTCCCACTTTACAGATGAGGAAGCTAAGGCTCAGTGACAGTAGTGGCTGAGGCTGGTCTTGGTATTCCATATCCAGTTTTCCTTCCAAAATGTGTTTGACGATGTAGACGTGCACTCTGCTCCATGGTTTTATATCTGCAAGTTATACCTTCCTAACCATGTGTGCAGAGAAGGCAATGGCACCCCACTCCAGTACTCTTGCCTGGAAAATCCCATGGACGGAGGAGCCTGGTGGGCTGCAGTCCATGGGATCGCTAAGAGTCGGACACAACTGAGCGACTTCACTTTCACTTTTCACTTTCCTGCATTGGAGAAGGAAATGGCAACCCACTCCAGTGTTCTTGCCTGGAGAATCCCAGAGACGGGAGAGCCTGGTGGGCTGCCGTCTGTGGGGTCGCATAGAGTCGGACACGACTGAAGCGACTTAGCAGCAGCAGCAGCAGCAACCATGTGTGAACTCCTAGAGGAGTGGATCATCTCCCTTCCTGTGTTACTTCCTCAAGGACTTCTCAGCTTTTACTAACCATGCTGCTGCTAAGTCACTTCAGTCGTGTCCCACTCTGTGCGACCCCATAGACGGCAGCCCACCAGGCTCTCCCGTCTCTGGGATTCTCCAGGCAAGAACACTGGAGTGGGTTGCCATTTCCTTCTCCAATGCAGGAAAGTGAAAAGTGAAAGTGAAGTCACTCAGTCGCTCAGCAACCCCATGGACTGCAGCCTTCCAGGCTCCTCCATCCATGGGATTTTCCAGGCAAGAGTACTGGAGTGGGGTGCCATTGCCTTCTCCATAGACATTCCCTATGGAATGGAATTTGTTCAAGTACAGTCTCCCATTCGGAAGTTCTGGGGCGGGGCCTGAGACCACATTCCTGACACGTTCCCAGGAGATGCCAACCCTGCTGGGCTGTGGACCACACTTCGTGTTAGCTGCTCAGTCATGTCTGACTCTTCACAACCCCATGGACTGCAGCCGGCCAGGCTTCTCTGTCCATGGAATTCTTATATTTCTGGTGGCTCAGATGGACCACACTTTTTGCAAAAACCTAAAGGCTGGGCTCCATAAATACTTTCTGCTGAGTTTTGCACCTGACAGTCCTAGGAATACCCTGAACCTTCTTAGCCTGTAGACAGTGACCATGAAGATGGCCTGAGGCTCTGCTGTAATGGGCCCTGGGGCTGAGGGCAGGGCACTGGTGTTGAATGTGGTCAGAAGTGCTGCATGCAGGCGAGTCCATCTCTGCAGAGGTTTGTTTTCAAACACAGCCTGCCCATCCTCTGTCAGTGACGTTCCACAGGCAGGGGAGACACCCTCTCCCCCAACCAAGTCCAGGTAAGGAGAAGCACGGTGCACGGTCCGCCTGCATATCCAGCCCTCACTCCCCACCGGGCTCACATTTCCACCGCAGGCCTGATGCCATCCTTGCCAGTGTCCGTAGGCCAAAACCTTCCAGTTGTTTGGAGAGGATTTATTTCCCACGAACCAGGCAGGAATCCCCCATGTCTCGTCCCTACTAGGGGCCAGTGTTTAGCTCTTCAGATACCAAAGGGAAAAGGGAGAAGGCAATGTCTTCCAGAGCCCTGTGCCCCCTGCGGGGTGTTTACACCACTGACTTTGGACTAACCAGGTCAGGCGTGTCAGGAACAGGTGTGTGTGTGTGAGTATAAGTAGAAGAGTGGTTCCCAACTAGACACATTTTTCTTCAGAGCCTTGCAGCCAGCAGAGTGGCTCAGGAATTGCTCACAGGTAAATGTGTAAGAACCACAGTGAACAAAGGAATCCCCCAAGAGAATGTGAAAGGCTTGGCCCTTTTTATTCAGGTCTTTGCTTCTGCTATGCTAAGTCACTTCAGTCGTGTCCGACTCTGTGCGACCCCATAGACGGCAGCCCACCAGGCTCTCCTGTCCCTGGGATTCTCCAGGCAAGAACACTGGAGTACTGGAGTGGGGTTTGCTTCTAGTGATTATTTAGTTGTATTTCAAATGATTGAAGTCTGTGCAGAACTTAGTAAGTGATCACAATGATGACCACATGGTCTGATTTTTTACACTGAGAAAGTAGCTGCCTCAGTGGAGGGTTCTAGGTTCTTCTCCATTTTTCAAGCAAAATCCTGATTTTGTGAATTCTCAGACTCATCTTAAGAAGGAAAGAGATCCAGGCGGCATAAGAAGGGTCACCTCTCAGAGGGCCAGAAACCCAGCAGACCACACAGCCATACTCAGTGAGGTGCTACTGAGCAAAGTTTTGTTGCAGAGACTGGTGAGGAGACGAGGACAAACTCCTGAGGACTCCGAGAAGTCCGCACCTTTAAGCACAGATTGAAAAGCAGCCTGCTGTGAGTGGGAGCCTCAGACAGAAGGATGTCAGATGTAAACAGCTAAGGCAGGGAAATGAGCAAATGTAATTTTAGGAGCTCACAAGGCATTTTTATGGAGCACAGAAGGATTGAGAGATGGTCCATGAGGGTGGGGCTGAGATCAATGTAGAGGGTGGGTTGGTTGAAATGAATGGCATCTCTTCCTCTTGGCATCCTAGGAGGATTGATGTTGACACTGGGAAATTGCTTGACATGGTAGGGACTCTGAGGAGGCATTTGGAGTCCAGGAGAAAGAGGAAGGAGGCATGGAAAGAGGGGACAACTCTGGGAAGAAAGACAAGGGATGGAGTGTGGATGTTAGGGAAATCTGACAGGAAGAGGGGGCTTCTGTCTGACAGGGCCCGACACCCATGGGAACCCATCCCAACTCTGTTAACAAGCACCCAGGGCCTTTCCAAATGGGAGGTGCTCGGTGATAATAATGGGGCCATTTACTACATCTTTATGTACAGACCACTGCCATGGTACATGCATTCTCTTACTGAGAATGTGCCCAGTTTACAGATAAAGAAACCGAGGCTCTATGAAACACCTCACACAGGGTCTCACAGCTCTTGTACGGCAGAGATTCAAAGCCAACTCTGACTCGGAGCCCACACTCTTAACCCCTTCATTTTACAATACTTATCCCCCTTGTCCCAGAGCATGTTGGCCCCACAAACCAGAGGACAGAAATGCTGAGAGAACACAGCAGTGATATCTTCTTGCCCACCGGCTTATTCAGATACTAGGAATGTTTGCCCAGTGCCCGGAGGAAGGGTAGGTGTGATTGGTAAAATGTTTCTCCCATATCCAGTGATAGAGGCTGTTTGTGAAGTATGTTTTTATTCAATATTTTATATTAAATACCAGAACTTAATGACATAGCATAATGTTAGGCGGACAGTGATAAAAGGGCAAAATTGAGAAACACATTTAAGAGTTCAAGGTCAATGAGTACTTTTAAAAAGCAGCATCCTGCTTTCCCAAGCAGCTCTACGTCAGAGGGAGGGGGTGGGGGAGGAAGCTGCTGGTGTCTGGTGATGGTGGGGGTGGGGAGAAATCTTGGGAGTGTCCCATGGACAGGTTTGCCCCTTAGTCTCAGCAGGCAGCCTTCATGTTTCAAAGACGTCTTTGGGCCCTTAGCATCCAAAGGAGGAAGTTCCAGGGAGACAGACTCACAGCTGTCTCTTGTCCTAATTTTTCTGAGGTCTCCAAATACAATGATCCATGTCAGTGGGCTTTATCACTCAATGTGGGCATAGCCTTCCTTCCAGCCGCCACTGCAACAGAGCTGGCCCCTGGCAGGGGAGGAGGGGCACGCTCTGCTTGGAAGGGTTTGTGGAGGTCTCATGGGGGAAGAAGTCCACTGAGCCACACCTGCCCTCCTGGCAGCAGCAGGCTGAGTGAGGCTGAGTTGACCCCCTCTCGTAGGCTCCGCCTGATAAAGATGTCTGAAATCTCTGGGTGGACACCATAAAGTTTGTTTGAGGAAGACTCCCAATGCTGTCGTGTGGAGATAAGCTGCCGCTGTTTTTAGACGGGGACTCCTGGGCCCCGGGAGAAGCAGCTAAGGTGCTATGAACCATGCAAGATGCATCCTCCACCTGTGTCTAGTAAATTCTAACTGCTAGTGGCAAGACACGATGGTTCTGTTTGCTGATCCAGCCTCTGGCCAGTCCCTCCGTTCTCCTCTGACAGGAGGGGTCTAGAAAGGTCCAGAGCAAAGGATGAGGATTGTTGAAAGAGGCCTTGGGGTCGGCTTGTCCTCCAGGAGCATCCCAGCAATGAGATACAGGCTGTGTAGCTCAAACCACGAGATCCAAGACTCCTGAATCTCAGCTTCTGCTCAGATAACAACACTGTTCTCCTCCAGAGTGTTCCAGAAGCCTGAAGGGGATGCTCAGCTGGCATGCTCAGGCAGGGTAGCCAGGTCTCTAGCTGTGCAATGATCAGAGCAAGGCCTTTCAAGAAGGACTTAGGCAGCGCCTGTCCCCAGTTTTCCCCCGCACTGGCCCCAGGTCATCCTGCCAGCAAGCCATGGCCCATCGCACTGCAGAGGGGAGATGTGGGCAGCGCTGGGCAAAGCCGGGAGGGGCAGGGTGTCAGTCACTGCCAAACCTCACTTATCCCACAGTCATCTGTGTGACCCTCCGGGAGACCGAAGGGGCTGGGACACAGGTCGCCCTGGAGAGAGAGTGGCTGTCAGTGGGACTGGCTGGGACCCACCTTCATCAGATGTCAGGTCCACGCCCTGGTGTCCCGAGGCCTCTTTCGTATAAAGGTCCTCGCTGAACCCATCAGAATGCCTCCTGCTGGTTTCAGCGTCCCAAGTAAGAGGAGAGGAAAAAAGTTTTCAGAAGCCTTGGCTCAGGCACAAAATGTGGGACGTGTCAGCAAGAGGGACAGGACCAAGGAGTCTGGAGAGCTATGGGGCTCAGTTTTGGGGTCTGTTTGGGTCTTTGGAAACACCTTGGTTGGTTACTGAACGAGAGGAACAATGGCTCCAATAGTCAAAAGCAGCCACGATGAAAAATTCCTGGTTCTGGGTTCTGAGATGAATTTATAGTATGTGGATTTTAAAAAACCACAATGATAGATTCAGAATTTATCAATATTTTACTACAGTCATCTCCATGGTACTACTAAACTGGGATGAAAATGGAAAAGTCTGTCTATCTACTGTAGAGCCTCCAGATACTTATTTCACTTTGCCTGTTTTCTTCCACACCAGTCCTTCTAGGATAACAGGTTGTATGGATGGAGGTCACACCAGTATCATGCCCCAGCGCCGGCATTTCCCAGCCCCATGACCCTGGATGTGCATGCTGTCTCTTCAGTCATGACCCCATGGACTATAGCCCCGCAGGCTCCTCTGTCCATGGGTTTCTCCAGGCAAGAGTACTAGAGTGGGTTGCCATGCCCTCCTCCAGGGGATCTTCCCCACCCAGGGATCGAACCCGCATCTCTTTCATCTCCTGAATTGGGAGGCGGGTTCTTGATTACTAGTGCCGCCTGGGAAGCCCTATGACTGGACAGCTGGACTGAACTCTGAATTTGCTCATCTCTAAGGTGGGAAGGTAACACTGACCTCAGGGACCATCATATGGGGGTAAACCTGATGCAGTGCCTGGCATGGGGCTTGGCACGTAATAGGGAGTTAGTTAATAAACAGCAGTTTGTGCTTGTAATTTTGTCTTTGACATGGTGGACTCCCATGGGTGTTTGCCTTGGTGTGCCCTGGAGAACCTCTTGTCCTTTCCTGGGCACCCATTGCCTGCTGGTCAGGGAGGGGAGCCCAGGAGAGCCAGAGGATGGTCAGTGTGGGCAGGGCATTCAGTCCTGGTGGATCTGACAGCCCCTTTCCCGCCACAAGCATTCCTTGCCGACTCTGAAGGCGGAATGCAGACTCCAGGCGAGTTTGGTACCATGCCCCAGCCTGCCAGCACGCACTCCTTGAAGCAGATACGTGCGGGCTCCAGCCCGTCAGAAGAATTCATTAGGACAGTCAGTGATATGGTGCTGAAACCGGAGGCTCATTCGGGCGGGCTGGGGATAGGGAAGTCTTGTCCCTGCTGAACCTCTCCAGCTGATAAAGGCAGCCTCCGCTGGCAGATTTCATTTTTCACTGGGCCATCTGCATCCAGTCAAGGATAACTTGTCTTTCTGAAAAAGCTCCTCGTCAGCATCAGCCCTGCAGAACGTCCCCCTCTGTGAGTCAGGCACTGCTCCTGCCGCCTGAGGTCATGGGGATGGGGTGGTGTCAACAAACCAGTGTCATCGTAATATACACGGAAGCATTGAAGTGACCGAGTGTTTATGTGGTTGATGCCCTGTGCTTTTTATCAGCCCGAGTTATTGCAGATTTAGCTCTGTGTTAGCTGGCCTATAAATCTTCAGAGCAGTGTTTTTATTTTCTTAATTTTGTCATTGCTGTTATCAGCTTTTATCACCTGTTTATGTAGAGAGCATTACTGCTCTCTGCAGTCATTCTTATTCTTTATCCTTTCTTTCTCACTCCTCCCACTGCCTTTCATTCCCTCCCTCTCCCTTGCAGGTTGGAAATTCCCAGTTTGAGAGAGTCAGTCTAGCCCTTCCTCTGATGCTATGGTTCTCTTGTCAGTCCTGAGGCGACATCTTAGAGGACAAGGTCCATCCTTATGGAAGGCTCATAGGTTTGAGGGGAGCTTAAGAGAATAATCAGGTTCTGGCCTTCAGATCCACTCTGTCCTCTACCTTTGTGTGATTGCCAAAAAGTTTAAGACCAATTGTAGTGGTTGGGTCTCCCAAACATCCCTTTGGAGCCAAGGTTGACCAGAGATGCTCTTGCCCTACAGTGGGCACTTCCTGTCCACAGCTAGAGAAAAGACATACCCTGCTAGCCACTGTTGTCCAGCCACTACCATTAGAACCACTTTTATGGACCTTCTGGAAACAGGGACATTTAAACTAGGTTAAGGTGTGATGTCATTCACTGCCTGACTTAAGGTCAGAGATAAACTAATTACATCATTCATTTAGTAGTCACATATTGTGAGCCTTTTATGTGTCTGACCCCTAGTTCAGAGATGAAGCAAGCATGATCTTCTCCCCAGGGCCTCACAGTCTAGTAAGAGAAGCAGAAACTAAAGCAGATAATACAGGTGTGGGGGAAGGATCAAGAATGAATTTTGCCTGAAGAGGCTAGGGAAGGCTGAGCTGTCAGAAGAGTTTTCAGCCTGGACTTGAAGGATGCAAGAAGGGGAAGAACTTTCCAGGCAGAAGGATCTACAAGAATTAAAAGGACCAGGAGGACTTCCCTGGTGGTCTAGTCATTAAGACTGAGCTTCTAATGCAGTGGGCATGGGTTTGATCTCTGGTCTTGGAACTAAGATCCTACATGCCGAAAGTAAATAAATAAATAGGATATACATGTTGAGTCATGTCTGACTCTTTGTGAACCCATGGACTGCAGCCTGCCAGGCTCCTCTGTCCATGGAATTTCCCAGGCTAAGAATACTGGAATGGGTTGCCGTTTCCTCCACCAGGGGATCTTTCTGACCCAGGGACTGAACACACATCTCTTGTGTTTCCTGCATTGCAGGCAGATTCTTTACTGCTGAGCCACCGGGGAAGCCCGTGTCTGTACCCAGAGTCAACTACTCCCTTCTCCCAGAAGCCCTCACTGTGTGGTTCTTCAACAGCTGCTCCTTAAGAATGAGGTCAAAGAGAAACAGAACAACAATCTCTGATTCTTTCTGTTTTGAAGATGGCTTGGTTTGCCAGGGCCATGTCCCTGCCCATATTCTTGTACTTCCTCCCCCATGCCTGTTCTTTTAAAAAAAAAAAAAGTTTTTA
>NW_011495081.1:6777576-6782993 GCF_000754665.1 Bison bison bison | reverse complement strand
CCCTTACATGTTCTTTTAAAAAAAAAAAAATTATTTATTCATTTTTATTTATCTGGCTGTGCTGAGTCCTTGTTGCTGCACATGGGCTCTTTAGTTGCGGCATGTGGGATCTAGATCCCTGGCCAGAGATTGAACCCCAGGCCCTCTGCATTGGGAGCTCAGAGTCTTAGCCACTGGACCTCCAGGGAAGTCCCCAGGTGCCTATTCTAAAGCCTTCTTTGCTTTAGAACCTAGAGTCAGTCCCCACGGTGATCAGAACCATGCACTTGATTCCTCTCTCATGGGTGGGACAGCACTTGTCCAGAAAGAGATGCTGCAGGACAGGGACTGGGTCTCTGGCCCTGGATATCCCAGCACAGCCAATGGCAAGAAAGGAGTGATTTTTAAAGAAAAATTTTTTTCTACCTTTCACTGAGTTTACCAGTCATTTCCTTGCCAGCTGTCATAGCCTTGGCCTTGATAACAGTGTATACAGTTGCTCAGGCCCTGAAACCTCTGACCACAAATAGTTGTCCCAGTGCAGTGATAGGAGTGAAATGTAACATATTCAAACCACAGCTTTGCTGCTGACTGGTGGTGATAAGTGTATATGAGTTATTTGGACTTCTCTGAACCCCATTTTCTTCATCTGTATAATGGGAATAGAGTAACAAGCTCACTTAGAGTTTCAGTAAGAATTAAGCTAGACTTTGTATACAAAGTGCCTGGCTTTGCTGGTAATCAGCTGGTTGCCCTGACTACTCCTACCCCCTGCCTTAGCCTCGTATAGTGATAAAGGTGATGATAACTTAAAAAAAAAATGATGCATCTACCTACAATTCTTCTGCTGGATCCCATTCATCAGGTTAGAGGAACAGTCAGTGACCCACCTGGAGAGAATACTGTAGCTGTGGCTTATTAAGACTATGCTCCATATGCTGTAACATTAAATAGCAATGGGTTTGCAGTGAGAATCCTAAGAGATAATGCATTTAAGGTGCTTAGCAATTTTCCCAGTACATTGAGAACCCTTGACAATGGAAGCTGCTCTGATTTAAATTGCTCTGATGAAATAAGGCTGAAAGGATTCTGAGTCAACGGACCATAGAACTGGAAAGAACTTAGAATCCAATCTTCTTGTTTCCATAAAAACAAAGGGCCACATAATGAGTGGCAAAGGCAGGACTCAAATCCAGGTAGCCTAACTCAGTCCAGAGTTCCCTACGTCTAATCATCTAATCTTCAGCAGGAAATGGTTAATCCTTGCACAAGACTTTGTTTTCCTACAAAGCTGGAAGACCAGAACAACCCTCAAGGAAGATAATTAATATTGGGATTTTGTTATTTTGAGGCTAATTAGGACTCACATTGCTGTGTTCCCCAAGGGAGAAGCTGTAAGAGGAGGCTGGAGCTTCGTTTCCAGGAATATGGAAGCTGTTCCATGCTGCCTTTAAGCACAGCCCCAGTGGGGATCAGATCCCTGCGAGCTAAAGGGACATACATCATCCAGAAATCTGGCTGCCTTGAGCCAAATATTAATACAAATACAAGCAAGACCCCAAATTGGGATTTCAGCTCTCTTTAGCAAAATGAGGCATTTTAGCAGATAAGACAAAGCTGGGGAAATTGGCAAAAATAAAATATCAGCCTCAAAACAATTGTATTTGGAGCAGAATATTGACCATATGTAGAGAGTGTAAAAGTGATTTTTCAGTAGAATTTTTTCTTTTTTCTTTTCCTGTGTGTTTACTTTGGCCATTAGCTCAAGATGACTATTGAAAATCTTCCTCTAGGAGCTGGCCTTGTTTTTACATTTTTATACCCTTGTTTTAAACTGAAACACCCAGGATCCATAAGCATGGGAAAGGAGTGGGTGAAGGGAGGTGAGCCCATTGCTCTGTGTCTCATGTGGTGTTTTTATGTAGACTCCTAGTTAGTGGAGCAGATGGTGAAAGTCAAAGGTTTTAGAGCCCACAGTCCTGGGTTTGTATCCAACTCTGCCATACTCCTCATATGATCCTGAGCAAGCCATGCAGCCTTTCTCACTCTCACTCTCTTATCTTCCAAAAGGAAATAATAGTACTTGTATCCGTCTAGGTCCAATCAGGAGACAGAAACCACACAATGATTTGGACGGGGGTGGCTTGCTCTCAAAAAGTATTAAACTCAGATATTGGTGCATTCAAAGATATGAAGAGAATCCTAAAGGGTAATCCAAGGCTGAGGGAAACTGCTCAAGGAAGGACAAACATGGGATGGGAGGCCTTCCTGAGGCTGATGTGCAGACCTGGTGGGAGAGGTGTGGCTGGAGCCCACTGGGCGGCAAACAAGTCTGCGAGGTTGTTTGGTCCAGAGCTGGTCCACAGTGGCCAGGCAGTAGGAAACAGCTCAGGTACAGGTGAGCCAAGGTGGGTGGGCAAAGAGAAGTAAGGTGATGGGAGTCCACTTCCTGGCAGGTGTCACTTGGCCTGGAATCAGAGTGTTGGTATCAGGAGGCCTCGGGAAATGATTGTGCAGGGTGCAGGCAAGCAGAGGCTGGTGGGCAGATGTAAGGGGATTAGGGAGCCTGGGAGGGGCCTGGAGTGTCTGTATGAGGAAGACCAGAGGGAAGTGGTCACTGGGCTCCGGGTGGGGCTCCAGGCTGCTGAGGGACTAGGCACCCTGGGTGGGATGGAACACCAGTGGACATCTCCACACATGCATGAGCAGAGCAGCAGGAGCAAGCAAAAGCAAAACAAGCACAGGAAAATTTTTTCCCCAGTAGTGTCTCTCCGTTGCCCTCTGTTGACAAAGCTTAACAAGGTGCTCCGTGTGAAGAAGAAATACTTCAAGAATCCCATCTATCATTGCGAAGCAGGTACTGAAGGGTGAATTTGGAGTTGAGAGGCAATAAACTGATTAACTGGAACAAGACATCAAAGAGTTGTTTGAGAGATTCAATGAAAGAGATCATGGAAGGTCTTCGTCACAATGCCTGGTAACTTGCAGTAAATGGAATCTGTTCTTTTGATTGCTGCTAGAGGGTATTCATCCACATTTTCCAAAATGTATATGGTCTTTAATTTATTTAGTAATAAACTCCACTGTTTAATGAGAAACCAGCACAGAAAGACAGCCTCAATATCCTATAAAAGCTCTAGATGAAAGCACTCCCATAAGCTACAGGCTTTGTATGGTGAAAATTAGCAAGTAACACCTTACGGATGCTTCCTGGGTGGCTGCCACCTGGCTACTCTGGAATAGGATTGCAATGACCTGTCTCCCATCCACCAAGATTTACAGAGGTGCTGCTGCTGCTGCTGCTAAGTCACTTCAGTCGTGTCCAATTCTGTGCGACCCCATAGACTGCAGCCCACCAGCCTCCCCTGTCCTTGGGATTCTCCAGGCAAGAACATTGGAGTGGGTTGCCATTTCCTTCTCCAATGCATAAAAGTGAAAACTGAAAGGAAGTCGCTCAGTTGTGTCCGACTTTTACCGACAGCATGGACTGCAGCCTACCAGGCTCCTCCGTCTATGGGATTTTCCAGGCAAGAGTACTGGAGTGGGGAGCCATTGCCTTCTCCAACAAAGGTGCTGAGGTGTTCCCCAAAAATGACACTTGTTTGGCCCCATTTATACCCTTTCCCAGCCTGTGCCATGTCTCCTGATGGCTCATTTTCACATTTCCTTGCATGAAAGAAGCTTCATTGGCCCCCAGAATCTTGGGACTAAAGTGACTGGATCTTAGAGGTCACCTGTCTAGACTTCATTTTTCAGAGAAGCCTGGAAAGCTGAAGTGGATTTCCCAAGACCATCCAACTCTAGGCCAAACAGCGACTAGAATCCAGGCCTTCTGAGTACACCACGCCGTCTACAAAGGGCATGCAACAAATGAAGCACGTATTTTATAACCCGAAATTGAGTTCCCAAAAATGAGTGGATGGAAGTATGTGTATTTGTTTGTGTCCCTGGAACTCAGAATATGACTTTATTCAAAAATAGGGTCATTGCAGATGTAATTGGTTAAGATGAGGCCATACTGGAGCAGGATGCATCCTTACCAATGTGACTAGTTCCTTATAAGAAGAGGAGAAGAGAGACAGAGACACAGGGGAGAATGTCATGTGAGGATGGAGGCAGAGAGACTGGGGTGATCACAAGTCAAGGGACATCAGGGTTGCTGGCAACCTCCAGAAACCAAGAGGCGTGCATGAACAAATATTCCCTCTGGGCCCTCAAGAAGAGCCCAATCATGCTGACACCTTTATTTCAGACTTCCGTCCTCCAGAACTGTGGGAGGATAGATTTCTGTTGTTTTAAGCCACCCAGCTGTGGGAAACTGAATAGTGTGCAAAGACGAATGTCCAGTGATGCTATGTGGCAGGAGGTCTTGTGCCTAATGTAACTCCACCATTGCTTGTCTCATTTCACTGAGATTTTAATCTCAGTTCCTCAGTCTGACCATCAAGATTCACCAGGTGTCCATCTTCTAGCGTTATTTGTTCTGTCCTGTGGGAGATGCTGAAGCTTAGAGAGATGGAGTAATTTGCCAGGTTGGAAGGCTGGTGAGGAGCTGATTGACATTTGGAGCAGTTCTGTTTTCTTCCCAAGTCAATGTTTATTCTACTGCACCATAAATCATCTCTTTATAACATAAATATCAGTGGTGGGGGGGATGACCTGGTAACTGAGATTATTGTATGAATTGAATTCGGGTTTCTCCTTAAATCTGACAAGGATGCAGCACCACCTTTACCATGATGCCCTCACCACCAAATAATTTAAACTTATTGCACTTGGGAAGAGATGCAAAACCTGTGTAACAAATGTATCAATTAGAATAAAGCAACACCTATTTAAAGAACTGTCCAGCATGGTTCAGTTCAGTACAGTTCAGTCACTCAGTTGTGTCTGACTCTTGGCGACCCCATGAATCGCAGCATGCCAGGCCTCACTGTCCATCACCAATGCTCAGACTCACGTCCATCGAGTCAGTGATGCCATCCAGCCATCTCATCCTCTGTCATCCCCTTCTCCTCCTGCCCCCAATCCCTCCCAGCATCAGAGTCTTTTCCAATGAGTCAACTCTTCGAATGAGGTGGCCAAAGTACTGGAGTTTCAGCTTTAGCATCATTCCTTCTAAAGAATACCCAGGGCTGATCGCCTTCAGAATGGACTGGTTGGATCTCCTTGCAGTCCAAGGGACTCTCAAGAGTCTTCTCCAACACCACAGTTCAAAAGCATCAATTCTTCGGTGCTCAACCTTCTTTATAGTCCAACTCTCACATCCATACATGACCACAGGAAAAACCATAGCCTTGACTAGACAAACCTTTGTTGGCAAAGTAATGTCTCTGCTTTTGAATATGCTATCTAGATTGGTCATAACTTTTCTTCCAAGGAGTAAGCGTCTTTTTATTTCATGGCTGCAGTCACCATCTGCAGTGATTTTGGAGCCC
>NW_011495081.1:6741567-6777476 GCF_000754665.1 Bison bison bison | reverse complement strand
AACTTTTCTTCCAAGGAGTAAGCGTCTTTTTATTTCATGGCTGCAGTCACCATCTGCAGTGATTTTGGAGCCCAGAAAAATAAAGTCTGACACTGTTTCCACTATTTCCCCATCTATTTCCCATGAAGTAATGGGACTGGATGCCATGATCTTTGTCTTCTGAATGTTGAGCTTTAAGCCAACTTTTTCACTCTCCACTTTCACTTTCATCAAGAGGCTTTTTAGTCCCTCTTCACTTTCTGTCATAAGGGTGGTGTCATCTGCATATCTGAAGTTATTGATATTTCTCCCGGCAGTCTTGATTCCAGCTTGTGTTTCTTCCAGTCCAGCGTTTCTCATTATGTCCTCTGCATAGAAGTTAAATAAGCAGGGTGACAACATACAGCCTTAACGTACTCCTTTTCCTATTTGGAACCAGTCTGTTGTTCCATGTCCAGTTCTAACTGTTGCTTCTGACCTGCATACAAATTTCTCAAGAGGCAAGTCAGGTGGTCTGGTATTCCCATCTCTTTCAGGATTTTCCACAGTTTATTGTGATCCACACAGTCAAAGGCTTTGGCATAGTCAATAAAGCAGAAATAGATGTTTTTCTGGAACTCTCTTGCTTTTTCCATGATCCAGCGGATGTTGGCAATTTGATCTCTGGTTCCTCTGCCTTTATATAAGTCTTATTCTGAGAATGGAAGATGTAATTTGTAGAAATTAATTGTTGTTGTTCAGTTGCTAAATTGTCTTGTTGTTCAGTCTCTAAGTTGTGCCCGACTCTTTGTGACCCCATGGACTGCAGCACTGCAGACTTCCCTGTCCATCACTATCTCCCAGAGCTTACTCAAATTCATGTCCATTGAGTCAGTGATGCTGTCCAACCATCTCGTCCTTTCTCGTCCCCTCCTCCTCCTGCCTTCAGTCTTTCCCAGCATCAGGGTTTTTTCCAATGAGTCGGCTCTTCAAATCAGGTGGCCAAAGTATTGGAGCTTCAGCTTCAGCATCAGTCCTTCCAATGAGTATTCAGGGTTGATTTCCTTTAGGATTGACTGCTTTGATCTCCTTGCCATCCAAGGGACTCTTAAGAGTCTTCTCCAGCACCACAGTTCAAAAGCATCAATTCTTTGGCACTCAGCCTTCTTCATGGCCCTACTCTCGAATCTGTACATGACTACTGGAAAAACTGTAGCTTTGACTACATGGACTTTCACCACTAGCCCTGCCTGGGATGCTGGAAACTATTAATAGTTTTTTGTTTAACAGGAAAAAAACTTATTACTTACTTAATACTTATCTAGTAAATGCAACAACCTTGAAAATTTGTTATTTTCCTTGGTCAAACTCTTAAAATTTTCATAGGAAGAATTTCTTCATACATCCACACACACCCACATACGTACACATGCAAATTAGTAAGACAATTGAGATACCATTTCACATTTACTAGAATAGAATAACACCAATTAATGGAGATGATGTGGAACATGGGAATTCTCATATACTGCTAATAAAAATGTAAAACAGTAAAGTCATTTGGAAAACTCTGTCCATTCCTTATAAAGTCAAATATACACCTACCCTATGACACAACAATTCCACTCCTTAGTGTCTGTTCAGAAGAAATAGAAGCATACATCCACAATAAAAGCTGTACAAGAATGTTTATATGATCTCTATTCACAACAGTGAAAAACTGGAAACAGCTTAAATATTTATCAGTAGGAGAAGGCATAAGTAAATTAATTATGACACATTCATACAATAGAATGTTATGTGGTAATAATAAAAGAATGAATGAATGATCATTGCAACAAAATGGATGAATTTCAAAAAATTTTGAATGAAAGAAGCCAGAAACAAAAGTGAATGTACTGTATGATTCCTTTCATATGAAGTTAAAGATAAGGAAAAATAACTCATAGATAGAAACCAGAATTGTTGTTGCCTATGGAGAGTGTCAGACTTTATTTTTCTGGGCTCCAAAATCACTGCAGATGGTGACTGCAGCCATGAAATTAAAAGACGCTTACTCCTTAGAAGGAAAGTTATGACCAATCTAGATAGCATATTCAAAAGCAGAGACATTACTTTGCCAACAAAGGTTCGTCTAGTCAAGGCTATGGTTTTTCCTGTGGTCATGTATGGATGTGAGAGTTGGACTGTGAAGAAAGTTGAGCGCCTAAGAATTGATGCTTTTGAACTGTGGTGTTGGAGAAGACTCTTGAGAGTCCCTTGGACTGCAAAGAGATCCAATCAGTCCATTCTGAAGGCGATCAGCCCTGGGTATTCTTTGGAAGGAATGATGCTAAAGCTGAAACTCCAGTACTTCGGCCATTTCATGCGAAGAGTTGACTCATTGGAAAAGACTCTGATGCTGGGAGGGATTGGGGGCAGGAGGAGAAGGGGATGACAGAGGATGAGATGGCTGGATGGCATCACTGACTCGATGGATGTGAGTCTGAGTGAACTCTGGGCGTTGGTGATGGACAGTGAGGCCTGGCGTGCTGTGATTCATGGGGTCACAAAGAGTCAGACATGACTGAGCGACTGAACTGAACTGAACTGATGGAGAGTGGGGGGAGAGGATCTCAGGGAATTTCTAGGGTGATAGAGATGTTCTATATCTTTTACTGATGTTTTGATTACTTGGGTATATACATTTATCAAAAGTCATCAAATTGTGTGCTTAAAATTGATGTGTTTTATAGATTTTACCTCATTTAAAAAATACTGCAGTCTACCCAACAATCTTTGAGGAGAATGAAGAGAAAAGAATATTTGGAGTAAGGTCAGTAAATAGAACAAGAATTTTTATTGTTTGTCGCTCAGTTTTACTAAGTCGTGTCCAACTCTTTACGACTCCATGGATTGTAGCATGCCAGGCTTCCCTGTCCTTCACTATCTCCCAGAGTTTTCTCAAACTCATGTCCATTGAGTCAGTGATGCTACCCAACGATCTCATCCTCTGTCACCCACCTCCCCTTCTCCTCCATCTTTCCCAGAACCAGAGTCTTTTCCAGCTTGTCGGCTCTTCGCATCAGGTGGCCAAAGTATTGGAGCTTCAGCTTCGGCATCAGTCTTTCCAATGAATGCTCTGGAAGTGTGTTAACGATCTCTGAGGCTGGGTGTTGAGTATATGGCAGTTTGGTGTACTTTTCTCTCTACTGTTATGCATGCTGAAAATTTCCATGATACTTTTTAAAAATTAAGTGCAAAAGCCAAGGCATCCTCAGTGTGGAAGAATCCAAGAAATTCTCTTTCAGAAGGGAAGCAGACAAGAATGTCTCTCGTTACCACGATTATTTAACAGAAATTAGTAACACTGGCAAGAACTATTCAAGGAAAGATAGAGACAAGAGATATGAATAATAGAGACAAGACACAAAACACAAAGTGAAAAAGTTTTAAACAAACATTTCATCAAAGAAGATGTATAGGAAAATACATCCAAACTATCACTTATTTGTATTAATAGATTATGTAATTATATATTTTGCTGATCTCAGGAAAGCATCCAAGAATGATTAGTGAGAGAAAATGAGTCCAGCAGCTGAAAATATAAGAAAATTCACTAGAATGGATTTTATTTGTGCATTGCATCTGAAATACGACTTTAATAGAACAAATGCTCTTCAACCTTACACTTTAAATATCAAGACATACAGTTGTCTTAACCCAAACATGGTGATATTTTTGTCTGATTCTCTTGCCTTTTCTAGACTTAAGTATATCAAGTCCTCCAGTTTTTGAATTAAGGAAGATTTTACCCTGCAAAGAAACAATTTCATTATCCATGTTTGTTCATAATAAGTTTGTTCACAACATACATTTGTTCGTAACAAATGTTTGTTCATAACGAACACTTCCGGGGTTACCTTTGGTGTGATTGAGTCTGACTACAAGACTTTCCACGAGACTGATGAGACCCAGTGAGCTTTATTTATGTCCCTGTATCTCAGGGTCCCCTGAATTCAGGTTGCACAATTCCTAGCTTGTCTCTACTCACAGAAGTCTGTATCCCTCACACTCTGCTACTTCACTTGACTGGCTTTTGCATTTCTTTGATTCTTAAGATATTTAAATGTCTCTGGTCTAGTTTTAAAGACCTCTAAACTGGGTAGAATCCTGCATTCTTTTAATATTTTTCCAGTGTTGGAGTCCAGCAACACAGAAGAGATATTGAAGCAACATCCAACCCAACTGGATTCTGGATGTTTCTCATTGCATTGTCTGACCTTGTGCTCACAACTTCCAAAGTTATCCTATTGATGATGAACACGGGACAGGAAATTTGAAATGTTGTAACTCTTTAGAGGGAAATGTTCCTTGAATTCCATTTTTCTCTTACGAAGTTGCTGTGCTTATAATGATAATATTTAAAGGAAATAAACTGCCTCTGTTACCTCATAAATCAAAACTTTCCCTTGTAGCAAATGGTACTTTTGCCCAGGAAAATTAATTCCTCTCTCTGAGGGGCAAGTACTAATTAATTCCTCTCTCTGAGGGGAAAATATTAATATTAAAACCCTAGGAGAATTTGCCCCAGACTTCTTATACGTACTTGTGTGCCCAGATATGTAGATGGAGAACTCTCTTTGATGACAGTACAAGATTGAAATCAGAGTGAAGAAAAGAGTCAACTCATTGCTTTTGTCACTGCTGTTGATATTGCTGAGAAAGGGCTGCCCCCCACCTCTGACGCCCACCCAGCTTTCCATCAAAAACAAACCAGCCTAGACTTAATCCTAGCAATCGACCCAAGTTTCCCTCCTGGCTTCTCCTGGGGATACTGGCAAATTCCTGAAAGTGCACTCAGGGTACTTTTCTTTTCTCTCTATTTGCTTAATGCTAATTGATGCCTCCACTTCAGCAAATGGCCATCCTTCCTCTGTTAAGGGACTTGGAATAAAAGCATGAACATGGATAAGCTACAGGATCACTCTTTTCCTTGCTCTCCTCTCACTTATTTGCCTTTTTTTGTCCCCCTTTACCGACCCTCCAATGACTCTCAGAGCATGGTTTATTGAAGCATAGCCCAGACCTGAATATAAAACTAAATAATAATAATAACCCCTCATTTATTAAGCACATAACTATGTGCCAGTTACTGGGCTAACTGCTTTCCATGGACCGTTTAATCCTCACAAGCTATTGACAGGCTGCTTCCCAGGCATCTCCACTTGGGTCTTCCATAGGAATCAGCAAATCAATATGCTCACAATGGAACCCATCACCTTCTTTCCCAAGCTCCCTCCATCTCCTCCTTAGTGGCTCCAACCAGAAATCTGGGAGTCATCCTGGACTCCTCTTTCCTTATGCCCCTACCTGACATTCAATCAAATATGGAGCCCTAAATCTGAGTCTAACCCTCTCTCCACTGCCTTCACTTGTCTCCAGCTCCCACCCCTATGGTCTGTCTCTGGATTATCATTACAACCTGATAACTGCACTCTACATCTCCAGTCTTGCCCTTCTACAATCTACACTGGATCAGCAGTCAAGAGGGACTTGTCTAAAACTACAAGTCATCTCACCTCATCTCCTGTTTCCCTTAGGATAAAGCCTAAACTTCCCAGGGGTTTAACAGGCCTTTGAATACCTGGCCCTTTCCTTGCCCTCAAAGTCATAGCTCCATGAATCTACCTTATCCTCTATCATCTTTGAGCTTTTGTACTAAAGTGAAAGTGAAAGTCGCTCAATAGTGTCCGACTCTTTGCGACTCCATAGACTATATAGTCCATGGAATTTTCCAGGACAGAATATTGGAGTGGGGAGCCTTTCCCTTCTCCAGGGGATCTTCCCAACCCAGGGATAGAGCCAGGTCTCCCGCATTGCAGGTGGATTCTTTATCAGTTGAGCCACAAGGGAAGTTTTTGTTCTAAACTTTGTCTGAATTCTGAATTCCTCTCTCTATAGTTTCCTCTTCCCATTTCTCCCAAATCCCATAACTCTTATTCACCCTCCAGGTCTCAGCCTAAACAGAGAGGCACTTCCTGATTTCCAGCCTTCTATCTCTGTGACCCCTCACAAATACTGCTTTCCTCCTATGATTGCACCTACCATGCTGCTCTAGACTTTAATGATGGCTCCCCAAAGATGTCTCTCAATCCCTAGAACCTGTGAATATGTTACTCTATGAGGTGAAGGAACTTGGCTGATGTGATTAAGTTAAAGATTTTTCAATGGGGAGATGATCTTGGAATGGGCTTCCCTGATGGCTCATAGGGTAAAGAATCTCCCTACAATGCAGGAGACCTGGGTTTGATGCCTGGGTCAGGAAGATCCCCTGGAGAAGGGAATAGCAACCCACTCCAGCATTCTTGCCTGGAGAATTCCATGGACAGAAGAGCCTGGTGGGCTACATACAGTCCATGGGGTCGCAAAGAGTCAGACATGACCGAGCGACTAACACTTTCAATTTCTTCATCTTGGATTATTGAGGTGGGCCCTACATATAAACAGGAAAAGAGACAGGAGAATGGAATCAGAGAAGGAGATGTAGTAAAAGAACCAGAGCTCAGAGTGATGTGGAGCCATGAGCTGAGGAATGTGGGCAGCCTCTTTCTTCCTTCTTTCAGTTGCTCAGTAGTGTCTGACTCTTTGCGACCCCATGGATTGTAGCCCACCAGGCTCCTCTGTCCATGGGATTTCCCAGGCAAGAATTCTGAAGTGGGTTGCCATTTCCTCCTCCAGGGGACCTTCTCGACCCAGGAATCAAACCCGCATCTCCTGCATCTCCAGTATTGCAGGTGGGTCCTTTACCTCCTGAGCCATCAGGGAAGCCCACATGGGCAGCCTCTCGAAGCTGGAAAAGGTGTGGAAACAGATTTCCCTCAGAGCTCCCAGAAGGAAGGCAGTCCTGATGATATCTTTATTTTAGTCCAGTGAGAACCATTTTTGACTACTGATCTTCAAAAGGGTAATATAAAAAAATTTATGTTGCTTTAAGCCACTAAGTTTGTGGCAATTTGCTATAGCAACACCAGAGAAAGAACACATCTTCTGTGCAGATTTTTTCCCCTCTATTATCAATAACATGTTCAGTTCAGTCCCTCAGTCATGTCTGACTCTATGTGACCCCATGGACTGCAGCACGCCAGGCTTCAATATGTGGCGGGATGCTATTTGGGGGCAATTTATCCTCATTTTTCTCCTAGCATTCTGCTCTCCCTCTTTCTACTCTAGCATCTAGTCCTTGAGTTCGTTTCTTCAGGATAGTATGACTGTAATAGGAAAGAAATTTGGTATTCTATTACAAGTTAATCATTAGAGGGGTGTTGCCTATAAGCTTCAATTATACATAATGGCCTATCTCTGGGAACCCTGCTTTCCAGGTAATGAGCATTAAGCTAAAATACTTTTAAAAATATTTAAATGTTTATTTATGTATTGCTGTGTTGGGTCTTCATTGCTGTACGGGCTTTTCTCTAGTTATGGTGTGTGGGCTTCTCCTTGTAGTGGCTTCTCTTGTTGCCCCATGGAATGTGGAATCCTTCTGGACCAGGAATCAAACCAGTGTCCCCTGCATTGCAATTCCTAACCAGTGGACCACGAGGGAAGCCCCCTAAAATACTTTTGTTTATCTCACAGGAAACATCCTGACCAGCCCCACCAGTGAGGGACCGCAGGGAAGAAGGAATGAACACATCGCCATTGGTGGCTGATGGGAATCAAGAAGTGTGTTTGACTTTACTCTCTCTCCCTTTAATGAAAAAGAGCCTGAATTCTAACTCAGGCAAGAAGGTTCTTTGGGGCATGAGCCCACCATCTTCTCGGTTTGCTGGCTTTTCCAAATAAGGTCATTATTCCTTGCCCCAACAGCTCATCTCTTAGTTACTGGCCTGTTGTGCAGCAAGCAGTATGAGTTAGACTCAGTAACATGACGAGAGGAAATGGCCAGCTGGTCCCCCTTTTGAATCTTTAGGTATTTTTAGAAGGGGACGACAGAGGATGAGATGGCTGGATGGCATCACTGACTCGATGGACGTGAGTCTGAGTGAACTCTGGAAGTTGGTGATGGACAGGGAGGCCTGGCGTGCTGCGATTCATGGGGTCGCAAAGAGTCAGACACGACTGAGCAACTGATATGATCTGATCTGATGTGTGTATTTACCAAAAAAATCATGAAGGGAATGACTCTAAGAGGAAATTACAAGGTTTAAAAGAAGAAGGAATTTCTCTTGAAGACCAGAAAAACATTCCTTCAGGCAAGAGGAGGTATAAAGAGAAAAGAGCAGCTTAAGAAGAAAGAAGGCAAGACCCCAGGAAGGGGGAGTGATGTGTCTTAGGTAGTCAGGGTGGTGGAGTGCCTTACATAGCCCAGCTGAATATCTAGTGCTCTCTTGGTCTGGAGGGGCCAAGCAGACAGGGGAAGTGTCTCAGTGGATGCCTATTATAAATGCACAGACTCCTGTAACACCAGAAAGATCACCTTCCAGGCTTTGGCAATGAGTTTTCTGAAACATAGACTAGGATTTTGAACATTGACCAAGGTTAGACCTCAGTGATGTGGGAGTTTGATACAGGAATTAAGTTCCATTCTAGGAAAATAAAGTTATATTTCTTGTGCTCTTGAACGTGTGGGTTGGAATTCAAACCCAACACATGCATCCATCAAAGGAATGAAACACCCCCATGGTTTACTATCTGTGCTTATTGCTTTCACATATCTGCAAAAGTCAACTTTGCTATGAGCTTAGTAACTATCCTGCCCACAATGCAAAATTCTTTCTTAGCTGTCAAAGAAAATATCTTTTAATATCCCATATGATAGTAAGTGTTCTAAGCCTATTTTCTTGAGTTTTGAAATGAGAATTTGGATCTCTAAGCCTAATATTTTTGTGTGTTCCTTCATTTGCTCAATGAATTCAAATATCAAGGTTATATAGTACATTATGAGCAAGTACTCTGTTAGATGTAAATCCTTTCTCTGATTCTTGCTGGCCGTGTGACCCTGGGCAAATCTCTTAACCTCTTTACAAGAAGCCATGAGTTAGGCTGGGCTTCCTCGATGACTCAGCAGGTAAAGAAGAGACACAGGAGACACAGGTTTGATTCCTGGGTCAGGAAAATCCCTTGAAGGAGGGCATGGCAACCCACCCCAGTATTCTTGACTGGAGAATCCCATAGAGGAGCCTGGCAGGCTACAGACCATGGGGGTTGCAAAGAGTTGGACACAACTCAGTGACTACACACACATACACACATGCATGAGTTAGGCTAACACATAGGCTTCTTGTTAAGATTGAGTTAATATAAGTAGAATACTTCATTTGGGTATGCTGTCTAACTTACTTTGTGTTGGATCTTTTTTAAAAAATCTGATATATGCATAGAGATTGAACTAATGTCCTATGTTGCAATTGGAGATAAAAGAGATGATAACTTGATATGAAAAGTACCCTGCTATTGAGTTTGGCTAGTTGTTTTTGGCCTGTGCAGGCTCTGTCATAGATACTGGGAATTTCAACGAACAAAAAAAATTTCTACTCCTATGGAGTTTACATTGTATTGGGGGAAATAGGAAAAAATATGAACAACTAAACGAAATGAATATTTACTAAGTCAGGTGAAGAACAACACATCTGGGTAAAGGGGATGTGTGTTCAGTTTTAAATAAGGTGGTTATTTGGACAGAGGCTGGAGGGAAGTGAGGGAGGAGGGAAGAGAGCTCCAGGCAGAACAGCCAGGTTCAGAGGCCTGAGATGGGGCATCATCGTGTACCTGTGACCAGTAAGGAGGCCAGTTAGCTGGGGCGAAGTGGGCAAGTAGTGGATGAGAAGTTGCAGGAGCCAGATCATGGAGGGACCTTTCAGGGAATTATAAACATTTTCACTTTCATTCTGCCTGGGAAACCACTAGAGAGTTTTGGGCAGAAGAGTAACATAATTTGACTTGGAAATGAAAAGGATCGTGACTCAGCAATTCCAATGCTATGTATGTATGAAAAATATTGGAAACAGATATTCAAACAAAAACGTGTATGAGAATGCTCATAGAAGCTTTGTTCACAGTAATCAAAAGGTGGAAATAACCAAACATCCATCAGCTAATGAATGGATAAATAAAATGTGGTCTATCCAGAAGGTGGAATATTATGCAGCTATAAAAAAGAATGACATGCTAATACATGCTATAACATGGATGAGACATGAAAACGTATTAAGTGAAAGTCACATATTTGTGATTCCATTTAAATGAAATGTCCAGCATGGGCAAATCCATAGAAAAACAAAGCAAATTAGTGGCTGCCAGAAGTGGGGGAAAGGGAGAACAGGCCGTGACTGGGCGTGGGTTTCCTTGTGGGATAATGAAATGTTTTAAAACGGGATACAGGTGATAACAGTGCAATGTAGTAAATCCACTAAAAGCCGCAGCCTTGTGCACTTTTAAATGTTTGATTTCGTCTTATGTGAATTTTAACTCTTTAAAAAACAATTTAAAAGATCCCTCAGGCTTCTGTGTGATGAATAGACTGAAGTGGGGTAAGGATGAAGGTCAGTGAGGAGGCTCCCATGATAATCCAGGAGAGGCAGCTTGGAGGAGACGGTGGTGATAGAGGCGGTGAGCAGGAGGCAGATTTGGATACATGATCTGAAAGGAAGTTTCCTCAGTGTCCGCTCAGAGGCTCTCTCGGTGAGAGCCCTGGTATTTACTCAGCACTGAGCAGGACTAGATGTAGGAAGCCTGGGTGGTGCTCATCTCAAGGCAGATACTGGGCCCGAGGATGGCCACAGTGATGGGGTACTGTGGGCCACAGAGACCTTTTATCTGGGACAATATGCTGGGGTCCCATTACCCCAGATGAAGGATTACACTCCACTTAAGAGTGGATCCTGTGCTAAATCTCTATGTAAACTGTTTTCTTCTGACCCATCAATAAACATTGCTTTAAGAGAGAGTGCACCAAATGCAATGCTGGATCTTAATTGTCCAGAACAGTGACTGAGCCCCACTTGGTCAAGATTTTCTTGACTTAACAGCTGTCCAGAAAGTGACAAATTTATGATTTGAGAGCTGTTTCGTTTTTCTGCCTGAATCACACAATAATTTGTGGGAATTAGCTCCCTGATAAGATAAGGGGGTGGGGGTGGGGAGCTGGGGAAGGGAGGGCAGAGGGCATTCAATGCCCCTCAGTGTTCCAGGGAGGGCTGTGGAATTTTCGCTGCAACCCTGGACGCACTGCAGGGACCATTAAAGGATTAACCGGCCCTGGTGGGGCGGCTGCGCAGCGGTGAGGTTAGTAAATCACGGGAGGCCGGGTCATTATTCTGCGAGTTCATTCAAGTTGTATCCGCAGAGACACCGGTGATCCTCTGGAGTCTCCAAGGAGAACAGCAAAACCCCAAACTGGACTCCCGGGACTCGAAGGACTGAGACTTCAGGTCACAGGCACCGGATTGCTTTACTCTTCTTGGCATAAACCCTCTCCCAAGTCTTCCATCCCGCCTTCATTATCAGCACATTTTTGTGGGGGCAATCCACTGCAAGTTGACTTCTCTCTACCAAAATTGTATCAACTTTGCATTGAGTTGCTTTAGGAAAAAAATGTTCTTTTCTGAAACACAAGGACAAGCATATTGAACAAAAGGAAGTTTTCTTTCCTGGTGTTTGTCAACAAAGGCTTAGGTGGTTGCCTTTCCTCTTTCTTTGTCTGTGGTTTTTCTTTTTATCAGGCAGACGTAGGAGTCTTATTTCACTTAAACATGCAACTATTAAACAAAGAACTCTAATTCATCTGGACTATGGAATATGGAGGCTCTTGACAAGGGCAATAAGTGAAAATAAAAAATGAATTTGAATTGCTTGTGTTCCACTCCCCAGATGCCCAGCAAAACGGCAGCAAATCTTTTCCCCTGACCCTTTTCGGGACATTTATTAATTATGCTGCCGAGTGAGACTCTGTTTGAGAAATCTGTCTCTGTGTCCTCATGGACTCTGACCGACATCTGAAAGATCAATTTTGCAGAAAGAGAGGATTTTGTGTTGCCGGTTTAAGGGCTCTCTGGGCCCTAAACGCACCACTGCTGAAGGGGTGTTAACAGATGAGGAGGAAGTATTCTGCTCGATCCAATCAACTAACCTGCTACCAAGCAAAGGTCCTGAGGGCATCGAGCCTGGGGTGGGTGGCCTGATAAATGGACTGAGGAATAAGCCCGCTGGGAGCCTGAGGCAAGTGTGTGGTTAAGAGTCCCACAGCCTGGATGAAATCCTGACTGCCACCACTTTTTGTCTGTGACTATGGACAAGTCACTTGATGCTTCTGAGCCTCAATCTCTCCATTCATAAAGTGAATAATAGTACTTTCTATTTAGGGTAGTTTGAGGATCCGTGTCTGACATGGAGTAAGAACTATGTAGCTAGTTATTATTATCTTTGCTTGGGGAGCAAAGGATTGCTTCCTTTACTGTGTCCAGGACAAATGCAGACCATCCCCAGGGATGCTTTCTGGTTCAGTGCTGGACTGTGCTGTGTTTGTGATCCCTTGCCTAGTTTCATCTAGCAGAGGAGAAAGAACATTGGACTTGGGGGTCAGAAAACTTGATTTAGGATGCCTTCTTCCACTAATGAGATAAGTACACTTGGGAAAAATTCCTTATTCTGTCCAAGTCTCAGTTTCCTAATTTGTCCAGGGGCACACTCACCTGGGGCTCACTGATATATTGTGAGACTCAAATTAGATACCCAGTTTATACGGGTGTGCTGTGTAGGCTGGAAAGCACTCTATGGATGGAAGATGGTGGCAGCAAGGGATGAGCTATTGGATAATGGGCTTTTGATGTCAGGGGCTGTCCCAGTCCCTTCTGATGGCCTTGGTCTCAAGGAGGGACTAGGAATTAAAGATAGAAGGGGTCAGAATGATCCTAACTCCATGAATGCTTCACTTTCTGGAGGTGGGACAGAAGTGTCATCCTCATCCGAGATGCCAGGTTGACCTTTGCAGGAGTAGGCACTGACTTAGAGCAGCTCTGCTTATATCACTAAAATCACACTGATAATAGCTAACTTAGTCACCTCATTCTCCTGCCTCCCCTGGAAGAGACATTCTGAAGTGTGGTGATTAACTCTGTCCAGCTTAAGCTCAAGAAGCCTGGCTACATGCACACTAGATGGAATGGCTCCAATAAATGTAGCTGGATTCCATTCCCCAAGGCCAGAGGAAACAGCAGGGGCTGACCCACTCTTGCTCTCAGGAGCTCGTGGTTTCTCAGTGGAAGGAAAGCAGCAGAGACAGACCAGGACTTAATTCAGAGGATGGCCCGGTGTCTTTCTTCTGTGCCCGGCTGAGCTCCCTTTTATATATTGTGTGATATGCTAAGCTGTATGGTTTTGCAAAAACCCACCCTCAGAGCAATAAATGATTCCTAAATGCGCAGTGCCCTTTTTTAGTGGTTTACTGTGGTTTTGTCTGGCCTTGCTGCCCAGCATGTGGGATCTTAGTTTCCCCACCAGGGATCAACCAGAGTCCCCTGCATTGAGAGCACAGAGGCTTAACTACTGGACCACTAGTGAAGTCCCCTTAATACTTTTATCTCTTCTACTCACCACCTTAGCAGGGAGCAGCTCTGGGTTAGATAAGGGTTGGCGGGGGCGGGGGTGGGGCACAGTGCAGAGAGGGATCATGGTTTAAAACATGAGATACCCAATTTCTCTACATCATCAAACACCCCCCAGGTGTGAGCCTTCCCTGGGAACTGTGCCCAGGTCTGGAACTGTGGAAGCTGGGTTCATCACCCCCTTGCCTGTGTCAGCTCTGCTGCTTTCTGATGAGGACTCATCCTGGGCTTCTCCTGGCACCAGTCTCTATGAACAGAGATCTTTGATCAAAATGCTTTTGTGTTATAGACCTCCACAATGTAACCTAATATGATCTAAGGAGACCATTCTACATAATTAAATTGCTCTTTCCTCAACTTAGACAAATATGCTTGGAAATGTATTTCCAAGTTATTCCATGGCTTCCCAATTGAACTCTTTTAAATCCAGCAACCCTGTATCTAAAGCACCCTGAGATAGACCTTCCACATGCCCTCCTATCTGTCCCCTTCTATTCTGATCCACACCACAGCTTCCTGTAAGTACTGGTTCTCAGTCAAGATCAGTTGCCCAGAAATGATAAATGAGCATTGTCTGATTCAGTCACAGGCATGATTCCTATTTTTGAAGGCTAAATTTTAAAGAAGATTACTTACAAAAGTAATGTGTCTGCTATCTGAAATAATTCAAAATAAAGTATATAGAATAAAAGGTAAAAGTAATTCTTACCCTTTATCCCACTCCCATCAGGTACTGAATGTTTGTGAATATATAACATTTAAGTGAAAAATGGAATCATGCTGTATATCCTGTCTACAATTTATTTTTTCATTAAAAATACCTTGGATATCTTTCCATGAGTATAAATTTTAGAGCAGGAAACAGGGGGTCCGTGGATCCCCCGGGGAATCCATGGATGGACTTTAGGAGTTCATCCACCCTGAAATTTTATGTGAATGCACGTGCATTTTCCAGGGTTCATGACACCTCATAGGTCTCAGAGGGTTCAGTCACCCCCAAAACGTATAAACAAAAATACCCCAACCCCATATTCAAGGCTGTTTTTGTACTGGCTGCTCTAAAATCACAGTTAAAACTTTTAGACATCATTGTTGAATTGCCATTGTGATATATTAGTCTAATGATGACTTTTATGAAATTGCTTTTAAATGCTAAGTATCTTCAAGCATCGAAGCTTGCTCTAACTCAGTAACCTGCTCAGTAGACCACATTGTACCTCTCTTTGCTCTGTAAATTTTGCAGCAGCCTTGGGCCAAAAGCAATAAAATCTGACCTGGACAAATCTGTGTAGTAACAACTGTGCTATTAATGGGGTCTCTGTGCTGGGAGGCTGTGTGACGTTCCGTCCAAACAAAATGGAAAGTGAAAAGCGAGTGAAAGATAGTCCTTAAATCCGGTAACTATTTCAGAAAAGAAATGGTGAAAGAGCTTGAAGTCTAGGTTGCAAACCAGTTTCTAAGTCTTTACTTTCTCCCACCGTAGCCCAGGATAAGGCTTGTTAAAAAGTCTCCTAGCAACTGTCCAGCCGTGCTTCATCACAACTGGAAATTATCTCATTAATTTATGTGTCCTTGTGTATTATTTGTGGCTACTGGCACCTTCCCAGAATGTAAGCTCTGCCATCAATCTTGGTGGTTGCTGTTTCCTTAGTTGCCTAGGAAGGTGCCCGGCAAACAGAACTTAATCAAAATCAGTTGAATGAATGAATAAATCAGTGAATGAACACTGCCTTGCTCTCAACAGTGAGAACTGAACACCTGGAAAGCGAGGTTGGAGTTGTCCACCTTTTCTCATTGTCAAGACACAGGCCCGCGTTCCCAAAGGAACAAAAAAGAGAAGGACGCCCGTTTGCAAGTCACAACTCGCAGCTCAACCCTCAGGAAACTGTCAACTCCAGCTTTAAGCGGGTAACAAGGACGAACATCTTTTCCATTCCTTGATTATGGAATGGGGGAATGACGCTTTTTTATTTTTAACCTTGTCTTCATTCTAAGATGACAAAATGCACCAGGGTGTACCATGCAGTGATTTCTGCCTCTGACACAAGTGGAAAGGGCTGAGTTGAGACATGAAGCAGCTGTTCTGCTCTTCATTGGCACCCTGACCCTGTTCAGACCCAAAACAGTCAGCAGACTGTCCTCGGGGCCTGCTAGGTGAGGAGTCAAGGCTCTGAGTCGGGGGGAGAGAAGAGGCTGCCCCCACCACCCTCCCCAACTCCGGCCCTCCGCCGCCCCCTCGCTAGCACAGCCCTGTCGTATCTGGGACTCATAAATCCCAAGCCAGTTTTTGATCCCACAAAGCAAGATTGCGGTTATCTGGGTGGATGGGCCTGTCATGTGGCCTGTAGACAAACCGCAGCCAGGCCGGGCCGCGCCGGATCATTAGTCACCAGGACAGAAGTTCTGTACCGGGTCAGCCCCAGGGCCAGTCCAGCTCAGGCTTCAGACGGGGCCCCCAGAGGACAGCTCATTATTGTTCTCAGGGACTCAAAGTCAAGCCTTCCCGTTCTTTGGGAGGTGAGCGGGGTGGTGGTGAGTAAATAAATCTCCCACATCTGTTGGCAGGGCTTTCCCAACGCTGGTGTGCATAGGAATTGTCCTGGAGAGTGTATTATACCTGCAGATTAGTTGACTCCATCTCCAGAGATTCTGATCATCTTGTTCCAAGATGACCCGCCACCTCAGGGCTTTCTGTGCTGTATCCCAAACACTGGTTTCATGTTGTCTAGGCATTCTCCCCTCCCTCCACCCACTCCCCATGCCCTGCGTGGGAGGCTGCAGGACAGTGAGAATGAAGGGCTCTCCGGACTTCTGGCACAGGGCAGTCCACACTGCCTGCTTTAGCTCTCCTGCCCTGGCCCGGACTGGGACCAAGGAGTAAAGAGGGCCAAGCCCGGAGCTGGCAGGGCCAGACCCTGGGAAGCAGGTCAGCTTCTCGAATGATAGCATTATGAGCAATGATAACGTTGGTAAACTCTTTGGGTCGGGAAGATCCTCGGGGGAAGGAAGTGGTAATCCACTCCAGTATTCTTGCCTGGAGAATCCCATGGACAGAGGAGCTGGCAGGCTACAATCCATGGGGTTGCAAAAAGTTGGACATGGCTTAGCAACTAAACAACGCCAACAGCATTGGTTGCCATTAACTGAGTGCTTTTGTACACCAGGTACTGTGCCGAGTGGTTTCTGTGAATTATAAGGCACCAACCCTACGGGATAGGAGCCACTGTTAAGCCCATTTATCAGATGAGGTACAGATGAGTCACTTAAGTGATCTTCCAACCTCAGCACTATGACTACAGAAAGTGTTCTAAAGCCTGTCTCTCTAGGTATGGGCAGGCGAGCTGTCACAGTGGTATTTGAGATGGTTTTAAAAAATATGTCCACTGAGTGTTGATTCTCTTGATACAAAGGAGTGGAGCTTAATTCTTCTCACCTTCAATGTGGGCTGGAGCTAATGACTCTCTTCCTATGAACAGAATACGGCAGGAACGATGGTCTGTCACTTTGGGGATTCTGTGTTAAGAGACTGCGGCTTCTGTCTTTGGGGAAGCCAGACCATGAGGGGCCCTATGGCTCGGCCACGTGGTAAAGAACTGAAGACTCCTGCCACCAGGAACTGACTGCCTGAGCCTGGAAACAGAGGGTCCGGTCCCTTCAGAGACTGTTACTTGCCACCACATCATGAGCTGGCTCGTCACTTCATAGGAAAACCCAAGCCACAGCCATCCAGCTGAGCTGCTCCCAGATTACTGACCTTCAGAAACTGCATGGGATATTAAGTATTTGTTGTTTCATACTGCTGAGTTTTGGAGTAATCCCTTAGCCGGCATAGATAACTAACATAGCATCCTCCGGGAGCCTTTGAGAAACGCGGGCCTCAAGCCTCACCTCACAGTTGCTGCATCAGAAGCTGCAGTCCTGCAAGGCCTGCCCCTCCCCAGGTGATTCACATGCATCTTAAGTTTGAGAAGCATTGTTCTAAGCCACCCCATTCCCAGCCAAGAATGTTGTTGTCATTTAGTTGCTGAGTCATTTCCACCTCTTTTGCGACCCCACAGACTCTAGCTCATTGGGCTCCTCTGTCCATGGGATTTTCCAGGCAAGAATACTGGTGTGGATTGCCAGTTCCTTCTCCAGGGGATCTTCCTGACCCAGGGATCAAACCCATGTCTCCTGCATTGGTGGACGGATTCTTTACCACTGAGCCTCCTGGGAAGTCCTCAGTCAGAATAGAAAAATTATGAATGCATACCTACTTCTCCCAAGGAAAGTCTTTTAATCTAGCTCATCTTGTGTCTTTCCTCTTGTGCCCTTTCTCATTTCCCTAAGGAAAGTCAGCAGCCTCTGTGTATCGCCCCATCCCTGCTGCTGTGTCCCCTTATCCTGCTGAGAATCCTACCCTTCTGCCCCAGACCTGGCACGTGACAAATGCCTCCTAGCACAGAAAGCTCAGTAACCCTTTACAGGAAACCCCTCAAGGGAGTACTTTAGATGGGAACCCCTGGGAGAATCAGGAATCACAGAGGCCAGATAACACTCAAGTTGGGAAAAGTACCGGAGGGATGTGTTGCCATAACAAATATGTGTGAGCTTGATTCATTTCCTTGATATGGGGCCAGCTTGCCTCTAGGGGTCTCCTCCCTTTGGGGAGTTTTCAGTGACTTCAAAGGCCAAGTCAACATACGGGAGAGGTGGTTGGAAAGGGTGGAAGCGGGTGTTTGGATTTCAAGTCATCGTGAACATGGGGGCACCAAGAGAACTTGTATCCGGATGGTTTTTCTTGCATCATCGCTGACTGTGTGCCTGCTCTGGATGTGGGGCACAGAGACTTCCTGGAGGACTGAAACCAGCCGAGTCAGGCCTTCCGACTGGGAGTCGGGGCGGGCAGCCCCACCAGCAACGGGAATCGAGGAAGGAGCCCTGGCTGCTTCTTAGTCCACGAAGGTGGCACACGTGACAAAGCACTGTTACTATTGCAAACAAGGCTTCTTTCCTGAGACCTATGCTAGTGATGTTGGAGTGTTCTGGCCAGTTCAGGAACCCCACAGACTAGTTGGAGCAGGTGGGTGATACTGTGGCTTCAGTTAGCCTTTTTACCTGTGCTTTTAGCTAGTCTCTACTGTGCACTTAAAAAAAAAATTGAAGCGTAGTTGTTTTACAATGTTGTGTTAATTTCTGCCGTACAGCAAAGTGATTCTGTTTTCTTTTTTTATATTTTTTGCATTATGGTTTCTCATAGGATACTGAACACAGTTTCTGATGCTTGTTGTTTATCCACCCTATATATAATAGTTTACATCTGCTAACCCCAACCTCTCACTCCATCCCTCCTCCTCACTTAACAACCATAAGTCTGTTCTCTGTGTCCATGAGTCTGTTTCTGTATCATAGATGGGTTCATCTCTGCCATATTTTAGATTCCATATATAAGTGATATCATATGCTATTTGTCTTTCTCTTTCTGACTTATTTCACTTAGTATGACAGTCTCTGGAGAAGGCAATGGCACCCCACTCCAGTACTCTTGCCTGGAAAATCCCATGGATGGAGGAGCCTGGTAGGCTGCAGTCCATGGGGTCACTAAGAGTCGGACACGACTGAGCGACTTCACTTTCACTTTTCACTTTCATGCACTGGAGAAGGCAATGGCAACCCACTCCAGTGTTCTTGCCTGGAGAATCCCAGGGACGGGGAAGCCTGGTAGGCTGCTGTCTATGGGGTCACACAGAGTCGGACACGACTGAAGTGACTTAGCAGCAGCATGACAGTCTCTAGTTGCATCCATTTTGTTGTAAATGATATTATTTCATTCTTTTTTGTGGCCGAGTAGTATTTCAGACTCTTCGTGACCACGTGGACTGTAGCCCACCTGGCTCCTCTGTCCATGGAATTCTCCAGGCAGGAATATTGGATTGGGTAGCCTCCCTTCTCCAGGGAGTATTTCACTGTATGTGTGTGCCACACCTTCTTGGTCTGTTCATCTGTCAATGGACATTTAGATTGTTTCCAGGTCTTAGCTATTGTGAATAGTGTTCCTATGAACACAGGAGTGCACGTATCTTTTTGAAGTATAGTCTTGTCTGGCTATATGCCCAGGAGTGGGATTGCTCATTCATGTTGTAACTTTATTTTTAGTTTTTTGACGAACCTCCCTCCTGTTTTCCATAGTAACTGTACCAACTTACATTCCCACCAACAGTGTAGGAGGGTTCCCTTTTCTCTAAATCCTCTCCAGCATTTGTTGTTTGTAGACTTTTTAATGATGGTCATTGTGACTGGTGTACTTTTATTTATCTATATTTTTTACTACAGCCAAATGGAGCTATTTTCCATTCTGCAAAAACATTGTGCATTTCACATCTAGACCTTGAAACCACTACTTCCTCTGCTTACTGTCTCCAATGTATGTGACTAACTTCTACTCAACCTTCAATTCCTGGCTCTCTACCTCTGGGAAGCCACCCTAGATTCTACCACACTGGTCAGGTATCCATTCTCTATGCTTATTTATTTATTTAGCTCTGCAGGGTCATACCTGTAGCATGTGGCATCCTTAATTGGGCATGTAGAATCTAGTTCCCAGACCAGGGAATCAAACCCAGGATCCCTGCTTTGGGAACGTGGAGTCTTAGCCACTGGACCATCAGGGAAGTCCCATCCTTTCTGCTTTGATAGCATTCTCTCTTATATAGGTCCCTCCCATAGTTTCCCTTAGCCTGGAGACAGGGTACTTGTCTTAATCACCCACAGGCAGCACCTTGCTTTGCAAACAATAGATTCCTTTTTCTTTAATGAATGAGAGAAGATAGCTTTATTCTTTCCTTCTGATTATAAAGTATTACATATTCATTGTAAAAACTTCAAATTTCATAGAGATGTTTCAAGGATAAAGTCCATCTTCTAAAAGTCCCGGGGCTGTTTTTCCTCTAATTGCTGCTCTTCTCTTCCCTCCTAGACTGGAAGCTCTGTGAGGGGCCGTGTCTCAACCACGTTCCATTTATCAGAGAGCTGGTGCTAGTGGTAAAGAACCCTCCTGCCAGTGCGGGAGACATAAGAGACGTGGGTTCGATCCCATTCCTGGGTCGGGAAGATCTCCTGGAGGAGGGCACGGCAATCCATTCCAGTATTCTTGCCTGGAGAATCCCATGGACAGAGCAGCCTGCAGGGCAGCAGTCCACAGGGACGCAAAGAGTCGGACAGTACTGAAGTGACTTAACATGCACAGATGCTGGCACAGAGTCAGTGCTCAATATTCATGCTTGAATGAGTACATGAATGAAGAGTCTCTGTGCCTAGAACAGTTCCTAGCTCCTAGGTACATGTTCCATAAAGGTTTACGGAATGAATAGTCTGCTGATCATTTGTCTGGAGAGGTGAAGGAGTGGTGGAGCTCTTGAAGGAAGACCCCAGAAACCTAAGGAGGCCCCTGGAAAGCAGAAATCACTCTGCCTGGGACCCTCCATCTCACACTGGAGTCGCTGCAGGCTTAGCTAGTGCCCTACTTTCATCATGCTTGTTGCTTCTCTCACTTCTCTTTGACTTGATAAATAGAGCTGAACTTTCTGGTCTGAAAGGTGCTGCGTTATTGATTCAAAAGCTGGCAACAGTGACCCCCGCACAGAAACATTTCCTGGAGATCAAATAACTGGCTCCTTTCAGCCCTCATCAATCTGCAGCCCAGCTACACGTCCACTTACTCTAGGACTTACTACCTGAACCCTAACCCTAAGTCCCCCAGGCCAGGGGATGGCCCGAATAATTTACTAGCATCTCGATTTCCCAGGGCTGTAATTTAGAAGGGCTTGCCGTTAGAGGGAAAACAAAGCAACACTTTTGTTCACTCGAGGTTCTGAGTGGCACTATGTTCATGGAATGAAATCATAATCCCCATCAAAAATGCTTTTTACATAATTTTTCTTATCTGGCTTGCATTAAAAGCTAGAGATAACCATTAATATCTCCAGTTCATAAATAAGGAAATAAGCTGAGAGAAGTTGAATAGATGATCCTCAAGCCACAGATATAATACTACTGCAGGTGATAATAGTAAATAAAATAGTGATACTAGTGTTTTTTTTAGTGTTTATTGTGTGTCAGACTGCACTGAGTACTTTTTTATAGATAATCTGATTAAATGATCACACCATTCTTACAGATTATGCATGACTAGTATGTTCATCTTAGACTTGTAGGTACTGAACCTACAAGTTCAAAAAGAAAAAGAAAGAACTTAAGCAACTTGCATGGTAGAGTGAAGCAGTTCTGGTTCTCCTAATTGCTACTCTGTAAACTCCATTAGGAGAGGGACCACATCTACTTAGCCCTCAACTAAGCCCTCATTGCCAGCACAGGGCTAAAAGTGATAGGGAATAAGTGCCTAGTTCTGCTTTTGAATCTGAAATTCTTTCTGATTTTCTTTTCTGCCTCAAACATGAAGAAGGCACGTTAGTGCTATGTGTCAGAAGGCCAGTCAGACCCATTTTCTATCCATTGCCAAGGCTCTTTATCTTCTGAGCCTCAGTTAGCTCACCAAGAGAATGGTCACAATCCACACGCAGTACTGTCCAGGCACCCTGTGGGCCTTGACTGGAGCCCCCATGCTCCCCTGCAATGGGGGCATGACTACTTCTGAGACAGGTCAGCTGTGGTTCATAAAGTTGATAAGTGGCTGGGTCACATAGTTGGAGAAGGCAATGGCACCCCACTCCAGTACTCTTGCCTGGAGAATCCCGTGGACCGAGGAACCTGGTAGGCTGCAGTCCGTGGGGTCACTAGGAGTCGGTCACGGCTGAGCGACTTCACTTTCACTTTTCACTTTCTTGCATTGGAGGAAATGGCAACCCACTCCAGCATTCTTGCCTGGAGAATCCCAGGGACGGGGGAGCCTGGTGGGCTGCCGTCTATGGGGTCGCACAGAGTCCGACACGACTGAAGTTAACTAGCAGCAGCAAGCCTGAGATGGAAGCCACGTTAATGCCAAAAGCAGACTCCACAGTGTCATTTCTCTCTCTCGTTTTTTTTTTTAAACTTTGTCGCGTACAATAAGCCACACAATTTGCCTATTTGATGTTTAAAATTCACTGGCTTTTAGCATAGTCGCAGAGTTGTGCAACAGTCATCAGAATCAATTTCAGAACATTTCACTACCCAGAAAAGAGACTCCTTCCCCTTTGGCCACCTCATACTCCAACCCTACTATGCTCACTTAGCCTTAGGCAATGACACATCTACTTTCTGTCGCTATAGATTTGCCTGCTTTTGACATCTTGTATAAGTGGAATCATGATATATGGTCCATTGTGACTGACTTCTTTCAGTTAGTCTAATGTCAAGATTCATCTAGGGTGTAGCACATATCAGTACTTCATTCCTTTGTATTGTCCAATAATATTCCATTGTATGGATATACCATAATTTATTTATCCATTCATCAACTAGTGGACACTTGGGTGGTTTCTGATGTTACCTCTCTTACCACCCTATTTGCCTCCCAGGGATGTTCTGAAGACCAAATAGAAATGAGACAAGAGAGCATTTTCTATTCTAAAGTGCTGTCCAAGTAGGAGGCAGCAATTCTTAGTGAGCTGATGGAAACAAATGAGGGCAAGTTGGCTTATGTTTGTTTATTTGTTTCCAACGAGGCACAGTGTATCCTCCAGCAGTAGTTCGAAATTTAGTGAAGGACTGAGAACTGTTTGTGTTCTTATCATTGCTAGTGCCTCTTCAGCATGCCATTCTGTGATAATAGTTTCTATCTTGACTTTTATTTTTTGCTATAAAACAAATGATAGCAAGTGACTCTTTAAGGGAATGTTTTTTATTTGGAGTGATTCAAAAGTCTGGCATTTCACTTTTATGGAAAACAAATCTATCTTCTGTCACTAAATGAGGGAATTGTTGACTGGAAATAATCTTACTAAACCAATTAAAAAAAAAAACTATTCATGGATCTTTCTCATCAGCGGCTCAGCAATTCATATATCTTTCAGATATCAGAAAGGGCTAATCATGTGTGTGTTACTAAGGAATCCACTGTGTATATTTTGTAAACACACTTAGATGAATCTAAGAAGAAAACCAGGACAGTTGGGAAACTTGCATCCTTTTTTCTTCCTTATCCTGGGGTGAAATGAAACAGAAGTGAGAGATTATGTTCTTTAACTCATCTTAATTTAGCGAACTAGGAATTGTTTCAACTGAGTCCATAAAGATGGCACACGCTGCACAAATATTCCTCGTATATAACACAATTTCTAGTTAGGTGTGTTTTTTTTTTTTGGCAGTCAGTATGAAGGCAGTGTAAAAATGTTCCTGTAAAATCCTTCCTGTTTTCAGCTAAAGGCTGCTTCCACTATTTTCAAAGGAGCTTCTACACGATTCAACAGATTTATTGGGTGCTGACTGCGTCTGACAAAGGACATGGAGACAGACGTATGAAGAGATACCAGCTGGAGCATGAGGAAGGTGATCATCAAGACAGGAAGATAGAACTAGAGTGGGGCAGAGGGAGAGAGAGAGAAAAGAGGAGAGGCTTTGTTGGGATAGCAAGCAGAAGGGCCAATGAGATGTGCAGAAAACACTAACAGCTAATATTGTTGTTTATACGTTTACTATTTGCTAGATACTATGCCAAACACTCTACACATATTTTCTCATCCAACTCATGACAAGTGGATATCACAGGTCGGTATCATTATTAATGCCCCCTTTAAGATGGAGACTTACTTGTCCAAGTCATACCCTTATGAAGTCATGGAATGCAGGCCGAGTTCCTAACCACAGATTGAAACCACCTCTCAGTCAGACAGAAACCTGCCTACTCAGGATGCTCCATATAAAAGAGTAGATACTTTCTTTTTAAAGGAAAATAAAGTCCAATTTTCTCACTGTACATTAGACAATCTAGCTTGGAAATGTAGGTGTTGAATATGAAAAGATCGGAGTTTTACACTTTCACCATTTGAGTATTCTTGGGATGCACATGTTATTTCGGTGGCTCTGGGTAAGGCTTGGAAGAGGGTGACTTTTATCTCCAGTGTTCAGAACTGCTCACTCATTCTCTACCACCTTTCAAATGACCATTTGGCTGCCCATTACACCCAAGCTGTCCTGTGTCTGGATCTGATATTTATTTTCTGAGGTTATAGAGGAAGTAGGATCCGGAACTGGAAAAGACTGAAAGATATTATCTGGTCCAATTTTCCCATTTTGCAGATGAGGAAAACTGAGGCTCAGATGAGTGAATCAGTCCAACTCACAGTTGGATAATAGGTCTTCAGTGGTTGTTCCTTCTTACGTATAACTGTTGTTGCTTTTCGGAGAAACATGGAAGAATCTCTCAGAATCCCATAATGTCTGAGATGAAGAGCACTGGCAGTTCTCAAGATGATTTAGGTGATGTTCAACAGCATTTAACTTCCTGTCGATCCTGGTTTAAGTCAAGGAGATAATTTCCATTTGGCCCCTTGTTTAATACCTAACACTTGGTAATCTCTCTTCATAACAAAGAGAGAACAAAACTCAGGCTCAGAACCTTTCACAGGCAACTAAACAGCAAGATTCTCATAACCTTGCTTTGTTTTCATTGTCATTATTATGCTACAAATTTGTGGCAAATGATACTCTCTGCTTACTGTACTGATACAAAGTTTTCCCTAAAATGCATCTATTGATATTTTTGAACATTGATTTAAACTCTTAAGCAAATTATATTGCAGATGGTTCCCACATATGATAAAAATCTTCATAATGTTAAGTAAATGACTTAAAATCAGGAGACATTGCTATACCATTTCAGTGGCAAACAGTAAAGATGTGGGGCTCTGAACAGGCCCCTGAGGCAGGCCTATCTCAGATCACACTGCCTAGCTCTTGCCTACTATGAGAAGGGCCAACTTTGCTTGAGGATTAGGGATAGAGTCATGTTGACAAATTACTTAGCCCCAGGATCCCTCTGGTGTGCCCATTTGTTCCTCTGCCCCCTCAGTCTCCGCTTCCCTCCAGTCTTCCAATAACCTCCAAGTTTCCCTCTCTTCCCGCTGTAGACTCTGACGCTAAAGATGCCGGATATCTCACAGGGAATTACTTCACACGGAAGAATGGTGAGTCACCGTGGCCTCCGGGACCAGACTTCAGTGAATGAAAAAGTGCTGTGTGGGGCGGTGGAATGACGTTGGCCTGGGGGCTCCTGGCCCTGCCTCTCAGGAACCTGGGGGCCCTCCGTCTCCAGGACTGAGTTTCCTCAGCTCTTCAACTGCCCCACCAGCCAGGAGAACTGTGAGCTCAGATGGCTCAGTCCCCCATTTATCTTACCTATGGGCTCACAGGGAAGGTGGGCTGAAGAAAGAGGAAGGAGGAGAGAGGAAGTGGTGAGGGGACGGGGGTCTTCCTGATCTGTGAAATGAGAGAGACACGTGTAGCTACTTAGAGGTCGAAACTCATGGAAGGGTTGTGAGGATTAATTAATTAAGACAGTGTCTGAACATGTCATGCCATAGCGCCCAGCGCACAGTAGGTGCTCAAACGTGGTGGCTCGTCTCATTGTCATGGGACTGGTGAAGAAACGAGCCAGCTTCCAGACACAGTGGAGGATGCTGAGAGGCGACCGGCTTCACCCAGGATCCTCGAGTGGTGGAGTCGCCCCTTACCTGGACCCGATGGAGGATGGGCCCGTCCCCTTCCCCCAGGTCTGACCAGGGACAGAGGGCACAGTCAGAAAATTAACACCAGGAAGACAGTGAGGGGTTTGGGGGCCCCTGTGTGGAGGAAAAAAAAATGACTAGAAGCCAGTCAAAGGTCAGGGAATTCATTTTTTTTTTCTCCTTACAGATCTATAAGTTGAGAGGTTTGTAAAGGTCAGTGTTGTTTTTTTAAAGTACCTTCAGGATTTACATCCTGAGTAACACTCGGTTTCCTCTGTGGTAAACATGAAGATCCAATTAGTTTTCCCTATAATTCAAAGAGATCCGAGAAACAGGGACCTTTCCGGTTGGAGTCAGTTTGGCTATAAAGTTTCTTGCTACATTATTCTGAGGATGAACTTTAATCCATATCTTATCTCCTGTTTGAAAATGAACATCCCTTCTCTTCTTATCATAATGTTTCTGCTTTCTTTTTCACTTTTTTTCCCCTTTCCTTAGGAGCCTTGGCCGTATTCCTTTTTGGCAATTAGAGTGAATTCTTCATACTTTGTTATGTGTTGCACTCAGTTACCTTAAGAATTTTTCTCCCTGTCTTGACTCCAGAAGGCATTTTAAGGTCCTGTCAAAGCAGAATGTTGCTGGAAGCCGAGCTTTCTGGGCCCCAATTCTCAGTCTTTTACAGCGATGTGAAATGGTGATCACTGAATATTTCTCTTTTTTATGGCATCTTTGGCCAGGGATGAAATCACTATGCAGCCGTTCCATGAACCCTGATTACAAAGGCTGCTTCTCAGTCTCTGGGTTTCTCCCTTTCCCTCTGGGCTTACTAAAACCATCCTGGTTTTTCCCCGGGGGACTGTGGGGTGAGGTGGGCAATCACCAAATACCTTCCAGGGTGAGATTTTCCCCCACAATGGCCCATTGTGGTGCCCTGACCAGGGCTAGTTCTGGATTCCTGGGGTGAGAAGACTGGGGTATCCTTCACCTCCTTTCATGGAGGGTGAGAGTCAGTGTTCCAGGCCCTTCTGCAAGGCAGGACTGACCTTTGAGTAAAAGATCTGTCTGTGAGCTAAGGAGTTGAAGGGCTTTGAGCTCTGCAGCCATCTTATCTAATTCTCTTTTGACCAAGAGAAGAGGCATGAGCTCTTCAACTACCAGATCGTGTCTTGTACAGACATCATTTGGAAGATTTGATAGGAGACACGGGTCCTCTCTAGCACAATCCCTAACTGACCTAAGATCCTGATAATCATAATAATTATCGCCTACCTAGTGTTTTCTATGAACAGGCTCCAGAGAGGCACTTTACATGTATTATCTCATTTAATCTTAGACCAGATACTATTATGGTTTCCATTTTCGACATACAGAAACTAAGGCACAGGCAGGTTAAGTAACTCATCCAAAGCCCAAAAGAGTAAGCGCTGGAGCATGGCGCAAATGGCAGTTCAAAACATCATATATATATATATATTTTTTTTTTTTTGATGAGGGAAGAAAAGGATGGATGACCATTTGAACACCTAGCTAATATGGTTCATTTACAGAGAAGTTTTTACTTTGCCTCTAAAAAGATTGCCATTTGGTTTTCCTCTTTGCCTGTCGCCTAACAGTCTAGAGAAAAAGTATATCAAATCAGAATGCATTCTGAAGTTGCAAAGAACAGACAATCCAACTCAAACTGACTTTATTAAGGATATTTATGAACTCATGTAATGGCGAGTCCAAAACTACAGTGATCCAGCATCTCGATGATGGGTTAGTTTTTTTTTCTGTTTTTCCATTCTGCCTTCTGAAGCATGTACTTCCAAAGGCTGATTTTCTTCATGGTGACAAAGTGACTATAGCATTCTAGGCTTCATACGCGAGTAGTTGAGAAGGGAAGAGAGCATTTTTTTTTTTTTCAGTATTCTGAGCAAGATCCGAAGGTTCACTTTTGTTGGACAACTTAAATTGCAGCTAACCCTTGAATCAACCTCCATTCAATGCCAGGGGAGTGGCATTTATTGACTGAACTTAAGCCAAACACTGATCACCCCTGTAAACAGGGGCAGAATCTATTTCTACTTCCACCACGTGGGATACACAGCGAGGCTGGATACCCACATAAAAATCTGGGTGTGGCCCAAAAGGGGAGAACATTGAATGAGCACTGGGTAAATAATTCATATCTTTGAATCATTTAAAGATAAAGCATGCCTTTGGTTGAAAGTGACAGAATGCCAAATGACTGAAATGTAGGAGATGATTAATCTCACTTTGTGTGAAATGTAGAAGCAGGCCATTCCAGTGGGTGGAGTGGCTTAATGATATCTCCTGTGACTTGAGCTTTTTCTCGCTTTCATACTCAGCAATGGTCATCAATGGCTGCTGGAACTCTTGGCATTACCTTCTCAAGTGTGACTCGAACAAGAAGGAAGCAGGAAGGATGGAAATAAAAAGTCTCTCTACCTATGCATCTTGTCTGTCACTGAGCTAAGAAAACCTTTCTCCCAAATCCCCCAGTCATCTCTCTCTTCATTGCTACTGATCCGATCTGGATCACATGGCCATCACTAGCTACACAGGAGGCTGGGAAAGTGAATACTTGCAATTTTCAGTCTCTATCACGGGAAGCTGGCAAGAAAAAAAGTTGGCTGAGAATGGCCTTGGGTAATCATCTAGTAATGTCTTGTTTTGGTAATTTTGAGCAAATGAAGTGAAAGTGAATGAAAGAAAGTGAAGTCGCTTAGTCGTGTCCAATTCTGTGGCCCCGTGGACTGTAGCCCACCAAGCTCCTCCATCCATGGCATTTTCCAGGCAAGAGTACTGGAGTGGGTTGCCATTTCCTCTACTGTCCTAAGATTTTACTAGTATCCATTAAAGAGAATAATACCGAGATCTGGCTTAATCCATTAGAGAGAAAATACCAAGATCTGGCTCAGTCTCAAAGTACTTTTTAGCAAAACTCAGACTCACAGTAGTTAGCATTCATCCATACTATCTTCAAATACAAAGTTCAATGCAGCATTAGGTATTCAAGTGTTGAAATCAATGAGAGCTTTATCAGAAGCACATTTAGGCATCAGCCTTCTTCACATTGTCAGCAGTCAAGGAACACCTCACACCTAATTAAAAATCAGACGTCTAAAGTAGGCCTATAAAAATTGGAAATTCCAATACAGACCATTAATTAATCTGGTTTGCTTTTTCAAGATGGCAAAAATATTTCTCTACTAATTAATTCCCTCATCTTCAGGGCTATAAGCTCAGTCTCAAAGTACATTACAAATATCCTATCACTCAATAAATTGCAGCTAGTATCAGCAAAATATTTTTGGCTTATTTGAGGACTGGCGCAACAAGGCCAAGAAAGTGACTCAATAGATTAGAGAAACGGTAGAGTGAAAGATGCTGAGAACAATCTGATTACACGAACATACATCCATTATGTTTTCAGTTTCGAACTATTCCAACTGTGGATATTTTTAAATTTTTTTCCTCCTGACTTCCTTTGAAAAACGACATGAACAAATTTTTCACTGCAGTTGGAAGCAGACTCTGTTAGAAGAAAGAGGCCAATACCCGGGGAAACTGTGACAAATGAATCTGCTCGGAGGAAAGAAAAACTTAAAACATTCAGAGAGCTGAGCATCCAGGAGTAATTGCAGTTTGGCTGGGCAGGGCCAATGTAGACTTACATTTAGTACTGACTCACAACCAACATTTCATGGTGCTTCAGCATTTATGAGACATTTTTACTTACTCTGCCAACTGGCCCAGGTTCTAATAAATCTCCACTAGAACATATTTGGTGTGTACAATTATACTGGATGTAATAGGTATTATTTTTGGCAGCCCAGCAGTTTATTCCCCATCTTCCCTTTTCTGGCAGCCAGCTCAGGTCTGGCCAATCACAGTGTCCATTCACCTGGACTCATTGAGGGCCAATCGGTGTCTTCCCCTGAGATTCTGATACATAGCCAATAGAGTTACTCACCCACCTCATCAGCACCCCGTGCTGCAAAGCTAGAAAGTGAGACTGGAGCTGTAGAGGAGAACAACGGGAGATGGAGAGAGTTTAGCAACTCTTTTGGAACTAGGATCAATCTTTGCCTGATCTCAGACCCCTTGGGATATCTTAGCTAGGTGAGCCAAAAAATTCCATTTCAGACTTAGCTAGTTTGGTCTGAATGTCTGTCATTTACAGACAAAATCCTGATTGATGCCACCATTTAAACTGTGTACAATCCATCTTTGCAGGTTCAGCTTGAATTGAGACTCTTTGACGAAGTCTCCCCTGATGACTCTCCCTGACCCTTCTTCTTTCCAGTAGCCACATCACTCACTGATTGTACCAGCTGGCACAGTGTCAGATGTAATCGCAATATTCTATGATTTTTCAAATGTCTTTTCAGCTGTGTTGTATGTAAAGTCTTATGGGAATGGATAATATAGTCCGCAGTCAACAAACAGAAGTTCTGAAAGGATTTTTGGAAGTTGTTTGGTTTGAACTTGAAATACATGTCTCCAGAGAAGTAATATAAGCAATGGTTAAGTTCCCAGGCTAGCTCACTAAAGCCTATTTTATGAAAATGTGTATACAATGGCAGAGAATCACAGAGGAGTCGTGCAGAAAACTACTGCTTGGAAAAAAGTAGGTTTGATTGGAGAAAACCAGGAGGTAGAAACAGACTTTTCAGGACTATCTGGAAAAGCTTTAGAGTGGTGTTGGTCTTCTTTCTTAGAAATTAGTTTTTATTTTTACCAAATTATATATCCACATTGTTCTCTAAGGCTTACCACAAACAAATAGCCATTCCCAAGCTACTCCATCTCCTCAATTTTCTGAGTTATTTTTGGAGGGAACTGCTTTTAATCTTATAGTTGTTTACTTTGGTATTTAACACGTATGTCTAAGCCACTTCTTGAGTTTTCTTTTTTAGGCATTTTCTGTTGATTTCCATGAAGGCATATAAGCATTTAGCGTCCATCTTCACCTGCCCACCCTGGTACACAACACTCACACCCTCATCTTCTTGATGCTGGTCTAGCATAAGACTTTGGTTAGATCAATATTTGTTCACATTATCACGACTAGATAACATGCAATTCACTGCTGAGCCATGTAGTATAAAATGTGTGAAGATTACTTTTCCTTTGAATCACAACTCTAAGTTGTCTTAGGAATAATAATTACATTATTTTCTGTTGATTTGCTGAAGTTTTTATGTAATTATTAAGGTAGCCTCAAATTTTCCCCCAGTTGGCTCTGTATCTTGCCAACAAGTTTGGTAAACACGATGTCCTTTGTTACCACCTATATCTTTTATCCCTTAGTCCTTTTTTTTTCCGTATAGCTAATGTCCAAGAGCTCTGCTTTGTTCTCATTTCTGCTTTGTATTTTTTAAATAGGTTGTACTGTTTTAAATACCTTTAACGATTTCCTCAAATTCAGTTCAGTACTACTTTTGATAGTACTATTTTTGATAGCTGATGGATGCATATATTCTTTTATTTCTCTGAGAATTTTAATGAAGAAAAAATACTGGTTTTCTTCTCCCTCAATAGCCTTTGTCTTTTCTGTTTGTTCTTACCACCTCTTTAACATTAGAATCTTTCTTCTAACAGCAAGTGATTCTTGGTATTCAAGTGGGGCAAAAAAAAAAAAAGAACTAACTGGGAGTTGTGAGGATGGGGCTTATCAACTATGGGCTTCACCACAGGGTGATCTTATTGGATCTGATCATAAGCCTGTCGTGTCAGCATCTTTTCTCTTTGTTCTTTTATTGTGGACCATTAAAAAAAAAAAAACTTCATTGAATTTGTTATTGTATCCCTCTGTTTTATGTTCTGGCCACAAGGCATGCGAGATCTTAGCTCCCCGACCAGGGATCAAACCCACATGCCAAACCTACATGTCCTGCATTGGAAAGCAGATTAATTACTGGACTGCCAGAGACATCCCTCTTTTCTTTTTGGCTGGCCAGATTCATCAGAGAAGAATTCTGCAACCTTCTCTTTAGAAGATGTACGTCAGGCTTTCAACCTACTAGAGATCAGGGCTTGGGCTGTATCTAAATTTTCATTTAATCCTCTTGTTTTTAATGCACTTAGCTTCTCCGGAGAATAAACCTCCAGTGTTTTGCTGGTAAGACACAGTCACCCAGGTGTAATGACTTGGAGAGGTTATCAATTTACTTCTTCAATAGACTTCCAACTGCAGCTCTATGTTCCGTTCCCCAGCGCTGCAGTGCAAATTAGGATTCTTTTCAGAGCTCACTATCATCAGCTTGGGAGTCTGATTTCTTGGGTCTTCTGTTGGTTACCACTAGACTTTTTGCGTTTTTTAAACAAGAATGGAGTAATTGTTCATGTTGCACTTTTCACTTTACTCATCAAGAATATCATTCCAAACCAATAAATAGTTCCTAAACTACACTCATAGTTCTCTTGTATTCCTTCGTATAAATGTACCATCATTTATTTAACCCACTTTCTACTGCTGGATAAATGTGGGTTATTTCCAATTTCTTTATAAGCAACTGAGTTTTGAGTATTTTTGTTGCAAATATTCTGTTTATGCCTTTAACTATTTCCTCAAATTCAGTTCAGTGCTACTTTTGACAGTATTATTTTTGATAGCTCATTAATCCCACAGGATGTTTCGTGAAATAGGTTCTGCAAACAAATATATTTGGCACTGCTGAGATTCTGTGTGCATCAGAATTTTAAAAGCTCCATAGATGCTTCTGTTGTGCAGCTCAGTCTGGAAACCATCTTGGTCACAGACTGTGCTTCCATTTTACCCAAGAAAAGCTGTGCTAACTGAGGCTGAGTGAAGCAGTAGAAGAAAAACTGGCAGGTATCTTAGTCCCTTTGGGCTGGTATAATACAACACCATAGACTGGGTGGCTTATAAATAACAGAAATTTCTCACAGTTCTGGGGGCTGCAAAGTCCCAGATCAAGACACAGGCAGGTTTTGTGTCTTGGGAGAGCCCAGTTCCTGGTTCATAGGCAGCCATCTAGTAGCTGTGTTCTCACACAGCGGGATGGATAAAGAAGATTTCTGGGGCCTCTTTTACAAAGGCACCAATCCTACTGGGCTCTGCTTTGATGACCTAACCATCTCCAAAGGTCCCACCTCCAAACACCACTGCACTGGGGGTTGTTGTTATTGCTGTTAAGTCACTAAGCCCTGTCCAACTCTTTTGTGAACCTATGGACTGAAGGCTGCCAGGCTCTTCTGTTCATGGGATTATCCCAGCAAGAATATTGAAGTGGCTTGCCATTTCCTCCTCCAGGGTATTGTCCCGATCAAGGGATCAAACCTGCATCTCCTGCATTGCAGGCATATTCTTCACAGCTGAGCCACTGGGGAACCCTACACTGGGGATTCAGTTCAGTTCAGTCACTCAGTCGTGTCTGACTCTTTGCTACCCCATGGACTGCAGCATGCCAGGCTTCCCTATCCATCATCAACTCCTGGAACTTGGTCAAACCCATGTTGATTGGATCAGTGATATTATCTAACCATCTCATCCTCTGTCCTCCCCTTCTCCTCCTGCCTTCAATCTTTTCCAGCATCAGAGTCTTTTCCAATGAGTCAGTTCTTCAAATCTGGTGGCCAAAGTATTGGCGTTTCAGCTTCAGCATCAGTCCTTCCAATGAATATTCAGGACTGATTTCCTTTAGGATGGACTGTTTGGATCTCCTTGCAGTCCAAGGGACTCTCAAGAGTCTTCTCCAACACCACAGTTCAAAAAGGATCAATTCTTTGGTGCTCAGCTTTCTTTATGGTCCAACTCTCACATCCATACATGACTACTGGAAACACCATAGCTTTGACTAAACGGACCTTTGTCGGAATGTTTCTGCTTTTTAATGTGCTGTTTAGGTTTGTCATAACAAGGAGCAAGCGTCTTTTAATTTCATGGCTGCAGTCACCATCTACAGTGATTTTGGAACCCAAGAAAATAAAGTCTGTCACTGTTTCTTCCCCATATATTTGCCATGAAGGGATGGGACCAGATGCCATGATACACTGGGGATTAGTGAATTTGTGGAGGGCAGGGGGGCGGCGGTGGTGGTGGTGGTGAAGAGACAAATCACAGAACATTCAGTCTCCAGCAGCAGAGTAAGAATATGTGTGGTTCAGAATGATGAACAGCCCAACATTAGTTGTTGTTCACTCACTAAGTCGTGTCAGACTCTTTGCAACCCCATGGACTGCAGCATGCCAGGCTTCCCTGTCCTTCACTGTCTCCCAGGGTTTGCTCAAACTCATGTCCATTGAGTGGGTAATGCCATCCAACCATCTCACATAGTATCACCCATCTACTTTATTATCAGTATGTGCTCAGAGCTCTATACAGTGGGAAGTAATGCTTTTGGCATAATTTCGTTTAAAAAATTCATGAAATGAGGAAATAAAGCACAGTTTGTTTGGAACACAAACCTCATAGTCTACACTCGGGGAAAAAAGAATGCTTAATGCTGTTGAGAGGGAGGGTTCCAGACGGGAAAACAAGCACCATTTTGCTGCTGCTGCTGCTAAGTCGCTTCAGTCATGTCCGACCCTGTGTGACCCCACAGATGGCAGCCCACCAGGCTCTGCCATCCCTGGGATTCTCCAGGCAAGAACAGTGGAGTGGGTTGCCATTGCCTTCTCCACTGTGTGAAAGTGAAAAGTGAAAGTGAAGTCGCCTCCGACTGGTAGTGACCCCATGGACCACAGCCTACCAGGCTCCTCCATCCATGGGATTTTCTAGGCAAGAGTACTGGAGTGGCTTGCCATTGCCTTCTCCGCGAGCCAATCTAGTAGTTCTCAAATTATAGTGAGCAGACATTTCACAAGCCAAGCTTGTTAAAAATGCAAATTTCTGGGCTCATCGCTCTTAATCTAACTTGTCAGCTACAGTGTAAACTCTAAGCTCTAAATCCTGAACATACAACAAGGATTCCCCCAGGAGTCTAATGGAGGTGGTCTGTGGACCAAAATTTGAGAAACTGGTGTAGGCAGTATTTTGCCAGAAATCATTAGAGTAGCTTTAATCTGGAAACTTCTCTGAAGTTTACTTGTTAATTGTCATAGGATCTTGGGGTTAAGGCTGACAACACTTTTTCCCATCCAACAGGGCACCAAGGCCAGAAGATGCGCTGGAGTGATCCACTTTGGAGTGATTTTTACAGAGCCCAGTGTGTTAGGCAAACATTTGGGGTGGGCTGGGTTTTCTAACCTTGTCTGTTTGGCTGTTTGTTTCCTGATGTCACTTAAAATGCATGCAGTCCCTTAGAAAGTAAGGCTGTCAGGCTGAAAGGCTATCAAGACCCTGGTAACTGGGCTTTAAAAAACAGAAGTTAGAGAAAATGAGAAAACAGGCCGGTTTGATGTTTGGTCCAAGGAATAGGAAATAACCACTCAGAAATCGGAAGTACATTTTTTGGGGTCTCTGTTCCTCTCTGCACCTTAACTTTTCGCGACCTGACAATGCTCCTCTTTCTCCTGAGGCCTGTCTCCTACTCTGAACACTCTTAGAGTCGGATCAAAGCGCCAGCACGCCAATCTTTGACCCAACTAAGTAGCCAACGCCCTCTCAGAGGCTGGGCCGGATTCGAGCTTTAGGTTGCGGGGCGAAGCTCTCAGGCTAAGCCCCTTGCTGGGCTCCCTAGTATCTCGGGTCAAGAGTCGCGAGCAGAGAACCGCACAGCGACCCCGCGCCGGGCAGCCCCGCGCCGGGCAGCCC
>NW_011495081.1:6722338-6741260 GCF_000754665.1 Bison bison bison | reverse complement strand
AATGCCCGGGTTCGGTCCGGCTTCTCTCCGCTCCTCTTCCGCCAGGCCTGGGAGCCCGCGGTCCCCGCTCCTGCGTTGCACGGAGCGGGAATGACCCGAGCCACCGGCTGTTTACCCCCCTCCCCGCCCCCAGCCTCACTCTCTGCCCTTGTGCACCTTGCCCTTGCACAGCCAGAGCCGCATGGCCGTCTCGACAAGGTCACCCCCGCTTGCCCGGCCAGACCAGCTGCCTGCTTTCTCTTTGCTCAGCTCGGAGTTCCCGCTAGAAAACACACCGGAAGGGGGAGCTTTGGGCCCAGAGAAGGCTTTTCTGTCCAAAAAGGCCCGCCTCCCGCGCACCTGGTTTTAATAAGAGCCTAGGGAGAAATACGGCTGGGGCGGGGAGGCTCTGAGGGCTCCCCAAGAAGTTCTGTCGAGAGTGAGAAAGAAGGGTGCACATGGATCATACGTGAGCAGGCGCACTCGGTGCACAAGGGTTGGTTAAGACCTCGTGCACTTTTCAACTTTGCGGCTTGGAGCAGATGTAAGATGGTAGTGATGTTAGAAATGGAATATAAACAACAGTGAAAAACACATTTATTAACATCGAGGACAAGAAGATCGCACAGTGGTGCACAATGTATTCTTTTCTCCCCAGTTTTAACAACAACATTGAAATGTTTTAACAACAATATTGAAAACAACCCTACCCCTGTCCTATATCTCCCACTGCCTAGGTCCATGTGCGCACATACTTTTTACATAGTTGCATTTAGAAGTACAGGGCATTCTTATTTCAAATTCTAGAACAGGGAGGTTAATTACATCCTAAGAAAACAGAAGTCTTCATTAGTTCTGAGAAAAAGATCTCTCAATATATGAGAAGTTAAAGATTGTATCACACTTTCAACCTATGTTATAAAAGTTTAAAGGATAAAGGACATGAAAGGCTTTCTTTAAAGACCCTGTGAGACATGTAAATATATATTCACACACATTCTTTTTGCATCTAAAGCCAAGAACAAATTTTCCAATATAGCACTTTGATCTTTGCACTCTAAAGAACTCAACTCTACCTTGTACTAGACTTTAAAGAACATTAAAGGGCATTTGCCTTGGGAGCGTTTGCTAAGTGAATGTGATCCTGGAAACATTTCCTGGCCCCCCTACCCACTCCCCACCTCCTTTTCCCCTGGGTAGCTTGGGTGCACATGCTGTGTGACCCACTGGCTCTTCTAAGGGCCCCACCCATGGTGACCCTCCCAGTCTCAGGAAGTAGGCCCTGGAGGAGCTGGGGCTCAGGCAGTTTTTTGGGGGCCCAGATTTTGGACTAGAGAGCGAGTGGGATTCTCCCCCAGAGGCCTGGGACTGCTGGCCACTCACAGCCCCTGACCTTTTTAGCACTTCCTAGCGCTTGGCTGCATGTGAGGTTCCCAAGTTCGCGGTGGGAGGTGCCCGTGAAAGATGCGCTGTTATTGTTGGACTCCCAGCACAGGGAGTAATTAGGGGAGTGACATGTGCTCAAGTCCAGGCCTTTCCTTGTGGGGTGGGTCACTTACGAAGCCGCGCCTGGCCTCTTGCTGGCAAAGGCTGTGGATTCCTGAGGATTCCTACGTGGTTCACTTCTCGGAGGAAGCCTTGATGAGGAAGAGGCTGGAGTGGGGGCAGAAAAGTTTGGAATTTCCCGTGGTTCCTTGGGGATTGATTGTTGTTGAGAACCACCCTGGGCAACACCACGGTGGAGTGTCTGGGTCTGCTGGCCTTTCTTCAAGGCCACTCTGGGCTCCCAGGGTCTGTCAGGCGGCCCTGCACGTTGAGGGGTGGGGTTAGGACCGCAGTGCAGGGAGGAACCGGGGGAACTGCAGTTGCACTCAGAGAAGCAGCTTTTACTTCAGCTCTGTGGTACCCAGCGTGATGTTCAGCAGGTGGTGTATGTTTCTAATAAATGTTCATTCAAGTATGCAGCATGAGAGTGAGCTTCAAATTGTGTTTCAAGCCTGGCTGTGTCGGTGGACAGGGACTCTGGTGGCCCACTAGAAAGAAGGGATTGTGTTAGTTGCTCGTGTGCAGATCTTTGTGACCCCATGGACTGTAGCGCATCAGGCTCCTCTGTCCATAGGATTCTCCAGGCAAGAATATTGGAGTGGGTTGCCATTTCCTGCTCCAGGGTATCTTCCCTACCCAGGAATCGAACCCAGGTCTCCTGCATTGCAGGCAGAGTCTTTACCACCTGACCTACCAGGAAAGCCCTTAAAACCAAGGAAGCAGCAGCCCTCTCTTCCTGGTTCAAATCCTGGTGCCTCCACTTGCAGACTGCCCCTTGGCATCTCTGTGGCCCACAGTCCTCACGTTTAAGAAGGAAAATGTTATCTACTTCATTGAGTGCTTATGATGGTTAAATTGGAGTAAATTTTGGAAAGTACCTAAAGCCTGGCATATACTGCTAAGTTGCTTCAGTCGTGTCCGACTCTGTGTGACCCCATAGTTGGCAGCCCACCAGGCTCCCCTGTCCCTGGGATTCTCCAGGCAAGAACACTGGAGTGGGCTGCCATTTCCTTCTCTAATGCATGAAAGTGAAAAGTGAAAGTGAAGTCGCTCAGTGGTGTCCTGATTCTTCGCAACCCCATGGACCGTAGCCTACCAGGCTCCTCTGTCCATGGGATTTTTCCAGGCAAGAGTACTGGAGTGGGGTGCCATTGCCTTCTCCGCTGGCATATACTAGGGCCAGGGTAAGTGCTAAAAATGAAAAAACAAAAACCGAACAATGTGGGAAAGGTAACAGTTACCTCGTAGGGAAGAAAAGGTGTGGGAAGGGCACGCTGGACATTTCAAAAGTAACTGTCATCTTTCTCTTTCTTAACCTGGGTGGGTCTGTGGGTTTTGTGATGTTGCTATTTTTTGTACATCTTATAAATATCTTAGTAACTGCTCTATATATGATAAAACATTAAGATTGCACACTCTGATTCTCTTATAGACTACGTTTTAACAGACAGGACCATTGAAGCATTGATTTGTGTGACCCATCGTCTTTTTGCACAACCTTATGAGGGAAGAATCATTTTTATTTCTGGTTTACAGATGTGGCAACTGAGGCCAGATAAGTTGCTTAAGGTCTGCATAGATAAACAGGATATCTTGGTTTTACATCAGAGTCTGTGTTCTTAACTGCTGTGAATGGCTTTTTTAATGTGTTGCTGATATAACGAGTTGTATTTGCACTTTAAAAATGAAATTATTTACCCTATCAATGATCCACTAGCATAGAATTGCACACTATGACTTGTCTATGTGACTTGGGATAGTCTCAACTGTATGAAACCAAGTCAAAATACAGAAGTAAGCTGGATCCAGAAATGACTGATTGCAAACCCTCTACTTCAAATTTTATGTTCATCAAAACTGCCTACTATTCTCAGTACACTTAATAATGAGAAATGCTAAAATGCTGTCCATTTTAATTTAAAATAAATGCATATAAAATGAGATGCCACTTATATGTGTTTTATTTACTCTTTATCTAAAAACACATATGAAATCTTTCCATAAAACATATATTTGGATTCCATCTAAGATTTCAGCAGAAGAAAGGTCCAGGATGCAGGAAAAAGAATATTGACTATTGCTGGCTTAAGACTATAATAGAGATTTAAGAATTTGATAGTGTGAAACAGGGCATTCAACATTTATTAAATGTTTTTATGTATAAAGCCTTGTGTTAGGCACTTAGGGAAAATACAGAGATGAATAAGACAGTTTGATATTCAAAGTCATTTGTAGTCCTTCAGTGTGTAACATGTGGATATACTATTGATGGTTTTGAAACGTGACACTAATCAAAGCCGATTGTATTATGAGATTCCAACAAGTGAAGTGTTTGGAAGAATGCAAAGAAAAGATCCGTGATTTCACAGTGATTCTAGTATCTGAGCTGGACTTCAGAGTTCATTGAAGAGCGCAAATGGGGGGCTGGTAAGAAATCCTGAGGCCTGTAAATAGTTGAGTTGACTAGAATGTTGGGTGGGAGATGAGACCAGGAGGACAGCTTGGAGTGAAAAGCACAGAGGACCTCGCTGAGGGGTCTTTCCTTAGCCAGTTGGCACTGGGGAGCCATTGAGGGTTCCTAAGTGTAGTTGTGACATGCCTGGCACTTTGACCTGACCTAGAACCATTCTTCTGATGTTGGTTGTTAAGAGGGAAGAAAATAAGATGTGGAGACCAGCGAGGAGGCTTTTGGGTTAGTCAAGTGGGATGATCATAAGGATTTCAACTAGCATGATGGCAGGAAGTATAGGAAAAAAAGAAGTTTTGATGGGAGATGTGTGGCTGGAGCCAAATTTCTAGTTTGAGGACTGATGGTATATGTTGGCCAAAGGAGAAACTAAAAAAAAAAAAAACTCTGAATATTTGATATTGGAGACCAGTCACAAATAGAGAAGAGGAAGAGCTAGGGACATTTTTAAATGATCAGTTGGGGAGGATGTGAGAAAGCTGGAGTTGAAATTTCTATTCTGCAGGACTTCTCTGAGCCTTTACAGAATGTATCGTGTAGCATTTCCCCAGCTGACCCCAAAAAGCCCCTTTCCTCCAAACAGAGTTTGGAAATGCATCAGGAGGCCAGGCCTACAAGGAAAGAGCAAACAGAGCTCTGTGGACCTTTAACACCAGTCCCACAGCACGGCCAGGCCACAGCGCCCAGGCCACCTCACACCCAGGACACGGGGTTTTGGGGCCCAGGTCATGGGATTTTGGGGCCCAGGTCAGTGAGCACTTGCCCCTCTCTTCAGGCTGCTATTGTAGACAGTACTTCATCACGCCTCGGATTTATAGCAAAGGGAACGTGCAGTATCAAACTTTAAATGGAAGATAAGTGAGAATTTCACACTTGTTCCTGACGGGCTGGGAAATTTGGGGGAGATTTTGAATTTCCTTAGGAATACTTTACTCTTCCTTCTGATGGCTAGAAGAGGTGGAAGCCCTGTTTCTATTATTCGTCCACTTATTTAGACACTGTTTTCTTTAGAACAGGGTTTTGAAACTTCATGTATGTGTTTGTTTAACACCAAGTCATCCAAATGGACTCATCTCTCGGTTTGCTGCAAGCTCTCCATGTGACAGGGACATCAGTGTGCCTGTGTGCACAGTCGTTCAGTCGTGTCCGACTCTTGGCGACGCCAAGGACTGTAACCAGCCAGATCCCTCTGTCCAAGGGATTTTTCTGGCAAGTATACTAGACTGGGTTGCCATTTCCTCCTCCAGGGGATCTTGCTAACCTAGGGATTGAACCCTCATTTCCTGTGACTTCTGCATTGCCAGGAAGTTTCTTTACCACTGAGCCCCCTGGGAAGCCTGTGCTTAGTCACTCAGTTGTATCTGACTCTTTGCGACCCCATGAACTATAGCCCGCCAGACTCCTCTGTCCATGAGATTTCCCAGGCAAGAATACTGGAGTGGGTTGCCATTTCCTTCTCCAGTGGATCTTCCCAACCCAGGGACATGGTTCCAGTTAAATCAAAGGCTCCCCTTACCATAAAAATCATCTCCATGATTTTTAAAAAGCTAATTTTAAACATATTTTAAAATGTACAATTCAGTGGCATTAAGGGCATTTACATTGTTCAACAACCATCACTATTATCCAACTCCAGAACTTTTTCATCTTCCCAAACTGAAACTCCATACCCACTAAACAATAACTCCCCATTCTCACTCCCCACCCTAGCCCTTGGCAACCGCCATTCCATTTTCAATGAATGTAATCTCAAGGGACATCATGTAAGTAGAATCATACAATAATTGTCCTTTTGTGTCTAGCTTATTTCACTTAGCATAATGTTTTCAAGGTCCATTCGTGTTGTAGCCTGGTCTGTACTTCCTTCCTTTTTAGACTGAATAGTACTCCATTGTATGTATATGCCACATTTGTTGTTCTATATGGATATTTGGGTGGTTTCCACCTACCTGTAATATTAAGTTCTTTAAGCAGTCCCTGCACAGAGCTTCCTTCCGCACAAGTGGACGAAGACTTTGGGGTTCGTTTTAATTATATTTGAGTTGATAATAGAAAATCACCAATCATCTCATTAAATCAAGATGTGAAACTGGATTCATTCAACTTTAGAGAAGAAATTCTTCTATGTCCCCATTTCAAGTGGATTTGGATAGCAGCTGTTCTGAACTTGATTGGAGGGCTTGGTCCCAGGAGCTAACTGGTGATTCCTGGCAGGGGAAAGTCCTTTTTGATTTGGAAGGGACCAGGGCTGGCTCATTAGAAGTTCTCCTTAGATCTTTGCAAAGCCTCAAAATGGGTAGAGAGATGGAAAAGTCAGTAGGATATTTGGAGATCCAGGCTCAGAAAAACATGGAGAAGAATTTGGGTGTTTCCCAGGGACATGCTGCTTTGGAGGCTGCTCTTGGGACTCAGTTTTGAGTTGGAGAGAAGAGATTAGAAGAGGACTTCCGTGGAATGAAGCTTTTAAATTGTGATGTTGGAGAAGTCTCTTGAGAGTTCCTTGGACTGCAAGGAGATCAAACCAGTCAATCATAAAGGAAATCAGTCCTGAATATTCATTGGAAGGACTGATGCTGAAGCAGGAGCTCTAATACTTTGACCTGCTGATGCAAAGAACGGAATCATTGGAAGTGCTGGGCAAGATTGAAGGCAGGAGGAGGGGGAACGGCAGAGGATAAGATGGTTGGATGGCATCACCAACTCGATGGACATGAGTTTGAACAAGCTTCAGGAGTTGATGGACAGGGAAGCCTGGGGTGCTGCAGTCCGTGGTGTCGCAAAGAGTGGGACACAAGTGAGTGACTGAACTGAACTTGGTGGAGTGGGGACAGGTGGAAACTCTGAGCCTGGAGGTCAGCTCAGCTTCCCACACCATCCTTTTCTCCTTCCCAGAAGACTTTGGTTCAGAGAAAACAAAGTAATTTTGACTGAGCTATTAGGTTGGAATAGTTTCAAGGAAAATTTAATGAGGTTTCTTCCCCTTTTACCAGCCTCACAGAAAACAACCAGCTTTATCTTGTGAATCTACTGATTGCCAAATTGTGCCCTTCGGTGTTTTGAGGTGCTGCAGTGCACTTGCAGGGTGCTGTGAGATACTATAAATTTTTAAGGAAAACAGAGCTATACTGTGCGATGCTCAAGAACCACTAGCTCGAGGTGTTCGTAGTTTCAGCGTTAGATTGTGCTGCATTCCTTTAATGATATATCTGCGGAGCTGGGTTTTTGGTGGCTGCAGTGGTAAAGTCGGTCATTAGGTGGAACCAGCGTGGAGTAGGAAATGAGGGGAGCAGTGTCCAATCCAATTCCAATGTTTAAGAAGTTGTACAGTGTGCAGTAGGTGTACACAGTCCATGAATAAGTGATTGTGATCATATGAGAAGGAAATTAAGTTTTTTCAGTCTATCCGTATTATTCTTTTAAATGGCTATTAAATTACTAGGGCATAACTACGTGAGTCTGAGTGAACTTGGGGAGTTGGTGATGGACAGGGAGGCCTGGTGTGCTGTGATTCATGGGGTCGCAAAGAGTCGGACACGACTGAGCGACTGAACTGAACTGAACTAGTAAGTTGTTTGAACTCAACGACTTAACAAGTGTTAACTGTTAGGTATTTCTTTCATTTCAGGGGTGCCATGAAAAATTACTGAGATACCCCTGGCGCAACATATCAAGAGATTTTGAAAATCTTTGCTTTAGTACATAAGAAAATTCTCAAAGTTGTATATTTACTTTCAAATACATCAAACATGGAGATGAGATGAAAAGAGAGAGAAACACTTTGCATATTTTTCTAAAGTAAATAGGTTTATTTTTCAATTATAAAATTAATATGTATTGATTATTTTAAAAATCCAAAAAAGTACTAAGTAAAAATAAAATCCTCCATATTACTACCCTCTTTTCCCCCATCCCCTGCTATAGATAACAGGTCATAACATCATGGTGCATATTCTTCCAGACTTTTACTTTTCCCATGAATGTTTAAGAATGTGCTACATGCATGCGAAGTCGCTTCTGTCATGTCTGATTTCTTTGTGACCCCATGAATGGTAGCCTGCCAGGCTCCTCTGTCCATGGGATTCTCCAGGCAAGAATACTGGAGTGGGTTGCCATGCCCTCCTCCAGGGGATCTTCCCAACCTGGGGATCAAACCCGTGTCTCTTCCATCTCCTGCACTGGCAGGCAAGTTTTTTATCATTAGCTCCACCTGGGAAGCCCAAATAGATTTTTATAAAAACCAGACCACATAAATTCTATTTTGCTTATTCCTTTTTAAAATTCACTATATTGCACCTGTCTTTCCATGTCAACATGAATAGAGTTGTAATCACACATAATGCATATATATTTATTTTAAACAGATTTACAAATAAACTTTCAAGGGAGAAAAACCTTTCACTTCTAAAGACAATATTACTGATTGTAGTCTGATTCCACCGTTAAGAGTAGCTCGACCATGCCCCCTTGTGGCTTAGAGCAATACTTAACATTTTCTTCAAATCTGTGTTTAAGGCCTTGTATTCTGACGCAGAGGACACAAAAATGAATGAAATCACATCTTTTTAAGGAGCTTACAGTCTGTTAAGAGAAGATGAAATATATAGTTAAATAACTATGAAAGGGAATAACATGTAATTATGTGTATCTTAAGAGAGCTAAAATTAAAATTCCCATAAGAGGAAGGGGTTGGTTCCATCTTTGAAGATTAACGACTTCATGGCAGTAACAACAATGATAACAGATAATATTTATTGAGTGCTTATGAACTAGGAACTGCTCTTTGCACTTTTTATAGAAAAGATGGAATTTCTCTTCTAAGCCTTTAAGCATGGATCGAATCTTGTCTTAGAGGGTTGAAGAGGAGATGTAATGAGGGCAGGGGACAGTACTCCAGGTGGGGGAACTGCAGGGAGTCTGTGCTGAGCAGGGAGTCTGTACTGAGAGGGGTGGGCCTTGCAGATTGCTTGGAGTGATGTAGGAAGTGACACTGGAAAGGGGCAAGTGCCTTGAATCCCAGACTAAGGAATGTGATCTTAATTCTGTTGACAGGCAATGGGAAGCAATGATTCAAGTTTTTTGATCAGGGTAGTACTTTTATCAGAGCCGGACTTTGGGAAGATTAACTTTTCAGCGGTGTGAAAAATGAGAGACTCGGGGCAGAGGGGACAGTTTAGAGGCTACTGCAATGGTCCAGGCAAGATACAATACCACTCTGAAGAGGTGCAGCAAAAAATGGAGAGGAGGGAATGAATCTGAGCTTGGTTAGAAAGCCAGCAATGATAGAATGTCTTTCTAGAGTTTGACATTTTTACTTTTAATATAAAGCAGCACAGTAACATTTGGTGAACTTTGAATGGAGGTCTTCATACCCAGTGGGTTTATTTCTACATGAACTAAACAGATTGATTCATCAGCGTTCACATGCCAATTTCCTCCCTCTCCCCCCAAGAAACTGCTTCTCTTCAGGACACCAGGTAGACCACTTGATTCAGCCTCTCCTCTGGTAATTTTGGCAGGGCTCAGGTCCTGTAGTAGGGCACACTATTCCTAGTCATTCTCTAAGTTTGCGATGTGGCATAGTATTTGGAGAATGGTGTCACAAGATATTTTTTTCCCTAAAGAATATAAAACCAGAGGGATCTGCTGAGCCTAAACAAACGGGATTTGGATTAGACCTGAGGAGTGGAGTCTGAGGATGGGAGCTACCTGGAATTACATGATCTAGAGGGCGGCAGCACACTGTTCTGTGGCCACTTAAAAAGATGAGACAGTTAATCATGATGATTAGAATTTAGTGTGTCTTCCAATATAATTCATTTTAATTACATTTATAAACACTTATAAAAGAAACCCTGCCTTTAATATTATTCATACCTAGAGCAGTGATTCTCAGAGTGAGGTCACTAATTCATTGGTGAGCCATCTGATTCTTCTTGATGGGTTCAAGCCTATCCCATAACTGTTGTCATTGTGCTAAACTGCTCAGTTGTGTCTGACTCTTTGCAACCCCATGGACTGTAGCCCGCCAGGTTCCTCTGTCCATGGAATTTTCCAGGCAAGAATACTGGAATGGGTTACCATTTCCTCCTCCAGGGGATCTTCCCAACCCAGGGATCGAACCCTTGTGACTTGTGTCTCCTGCATTGGCAGGCGGATTCTTTATCACTGCGCCACCTGGGAAGCCCCATCCCATAAATGTTTAGGGTGTTATTTCACAATAATGAGTAAGATGCATAAGCTCACATTTACCTCTTATAAAAATAATGATAAATGGATGAGACATCTTCCTTCCAGGTCTTTCTTATCACTGACTTTCCTGTGCCCATGTGGGCATATCCCTATGGAGTCTGCTATAGAGAGAAGTGATTTTTTGTTGTTGTTGATTTATTTATTTACTTTGTTTTTGGCTGTGCTGGATCTCTCTTGCTGTGCGGGCTTTTCTCTAGTTGCGGTGAGCAGGGGCTACCCTCTCGTTGCGGTACGTGGGCTTCTCATTGTGGTGGCTTCTCTTGTTCCGAGAATGGGCTTAGGGCGCCTGGCCTTCAATAGTTGTGGTTCCAGGGCTCTAGAGCACAGGCTCAATAGTTGTAGTAAAGGAGTTTAGTTGCTCCATGGTATGTGGGATCTTGCGGGTCAGGGATCGAACCTATGTCTCTTGCATTGGCAGGTGGGTTCTTTATCACTGAGCCACCAGGGAAGCCCTGGAGAGAAGTGGTTATTTTGATGTTCCTTGTGCATTTTTCCAGTAACCAGTGAACATCTCTGTACTTCATCACTTTAGTTCAGGCACTCAGTTGTGTCTGACTCTTTGTGACCCCATGGACTGCAGCATGCCAGGCTTCTTTGTCCATCATCAACTCCCAGAGCTTGCTCAAACTCATGTTCATTGAATCAGTGATGACACCCAACCATCTCATCCTCTGTCTTCCCTTTCTCTTCCTGCCTTCAATCTTTCCCAGCATCAGGGTGTTTTCCAGTGAGTCAGTTCTTTGCATCAGGTGGCCAAAGTATTGGAGTTTCAGCTTCAGCATCAGTCCTTCCAATGAATATTCAGGACTGATTTCCTTTAGGATGGACTGGTTGGATCTCCTTGCAGTCCAAGGGACTCTCAAGGGTCTTCTCCAACACCACAGTTCAAAGGTGTCAATTCTTTGGTGCTCAGCTTTCTTCACAGTCCAACTCTCATCCATACATGACTGCTAGAAAAACCAAAGCTTTGACTAGATGGACCTTTGTTGGCAAAGTAATGTTTCTGCTTTTTAATATGCCGTCTAGATTGGACATAGCTTTTCTTCCAAGGAGCAAGTATCTTTTAATTTCATGGCTGCAGTCACCAACTGCAGTGATTTTGGAGCCCAAGAAAATAAAGTTTGTAACTGTTTCCATTGTTTTCCCATCTATTTACCATGAAGTGATGGGACCAAAGGCCATGATCTTTGTTTTCTGAATGTTGAGCTTTAAGCCAACTTTTTTACTCTCCTCTTTTACTTTCATCAAGAAGCTCTTTAGTTCTTCTTCGCTTTCTGCCATAAGGGTGGTGTCATCTGTGTATCTGAGGTTCTTGATATTTCTCCCAGCAATCTTGATCCCAGCTTGTGCTTCATCCAGTCCAGCATTTCTCATGATGTCCTCTGCATATAAGTTAAATAAGCAGGGTGACAATATACAGCCTTGACGTACTCCTTTTCCTATTTGGAACCAGTCTGTTGTTCCATGTCCAGTTCTAACTGTTGCTTCTTGACCTGCATATAAATTTCTCAGGAGGCAGGTAAGGTGGTCTGGTATTCTCATTGCTTTAAGAATTTTCCACAGTTTATTGCGATCCACACAGCTTTGGCATAGTCAATAAAGCAGAAGTAGATGTTTTTCTGGAACTCCCTTGCTTTTTCAGTGATCCACCGGATGTTGGCAATTTGAATTTTGAGCATTACTTTGCTAGCGTGTGAGATGAGTGTAATTGTGCGGTAGTTTGAGCATTCTTTGGCATTGCCTTTCTTTGGGATTGGAATGAAAACTGACCTTTTCCAGTCCTGTGGCCACTGCTGAGTTTTCCAAATTTGCAGGTATGTTGAGTGCAGCACTTTTACTGTACTTCATGGGCGCTCTTAAATATTTTCTTGAGCAACTGTCTTGAGTTATACCATGTTTTAAAGATAAGTTGAATAGAGAAAACTGAGTCGGGTTTCTAGGGCATTCAGGTCCTAGAATTTTAAAAGATTGACATGGCCCTTTTTTTGAATGTTTGAGAATGTGCTTCTGCTCATGGGCAAAGAGGTGTGAGTGAGTACAATATATAACATAATATAAGGCAGTTCTTGAATTTGTGGATCACTAATTATCAGGCTTGAGCTATTTCAGACTTTGCTGGAGTCATAATCCAAACCTGATTTGTCATCGGTATACAGCAGTATCGTATTCCAAACCCTATCCGATTATAGTTACGTACTTTATCACTTTTTAACCATTTAAATTACATTCCTGTTAATGGAATCTATGTTTTAAAGTCAAGGGCGAATCGGTGGATTGCATGGTTCATGTCTAGTTGAGTTTTTATGGCTAATTGGGCACATATGTACTAAGTTAACCCCTCTATTTAGAAGTGAAGGATTTTACTAAAAATGAGCGTATTTTTATTACAGGCAGCTTAGTTTCATCTGCTTAAGTAGTTTTTAAAACATGAGCCATTTTTCAGTACAACTGTGTCTTAATGTGTTAACTGTATTTTTTAAATGCAGATTTTTTTTCTCACTAGCTTAATGGGAATTCAAAGAAATCATAGCCTTTTAATTAAAGCCAATATGTTTTGGTGCCAGACATTCTGAAGGATTCCAATGAACCAAAAAAGAACACATTTCTGCACTGCAAGTGTGCATATGGGACCCTTCAGAAGCTTGACAGAAATGCCTGATGGAAGGATTCGAAACAGGAAAAAGATTAATAAAAAGAACGTCAGAGTAGGTTTCAGAATAGCTTAAATAATGTGTGTAGTGAAATAATTTTCTACACCAAAGGATGGTTTGATTGAAAAATTGTGACTCTTGCCTAGTCTTAACATTATAAAGTCTAAATCTAACTTCAATCCATTTCAACTAAAAAAGAGTTATATTTTTCAAACCTAAACGCTGGTACACGTGACTGTATTTTCAGAACTAGTTCAAGCGGTCTGACAAGCAAAATTTGGTAGACAAAGGAATGGAATATTTGAAACTGAAAAGATCCTTGAAAGTCTGGGCTATACATTGTAATGGCAGCTGGAAGGAAATCACAGGATACATTCGATTGCAGTTTGGTCAAACAGAAAGAGCCTGCAACCAGAAGTCAGATGATTTAAATTTTAATTCCTCTGCTTCTGGTGGCAGGGTCTGGGGAAGGGGTGGCAGGCGCCATGTCGGGCCGCGAAGGTGGCTAGAAGAAGCCGCTGAAGCATCCCAAGAAGCAAGCCAAGGAGACGGACAAGGAAGATAAGGCATTCGAGCAGAAGCGGAAGGAGGAGCAGAAGAAACTCAAGGAGCTACAAGCAAAGGCTGCGGGGAAAGGCCCCCTGGCCACCGGTGGAATTAAGAAATCTGGCAAAAAGTAAGCTGTTCCTTGTGCCTGAGGCAACGATGACCCTTAGTTCCATTCCTGTTTAAACACCTGGATTCCCTGCCATAATATACGTTGCCACCTATAGCTAGAATGAAGTGTTGTCTTGGAACCTATTGTACATTTAAGAATAAACTTTTGTAAAAAAAAAAAAAATAATAATAATTCCTGCCCTGTACTCAGCTATCTGTGGGACCAGACAAGTCATTTAAGCTTGCCATACTTCTGATTTTTCAGGTGTAAAATAGTGATTATGTCTACCATAACCATCCGATGACTGTGAGGATCCTAATGAACTATTGTGTATAAAAGGCTTCTTGAAAAGTAATGCTAAAGTTTTATACAAATGGAATTATTTCTGTGGTTTTTGAATACCCACGGCCAGACAGAGAGCATGCTTTATTTGTCATTGCCTTGCTCAAGTGCCTGGTGTTAAGGAAAGGTTCTATAGACAGTGCTGAATGCATGCATGAGTGAATGAATGGTTTTTTTTCTCTCATTTTATTTTCTCCATCAGAGACTTGGGTCAAAAAAATAAAACTAAATGTGTGGCTTGGGATTCTTTAGAGTTTTACACATGTGCACCTTCTGGTACCCATCCAAGTTCAAGCCACATGTATAAACACAAACATAATCTGGTAGACATCCTAGTATTACATGTGTGCAGGGTGTTTGCTGGAAGTTTTTCTCCCCCACCCGCTATGGTATTGGACTTGGCAACTAGAGCCCTAGTTGAAAATGCAGATTTTAAATTAAGTCAGTGAGAGCTGTGGCCCCTCCCTTTCCCATCTCCATTCCTTGCCTCCCCTTTATCCCCCACTTTGGGGCAGCCTATTTGGTCCTCTACCTTCACTCACTGACCCAGTCTCCTGTCATCCTCAAGGCCTTTTATGGAGGTTGTAGGGGAAGAGAGAGAGGGCGCGAGAGTCTTTCTGATTGCAGCCTTTTGGAAGAACAAAGTTCATGATTTTCTCTTCTTTCCAAGAGGGAGAGACAGAGACTTCCTTCAACAAATTTAGTGAAGGGGGAAATTCCTTCTTGTTTGCAAGAAGGGAAAACTGGCTTTAGGTTTTCCTCCTGGACATCTGCTTGATCTTGCTCTGGAGCAGAGCAGAGGGCTGGAGAGGCAAGGCAGGCAGGACGCTGATGGGGGACTGAGGGGGTGAGGATGCCCCAGTTTGTCTTGGTCAAGTGCGCACTGTGCTGAGGGCTGTAGCGTTTGGCTCTCTTGCTGGTTTTCCTACCTGTGAGGATGCCCACTGGGTGAGGAAGCATTCTGAAGAGTCACGCTTCCAGCCTCAGCCTGCCCTGTAGGGGAGGGAGGTGATGAGATTCCAACTGAGTCAGTTTGACATTTCAAACCGAACTAACTAGCACTCGGTGACAGGAACACAGAGGTGGTGGAACTTGCTTGAGATCCACTACTCCTGTTGAGAAGGGAGATTTGGCAGCAGTGATTAGAAGACAGAAAACAAAGCAAAGCCTAAACTGTTTCATGTTTGTCTGGCACTGAGCAGAGCGTCTTCTATAAAGTTATTACACTAATTAGAAATGGTCCTCATGTGGTTTGATTTCAATTACTTAATCACAGAATCCAGAGTCAGAGCAGAAAAGATCTTAAAGATAAGACTCCTAGGCCAGTAGTTTCAAATGATGTTCCAGGAAGTCCTGAGTGGGAGTGGGAGCCCAGGGAGGTTACCAGGACCCTCTGGGGAGGGGTGAGGATGGCTTTAGGTGGGAGGGGGTATGGAGGAGGGTAAAGATGCTGAGAAGGTACGTCCTCTGGTCTCTCTCCTAACCTCAAGGTAGAAAATATATTGCTTTTATCTGCTTTCAAGGTCAGTTTTCGTTATAAGATTACTTTTGTCCAAAGAATTCCCCAGTTAGAGAAAGAAGGGCTTCCTTGAAATCCATTTCTGAGATAAGTAAACTGAAGCTCAGACTGTGGAAGTGACAAGCCACAGCCCATAGAGCCCTGAATGGCAGAGCCAGGACAAAGGTTGTCTAGTTTTGACACCCTGTCCCGAACTGAGGGGTAGAGTTAGCCTTGCAAATTCGAGGTGCATTTACTAAGCAGCTACTAGACAAGAGTCATGCTGCACGGTTTTCTTCTTCTTCTTCCTAAAAGATTAATGCAGTTATTGCATCCATTTGGTGCCTTTACTGCCGGAAAAATAACAGCCAGCAGGGGCTTTCTTGGGTTACCTCGGTAAGAGATCTCTGTAAGTCAAACACTATTAACTTTAATGAAGCGGCTTTGATGGTGGGGAAGAGACAGCTGACACCACATTTCCCTAACAATAAACCACTCTGACAGATAAAAACAAACAGGCTCAAGATAACATATAGCATTTCCAGAACAGGGCCAATAATGAATGCAGACGGATGTGAGTTGGGGTTTCCTCTAGGCCGTGTCCCTCCATCTGTTGTGGAAACTTCTAAAAGGCAGGGCAGGACGATCTAATCTGGCTTTTACAGAAACCACTGCCCGGGTTATTATAAGGATGGCCCTGGGAGGAAATTTTAAATAAACTGAATCTTACCCTGGGCTCTTACTGAAACCCTCTTTGCTCTGATTTAGCCATCAGGTCTGAGCGCCAGTGGTGTGTTTATCCAGTTCTAGTAACCTGGGTCATATATATACTCCTCCACCGTCCCTGCCCTGGGGTGACCCAGCCTGTTGCCATCCGCTCCCTGGGACTGAACCTGTGACTGGTGAGCACTACCCACGGGGCTGCCACGGCTCACTCCTCTTGGGCAATCCCCATGGAGAACTCCGCCTAAAACAAAAACAGGAACAACAGCAGCACCCAAAGCAATCAGGGTTAGGCAAGGTTTGGTGCTAAAGCCTGTTACAAGCAGCACAGAGGAAAATGGTATAAAATTTTGAGCTCTGACACGCTTTGGTCATCAGTCATTAAATCTAGGTTTCAGTTAGATGATGCTGAGTGACACACCAGTTTTTAAAGAATGTTTATTTCAGTTTCCTCACCAGACTCTGTCACTTTGCAAAACACCCTAAATGGTCCTTTCACTGGGGACTGCTTTAATGTGTGCAGTGGAGGAGTGCTGTGTGCTTACCAAGCTTAGTCATGTCTGACTCTTCGCAACCTCATGGACTGTAGCCCGCCAGGCTCCTCTGTCCATGGAATTCTCCAGGCAAGACTACTGGAGTGGGTTGTCATCTCCTCCTCCACGGGATCTTCCTGACTCAGGGATTGAACTCGCGTCTCCTGGGTCTCCTGAATTGCAGGCAGATTCTTTACCACTGAGGCATCAGGGCAATAGAGGAAGGATTGTTATAATTGTACTTTTGAATTTGTAAATCATTTGCTACATGTATTTTCTCATTGGATCTTTACACCTTCTCTACTGATGGAGATTTTTGATAGTCTCACTGATTTGCCCAGGTTCATCCAGGTGCCTTTAGAACCAGCACTGGATGGGTTTCAAGTTTTGTTCCAGTCTGATGGGAAACTCTTAGAGTTTTCTCCAGGTGTGTGTGTGTCTTGGGGGTGGGTGCGGGTATAGTGGCTAGAAAGCAGAAGACCCTGCCTAAATTACTTATTGCAATCCGCTGGTAATTCTAGAACCCTAGTGTAGCCTTGCACACAATGCCATTTTCTCTGAAGTGTCTTTCCTCTTCTAAGACAATTAACAAGTTACCCAAGTACCTGTTTTCATCACAGTGATAACTGTTACTCAGCCAGTGTCCATTTTGTTAGGTACTTATGCAAATACATAATCATATCTTTACTATTCACACCAGTTCTAGAGATGCTGTTAGTACTTGCCTGTTCTCCATGAGGAAACTGAGAGACATTAAGTAAGTTGCCCAAGGTCGTGGGCTTCTGAACCTGTGTTTGTCCCACTGTACCACACCATGCTTGGGTTTGGGTGTGAACATATGGTCAAAGCTGAACAACAGGAGAAAACGAGGCCCTAAATTGATGAAACTGTACATTAATAATAATAAAAGCAATAACACCAGTAGTTACCATATGCCAGCTCCTGTGCGAATGTCTCACCCACATGATCTCTTTCACCTTGACACTGCGCTTTGCAGGTGGAGACTCCTGTCATCCTTCAGTGCACTCCACCCCTTGGGATTTAGCTTTAGATAAGTACCCCTCTTCCTTTGTGATCTGACCATGAAAAGATATTGTTTGTTAACTGCATGTAGTTCACCCTGGACATCCCCCTCTCCCTGCAATCTAGAGATTTGACTTAAACCTGGGAGAGACTCAGACTCAACTGGAGATTCAGAGTGACCCAAACAGGCTCAAACATGCTCTGAAACCTGCAAGAAGAATAATATACAGTTCTAAATGCAGGGCACATTTTCATTTCGAGGCAGTGGAGGCCTGCTTTAAGATTAGCCCCTGTGAAAAGATGTAGGGCTCTTAAGTGTCCACAAGCTTAAGATGGGCCAGCTGTGTATAAGACATGGCTGATGAAGCAGCAGATGCAGTCCTAGGAAGAGTTTTGAACCATGGATTGTCCTGGGATCCCTAAGGAAACGAAGGTAAAATTTTGTATTATTTTACGGATGAAACCAGGCATCTATTTATGAGGTCACAAGATTAATTTGGAGTCCTTCCCAGGTGATGGGCAGAAATAGACTTGTTTAGGTTAGGGTCACCCTCCTTGACCTCACAGTTTCTGGTGGAAAAGCAGACCATCCCATGAGATGATGGGCAGACAGAGCCCTGCAATTAGAGGCTGACCAAAAAGTAAAGCGGCACTTTCGGCTTTGCAAGGATTACCGCATGACCACATTCTGGCCTCTTGGAGATCCCATGACATAGTTAATCTTATTTCTTACCTTTTAATAAATTGGGAAACTAAGGCTTACAGCAGTTGGACAGAGGCTGCGGGTATGAAAATTTTAATTATACCTGGTATGGGACTCTAATGCGGAGTTTGAAAGACAAAGAAAATTCCCATTGCCCCTTCCCACACCCTTAGCTGAGATCAGATTTCTCTCTGATAGATACGCTAGGAGGGCATGGGTTAATGAGGACCCTGACTGCGGGGGTGGCCAATGATCACTGGGAATTAGCTCTCACCCTGTGTTCAGGTCCCCAGGCAGCAAAGGGACTTGGAGTCCCGGGAACATATTTCCTTGTCTTCCAGCGTGAGAATGCCTTGTAGGGGCCAGAGTGACCTCTGGGTTTTGTGGGACTCTGTGGGAGCCATCCGTGGCAGACGAGGACTGATTGAGAGCTGCCCACTCAGATTTCTCCAAAAGGCACCGTTTTCTCTGTATCACAGCCGCCCTCAGGATGCGGCCTCCAGCCTTGACTCTGGCGGCTCCAGGCTTACAGCCCAACAGAGGCCAGTGAG
>NW_011495081.1:6722008-6722238 GCF_000754665.1 Bison bison bison | reverse complement strand
GGATTTCCCTGATACCCAGGCTTTTCTCACCCAGTGTTTTTATATGCAGATGAAATGACAGTAAAATGAACAGCAAGGCCTTGCTCAAGGCGGGGAAGGGCTGCTGTGAAAAGCAGTCCCAGGCGCGTGAGTGGAGTGCTCGGTGGGGCAGCCCCTGCCCACCTGTGTTGTTCCCCAGCACCGGAGGAAGCCGGGGCGTCTTCAGTGTCTGAGCCTCCGTGGTGTATTGA
>NW_011495081.1:6718714-6721908 GCF_000754665.1 Bison bison bison | reverse complement strand
CAGGCAGTCATTGAGCTCCCGCCCAACCCCTGGTTTCCTTCCATCAGGCTTCCCTGGTGGCTCGGAGGGTAAAGTGTCTGCCCGCAATGCGGGAGACAGGGGTTCGATCCCTGGGTCGGGAAGATCCCATGGAGAAGGAAATGGCACCCCACTCCAGTACTCTTGCCTGGAAAATCCCGTAGACTGAGAAGCCTGGTAGGCTACAGTCCATGGGGTCTCAAAGAGACGGACACGACTGAGCGACTTCACTTCACTTCACTTCCATCTCCCTGGTTTCCTTCCACCAGGAGGGATACAGGGCCCTTCAAGGGTCTCTTGCCCGTCTTGTTTTATGTGGACTTTGGCTCAGGGGACACAGTCACAAGCTTTCCAAAAGTGCGGTCACGGCCATTCTTGTGATTACCCCCTTCTAGTCTCCCAGAAACTGGGCTGGTTGCGCAGTTAACTAATTTCAGAACCTCACAAAGCTCTGCCCTCTAGTGGGTCTTTGGGATACATTTCAATTCTCCGGAGAAAACAGGAAGAAAGGCAACATTTAATGTTAACATGCTAAGGGTATTTTAGATAGAATGGCCAGAGATCGGAGCGCCTGGAACTTGACAATTGAAACCTCCTTCTGCTTCAGTCACCCTTTCCTGGCATTTAGCAAGTTAGGAAACTGTCCATACCAATTTAGGCTATTTTAATAAAAAATGAAATGACACATCCCTGAAAACAAAACTTGGTTTGGATTCCTTGTTCTTGCTCAGGACAGTGCCTCTGCAGCCCCTTAACTTGTAACTGTGGTTCGTTTACATTACTGACTGATAACGCAGTTGATTTTTGGATTGCATCAACTTCCTCTCTGTTTTCTTTATGAAACATCCCATTGACATTTTTCATCCTATAACAATTTATCTATTTTCCTGTATGTAGAGCAGAAAATGCCTTTTGTAACATATGTATGTTAATATTTAATTTTTTTCCATTTTTTCAAAGTGAGGGCAGATCTTAATTTATATGGCAAGCTGAACTGTGTGCTCCCTTCCTAAAGTTTTTAACTTTACCCTTAAGTTGACTCTTGCCTACTCGGTGACCTCACACCCTAATTTTTCCGTTTACTTCCTGTACTGCATTTGAAGTGCCTATAAATCACATCTTAGGTCAACCCTTTCCTTAACATGAATAATATTTGTATTCTCGCTGTGCAACACAATTTTACAGCAATGCCCATTTATTTTTTGGCAGTCTAGACTTTTATTCTTTTTTCTTTTTCAAAACCCTATTAAATTTCAAGCCTCTCTTTTAGCACTTACAGTGATTACTGCTTTAATGCACCAACTTCTTGCCGCTCAAGGCATATCTGGAAAATGCCACATGTGAGGTACTTGATGGGTTGACCCAGTTTCATAAGGGCTCAAAGCAGCATTGGGCCCAGTCAGGCTGTGATGTGGAGGCAGAAGCATAAGGGATTGGTGAGCCAGACCATGGAGAGTGGATTCTTACCTGGTACTTGGGTTGGCTGCTACCTGGGTTACTGCCCTTCCCTGCTCCATGTAGCACCCTCCTTTAATTAAAATGACATACTTTAATGATCTGTAATCATTGGTTTGTTTCCAGAAGCTATCAGGTTGCATGTGGAAAAGTCAGTGGAGCAGAAACAAGACCCACTGGCCTCATCGCCCCAGCATGGAGGAGGGAAAGTCAGCATTTGGCATAGGGAGGATGCATGCAGTTAGAAATTTTATTTCAATCATATCTTCTGAGCTTGGCTTTTTGTGATAAACTGTGGCCAGTTCCTTTCTTACTATTCCTCCCCCTTATGAAGAATCATTCAATTGAACCCATTTTCACTTGTGTTCTTATGAGCAGTGTGTGTGTTGGATGTTCTCTGCTGAAGGTCTTAGAGTTCTAGTTATTTGTGCCCTTAGATGGTGTGAAGTCAGTTTGCACCTACCCAGCAGTCGGTCAGCAGTATTTACAGATCAGTGGGAACTCAGGACTTCAGAGTATGGTGCCTTCTATAAAGTCATGAATATGGCCCAGTTTTTAAAAAAAATGGAAATATAGGGACTTCCCTGGTGGTCCAGTGGTTAAAACTCCACGTTTCCATTGCAGGGGGCACAGGTTTAATCCCTGGTTAGAGACCTAGGATCCTGTGGCACAGCCCAAAGAAAAAGAACAGTGGATTTGCAATATTATATTATGATTGTGGCTCAGTTTGCCTTTCAGGGAGATGTAGCAGAGTGCTAAGGACCCTTCAGTCAGATGAATTTTCTCTGACCATGAGTATGTCACTTATCCTTTCTAAGCATTATTTTTTTAATCTGTAAGATGGGAAGGAACAATGTGACATTGGATGAGGATTAAATGAGGTGCATGTAAAGTTCTTGGAGAAGGGAAGGGCAATCCAGTCCAGTGTTCTTGCCTGGAGAATCCTGTGGACAGAGGAGCCTGGAGGGCTATAGTCCATGGGGTCGTACAGAGTGGGACATGACTGAAGCGACCTAGCACATATAAAGCTCTTAGTACATAGTGCTCAATAAATATTAATTATTATATTTGAGCATCGAAAATCCTTTATAGGATCAGCTTGTGTGGGATGAACCTGGACTGAGGGATCTGAAAGGCCTGAATCTGGACTCCTAACTCATGCCTGTTACCTCAGTGACTCTGGACACCCCTATGGCCATCTGAGCCTTTATGTTCTCATTCTCTAGTGAGTGACCATATCCCACCACCCCAGGGGTATTGTGAGGCTTCTGTGAGCTGGAGGATGTACTAGGCTTGGCACTCAGTTCAGTTTAGCTCAGTCGTGTCCGACTCTTTTCGACCCCATGAATCGCAGCACGGCAGGCCTCCCTGTCCATCACCAACTCCCAGAGTTTACCCAAACTCACGTCCATTGAGTCGGTGATGCCATCCAGCCATCTCATCCTCTGTCGTCCCCTTCTCCTCCTGTCCCCAATCCCTCCCAGCATCAGGGTCTTTCCCAATGAGTCAACTCTTTGCATGAGGTGGCCAAAGTACTAGAGTTTCAGCTTCAGCATCAGTCCTTCCAGTGAACACCCAGGACTGGTCTCCTTTAGGATGGACTGGTTGGATCTCCTTGCAGTCCAAGGGACTCTCGAGAGTCTTCTCCAACACCACAGTTCAAAAGCATCAATTCTTCTGCACTCAGCCTTCTTCACAGTCCGACTCTCACATCCATACAT
>NW_011495081.1:6713608-6718510 GCF_000754665.1 Bison bison bison | reverse complement strand
GCCTACCAGGCTCCTCCGCCCATGGGATTTTCCAGGCAAGAGTACTGGAGTGGGGTGCCATTGCCTTCTCCATTCCAAGCACCAGAACTTAAGAAATGTTAGGTGATCTCCAAATCCCCGTCTCCTGAGGTCACGTGTATTGTCTCCAACAGACACTTGAACTTTGTTTTACTTGATATGAGTCAGAGGTAAAGAAAAGACGACCCCTTAGAATGACACCCACTCTCCAAGTTAAAAATAATCATTTAGCACTTCGTTTAAGACACCTTCAAAAGCTCAGGAGTCTTTGGCTCCACAATTTAAAATATTAACTTAACTGAAACAAATATTGCTGTTCTGTTAAAATTCAACGCTTGCATATCTTGTTACAAAACAGTGGATTGAAAGTTTTCCTAATCATTCTGCTGTGGAATGAAACTCCTTGGTTGGGAAATGGTACACAAGTTTTTGGGGCACTGAGTGCTTTGGACATTAGCAGTCTGGCTGGAAAGATGCCATCTGCCACGTACCTGGCTCAAATGTACTAGCACAGCTCTGGGCAGAAATTTTGCTTGAGAGCAGCCCAAAAGGACTTTTTTTCTTTTGTAAATGAAGAATTCAGCTGATAATCAGTGCTTTCTGGGGATTGTAGCGGTGAGAGAAGGGGTCAATGACATGGGATCTACACGAAAGCTGTTTTCTGTCTGCTCCATGAGCAGGTCTGTGAGAAACGGACCTGCCAGAACACCCGCCCTTGGTGTGAGCAGTCTGTTTTCTGCTTACATACACAGACTTGATTTATAATCCCAGTCCGGACAGCATCTGAGTCTAATTACCTGGGTATATGAAAGTTCAGGAGATCGCAACTAAGTTAGCAATTCAGGGATGCGCTTTACCAGAAGCAGATGGAAAAAATAAAACACTTTAGTTTATGACTATTTTTCTATTTGGGGGAAGGAGAAAGAACAAAAAGAGTTGCCAAATTGATCCTTGTCAAGCACTAATTAAATATTATTCATGATTAATTTTGATGTTGATGTATTCAGCGTTTTAGCTGTGTCATAAATATCTGAAAGAATGAAATAACTCACTTTGTGTAGCTGTAATAAATCATGCATACCACAGTCCCCACGTGGCCTCCTGAGCCAGCCCCTTATTATTATTTTTTTAGATATGTACACTTTTAGTGACTTTTATGGTTATTAGAGATGTGAGGAAATAATTTCCTAATTATGCCTTGCTGCCATTACATTTAATTAAAAACAGATATTTGTTAAATTACAAAGAATGAATAGTTTCTATTGTATAGAAATAGTTATTGAAATATTTACAGATGAAATGATATAAAACTGGGGATCTTCTTTAAAAGAAAATCCAGGGTGTCTGGAAGAGGAGTGAGTGGTTGGGATATAAATGAAACAAGAGTAGCCATGAGCTGATAATTTCTGCTGCTCAGTCATGGGTCCATGGAAGTTCATTTTAATATCCTCTATTTTTTGTATATTTTGTAATTTTCTATAATAAAACTCTAAATTGTATTTCTTTGGGAAGAGGCTCACATATATTCCTCAAGAGTGACTTAGTGGGTTTTCACTGTAAGCATGCATTCTTTCAGTTACAAACCATGGCTCAGAAAATGGGGTTGGTAGACTAATAATGATGCGAGTGATGAACATACCAATACCAGCTTCTGTTTAATTGAACATCAGCACGATGCCAGGCACCCTGCTATTTGCTTTACACATTTATTTATTATGCAGGTTAAGTATTTTTATCCTTATTTTGTAGATGAATAAACTGAGACTTAAAGAGACTCAACTACTTGTCAAAGACTACATACTCTGTAACAGAAATGAGGTATCCAAGTTTTCAAAGCTAATCTTACTCTCTTTCTCTTTTTTAATTTATGAAGAGACTGCTTAGTGAGGCAGTTTGGCTAGAACCATGAATTCAAGTAATCTGAACGGGAAGGGACTTTTGCTCACGAGCTCAGTCATTCAATCGTATCTAACTCTTGGCAACCCCATGGGCTGTAGCCACCCAGGATCATCTGTCCATGGGATTCTCCAGGCAAGAATACTGGAGTGGGTTGCCATGCCCTCCTCCAGGCGTCTTCTCAGCCTAGGGATTGAACCTGTGTCTCTTCTGTCTCTTGCATTGGCAGGCAGGTCCTTTGCCACTAGCACCACTCTAGGGCTCCTGCATCCACAGGCGGATTCTTTACCACTGAGCCACCTGCGAAGCCCACAGAAGGGACTTTAGAGATGGCACATAGGTACATGCCTACTCCCTGCTCCTGTGCCTGTGGTGGCAGACATTGCTAACAGATCGGGGCATGGAATCCCTCTCTGCATTGTGTCCCAGACAGCTCAGAGCTGGCATTCGGATACAGCTCCATTCATCCTCTTATTCTCTCACCACCAGATGAGAAAACTGGGACCCAGAGAGAGGCAGGAGTCACTCAAGATCTCATAGCTGACAGGGGGCAAGGTACTCGTCTCCTGAGGTATGTCCAGGGTTCCTCCCACCATAATAGCTGAGTGCCCTTCCAGATCAAACTTTCAGTGATGCTCTGTATGTTCACACCTGGAACTGTTTAGAACAGGGCTAAGTGCATGAGCGCTCATTCGTGTCTGACTCTGCGACCCCATGGACTGCAGGCTGTCAGGCTCCTCTGTCCATGGGATTTTTCAAGCAAGACTACTGGAGTTGCCATTACCGCCTCCAGGGGGATCTTCCAAACTCTGGGATTGAACCCACATCTCCTGTGCCTTCTGCCTTGGCAGGCAGATTCTTTACCACCAAGTCATCTGGGAAACACGCTAAGTACTGGATCAGTGTTAGCTGCTATTACTATAAGGAGGGAAAATGTAAAATATACTAACTGTAAGATATAAGGGCTGTAAATAAAGGCACATCCATGTTCAAAAGCATCTGCTGGTGTCCTAAAAGCATAACAAAGCCCTGGACATAACAAAGCTGGCCCTGCGGCTGCAGGCTCAGGCCCCAGGGCTCCCAGCAACACGGGAGCTACCCGCAACTTCAGTTCCCAGACGGTGCTCCTCAGGAACGGGCATGGAAGGCACCCTTCTCAGGGCTCTGTCCAGTCTAGATTGACGATGTAAAGCAGCCGACCTTTTAGTCTCGCCTTTGTACGGCGCCCCACCAGCCTCACCAGCACAGCCTTGGCAGACCCATCCACCACTGAGTTCCTGCTCTGATGTGGCATCCTGGTTTGGGCTTCTTTCATAATCTCAGGCCTCCCTCTTCTGCTCTGAAGACTTCTGAATCCTTGGACAACTCTGACTAACAGAGAGTTTCCTGTTACCTTTACCTGCGTACAGCAAAATTTTATGCAAACAGAAAATGTTCTCCCCGCAGCCTTTGTTCTTCAGTGGCTTTGTGGGTTGAGTCTGCCTTGCCGAGGAGATCCAGGGATGATGCAGGTATTGTGAATGGAATTTGTTGTTGTTGTTTTTTAATCTGTGAATTAAACAGCTAATAGAAACGCATGTAATTTGTGTGACAAGTGACAGCTTGTGTGAAAATAACTTACCCAGATCCTGTTACGCATTTGCATCCATTATGCTGGGGAAAGCCGTATGTCACTGGTAGATCATTAAGTCTTAGTCACCAGTGTTTTCCTAGGTGAAAGGGTAATTATTTTTGCTGTTTGTTCGTAATTTATTAATAGTGAAGAACATTAGGGTAAAGGATTATTTCAAACAAAGTGACAGATCAGATGTGTGGAAGGCATAGTGATCCAGAGGTTGATAAGAGAAGCTATTAGTGCAAAGATAAGCTTTAGTTTGGGATCTGCTTGTGCTACCACTGATTGGCATTTCAGATAAATTAGGTGAATGCAGAAGACTGAACAGAAACTATAGAGAATATTTCCGCTTTGGATGGAATCAGCTGTGCTCTAGAGTAAAAGCACAATTTCCTATATTGTTACATGCATACTACTGGTGGTATACAGGGTGATTTTTAATGAGGCACAAAAATGTATTTTTTTTCAATAGTAATGTGTTCATCTTAAATATGCTAGGAAGACATGAAAGCCTACCAAGTCTGTGATTTCTTTGATTATTTATTATTTATTTTGCTTAAGCTTAGGTTAAGCTAGATATTTATGTTTTAAAAGTGAGTTAAGTAAAAGAGAGTAAAGTAAATACATAAATAATAAAGATGGTGTTCAAATATGACAAAAATTGAGGTAATAAGATGTAAAGCAATGATGTTTAAGGAACACTGGATATGTGATTCAAAGCAGGTATTGGGAGAAATTTACTGGCTTTTTATTCTGAGTGTGAGATGCAAAGATTAAAGTCTTGAAGGTGTGATTGGCTTAAATGTGAGCTGACGTTTTGTCTGAACGCTTCCAACTGCTTCCTAGTTGAGCTCTGGAATGACTTCAGCCTGGACCTCAGTTTCCACATCTGTAAGCCGGGGGGTTGAGATGATCTCCAAGTTAACTTCCAGCCCTGCGTTTTTGGTTCTGTCTGGTAGACTGAACCAAAGATTCTGGGAGACAAGAAGAATGTTGTCACCCTTAGTGGTATGATGTTCTGGGAAGTTTAATGTATTTCTTAGCCTTCTAAAGCTCAACATTCAGAAAACGAAGATCATGGCATCTGGTCCCATCACTTCATGGGAAATAGATGGGGAAACAGTGGAAACAGTGTCAGACTTTATTTTTGGGGGCTCCAAGATAACTACAGATGGTGACTGCAGCCATGAAATTAAAAGATGCTTACTCCTTGGAAGAAAAGTTATGACCAACCTAAATAGCATATTGAAAAGCAGAGACATTACTTTGCCAACAAATGTCCGTCTAGTCAAGGCTATGGCTTTTCCAGTGGTCATGTATGGATGTGAGAATTGGACTGTGAAGAAAGCTGAGCGCCAAAGAATTGATGCTTT
>NW_011495081.1:6709498-6713508 GCF_000754665.1 Bison bison bison | reverse complement strand
AAAGAATTGATGCTTTTGAACTGTGGTGTTGGAGAAGACTCTTGAGAGTCCCTTGGACTGCAAGGAGATGCAACCAGTCCATTCTAAAGGAGATCAGCCCTGGGTGTTCTTTGGAAGGAATGGTGCTAAAACTGAAACTCCAGAACTTTGGCTACCTCATGTGAAGAGTTGACTCATTGGAAAAGACCCTGATTCTGGGAGGGGTTGAGGGCAGGAGGAGAAGGGGACAACAGAGGATGAGATGGCTGGATGGCATCACTGACTCGATGGACGTGAGTTTGAGTGAACTCTGGGAGTTGGTGATGGACAGGGAGGCCTGGCATGCTGCGATTCATGGGGCCTCAAAGAGTCGGACACGACTGAGTGACTGAACTGAACTGAACTGAACTGAACACCATAAACCCAACTGAGCTCTTGAGATGGACTAATGACTTCTTTAAAGGGGACATCACTCATTTGGAATGTAAATTTATATGTGCTTATTAAAACGAAACCTGGTGCCCCTTCTTCTCCATCATACCCAGAATCTTCTGGGTAACTGGCGTAACCCACTCCAGCTCAGAGAGAGGGTCAAAAATTATTTCCCAAGTGAGAAGAACTCTAAAGCTGATTTTTTTTTTTAAAGAGAAGGAGTTAGTTAGAAGAATGGGAAAGACACTTCGATCAGAGAGGATAAAAGAAGACATGCCTCATTTAGGGAGATTCAAGTGTTCACTGATACAGCAGATGATGGTTGCATTACCTCCCTGGGCAAGCACTGTGACTTAGAGTGGGGAGGTCAGGGTGGACAGTGGTTTGGTCAGGCTGCAGCCCTGGTGGTGGGGAGGGAGAAGATGGGTGAACTGAGTTGGTTCATGCCATCATGAGGCCCGTCTTCATGAAGGAGCCTCACGAAGGGGCTCAGAGGCCTTGCTGAGGGTTGGGACTTACAGCCAGCCCCTGTGCCCGTGAGGAGGCAATGGTTAGGAAAGCTCTGTGATCAGAAGAACTGTGGGGAAGATGGAGGCTTTGCGAAGCACTGGCCTTTGTTTAAAGGGTGGGTGTCTAGACCTCCTCCACCAGCTCGGTGCCTGAGGGGGCCTTTCCTGTGAGGGGATCTTTCTAAGTCTGGTGACTGGCAGGCCCACTTCAGCCCCTGATGATAACATCCTTGTCCCCCTGGCGGGAAGAGCAGGGAGCAGTAATCCCGCTGCCTCCATTGTGGCCTCAGCTGCTGATTCACAAATCACTTAAAAAACAATTTTTTTTTTTTTTAAAAAGCTGACATTTTCCTTTGAGCTTCTCTGCTTGGAGATATTTCTCTGGATTAAAAAAAAAAAAACAGGGGTGTGTCTCCTCTTGCAAAAATACTTCAACTTCTGGTTGGTTTGCACAGACCATGTAAGGTATTGCTCTAGTGACAAGTAGCTTGTTCCTTCTGATGGTTTTAGACATAAGCAGCCCGTTCCTTCCCATCAGGCAGATCTGGATAAGCCATTGCCAGTTTGATGAAAATGCAACATGAGGGTGTAGGAGATAACTGCTGAGCAGGCTGCCAGAAGTTGGCTGGGCTTTCCAGAAAGAGTAGCTGTGTTACAGAGAGGGCATAAGAGAACCTGGGAACACAGCCTTGTCCTTGATTCACACAGCGGTTTAAAACTGCAGTACAGAGGAATGCCCCACCGCCAAGACCAAAATAAAAAGAGTTCTCCCACTATTCACTTTAAGCTTTGCATTAGATATCCATTATTTGAAGCATTAAAACAGAAGGATGACTGCTTGTTTGATGCACTTGATGGACGCCTAAGTTCAAAATCGAGCTCTGCTGCTTACTAGCTGTGGGGCTCTGTGCAAACGCTTGAATGTTTTTTATTTCCTTTCCCCTCTGAAGATGCAATGATAATACACCTTCCTTATAGGATTTTGGGGAGGAACAAATTTGAAAGAACTTGGCAAAACTCTTGGTAGTGTTCAAGAAATGCTCTTGTTATTATCTGATGGGCTTTTTTTTTTTTTTTAAGTAACTATCACTCTTCTCATAACCCTACACAGTGTAGTAACAGGAACAATTTACAAGCGTAGGCGACAGAGTTTAGCAATGTTCTTCTTTTTTTTTTTTACAAATGTGAGCTCAGCTGAAGCTGGGAGGTAAGACATCTTAATTGTCCCTTTTGTTGTACAGAGGAGTCAATGGGAATCAGAGCACTTAACTGATGTGATCGAGTTCCTGGGGGGGAAATAGCGGAGAATTAGCACGCGGTTATCTGATGGTAACCTTGTCCCTCTATTGCACCAGTGTCCCTCTTAGACCCTGATGTCTTCAAGTGACATTTCCGTATAAACTCTACCCAGTTCCTGTAGGTAAACTGTCCTTATTCCTGTGAATCAAAACGCCGCAACCACCTGTGTCCTGTCACAAGCACCTGCTGGGGCACACGTGGCTTCCTAGTCTCAGGGTCAGTTAGGCAGGCAGAGGAATTTCCAGGGGGCACAGCCATGGGGGAACTGGCAGGAGTTGTTACTGATCATGCCTGTGACAAAAGTCAAAACTCACAAGCCCGATATTCCACTCCATTCGAGTTCGGGGAAAAGCTTCTTGCTGTTTACCTGATAACCTTGGAAAGGGTGACCAGTGAGTACAAGCTCAGAGAAGGAGAGTGATTACATCTTGATAGGGGCAGAGACAGCTTAGCGATGCCCCCTCAGTGCCTCCTGCATAATTCACAGGAGATGAGAGGCTGGGGCCTGGGAAGGTTAGTAAGTCATCTCACTCAGAGACTCCATTCAAGCCCTGTCTTCCAATATTGTTCTTTGTTGCTTCATTATGGTTTATGGAATGGGTTACCTGTTCTTTGTAGATTTTTAGTCTTGCAGACTTCTTGTAGCTTCCTTCTTGTTAGAATGGGCCTCACATTCTTTAGTTTGAGGTATAGCTTAAATGCTATCCCTTTGTATCTGCAGAGATTAATGTTACTGCAACTGCAGACACAGTGTAAGCTCTTCTTGCAGAAATGTCCTAGATGTAGCAGAGAGAGGCCTGGACTGTGAACACACCCTCCTGGTTCTGGTCCGGGTGGACCCACTGGGTGAGCAAGACACTTCATCTCTGTGGCTACTTGTCTACAATGCTTCTTGTCTACAGAGAGATTGCTGAAGGAGTATCCAAGACGCTTCAGCTTTTAAATTCGATGATATTTAAACAGTGGTTTAGGAATAATTTAGAAGAATTGATTGGGATACCTGACTAAAACTGAAAATTGGTAAGTTGTGGAGACACGAATATTTTTATTCTTCTAAAAGTTAATTTTGCAGCTATACCAGGGATTACAGATGCATATGTTAAGCAGTTTATGTATATTCTCTTTGCATGAAAGCTAAAGATTTTTTTAAATTAAAAAAATGTTTATTCTTATTTCTTTTAAAAAATATTTTAAGAGGGCCTGTCATTCGTTTCAGAAGTTCTTGTGTCTGATTTATAGTCAGAAACATGGAGGAAACCTCTAAAGGGTACAGGGTTCCTAACTGTCTCCCAGACCTGTGTCATCAGACTGTCTGGGTTGTGGGGCCCAATAGTCTATGTTTCAAAACCAGAAAAGAGTCCAGCAAACTCGCTGGGCAATTCTGATGATCAGAAATCACTAGGCAATCAGTGCTGAGTTAGCCTGAATTGTGTGATTATGGTGGAGTCAGTTCCTGATTCCTGACTCTGCCTTTCTCACTCCAGTATTTTCCCAGTGCCTAAGCTGAGCCATGGGAAATAATTGGGTTTTGATTCATTCATTGTAAAAATGCTTGGGTGTGTGTAGGAGAGGAAGACAGGTCTGTGCTGAGGACCAGGGCTGACTTTTCCAGTCTGTGCAGGTTGATCCTACAGCTGCACATCACACCCTGCCTTTGGTACCCTGAAGTCTCTTTGCCCGTGTCCTCCTCTCCAGGGACTTCTGACCCCTCACAACCCAGAGTTGCTCCCTCCTCATACAAGTCAGCAGTGCCACCCTTTTCAGATTGCTTTCTTCCCTTTTTGAGAGGGG
>NW_011495081.1:6697753-6709398 GCF_000754665.1 Bison bison bison | reverse complement strand
TTTTGAGAGGGGAACAGCTTTGTTGTTGTTCAGTCACTAAGTTGTGTCCAACTCTTTGCGACCCCGTGGACTATAGCACGCTAGGCTCCTCTGTCCTCCACCATCTCCTGGAGTTTGCTCAGATTCATGGCCATTGAGCCAGTAATGTTATCTAACCATCTCATCCTCTGCTGCTTCCTTCTCCTGCCCTCAATCTTTCCCAGCATCAAAGGCTTTTCCAGTGAGTGTAAGTTGGTTCTTCGAATCAGGTGTCCAAAGTATTAGTGCGTCAGCTTCAGCAGCAGTCCTCCCAATGAATAGTCAGGGTTGATTTCCTTTAGGATTGACTGGTTTGATCACCTTGCTGTCCATGGGACTCTCCACAGTTTTCTCCAGCACCACAATTCAAAAGCATCAGTTCTTTGGTGCTCATCCTTCTTTATGGTCCATTTCTCACATCCATACATGACTACTGGAAAGGAACAGTTTTATTGAGATACAATTGATACACCATATGATTCACCCATTTAAAGTGAATAAATAAGAGGTTTTTTATATGGAAGATGGTATGGAGATTCCTTAAAAAACTAGGAATAAAACCACCATATGACTCAGCAATCCTACTCCTAGGCATATACTCTGAGGAAGCCAACATATAAAAAGACTCACGTACCCCAGTGTTCACTGCAGCACTATTTATGATACCTAGAACATAGAAGCAACTGAGACGTCCAATGATCGATGAATGGATAAAGAGGTTGTGGTGCATATATTCAATGGAGTATTACTTGGCTGTAAAAAGGAATGCCTTTGAATCAGTTCTAATGAGGTGGATGAACCTAGGACCTATTATACAGAGTAAATAAGTCAGAAAGAGAAAGATAAATATTGTATTCTAACACATATGTACAGAATCTAGCAAGATGGTACTGAAGAATTTATTTGCAGGGCAGCAGTGGAGAAACAGACTTAGAGAACAGACTTACGGACACAGAGGGAGGGGAGGAGAGGGTGAGATTAATGGAGAGAGTAACATGGAAACTTCCATTGCCATATGTAAAATAGAGAGCCAATGGGAATTTACTTTATGGCCCAGGGAACTCAAACAGGGGCTCTGTATCAACCTAGAGGGGTGGGATGTGGAGGGAAATGGGAGGGAGGTTCAAGAGGGAGGGGACATACGTATTCCTATGGCTGATTCATGTTGAGGTTTGACAAAAAACAAAAAATTCTGTAAATCAATTATCCTTCAATTAAAAAATAAATAAATTTATTAAAAAATATATTTTTGGTATATTCACATACAAGTACAGTCATCTCCACAATTTGAGAACATTTTCATCACTCCACAGAGAAACCCGTACCCTTAAGCTGCCATCTCCCCATCTCTGCATCCCCCAGCATTAGGCAACCGCTCATCTATCTCCTGTGTGTCCTTATATATCTGTCCATTCTAGACATCTCATATAAATGGAATCAAATGACATTGGTTTTTGTGACCGCTTCTTTCACTTAGCATAACGTTGCCAAGGTTTATACATGTAGTATGGTGTAACAGTATTTCATTGCTTTTTATGATCAAATAATACTCCACTATATAGATAGCCTACGTCTTATTGATCTGTTTGTCCATTGATGGACATTTGGCTTGTTTCTACTCTCTGGCTATTATGCTGTGTGAACGGTTGTGTACAAATTTTGTGTGGCCATATGTTTTCATTTCTCTTAAATACGTGCCTAGATGGGGAGCTATGGGTCACACGATAGCAGTATATCAAAGATTTTGAGAAATTGCCACTGTTTTCCTCTGGTTTACATTCCCACCAGCAGTGTAGGAGGGTTCCAGTTTCTCTGTGTCCTTGTTAACACTAGTTATTTTTCCTTAAATAAAGACAGCCATCCTAATAAATATGGAGTGATACCTCATTGTGATTTGCCTTCTTCCATTTTTTAGCTGATTCTTACCAAATATAATTTATTTAATCCTGCCAAGAAAGGTCTTTTCAAAATCAAAATTAACTTTTAATTTTTCACTGTAAAAACGTTAGAAAATACAGATAGATAAAAGTAGAAACCCCAAATCAACCACAATCCCACGCCCTATAGAAAACCAGTGTCAAACTGTGGAGCATCTCTTTAGAATCCTTTTCTGTGGAATATTCACTTGTGAAAGGAGAACTTTGTAGACTCAGTGAAACCAATTGTGGGATTATGGGGGAGCTATCTTTTGAGTAAGAATCCTGACCTTTTTCCTTCCCACTTGAGAAAAGACCAGAGCTTAAGCTCCTGCTCCAGCCCTGCTAATGTTCTGACCCTGAGTAGCAGGTGGAAGGAATGCGTTTCTCTCTGACCCCAACAGCCCAATGAAAAATGTGTTTAACTTTCAGCCATGTAGCTGTTAGCTGTCACTGAATGAAGATCCCTGATGCCACTTAGACTTTGAGGATGGCCTTCGGTGGGGGTTGAGGGTGGCTGGGCTCTGTCATACCCTGAACCGAAGAAACTTTTGACATGATGCTGTGAGAGGCATACATTAAACACACACACACACACACACACACACACACAAAACATTGATCACACTAAACTCATTGGATGAAGAAAAGGATGTTGCTTGTTGCAACAGCATCTTTGGTGATCAATACCACATTTTTGCATTGATTTTGAAAAGGCAATCTTTTTCTCACATAGCTAGCTGATTAAAATTTGAATGGGGGCTTCTCTGATGACTCAGTGGTGAAGAATCTGACTGCCAATGCAGGAGACATGGGTTCTGTCCCTGATTTGGGAAGATCACATGCCATGGGGCACCTAGGCTCGTGTACCACAACTGCTGAGCCTGTGCTTTAGAACCTGGGAGCCGCAACTCCTGAGCCTATGGCCCTGGAGCCCATGCTCCACAACAAGAGAAACCACCGCAATGGGAAGCCTGCACTGCAAGCTGGACAGTAGCTACTGCTCTAGCAACTAGAGGAAACCCACATAGCCACTAAGACCCAGCACAGCCCCTACCCCCCAAAAAAGTTGAAGGTTGAATGTTAACTTCCTTTTTTTATTCCATAACGACTCAAATTGTCAAAAGTTGGTTGTAAACCTGTGTTTTGCATCTTATTAATAGAATGTATTTTTTCTTATCAACAGTGGCATTCTAACTGGAAGCCAGGTTCTGAGGCTAGCACAGGTCTGTTTTAGCCCTAATAATAAAAACTAGTTAATATTATGGAGGACTTACTATATGCCAAGCTTTCACATGGATGATTTCACTCAAGCTCACCACCACCTTATGAGTTACAGTTGATCACTTTCCCCGTTTAATGGCTGAGAAACCTTAGGTTACACAATGTAGTCTGGTTGGAGTCTGGAGTGCCAGCGTTCTCCAAAATGGTGCTGGTCTGAAACTTGTCACTAAACACAACAGGAAAACAACATGATTGAAGAAGAAACAAGGTTTACTTATCTGGCCACCCTGTGTAGATGTCACACTCTGGGCTACCTCAAGTGTGGCCTCCCTCTGATCTGTGTGTGGGTGTGCTAAGTTGTTTCAGTCGCTGACTCTGTGACCCTATGGACCGTAGCCCACTAGACTCCTCTGTCCATGGGATTCTCCAGGCAAGAATACTGCAGTGGGTGGCCATGCCCTCCTCCAGGGGATCATCCCAACTCAGGGATGGAACCTGCGTCACTTAACATTTCCTGCTTTGGCAGGTGGATTTCTTAGCACTAACACCACCTGGAAAGCCCTCTGTCTTCCTGGCCTTACTATTAATATGTGGGAAGGAGGTTTAGAATTAAGTGAGGTCAGCCTCTCCTGCAGGAAACATCGCTACAGCAACAGCCTTTTGGCCAGTTAAGCACTTGTGAATGCACTTGAGGAGCAAGAGGAGAGCCAGGATGGTTTCAACTCTTTTTTCTTGATTGCCACCCCAAGGTCATGAAAGGAATGGAGAACTGGGGAGAGACGGGCACAGCAATGCGGTGGGGGGTGGCTCTGGTGGTTCCCCCACCACTTGGAAGGCATTGTAGGAGGGCTGGGGGGATCATGAGAAATCCAGGGCCAGGGGCAGGGACACATTTACTGCCAGCCCATCGTGAGCCAGGCTCCATGCTGGGCTCTTGGACAGTCTCTCAAAACAAGCGCTGTTGTCATAAATAGGTAGTAAAGTCACGTTTTATTCTGACCACCTCTCAGTGACATAGGTGTTAACTTGCCTCCTTAAATCCTTTTGGAACAAAGCTGGGTGTGAACAGTTAAGGCTGTCATTCCTGTGTGATGGACGAGTTTGCAGGCTCAGAGAGCAGAGATAACTGGTTTAGTGTCATACAATCCCCAAAAGACAGAGCCAGACTGCAGTTCTGCCTGGATTCCAGAGGCGTGAGAGTGTATATTTAGTTTATTTTCTGGAGCTTAGGATTCTGCATCCTGTGCTCTCTTGTGAAACCTTGGGGTGGGGTCGGAGTGAGCAGCCTGCTGGCCTAGCAGGAAGGAGGCCTGGACTCCAGCCTGGTTCTTGGTCCCAGGGCCAAGTGAAGGCTGATTGCTGACTTCATGTCCCACCTTTTGCCAAAACATAACTGGAGTGAATTAAGAGTTTTACGAAATGCTTCTAATGCTTTTTTTCAAGCCTTTAGTGCTTTGGGTTGAGGGTCAGACCTGGGTTGGAATTCAGATCTTAGGCTGCTTATATAAATTCTGTTGCTGCTGCTGCTAAGTCCCTTCAGTCGTGTCCAACTCTTTGCGACCCCATGGACTATAGCCCACCAGGCTCCTCGTCCATGGGGATTCTCCAGGAAAGAATACTGGAGTGGTTGCCATGCCCTCCTCCGGGGGATCTTCTTGACCTAGGGATCGAACCCACATCTCCTTCAGCTCCTGCATTTCAGGCGGATTCTTTACCTCTGAGCCACCGGGAGAAGCCCATAAATTCCATTAGCCTTCATTTCTGAGGAGCGGATAATACTGACCATTTAGTAGGTTTGCTGGGAAGAGAATGCTTGGTACGTGGTTAACGCTCAAGAAATGTTAGCTGTTACTCTTGTTACCACCTGTCCTCCTCCCCACTTTCTTATACAGCCCTGAAAGGGCCCTCTGTGACCCCTCTACCATTCACTCCCGTTGAGACCCCTTAGGTTCAACTATTCTATGGAAAGTTATTCATGGATGCTGCCCTTGTTTGGAGTTTACTGCTGGTTGGGGGCCTTCCCCATCTAACTGGGAGACTCATTTGCTACGTTGGGTCTCCCAGGGCTGTGTGTAGCCTCCCCATTGACACCTATCTGGGACCAGAGCTGCTCTATCAATTCTTTATTAAGACCAGTTATTTTTTATTTATGATGCTTGCGGATTCATTAAAAATGGCATTCCCTATAGGGGATACTGCAAGGCTTTTAGCCAGTTTTTATCAGGTTGTTAGAGTAGATATGAATATTTTAATAGAAAGAGCAAAGCCTTCAGCAAACTTAATTTGTTCTGGAATCTAAGTGACAGGCTTAACAGGGGTGCCAAGTAATTCGGTATAATCAGCCCCACTAGTGGCATAAGGAACACAACTGAGTGGATGGGGAGCCTTTCCAGAGGGGCCTTGGGGGCACTCTCCACCTCTGAGCAGCTGTAAATCACTGTATCCCGGGATCCTTTGCGTCCAGGTAAGCTCTAGTGTAGCCACCAGCAGCTTCCACGCCCAGTTAAGTTCCCCGGAAGCCAGAAGGAGTGTTTTCGCACAATCTCTTTTAAAATTTATAGAATTCTTTCCCCAAGACGCAGATCTTATTAAATTATGTACAAAATAATGGATAAGCCAGGTCACTGCTGCTTATCTTTTGGGGCCTCAATGTTGATCACCATCCCAGCTACAGTGGCTGGTTTCTTGATGTAGTTTTATAAACATCCACTTGGGGGAGCTTTATGATTGACTTTTATCATCTCTATCAGCTTTTATATGCGATGTGAGATCCAGATGACTGCCTCCCCTCACCCTCAACACACATACGTGACAAGCTAGTGAAGCAAGCAATCGTTGCAGAAATACAATGATAAATCAACGTGAATGGTTTTACTTTATTGGCAATTCCTCCCTCTGGATTTTGAAGTTATTCCTGATTTTGTTTTAAAAGCTTCCCCTTGAAACTAAAACAGTTAAAAGATAAAATAAAGAATAAATGTACTTTCTGCTGTTTCTTGGATGAGTGTTCTGCATATGCCCGCAGACAGCAATACATACTTAAATAAATGCATGTCCCAGTTAATTTTAAATAGCCAAGCCACCAGATTTAAATCAAAATCTCCTTTGAAGTTTTATGAACGTGGTCACTTGCAAGGAAGATAAAATCACAAAACCAAATATCTGAGCAAGAAATGCTGTTTCCCAGTGTGTTCACCACGTAACTCTCCATCACTCTGTCTCTCTCTCAGTTAGCTGGGGCGTGGAGAGGTCTAATGAAGGACAATCCCTTGCTGCCTGGGCAGAAGTCCAGGTTCCAGATGGTCTTCGGGGTCTACCCAGATTTGGACAGTTTTGAAATAATGGAAAGCTAGTTAGGGTTCCTAATTAGGACATTTGCTAGAGAATGTTGTCACAATATGGATGTACCATTAACCCATTTTACTGTGGAATAAAATGAAACCAATTATAAACCCACGCATACAAGCGTGACTGTATGTGTCCACCTGTCCCCACAGAGGGAGCTGGGTTGTTTCTTAGAAGGGATGGCTTGGTTATTGTCTGAATCTCGGCCTTATCCTGCCCTCTTCTCATCTGTCTTCTTTGAGTTGTCAGAGCATTGTGAGATCTCTTCTCATTTACTTGGCATCCAGTTATTGTACTGATAAGACTTTGCTATTTTGACAAAGCCTCGTTCTTATTTTTCTTGCTCTCTCTCCAGAAGAGGAAAGAAGAGTTCCGGAGGCTGCTTTTCAGCCTTGTGTTCCTTTGGTAAGGGGCAGTCCCTGTACCCGAGCAGCTTTGCTTCCTTCTGCATTTGCTCCCCTCAGCGCCCTTTCCTCCCCTTGCACACAGTTCCTCTCCGCTCACCCCACCTCTCTCTTACCTGACAGCCTGGCCTGTCTGCACGCAAGCATCACGCTCGGTCGATGTCACTGTCCTGTGAAGACAAGGCTCAGGTACCGGCTCCAGTGAGGCCCAGTCTTCCCCTCCCCCAGTCACTTGTTCACCATCTTCATTGGTCACATCGATATGACTGTCACTCTCTGCTCAGTGGAGGAGAAATCTCGCTTCCTCAGGAACCCTGTTGCTCTAGCCAGGAAGACTTTTCTTCAGGAGAAAAAGAAATGCTTCGCATTCCTGTGTTCAGAGTGTTTTCTGAACTATTGGCTATCATGGAGTGGTTTTCAAATGCTTCTTTTAAGCCCTGGACTTTTTTTTTTCTTAAGAAACAAACTATGTTCAGAAGCCCAGGCCCGTCCACGCCTGACTTCCAAGGGTCGTATGGCAGGTGGTCTCAGATCGTCCCTGCACACCCCTCAGTGAGATGACTCTGCTGCTTCTCTGGGTGGAATTGATTTCTCCTCCCCTTGTGTCTGGTGGCCTTTTGACTTGCTTGGACCAGCAGAATGTGTGGAAGTGACGCTGTGCCGGCCAAACCCAGCCCTGTCTAAACTCCTGGCAGCTCTCACTTCTTCTCCTCTTGGTTCCTTGCCCCAAGACCACCAAGACCACCAAGAGAAGAAGCTGCTGTAGTCGCCAGGGGATGGGAGGAGACACGGAGGAGACGTGGAGACCTGAGGCCACCCGGCCAGCATCCCACCCGGAGTGCCACGAGGCCCGTCGGCCCTTCCAGCTCAGGAGCCCTCCAGCTGACTGCAGCAGAGTGTGCAAGCCCACCAGGAACTCTCCAGCAAAGTGCAGAGTCAGGAGAGATGGGCAATTCTCAGTATTTTCGGCTACTAAGTTTTGGAGTTAAAAAAGGTGCCCTTCAGGGAAACCTTATGTTAAGTCTGCTTTGTGTGTGGAAAAGCCAGCTTATTTTGAATTGTGAAGCTGGGTTCTTGATGATGACAGTATAAGCAGGGAAGAGACAGCTTCCAAGTGCCGCTTGTTGCTGCCTCCTCCTGCCTGCTCCCCGCCCCCTTCTCCCTGTGCGCGGTACACATCATGGCTGAGTTTGTTGTGTATGTTTGTGCTGCGTGAACATTTTGTAGATGCTTTGTGGAAAGCGTTGCATAATGGGATTTATGTTTGTTAAATCTTAACATCGCTTACATTAGCCAAGAGACGCCTGCATCTGAGGGCGCAGAACAGCCCATCTGCTCCGATGACAGCAGAGGCAGAGTCTGGGCCCTCAGCAGCCCAGCCTAACCCCACTCCCTTGAACCTGAGGCACCCCAGTGAATTCCAGAACTATGGATTGGAAGTGTCTGCTGGAAAATTTATAGTCACTAAGATCCCAAATTGACTAGGTATGCCACTAGGTACATATGTTACTTTCCTACTCCTTAGATCCTAAGGAGACAGCTCCTAGGGCTAATGTTGCACATTAACCTGCAGTCCATGGGGTCTCTAAGAGTCGGACACGACTGAGCGACTTCACTTTCACTTTTCACTTTCATGCATTGGAGAAGGAAATGGCAACCCACTCCAGTGTTCTTGCCTGGAGAATGCCAGGGACGGGGGAGCCTGGTGGGCTGCCGTCTATGGGGTTGCACGGAGTCGGACACGACTGAGGCGACTTAGCAGCAGCAGCAGCAGCAGCAGCAGCCTAGTCTTGAACCGTAGTGCCCATTTTCCTAGTATTACCTGGATGATAATAGCACATTCTCACTTCTTATCATGTGCTGGGTTCTGCGCTAAGCACTTCACATACAGGGCCTCATTAGTCTTCTTATAGACCCCACGAGGCAAATATGATTGGACTCTTTTTTACAGATGGAGAAATAAAGACTCAGAAAGGTAAGGGCATTTATCCATCAGGGCTGGGGCACTGCACAACTCCAGGGGGCGCCACTCATTGTCATTTGTGCAGATAGTGCCCTTTGGTGTTGTGCAGTTCACCTGGTGGCCCTGCCAAGGTAGCTGTCTAAGGGTTGGCAGAGCTGGGATTTCAGTTTCCCAAGTCTTCATTGTATACAGCTTCAATAAAACTTTTCACTTCACTGAATAACTGTATTTCTTCTGTCTCTGTTTATATACTTGAATGTCAGTCTACCCAGCCGCCTGTTCATCTGTCTGTCCATCTACCCATCTGTCCATTCATTCATTCATCCCTGCCTCTGTTTGCCCATCCTCTCACCCAGTCATCCATTTAGTGAAATCAGTGAAAATAAAAAGGTCTGAATATTCAGTTTTTGAAATATACCTGGAAACACAAATTCTGTAATACCTATTCTTATTTAAAAGTTTCCCTTGGCATAACATTTTAAATGATTGAATATCTGAAACAATTAGAAAATAAAATAATTTTCTAGAAACCATGTACCCACAGTTCAGATTTCCTATTTATTGTGTCATATTTACTTCAAATTTCCTTTTCCTCTCTCTCTTTTCTTAAAAATAGAACACTGAAAGTCAGAACCCTGTCCCCTGTCTTTCACCTCTTCTCTAGCCTAAAGATTCCTGCATCCTCAGCTACATGTGGCATTATCTGCTGCTGCTGCTAAGTTGCTCAGTCGTGTCCGACTCTGTGCGACCCCATAGATGGCAGCCCACCAGGCTCCCCGTCCCTGGGATTCTCTAGCGGTGATCAAATGGTATCTCTATTTCCCTGAGAATCGTTTCCTACTTATATAGGTCATTCAGGTTTCTTTTTCTGTGAAATGCTTATTCATAATTAATATCCTTTGCCTATTTTCTACTAGGTAGTCTCTGATTTTCTTATTGATTCATAATAGGTTTTTTTTTCTTTCTTCTTTTTGAAAAATCTTTTCTGGAAACAGATCCTTTGTTAGTTAATTGCATTGCAAGTACATTTTCCTGAAAGTACAAGTGTTAGTCACTCAGTTGTGTCCACCTCTTTGGGACTCCATGGACAGTAGCCCACCGGGCTCCTCTGTCTGTGGAATTCTCCAGGCAAGAATACTGGAATGGGTTGCCATTTCCTACTCCAGGGGATCTTCCTGACCCAGAGATCGAACCTGGGTCTCCTGCATTGCAGGCAGGTTCTTTACTATCTGAGCCACCAAGGAAGCCCATCTTTTATAGTACTTGCTTTACTTTTAATTTGGTTTTGCCTGTTTCTGTAGGTCTTGCCACTTAATTTTATTCTTGGACATTTTAAAAGAGATAAATCATTTAAGTGTAGTGCCCTTTCACAGTATAATGGAGGTATATAGGAGAGACCTTTCTATGGGAGAGACTTTTAGAAGACCATTTATTGAATTCTTACTATGAGCACTGCCTCTCATAAGACTTGCATGTATCCTGCAATCCTTTTAATAATACAAGGAGATAGGCACAGTTGTTATGCCCATGTTAAAGATGAGCAAATTGAGGCCCAGAGAGATTAAGTTATTGCCCTAAATTATGCAGGATTAAGAGAGAGAAACCTGGGGTTAGAATCCAGGGAGTCAGTTGCAGGGCTTGTATAACCACTAAAAGGAACTGCTTCTTAATGCCAAGTTTCAGCTCTCCAGAGCTCGCTGGAAGAGAGACGCACATAAACAGGTTCCATTTTGCAGCGAGACAAACTTGCTGTTCAGTCACTCAGTTGTGTCTTTGTGACCCCATGGACTGCAGCGTGCCAGGCTGCCCTGTCCTTTAACATCTCCTGGAGTTTGCTCAAACTCTTGTCCGTTGAGTTGGTGATACTGTTTCATCCTCTGTCGTCCCCTTCTCCTCCTGCCTTCAATCTTCCCAGCATCAGAGTCTTTTCTAAGGGCAGCACATATTATTATAGGAAGTGGAGGAGGGCTTTCTGGAAGGAAAGGCCTTTGAGCTCAGTGAATGAGAATGAGATGTTTGTGCCTGAAGGTGATGAAGGCAGTGGTGTGTGTCTGTGTGTATATTCCCTGTAGAGCATGAGGAAGGGTATTCCAGCCAGAGAGGGAACAGCATGTGTTGAGGCCTGGAGAGAGCAGAGCATATTCTTGAGCCTTGTGAGCAACTTGGTATATTTGGGAGGTGGAATTTCAGTTCAGTTCAGTTCATTTCAGTCGCTCAGTCGTGTCCGACTCTTTGTGACCCCATGGACTGTAGCATGCCAGGCTTCCCTGTCCACCACCAACTCCCATAGCTTGCTCAAACTCATGTCCATCAAGTCGGTGATGCCATCTAACCATCTCATCCTCTGTCGTCCCCTTGTCCTCCTGCCTTTAATCTTCCCCAGCATCAGGGTCTTTTCCAATGAGTCAGTTCTTCACATCAGGTGGCCAAAGTATTGGAGTTTCAGCTTCAGCATCAGTCCTTCCAATGAATATTCAGGACTGATTTCGTTTAGGATTGACTGGTTTGATCTTGCAGTCCAAGGGATTCTCAACAGTCTTCACCAACTCCACAGTTCAAAAGCATTAATTCTTCAGCGCTCAGCTTTCTTTATAATCTCAACTCTCACATCCATACATGACTACTGGAAAAACCGTAGCTTTTTTTTAACCATAGGTGGGCCTTTGTCGGCAAAGTAATGTCTCTGCTTTTTAATATGCTATCTAGATTGGTCATAACTTTTCTTCCAAGGAGTAAGCGTCTTTTAATTTCATGGCTGCAGTCACCATCTGCAGT
>NW_011495081.1:6691599-6697653 GCF_000754665.1 Bison bison bison | reverse complement strand
CATTGTTTCCCCATCTATTTGCCATGAAGTGATGGGACTGGATGCCATGATCTTCGTTTTCTGAATGTTGAGTTTTAAGCCAGCTTTTTCACTCTCCTCTTTCACTTTCATCAAAAGGCTCTTTAGTTCCTCTTCGCTTTCTGCCATAGGGGTGGTGTCATCTGCATGTCTGAGGTTATTGATATTTTTCCCAGCAATCTTGATTCCAGCCTGTGGTTCATCCAGCCCGGCATTTTGCATGATGTGCTCCGCATATAAGCTAAATAAGCAGGGTGACAATATGTAGCCTTGACGTACTCCTTTCCCAATTTGGAACCAGTCCATTATGGGTAATTAGAAAAGAGGCCAGGCATATTGCCTGATATTTGACTGCCATTATTATTTAATATGGGGGCTTACCTGGTGACTCAGTGGTAAAGAATCTGCCTGCAATGCAGGAGATGTGGGTTTGATCCTTGGATTGGGAAGATTCCCTGGAGAAGGAAATGGCTACCCTCTCCATTATTCTTGCCTGGGAAATTCCATAGACAGGGGAACTTGGCAAGCTATAATCTATGGAATCATGAAGAGTCAGGCATGACTTAGCGACTAAACAACAACAAAATTATTTAATATATGAATGAGTAAAAAGTTTAGTGTTTTTGCATTAGTGTTACAAATGCAATCATGAGGCAATCTCTTAATTAACTGGAATGCTGAAGACATTGTCCTTTATAATTAGGAGGACCGTTCCCTAAACCTCTTTGGTTTCAAACTTTGTTCCTGAGTATATGAGGAAATGTGTGAGTCTTAACTTCCCTCTATCAATAAATACAGTTTAGTGAGCCCAAGTCAGTCTTTTGTAACTGAGGCTTCTTCAGGTCTCCTAGGTAAACCTTCAAATGTTTTAGTCATTACCAATTACTGGTCATTACCTATTACAAGGTCATTATCTATAGGTCATTATTGGAGCTGTTGATGTGACTGGTTGAGAAATTTGAGTTAAATAAATATATTCCCTCCACAAGACACATGTGGCATATTGTGGGTTATTTATGCTTAGGATTGGTTTGTTTTCAGGTGTGAATTAATTTTTTTTCATTGATTCAACTCTTTAGTTAACACCAGGAATAGACAGGACTTTTGGCTGACTTAGCAGTCTCTAGAGTGTAATTTTGTTAGATAGAGTTTAAAGAGAAGAGCAATACAAGCCTGATAAATGAAGTAGTTAGCAATGCCTTAGTTCTTACCGTGGTGTGTTTTTGGCCATGTCTGGTTGGGACACTATAGTCAGGAGGTCAAGAACAAGGTTGTCACATGGATCTGCTTTAATCTGTGTCCAGGGATAACTCCACAAATGCTGCTCTTCCCCAGGGAGCATGCGATGATCATAGCTAACTCCTCAAAGCAATTCAGAGCACATTCTCTAACAGCTCTCATGGCAGTGGGGCAGTAGCTTCCTCTTTGTGTCTGAAATATTTATTGGGGCCCTTCCTGGTAGAGCCAAGGGTCTGGTTGTGGGAGTTTCCTGAGCCCAGAGCACCGATGTGTCTGGTATGCTGCTGCTGTCCCTTTCCACTGGACCATCTCCAGCCCTTGTGGCCACTGCAGGTCATGGATAAGGGGAGAAGGGAGGGATTAGAGATTCCCTCCTGGCTTCAGGGAAAGTTTCCTTTATTCCAGGCTAGGCATTCCTTTAGTCTTGGGTGTGGGATTGGAGGTATTCTGGGAAGCAAAAACAGATCCCATCTTGCTGCTCAGTCCATGGGAAGTGGGAAGGTGGGGAGGGAGATGTGTTTTTGCCATCTTTAATTCAGATTTTCCCGCAAGATCCATGTTATAAATGACATTTAGATTTTCAGGGTAGCCCACAAAACTCTGTTTGTCTAGAATGTAACTGAAGAAGAAATGTGTTTTGGTTATGTTTTGGTTCTAGAAAAAGCATTATTTTTCAAACTTTTTCCTCCTGCATTGGAACCTTTCATTCAGATGAATACAAGGTGTATATAACAGGTAAATGCAGAACTACTCTGGTTTAAGCAGGATTCAGCCTCACAGTAGCTGAGTCTTGGTCCCTGAAGTCTTGGTCACTTCCCTTTTGGGTTGACTTCACTAATTACTGCTGCAATCACCCGTTATCTCCTTAGGGGGCGCTGTCCACCTCTAGCGCCGCATTGCAGAGCGGAGTGGATGCACAACTCTGTGGTCAAGTCTCTAAAGCCAGAAAGGATAGCAAAAGCAAATAAACGGAGCAACAGGAATAAATAAATAAAAGGAAAACTAGTGGTTCTAAAAACTAGTCTGTGAATCAGTATGAGCTGGTTGCATAAGAATAACTTGAGAAATATAAAACAGATGAATTTAAAAAAAAATCTGGGACCATTCCTCAAAATTCCAATTCAGTTGCTCTTGAGTAGGTCATGGAATATGTATGTTAAAAAGCTGCTCCAGAGAAGTAGGATAGTTGGAAACCAGGCCTCCACTATGCCTTTAGCTCCTGACTTCCTCCTGGGGCAGAGAATGTCCCTCTCAAACACAGCAAAGGAGGCAGGTCCAGATATGAGAAATGGATCCCAAGGAGGGACAGGGGTTTCTTCCCTGCCTAAGGCTTGGCCCCTACAGACTGGCTTCCTACTGAAAAATCAGTCTCATTCCCATTGAGTGCCATTCGGAGTCTTTACAACCCTCTCCACACATAGGGCTGTGGCCTCACCCTCTGGCTTTAACAGGCACAGTAGAATATAATTCATTTAACCTCCCCCAAAGTGAAGCTACAGATGGGAGCCTTTGGATTGTTTTCTTATTATTAGTACTAATCTGGGCACTGTTTCCCTGATGTCTAAAAATTTCTCCCCCCTGTAGAAATGTGCTCTAACTCTAGTGATCCATTTAAAGGAACGATCATAGCTACGAAACCTCTTGGCAAGGACCCTTAAGACTTTGTGTGACTCTGTGTTTTGTTAACGTTGTCAAGGTGACCCTCCCAATTCTAGGTTGTTCTAGAATCAGGCAACAGGAAGCCCATGAGTGGGTCTGAAGGAGAACGTGAGTGCTCTTGATGTCTAACTTCTGGAGTAATTGTGAGAACAGTGGGTAGATTGACAATTTTCTGTGCTGCCTAAGCTAAGAAAGCATTGTGTTGAAATATGTTTTTTAAAGTTTCTTTTTAACAAAGTGACAGGATCATCTTAATCTTTGACTGCTGTAGTTTTTCAAGGAACACAAGAGCCTGCAAAAAGGCGGCCAGTTTTTAAGAAAAAGCACTTCAGGCCTTTCCTTCCTGTAGATCCTATTTCCAGAAGGGCTAATGGATGCCCGCACCCTTTCCGTGTTCCACTCTGACAGTCTTGTGATATGGAGCCTGTCATAGGCTGTAGAACAGACTCCTTCCTGGGGTGGCCTTAACTGTCAGCCTAAACCCATGAGTTTTGACTGCCTAATCAGTGAAGAACTGGCCCCCAGATGGATGATAATATTCTTGTTCCCTGACTTACTTGGCTTTCTTTTTGTTCTTTACCCCATTCTCTGTCTTTCACTTTGAATTCTTTCTGTATCCATCCCGTCACTTGATGGCTGTGTGACTTTAGCTTTGTCCTTTAACCCTCAACTTTCTCATATTTAAATTGGAATTATAATAGTGTCCATCTCATAAGGTGGAGTCAGGACTTGTTACATAATTTGTGGGGCCCAGTGCAAAATGAAAATGTGGGGCCCCGTGTTTAAAAATTAAAATTTCAAAATAGTGGTACAGGATAGTAAGCCAAGTACAGGACCCTTCTGAGGGCTTCCCCAGGTGGCCCAGTGGTAAAGAATCTGCCTGCCGAGCAGGAGACTTGGGTTCGATCCCTTGGTTGGGAAGATTCCCTGGAGAAGGAAATGGTAACCCACTCCAGTATTCTTGCCTGGGAAATCCATAAACAGAGGAGCCTGGTGGACTTCAGTCCATGGGGTTACAAAAAGTCAGACATGACTGAGCACACGCACACACAGGGCCCTCCTAAATACAAGATCCTGTGTGACTGCACAGGTCACACACCCAAGATACCAAGGAATCAATGAAATAAGAAGTACTGTCATAGCTCTTATTATTCTGTGTCTTCCTATTTATACTCTAGATTTGTCAGTAACAGCCAAACATGCCGTCCTCTATGGAAAGACACACACATGTATTATTCAGTCATTCTTAGGGTCTCTTAGGTCTGTGGAATTTGCTTTTTTTAAAAAAATGTCTTGCTTGAACCTAATGAAAGAATCACTAGGTGTTAGGAAAATCATTCAGAATGCCTCCATTTATATATTCTACTTTTCCTTTGATCCTTTTCCATGTTTATACTTGGGTGTAATTATACCAGTTTATTTTGTATTCTCCTGTTTTCTACCTTGTTCCACAGTTTTCCTAATTGAGTTTTTAAAAAGAAAATCACTTTAAAAATTAATGAAATGTTAGTGCATTATTAACCATCAAAGCGTAACTTCTAGGTCCTGAAGAAGGAAATAGGCTAGGGAGGAAGGAAGCAAGAAGGAACCTGGAGAGAAAGACAGAGGAGAGATTTCAAGGGATTAAGTGTTTTTGGGAGTGACATTTGGGGTCTTAGATGAGTGAAGAGCATACTGGTTTATAATGATGGTAATAATAGCTAACATGTTGTGCTGAGTTCTTTACGGAGCTCATCTCATGATCTTCACAATAACCTAAGACAAGAGATGTGATTGGTGTCCCTAGTAAACAGAAGAGGAACTCAAGGCATTGGGAAGTTAAGTAACTTGTCACATACCTAGCGAGTGTTGGGTCAAAATTGGAGCTCCTCAGTCAGGCTACTGTACAACTTGTACACTTCTGTGCTTTGTGTCTTGACATTATAGCCGTTATTGTTACTGAAGTATTTTAAAGCAAGTTCTAGTCCTTAGGTCATTTCACCCCTACATACGTTATTATTCATTTCTAGAAAATATGGATGTTTTCTAATTCAACTATAGTACCATTATGATACCTAACAAAATTAGCAGTAATTCTTTGATATTACATATAGTTAATCATATTCAAATTTCCTTCATTATTTTAAAAATGTCTTTCTTTAACCTCGATTTGTATAGCTGAAGATGGAAATAATGATCTGTACATTGCAGTGGGTTGTTATATCTCTTAACATTATTTTAATCTATAGCAGGCTCACTGTTTAAAAAATGCCATTAACTTGTTGAAAAAACCTGGTCAACTGTCTTATAGAATTACCCAATTTGGATGTGTCTGTTTGCTTTTCCGTAATGTCATTTCAGAATGTGTAATTCTACACTGTATGTTGCCTCCTTTGGATATGTTGTTCTGGATCATCCAAAACAAATCTTTTGTTATCACTTTGAAAGATTAACTAGAAATTTTTAATTTATTTCTCAGTGCCTTTGCTTTGGATTTTTGAATTTGCTTTTAAATATCGGCCTCGTATTTTCCCTCAGGATGAACCATCATTTTATTTAACGATTTTTCTCTACTGTTTCACATTTTGTTTACAGTTTTCCCCCCTTCTTTAGATATGCTTCAGTGAACATCTTTGCAAATATAATACTTTTTATCATTTCATTAAAATAAGCATCCAGATGTGGTTTGGTGTTAAGAGTATCAAAAGTTAGGATCATTTTAGTGGATCTTTAACTCTATGAAAACTACTTTCCATAAGAATTTTTTTTTTACATTAAAAAATTAAAACTTAAGGTTTCTTCAGTTCAGTTCAGTCGTTCAGTCATGTCCGACTCTTTGCGATGCTATAAATTGCAGCACGCCAGGCCTCCCTGTCCATCACCAACTCCTGGAGTTCACCCAAACTCATGTCCATCGAGTTGGTGATGCCATCCAGCCATCTTATCCTCTGTTGTCCCCTTCTCTTCCTGCCTCCAGTCCCTCCCAGCATCAGAGTCTTTTCCAATGAGTCTACTCTTCACATGAGGTGGCCAAAATATTGGAGTTTTAGCTTTAGCATCATTCCTTCCAAAGAACACCCAGGACTGATCTCCTTTAGAATGGACTGGTTGGATCTTCTTGCAGTCCAAGGGACTCTCAAGAGTCTTCTCCAACACCAC